>NC_050576.1:352596805-353211805 GCF_011100635.1 Trichosurus vulpecula | reverse complement strand
CTTATGGTCTTTTCTCAGTTTTCATCCATCCTGACCTCTCTTCACCAATGAATTATTAATCACCCTCTCCACATGGATACTTTTAACTCTGAATTTTTCTTGTGACACTGTTCTCTTGGTTCTGCTCCTACCCCTTCTTACTGATTCATTATATCATGAATGCATTCCAGGGCTCTATCCTGGTCCCACCAGTCTCTTTACACATTCTTTCTCTTCATGTCCTCATCAATCCCTATTTCTTTCATCATCTAAAAGCTTATGATACTTGCATCTGTCTTGATTAGTATTTCCACATAACCAATCTTCTATTAAACCTTTAAAATATGCTGTCTCATACGTGACTAGAGCTCAACATGTCTCAGGCAAAACTAAATATCTTTACTTCAAAACTCTTGCCTGAATTTATTTATTTCCAGATAGGGTGCCACTATCCTTTAAGTTTCTTAGGTTCATAGCATTTGTGTTGTGCTTCTATCCTAATTTTTCTTCATGCATATCCTATCAGTTACCAAAACTGATTGTTTCTACCTTCAAATTCTCTTGCATCTGAAACCTTTTTCTTTATTCATATGGCTACAATCCTTGTTTAGGCCTTTGTCACTTCTCCTCTAGACTTTTGCAAAAGTCTCTTAACTGGTCTTTACCACTTTAAATATCTTCCCACTGTATATATCAAATGGTTACGAAAGTGATTCTCCTAACCAAAGGCATAAACATTTCATTCCTCTAATCAATAAATATTGGTGGCTTAGTACTAAGGCTAGGATGAAATATAAATTCCTCTGTGTGGTATCTAAGACCTTTTTAAACCTTTCTCCACCTTACGTTTATAGCTTTATTATATAGGACTCCAGCTCACATAGTCTACCTTTCAAAAAAAAAATCTGGCCTTCTTGCTGTTCTTCATGCATTACTTTTCCCATCTCTCATTGATTGTCTCTATGTTTGGAATTGCTCTTATTCTCACCTCTGCCTCCTAGAACACCTTTTACTCTCCTTTAAGACAGTTCACTTGCAACTCTCTATATAAAACTATTCCTGATGTTTTTAATTCTTATTGAATTACTTACCCAAATTAACTTTTATTAAGGTCATTTATACTCTGTTTATGCTCATTTATTTACATGTATAAGTATGTGTGAATGTGGGTGTACATAGATATGCATATATTTAGATGTGTGTATATACACATATACCTACTTCTACACACACATATATTTGTATGTGTGTGTAATAGTGTCTTTGTGTGTGTGTTTATGTGTTTGGCAGGAACTATTTCATTTTTCGTTTTCATCTCCTTAATGCCTTGCATGCAGTGGCTGTTTAATAAACATGCTGTGATTTATTGATGCTGCCCTTCTCCATCATAATCACATACCAGAGTTTGTCCAGCCATTGCCCAGTTGATGGGCAAATCCCTTCAACTTCCAATTCTTTGCCACTAAAAAAGAGCTGCTATAAATATTTTTGTACATATAGATCCTTTTTTCTTTTTTATCTCTTTTGGGATACAGATCTAGTAATTTGTATTGCTAGGTTAAAGAGTATGCATGGTTTTGTAGGCCATTGGGCATAATTCTGAATTATTGAATGATTTCAGAACTCCACTAAAAGTGCATTAATGTCTCATTTTGCCCACATCCCCTCCAACTTTTGTCATTTTTCTTTTCTGTCATATTAGACAATCTAATAGATGTGGGATAGTACCTCAGAATTGTTTTAATTTGAATTTCTCCATTCAAAAGTCTGTTAGAATATTTTTGTGTGGCTAGAGATAACTTTGATTACTTCATCTGAAAACTTCATATCTTTTGATCATTTATTAATTTTGGAATGGCTCTTATTTTTATCAATCTCACTTTGTTTTCCATGTGTTGGAGGCCTTTATCACAGAAACTTACTTCAATTTTTTTTTTTTTTTGCAGTTACTATTGGTAACTGTATTTCCCTCCATCCAATGTCCCATTTAGTCTATTCTCTCTCTCTTTTCATCCTGTCCCTCCTCAAAAGTGTTTTGCTTCTGACTTCCCTCTCTCCTAATCTATCCTCCCTTCTATCACCCCACCCCTTTGCTTTTCCCCTCCCCCCCCAAGGAGTAAGGGATTCTTATGGGATAAGATAGATTTCTATGCATAATTGAGGGTATGTTATTCCCTTTTTGAGATAATTATGATGAGTGAAATCAACTCACTCCTCTTCACTTCCCCCACCTTCCCCTCTATTATAAAAGCTTTTCCTTGCTTCTTTTATAATTTACCCCACTCTGCCTCTCCTTTTCTACCAATGCATTTCTCTTTCTCACCTCTTAATTTTATTTTTTTAGATATCACCTCTTCATATTCAACTCACACCTGTGCCCTCTATTTATGCATGTATATATATATGTGTATGTATGTATGTGTGTATGCATGTATGTATATATATTCCTTCCAACTACCTTAATAATGAGAAAGTTCTTATGAGATACTGGTATCATCTTCCCATGCAGAAGTGTAAAAGTTTAACTTTATTAAATCTTATTATTTCCTTTTCCTGATTACCTTTTTGTACTTCTTTTCAGTCTCGTATTTGAAAATCAAATTTTCTATTCAGTTCTGGTCTTTTCCTCAGGAATGCTTGAAGTCCTTTATTTCATTGAATATGCATTTTTTCCCCTGAATACTCAGTTTTTCTGGGTAGATGATTCTTGGTGGTAATGCTAGCTCCTTTGCTCTCCAGAATATCATATTCTAGGTCTTCTGATACTTAAATGTAGAAGCTGCTAAATCTTGTTCTATTTTGACTGTGGTTCCACAATATTTCAGTTGTTTCTTTCTGGCTGCTGGTAATATTTTCTCCTTGAACTGGGAGCTCTGGAATTTGTCTACAATATTCCTGGGAGTTTCATTTTGAGATTTCTTTTGGGAGGAGATGGGTGAATCATTTCAATTTTAGTTTTGCCCTATGGTTCTGGAAATTCAGGGAAGTTTTCCTTGATTATTTCTTGAAATATCATGTCTAGGCTCTCTTTTTTTATTGTGGCTCTCAGATAGTCCAGTGACTTTTTAAATTATCTCCCCTGGTCCTATTTTTCAGGTCAGTTGCTTTTTCAATGAGATATTTCACATTGTCTACTATTTTACTCCTTCTTTTGGTTCTGTTTTATTTTTTCTTGACTCCTTATAAAGTCATTAACTTCCATTTGCTTGATTATAATTTTAAAGAAAGTAGTCTTTTCAGTGAGCTTTTGGACATCATTTTCCATTTGGTCAATTCTACTTTTTAAGGAGTGGTATTATATTTTTTTTTCTTCAGTGAATTTTTGTGGCTCTTTTTCCATTTGGCCAATTCTGCTTTTCAAGGCATTCTTCTCTTTATTGTTTTTCCTTCCTCTTTTGCAATTTTCCTAATCTAATTTTAAGGT
This sequence comes from Trichosurus vulpecula, assembly GCF_011100635.1. Taxonomy (NCBI): domain Eukaryota; kingdom Metazoa; phylum Chordata; class Mammalia; order Diprotodontia; family Phalangeridae; genus Trichosurus; species Trichosurus vulpecula. Next base: position 353,208,402 of record NC_050576.1, on the reverse strand, counting down.
GTTATTTTCTTCAGTAATTTTTTGTGTGTCTTCTTTACCAATCTATTGACTCTCTTTTTGCATAATTTTGTCACATCACTCTCATTACTCTTCCCAATTTTACCTCCACTTCTCTTACTTGATTTTGGAAATCCTTTTTGCAGCTCTTCCATGACCTGAGACCAATTCAAATTTTTTTTTTCTTGGAGTCTTTCCATATAGGAATCTTTGGATGTGGTTTTCTTTTGAGTTTGTATTTGGATCTTCCTTGTCACCCTAGTAACTCACTATGGTCAGGATGTTTCTTTTTTCCTATTTTTACTCATTTTCCCAGCCTATTAATTCACTTTTAAATATGTGTTAGAGTAGGGCTTTACTTCCATGGTGGGGGGCACACTGACCCAAGCTTCATGGTTTTTGTGCAGCTGTTTTTAGAGCTACTTGTAAGGCTTTGTAAGTTTTCAGTTCTCCAAAGGTGCTTTGATCTAAGGATAGGTGTTTACTACTCTGTTGTGTGAGTGTCCATAATCATTCTTGTCTGTCTTGGAACTGCAAAGAATTCCCCACTTCACTGTGGCCATAAGCTTTGGTGTGCTAGTGCTCCTCCCAGCCCTGTGATTGCCAGTCAGGACCACAAACCAGATCTCATTATTGGCAAAGCAACAGAGTCTTGCCTCAGAGCTAGCAAAGAGACCCTTGTAATCTCCTTCATATCAGTTGTTTGACACCCTTACTATATGTGGGTTGAGAGCTCCAGAAGCAGCTATTGCCACTGCTCATGCAGTGAGTCCCACGGCTTGCTCCTGGTTTGCTGGGGCCAGGGCTTTAATGGCTTGGCCTGTACTGGACTGCACTCCACTCTTACCTGATGTAACAGATGTTTCCTGCTGACCTTCTATGTGTCTTCAGGTGGAAAATTTTTCACTCCATCTTTTTGTGGGTTCTGCAGTTCTAAAATTTGTTTAGAGTCATAATTTAAGGGTACTTGGAGGAGTATGAAGGAGAGCTCTGGTGAGTCCCTGCCTTTACTCTGCCATCTTGGCTCCACCTCCTGACTCTAATTCATCTTGTCTTTACCCATTTTTAAAAAATCTTCCTTAGATATCTGAGATAAGATAGCTGACTTCGGACAGTTAGTTTGCCTAAATGATATTTCCTGAGGTGTTTACTTAGTGATTCCTTATTAAGGACAGTAACACCTTACTGTGGCTTATACTTACATCTGCCCAGACCACCAAAATTGTATGATGTGGCCCTAGCAACAGAGACTGGAAGAGATAACATGAAAAATTTGCAATGGGATAACGGGACATTTTAGTTAATAAACTCTCAGATACAGACAGGATGAATGGTCTTTGATTGCCTTTTTAATGCATATACAGTACACACTACCTAGAGCATTCTCCTTCTGCTTTGAAGCTCATGCTTTCCAGTGTTAAAGTAGAAATTTAGTCCATCCCATGTTAAAAAATCTGAAGGTGGCCCTATCAAAATAATGCAGCTGAGTCATAGTCTAGATATAAGACACTACTGTCTTCTAAATAGTTACTCTGGAGAATTAGGTTGCCAAGGAACAAGCAATATCAGGAGCCACTTAGTAGTGATGCAGGTTTGGTTTCTGTATTGTGGTGATTAAAATATTTTTGAGAGATATTTTCTGAGTAATTTACTCATTTTATTAATAAGGCCAGTACATTTATTAATAAAAGAATGGTCATTTGGTCAGCTCTCTTAGACCAAAAACCATCATGGTTATGGGCTTACTATTTATATGCCCTTCAAAGAGTGGATGTTCTCAAGGGTGGGAATCAAACTCAATTGGTAAACAATTAATGAGAAAATTAATATTACAGTGAAGGGCTGAGAGTGGCATCACCTCATCCTTGGATAGAAACATTCTTTCTATATCCAAACCACCCCCAACCTTGGGCAATTTAGGCAAAAGGGTCTGTTTCCACCTAAGCCTGATTGAATGAAATTCACCTTAGACTAGAGGTTGGGTGAGGTCTGATGTAGAAGGTTAATATAACCTTCACAGACTGAGGTCTTGAAAGTAGAAAAAGGGGGAACTCTGAATCTCCCCAAATCATTAGTTATTAATAATAATTTCTCTCAGTACTATTCCTACATTCTGCTTTGGCCAAATGAAAAAGAAAATGTTGCCCTTCCAGAAAAGTAACTATATGCTGTTCAAAGGGGTGATGCTTCTAGGAGGAACTCTTAGCATATAGTTCATGAAATTTCATTACTTATCTTTCTCCTTCCTGTCTCTTGTCTCTAACAAAGGAAGAGAGCCCCATAAAGGGTCTTATACATTTACAATTTATCATTCTATACTAGCATGTTAAAGAGAGAGAGAAAGAGAGAGAGAGAGAGAGAGAGAGAGAGAGAGAGAGAGAGAGAGAGAGAGAGAGAGAGAAATGTTGCCATTAAGCTATATATGGATCTTGGGCACGCATGTTAATTTACAAAACCACATGTGAACTTTATCTATGTTCTATTATATTTTTTATTTTGTTATGTTATTTCCAATTACACTTTTAAATGGCTTCCTGAAGCATTAGGAGATATTGCCTGTGCATTGGATCCCAGGCCATGTGTATGACATCTCTTTTCTTCATTTTAATGGATATAAAGATGTTCTTTACTTTTAATTCTAAAATGCTTGTATCCTAATGATCTTAAGTCTTTTATTGTGAGTAGGTTACAAATTATGCTGATTATATTTGTTCTGCCAGAGATTACCAGGGCCCCTTTCACCTTTGACTGCCCCTCACCTCTCTTGGAACAATTTTTCCCAGTTCTCCTCCTTTGCCTTTCCTTTCTTTTTGTAGCAGAGGATTTCATATTCCACATGTAATTTTTTATCATTCTTTGTTTATGGTCTTTAACAATACTCACTATTTTGACCCTTTGCCTTGACTTTAGTCCTTCCACCTAGGCTCCCAAAATGTTACAATAATAATATTAACATTTCCAAAAGTCATTTGTGGAGAATGCCATGATCAAGCCAGAATAATATTAGGAAGAAAATTTATTTAGTAATCAATCAATTTATTTATTTTCTCATTACCAAGAGAAGGGTATGACTAATGAATGTTTTTTTTAAATTTCTTTCCCATTGCTTTCACCCTCTTCTTATGCGGAAACAAGTAAAAAAAGATGTGTCCTACTGGAGAATGATACCTTCCCAGAATGGCAGAAAAATGAATAATGCTATACAAAAAAATGTTTTTTTTCCTTAATTATTCACATCCCTCAAGGTAACCAAAATTGGCCCCCAGAAGACTATCATGTCTTAAGATAGATGATATTCTTAAGAAGTACCTGTCAATCTCTTAAAATTATTAAAAGAAATCTTTTCTTGAAATATGAAAAAAATAGTAATTTAGAGTTTTCTTGAATATTTTTCTAGTAAACAAAATTAAATTGCTCAACCCCATAACCCATATGTCAACTGAACTACAGGGTATATTTTGGTGATAATAATTCAATTAAAATAAATAAACAAAAACATGAGTACCTATAGTGTAACACCCCCGGTCAGTGGAAATACTTTTTTGTAATCAAAAATTACAGTCATAAAAAAGACTGATTAGGTTCAATAACAGTTTATTATTAACCATATTTTGCATCCTGATATTAATTGAAGCATAGCATTTTTAGAGGAGAAAGATGCATTGATTTGTGTGGCAAAATTCCCTGTAATTGTTAAAACCTTACAGACCAGAAAAAATCAATATACCATGTCCCTTAGTTTATGTAGGACAGATGAAGATTGAGTGGTTTATAGAGAGCAAGTTCTTAAAGGTGTAGTCAGTAATGTCTACTTTAATCTGCTACTGATAAGGCAAACAGTTAGAAATAGATATTCATTAGTTGGAAGATTTTCTTCACTTTGGATGTCATATTTGAAATTTCACTGGAATCTTGACAATTGGCACGTGTGCTTCAGGAGCTGGCATTAATTTTAGCTATTAAAATTACAGATTTAGGAGAAGTGGCATGTCCTTGAGATACACATTGGAAAAATATGTTTGTGTATCAATATATACATACACACATATACATACATATGTACACATGGATGTGTGTATATATGTGTTTATGTATGTATTTATAATTATAAAAGAACTTTTGTTTGCAAAATTAGAGGCCGGTGCTGAACCAAAGATGATTATGATTAGTGAAGAAGGAAAAAAAAAGGGCAAACAGTTTTCCATTTTAAAAATTTGATTTTCATTAAAGCTTTTTAAAGGCAAAAAAATCCAAGTAAAACCCCTAGCTAAAATGAACCAACTTCACATGAATTTTGAATCTATCTCTTTTTCAAATAGAGACTCATAAATGCCAACTTTTTCCAAAGGAGTTAAAGTATCTCATACATAATGTTTTCATTTATCTAAGAGCAGGACATAAATTCAGTCCCTTAAAATTATAGGATTATAGAATCTTAGAGTTGGAAGTGTCCTCAGAGGTCATCTAGTCCAAGTTCCTCTGAATGTTTGAATTATCTCTACAACTTTTATAACAAGTGACCATTCTGTCTGTTCTTTTATATTTACATTGTCTTGAAATACCCTAACTCCTGTTGCAGCAACCCATTTTATTTTTAATTAATTTATATTGTTCCAAAACTCTTCCTTAAATCTGCTTTGCAGGGAAGAATTAAATAACTTTAAAAATGCTTCATAATCAGGTGGAAATATGAAAATCAGATTGTGGGAGAGTTGTCAATGTACAAAATTATCCTACCCCCAACAGCAGTGTCTGCACTGAGTCTTGCTCATCCCTTGTTTTTGAAGAGGACTAATGACATTACAATGCTAGGGTCAGAGAACAGTGTTCGGCTATGGCTGTTTAATCCAATATGAGTTTGGAAGGCCACAGGTTGGGCAAAAATAGCTGGTTCAACCACTTGAGATGAAGATGTCTCTGGATTTGCATAGGTCAAGTTTCCTTTGCCCTACTGTGATTTTGTTTGCTCATAGAGTACAGTATCTTCTTTGCTGCAGGCATGCCATGCTGACTGGCACTCTGACAAAATCTTCCATATCTCACAATGGATACTAATGTTCTTTAGAGAGACTTTGAGAGAGTATTTCTACCATTTCTTCTAACTGCCATGGGAGCACTTGCCTTGTGCAAGTTCTCTGTAAAGATTTTTAGGTAAGCATGCATTCGGTATTTGGGCTACATGGCCCAACTGGTGGAGCTGTGCTCTAGAGTCAAATGCAAAATCCTAGAAGGGATAATATATAGCCATATTCCAGGGACCCAAATTGTTAGTGAGAGTGGGAGTTGAGATACTAGCAGTATAACCTGTACTATACAGGCAACTGCATACTATATAATACATACATACATACATACACACATATACACACATACGTATTTGTATATATATACATATATACATACATATATATGTATATATATATATATATATATATATATATATATACACAGAGACAGAGAGAGAGAGAGAGAGAGAGAGAGAGAGAGAGAGAATTAAAATATAGATTTCTTCATGTTATAATAGTAGCCAATACTTACAAATCACTTGAAGGTTTATAGAATATCCTTTATAGACATTACCTCAGTGGGTCTACACAATAACCTTGTGGGATCAAAACTGCTATTATCATTGTTATTTTGCAGATGTAGAAATATAGACTTGGGGAGATTTAATGATACCCATAGTCATACAGCAATCAAATATATGATGCAGAAGTTGATCACAGATCATTCATTGCTCTAAATAAAGTGTGCTTTTCACCATGGAATACTTCCTCTCACAGGTCTGTAGTACTGTCCATGGGAAGGGATGCTGTAATTCTAGATGCATGAATGGGATGAAGTTGCTTAAACATATGCACCTCTAGAAAGAAGGAAGGAAGGTAAGTTCATATTTCTTATGTTGCTTTTTTTTTTTAGGGAAAGAGATTGGTACCTGTGTTTTACTTAGTGTTGTCAGCCCTCAGTGAAGAATATTTCTTCATCAATAAAGATCAATTCTTCTAAAATTTACAATCTTGAAAATTTGCCTGAGGAACTGAAATGTCAACAGACTTTCCCAGAGTCAATGAGCCAGTAGAGGAAGAATGGTGCATAGGTTAATATGCTTCAATAAATACATGGACAAATTCCATCCACATCTCTTTGCTCTACTTACATATTACCAAACTACATTCTGATCTTTATTACAATTTCTTGAATAGCTCTTTGCAATAGGATGGTATTTTTTTCTACTTCCTCAAATGGCAACACATCTTGGACAATGTATGTCTCTCTATAAAAATACATGTATCACTAGGAGGAAATTATATTAGGAATTTAGTAGAGAAGCATTAAGACTTAAACTCCTAGGTATTTTCCACTAAGCATCCTTCTTTCTTTTATATAAAGTCAGGCCACTAACCTGGAATGATTATCCTTTTCTTTTTACTTTAAGTAATTTTATATAAGGTACTGTATGTCTCTTTTGGGGTCTGGGGCAAAAAATAAGGAAATGAGTCAATCTCCTATTTTTGCTGCTCAACTGCTCTGCTAAATATCTTAACACCCTTCATTCTTTTCCCATCCATATTCTTTTTCTCAAATCAAGGCTTATTCTTAGCTACTTAGTGACTGACAGAATCCTAGGCACAGCTGCTGAGATTGACACTTTCCTACTCTTCAGTAAAGCATAAGCAAGGAATTTTCAAAGGAGATGACTAGGTCAGTTGCAATGTTTCTAGAGCAGGTACAAGAGGTTCATTGTTCAGAGAAATCGAAACAAACTAAGTGTAACTAATCTTAAAAAAGGTGGCATCCCATGCAGCACAAAAACAATGTTTTGGGAGAAATTTTAATTACATAAGGAGAAAAAAGTGATAGGTTAGTGTTAAATCAGGAAAAAATAACAAGAAAAACAATATTTAATTTTAATATGTGACTGGGAATGTTTGAAAGAAGTATGTTATTTAACATTCCTATACTTAAAGTGACTCACATTTAGAAGCCTTAGGTGAGTAGTTAAAAATGATTCCCAAGATTTTATTTTTAAATACTATGGTAATGATCAACATTATAATATTAAATTTTTCAGGAAGGTTAGACAGATATTATTATCATTCCCAGGCTATAAATAGGGAGAGCTGAGACTCAGTGAGGTCAAATGACCTCACACAGAAAATTAGTGATAGGGTAAAAGCTGTAAAAATGTATTCTTGGTACTGTAACCTTTTGTCTAAGAATACTGATTGCTTTGTATGGTGTACCACAGGGAGGCTTCTCAACAGGCTAATACAAGACAAAGACAAGACAAATCAGTCCTTTCGTCCTCAATTCTACCATTAATTACTTTTATAATCTTGGACACGACTTTTCATGCCTATGGATCTCAGTTTTCTAATCTTTACAATGATCTCTTTGGTCCCTTAAAAGTTTAAAATTTTATGATTCTAAGACATAAATAGATGAGGAATAGTAAAGTACTTGTGTATCTAGGAAGTTATGATTAAAAACTAACATGCCATTTGTGGAAGAATTTAAAATCATATTATACTAGAAATAAAAGAGACCTTGGAGATCATTTAAGGCAGCACTACCATTTTAAAGATGATGAAACTCAGGCTCATAAAGGTTGACTGGTTGAAGGTAAGATATTTATTTATAGAATATGTATGAATCAAATATGAAAAGTTCCTTTGCTAGACTGATGCTAGTGTTTATGTATTTGGGCTGGATATGTCATGATTGGTATGTGTGTGCTTAAAATTGCCCTATTTCAGCTTGATATAAATGATATTCACTGTACCTTTAACAGTATTCTTTGGTAAACTAGATCTGAGCACAATTTTGTGGCATAGCTGAATGTCAATAATATCTTAGCCAACAAAAGTGTGATGTCAATAAGGGCACACCAGAGGTCTTTGACAACCTTGGAGAACTCTTCTTGAGCAGAGATTCCAGATGCCTGTTTGAATCCCTCCTTCTCTTCATTAGAATGACCACCCCAGATGGTCCTTCTTCTAAAGTCTGCCAAAATGCAGATTAACTTCTGGCTGCTAAAGGTTTTGTATCATAGGAAGAGACCAGACTTGGACTTCCTCCATAAATCAAGCTGAGTAAATTTCAATGGCAGACTACCCAGTCATGGATCCAGTAGTGACTAATCATAGTGTCTCTTGATGGCCCTAAAATGCATAAAAATAAAGTCACTGCATATACCCAATAGCATATATTTAGGGAACAAGTAAGGGCATGAACTGATATTAGTGGAAAACATGAAACAAAAAACGATAGCCCAAACCATTGACTGTCATTAAAATTTCATTAGATTATTGGCTTTTTGAAGATAGGGAATTTTTCTGTCTTTCTTTCCCGTACTGCCTCCCCAGTAATTAGCACAGTTCTTAGTACATAGTTGATTAATAAATACTTATTGATTTAAATAAGATTGTCTCAGGATTGGGCCTACTTGTTCTGTGACATGGGTGCCTTGAAAAGTGAAAAAGTCAGATTTCAGCATTCCATCAGATTATTGAACATCATAAATACTATATTTAACAACATAGTAGACATATATGAAACCAGTTCATATGTGCTAGAATAAACTAGAGAGTCTATGAAGTTGTCCAATTCAATTTGCATAAGGAGACGATCTGTAACTCCTCATATTGTTTATATTACCTTGAACTTAATTCAACTGTACCCAAAAGGCAGTTGATTATGCAATGTAGTTGAGCTACTCTTGACAATATAACCTCTCAAAACTTAAGCATAATCTTAGAAGATATCTAAGCAATACAATAAAAGATATTCAGCTTTTAGCTACTAAATGAAAAAGTAATTAAAATAATAGATTGAAAGAGAAATGTTCTATTAAATCCAGTAAGTATTTATTACATGGTCATTTTGTATAAAGCATAATACTGGACGATGAGATTAATAGGAAAATCACACAACATATCCTACTCTCAATTCCTTGCATGTAGTAGGTACTTAATAAACCTTTATTGAATAACATTTAATTGAAGGAGCTTACATTCAACTAGGGAGATACAAGATGGATAAGTAAGCACAGAGAATATATGAAATAACACAATAGGAAGATAGTTTTAACAACTGGAGCCATCAGGAAATCCCTTATGTTGGTAATGGCACTTGAACTGTGCCTTGAAGGAATGCAGAGATACAAATAGGTGAAGATCAGGAATGGGAAGTAACATTGGAGGAGTAACTTGCATGAATACATGAAGATAAAATATATAAATTTGTGTACAAGGCACAACTAGGAAATCAAGTTGACTAAAATAAAATGCATATGAAGAGGATTAAATTAAAATTACTCCCCTTCATTGAATACTTTTATTAAATGAATAATCCAAGTATTGTGGGAAGCTCCTACCTATAGAGATAAACTAGATTTGATTTCCAAGGATGATCAGAGCAGTTCCTTGAAAAATGGAAGTACATTTTTTACATTAGTTCTTGGCTTCCATTTCTGATTTTGTTTAGCACTTTATTCTGTGATTTATAGGCAAGAGGATGAGAAGGATTATTTTATTAGTTTTACAATTTGTCACCACTTTCAAAATAAATAACTGATTAAAGCTTATTTGTATGTCATTGTTTTATCTGTAGTGTTAAATTGTAGGTTCAACCATTAAAAGGAAGTTGTTTTGGGTAAAATCTATTCTTTGGAGCACACTCAGGAATGGGGATACATTTACAATGAGTGGATTATTTTATTGTTAACATATAAATTTTAAAATGTTCTTGGCTGAGATGATTTTTGAAATTGGTTGAACATTTCTTGGACTAAAGCAGAGTTATTCTGAAACAGAATAACAAAGGGCCATTTGGGAGAAAGTAAAGGAATAGGAGGTCTCAGCAGGGGGGGGGAAGAAAAGATTAATAACTTATTATAAGTATATGATATGTGTTATTCCTATGAATGTTGTAGGTTGGAGTCTCTTAACATTGTTCTTATTATTTTCTTCTGTTTTGCTTATTCCCACAAAACATCATTGTTTTAGTTCAAGGTCCTTATGTGGAATCACACATGGTATTTATTTCATCAAAAAATAAATATTCATAGCTATATAAGTAAAAGTGCAAACCTTATGTATAGAGGTTTTAAAGGAGGAAAATGACTAATTATATTATCCACTTATTTTCACATTCTCACTGATTTTCATTTGCTCTCAATCCCCAGTTCAACAGAGCTAATTTCAAGGCTGTGTTAAATATGTAGCAGCTTGAAGTTGCCAAATTAAAAGATTTAATTAATGTATTTTAGTGGTGTGTTCCTATATTTTTGACATGCATGCAATGATGACATAGATTTTGGCAGCTGGTTTCCCTAGAGCCTAGGGAAGATGCAATATCAACACTTGTGGTCTGCTTATTTAATGTCCATAAAACACTCTCTATAAGTTTAAGAAATGACAATTTAGTTGTTTCACTGAGTTTAGTTTTTACCATGTTACACAATTACATTGAGGTTAAAAAAAAAACATTCAAAATCCTGGATAAATATCTTAATTCAATTTAGATTGTGGAAGACTGAAACAAAAATCAGGATTTTTTTCATTTGAAGTTACCAGTCTGACCTCATAAAACATTTTCTCACTGCAATATTATATACAGTACACATAACTGGTTTATCGTCTTTTCAATAACATTTTTATGTTATTGAAACCAAAGTATTTCTAGCTGAAAAAATGATCCAAAGCAACAATTTCAGCTTTTTATATATTTGTGAAATTGTCTAGACTATTAAACAATTGTAGACACATTGTTGTTATTGAATGTACCATTGACCTTCATAACATTGGTACTTCACCAGTTCGCAAAAGGAAACAAAGCTACAAGTGATTTTAGCCAGTTCGAAAAATGTTTGTGTATTAAGAGAACATCCCTTTTAAAAAAATTTGTTGATGTATTTTCATTGGGTAAATCATTCAATTTGATTTATAATAGATCCCCAATAATATATTCACAACATTAAATCTTTTTGATAAAGAAATAAAAATTGAAGAAATATCAAGCATTATACACCCAGAGTTTAACATTTCTTACCAAAAAGAATGAAATTTGTTTTATTGTCAGTCTTCTGAATTATAACTAGTGGTTTTTTCATCTGAATTCTTATTTTATATTGTTTTCATTACATTATATTCATTACATATATTGTAATCTTAGTTCTACTTTCATCACTCTGTATCAATTCATCCAAGGTTCACCATTTTTTCTGAATTCCTCATATCATTACTTTATTTTTTTCTCCACACTAAACTTGTATCTTCATAGTCGTAAGGATCTTTTGATGAAAACTTCCTTCTACCAACACAGATCTATACCTGCTCAGCAGCCTAGAGTTAACTGAAGTCAAGTGGCTTTCCTAGCATCATCTAGCCTGAATGTGCCAGTGGTAGGCCTCAGAGCCAGGTTTGTCTAGCTCTATGATCAGTTCTCTAATATGCACTTCTAATTATACCTTACATAACAATAATTTTAAACTACATTTATATCTAATTTTTGCAAGAGCAGAAAAACAAAATTTATTTTGGAACCAAAATCAGCAATAAAAGAAGCATTGCACAAGAATTTGGGACAAATTAAGCCAATAATACCTTGATCCTATTGCATTTAAATAGATTTTTAACAGAAGGCAAAGTATAGTAACCCTAGAGGATATTTGGTAACAAGCCAAAGTAGTAATAGTTTCTAGCTCTTTGTGAAAAGAAGTCAAATCTCTGTTTGGTATCCAATAATACTATTTGATATTTTCTTTGTCAGAAAGAAAACTGATTATTATGAGGTATGCAGACCTTTAGGAAGCACCCATTTTGCAGTAGGAAAAAGATTTAAGGAAAATCTACAGTCACTCAAATTTTTAATAATAACTATGATTTTTTCAGTCTGGCCATCAGAAATACATTTCCATAAAAGACAGGGTAATATAGTTTAGTGGAAACCTCCTCAGATCTGGAATAAGATCCTGGTTTTTCTAATTGGTAAATAGGCTTGGAGTCCCCTAATAAATACATAGATAAAATAGAGGGGGGAGAGGAGAAAATAACTATTCCAGTTACTCAGATCTCCTACCTAAAGTATGAATGATTTAGTCAGATAAAGATTGGGAATAAGCAGATATCCATACTGGTAGTGTAAAATGTCAGAAAAAAAGCAAGAAAAAAATCTCTCCTTGTTTTCTACTGCATCATTTTCAGGCTGATTAAAAATACCAACTCAAAAAGACTGAACCAGCCAAATTTATATTTAAAATTCATAGGCATACACATACACACAGATGCACACACACACACACACACACACACACACACACACACGAGTGTAAGTGTAAGGTCTTTGAAGAAAGAGGATATTTTCATTTTTATCTTTGTAACTGTAACAACAATGTGGCCAGCAGCTACTGTGGCTGTGTAAGACCAACAACAACCAGCATACAGAAGGGCTGCTAACACAGGTTCTTTGATCTGCTTTTCTAAGGAAAGCAACTTTAAGAGGTTAATAATCTCAGTTTAATTAAACATAAATATATCTTCCACTTAGTTCAGGGGGAAAAGATCAGCCCCCTGAACTTCAAGGCAAATACAAACAGAAATTACAAACATCAACAAACAGACCTTGTCTGATTCAAATCACAATTCATAGTTACCAGAGAAGCACCAAAATCTATCTTTCTGGGTGGCAGAGCTGGGGGTTGGGTGTTCAATGGCTTGCCCAGAGTATCATCACCTATATTCTTTCAATGAATGTACCCCCAAAAGTCAAATGTCAACCTCAGATCTTATATACCCATCTCAGAGCCCTGGGGCACTTGATTACTCAGGGCTGAAAAACACTCAAAGAACAGTGAAAAGTCCCAACTAGGTTCTGGGAAAGTTAGATAATCCCTGGTACCACCATATACAGGGTTTCCAATCAATGACTCCTAATTGTCAGTGCTGAGAGGCATTCCAAGACAAAAAAGATCCCACCATACCTGCCCCATTTAAACAAAGACCAGAATCATTAAAAGCACTTAAGAGAACAGCAAAAAGTCCCACCCTGATTACCATTACTTAATCCCTGGAACCTAGAATATCACATGGAACATATTGGATGCTTGATCTTTGGTTCATTAATTGAAGTGAATGTAGAGCCATAAACAGGCAATTAGATAAAGCAATTCGTTTAGAGACTCAGATTAAAATTTCTTAAAATTTTTTTTAAAAAATGTAAGGAAGTATATAAGTTTATTTCTCTCTTTATCTCTTTTTCAGTCTCTGTCTTGCCTTATGTCTCTGTTTTTGTCACTCTCTATCTGCCCTTCTGTTTCTATCTTTCTCTGCCTTTCTTCTGTGTCTCTGTGCCTATCTCTGTCTCTGCTTCTTTGTCCCTGTCTCTGCGTTGCTCTGTCTCTCTGTGTCATTCTGTCTCTAAATCTCTGTCTTTTCTCTCTGTTTTACTTTCCATATCACTGTCTTTATGTCTGTATCTCTCTGTCTCTGACTATCTCTCTGCTCTCTCTGTGTTTCTTTGTTTCTGTATCTGTCTCCATATCTCTGTCTCTCTTTCTAGCTATCATCTGTCTGTTTCTGTATCTGACTGTATTTCTGTCTGTTTTCCTTTCTCTGTCTATTTGTCTCTCTTTCTCTGATCTATCTCTTTTCTCTCAGTCTCTGTGTCTGCCTGTCTCTCTATTTCTGTCTATGTTTGTATTGCTGTGTCTTTTTTACTGTCTGTCTCTGTATCTCCATCTCTGTCCTGGTTTTATCTGTCTCTCTTGCTCTCTCTCTCTCAAATATGGAAATATATGACCCAGAAGAAAAAGTATATCCTGCTTAGACTTATGACAAGTGATGCTAAGAAATAAGAATTAACCTTCTTAAAAGCAACTTAGAACATTTACCCCCATTATGTTTGAAGGATTATGTAAGTTAAATGTCAAAAATCAAGCTTATGTAGTATATAGTTTGTCATATGCAGATCAGAGGTTTTTTGTAGATTAACTGGGAGTATTGCTATTTGTTCAACGTGTAGCCATCTTTTTTTTCATGATAAGGACTCAGTGTTTGTACTTACTTTATATTTTGTGTTTCTAAGAGGCACAATATTAAAAAAGAAAGACCAAAAGATATTTTTTGTGGATATCCTGGGAAAAGGGAAATGTGCAGTGATTAATCAGTGTTTGTGTTAACTGAAATTTCCAGAATCTTGCTCTTTAAATATTTATGTCTTTCTAAGTAAACCTACTGTATCTTTAGAGCTCTTGGGATGATTTGCAACTGAGATCTGTGGAGTAAACTGAATAAAAGGTGATATTTAACTCCCTCCTAGTGATATTGCATATACACAATGCTATATGTTTTCTACTCTTCTAGTTTAAATTGGGTAATACAATATAGGAAATAATAGTCCCAAACCTTTTTGCATTCCAGTTCTTGAAAAAATAAATTATTTTTCCATTTAGATAAGCTGGATGTAGATAAGATATATGGATGTATATTTTCTATTTATGTCTGTTTCATGGAAGCAGAGTTTAGATATCAGATTTTCAAAAGAACAACATATTTAGTTTTTCATGTAAGCCTTTGTTTATAATTTCTTCCATGTGTAAGCCAAGTCCCAAAGCCTATTGATAAAAGTATCTTTCCTCAATGGTAAAGATCAATGCCCCTGTCTTCCTGAGGGGTAGATCAGAGTTAGCAAAGGTGGTAGAGAAGTGTTGGCTTTCTTCATGCTCAGAAGGTCTTCAGGTATTAGGATCTTTTGGAGTCTCTTCAGTCTCTTTTGGGCTCTGGAATTGTTTACTACACTTCTAGCTTCCAGCTTTGAGAGAGAAGATGTAAGATTCCACTTCAGGGTGCTAAAAAAAATAATTCCGCTTCAAGTTGCAGAAGGAAAAATAAGAATCTGAGGGAAAAAGCCAACATGTGAGAAGCTGGCAGTCACCATCAAATCCCTATCCTCAGTTTGTATGCTAGAGATGTCCCTTGGGTAAGATCTAGGGCTCTCTCTTTCTTGGCTGAGCTGAGATACATCATTCACAATGAGAGAGCTCCTTCACTCTCATTGTCTGGCACGTACATACATACATATATATGTATGTATTTTATGTTGATGTATTCATAACTGTATATGTGTGGGTGGACATACACACATATAAACATATATATATATGTCTATATCTATCTTTTCATATACACATGTACATATACAGAAATAGAGACAGACACAGACACAGAGACACAGAGAGAGTAATTGAAGGGAAGTAAGTCAAGTCTTGAATATAAAGCATGGGGTCCGGATTCCCCCATTAAAAATCAGTAATCAGATATTTAACTTGAACTGGAAAATCACATCCCTTTGAGTAGCAGTATTAAAGGGGTCAGAGAAATATAATTCAAGCCTGATATCCCCTTCCTCTCTGAGGAGACCAGAGTGGCCAAGGTTTGACCTCAATCTTCTGCTTCCTCTCCTGACAGGAAGAAAGTTTCCCTTGGAGAAGTGTCAGGCACAGGAGGCTAGAAATTTCTATTCTGCCTTACTTCTAGCCACACAACAACACATCCTTGCCTCATGTGGGGAACACACCACGCATATAGTCATAAATGTTTTCTAACACATATGTGATAGATTGTATAAGCATATCCTCTTCCCAATTTTCCTACTGATAGGGCACAATGTCATCCAAAATGATACGTGTGTCCCAACTATGAAAAGTAGATTATATTATGTTTTCAATTTATTATTTTTTAGTCCATCTGAAAATTTTCTATATAATGGTTCTGATATTTTGTGAAGTGACACTTTTTCATTAATTCACTTGGCGGGTAAGTTTAAGATATGGTAGTTATGTTAAGGCAAGAAGGTAAGAAAAATTGTAATGATCTGAGCCTTTAATAAGCATATAATCTAGCAAGGAAGTTTTTTTAAGGTATGTAAAGAAATAATAGAAACCAGAAATTGACATGTTCTATGAGAGAAAAGTATAAAAATTGAATGTAGAAATACGAAATTTTAAAAGAGCAAGAAACTACTTCTGTGATGGTCAGGGAAGATTTAATATGGAAGTTGGAATTTACCTGGATCTTTAGAAAGGAATAGAATCTTGGTAAGTAGAGAATGGAGAATAGATATAGGAATAGCCTATTTAGAAGCATATATGCAGGAAAGCTTTGGTTATGTTTGAGGAGTCACAAATAATACAATTTCAGCAGAGACTAGGGCATATTCCAGAGTTTGGGTGGAAATGGTATTATAAAAGTAGAATTGGATGAAATTATGAAATACAGTAAAAGTCAGGTGGAAAAGTTTGGATTTAACTAGTACGGAGTTAGAAGCCACTGGCAATTTTTGATCTGGTCAGATTTGTATAAGTATTAGTATTTGCATAAGTAACCTTAATCACATAAATTCAGAAAGTTTTGGAGAAATGAAGGGTTGAAGAAGAAGACTGAAGAAAGAACAGCCAACTTTTCTTGTGAAAGGAAATGGGATTTTATCTAAGATGGTGGCAATGCAGATGAAAAGGAAGAGATGTGTGTGAATAAATTGGCAAGATGTTTTCGAAGCTGATTGATATCCACTCCCCATCCTACACTTGCCTTTACAACTTACCCTTCCACATGACTTCTCCATTTCTGTCAATAGCTTCACTATCCAAAATCTTGAAACCTTGGAGTCACCTGGAAACCTACCATCTCTTTTATCTCCCACATCTATATGATGATCAAGTTCTCTAAATACATCCAAAATTCTTCTACTATCCATTATTTTCTGTTAGAAATCTTTTCCTTTCATCAAACCCTAAATCTCCTTCTCTACAATTTCCACCTATTATTCTTGACTCTTCCTTCAGGGCTAATGTACAATGTCAGATCTTTCTATAAATTCCCAGTACTTAAATAGTTAAGAGCAACTGTAACCCTTACCATAACTTCTTTTTTCCATGACTACCTAATCCTAGTTTCAGTAGCTGATTCTCATTTCTTATTTTCTAGAAGCCCTTGTCATCTTAGTTTTTGGTTTTCAATGATGATGATGATTATACTGACAATGATAAACAATAATAATAATAATATATTTATATAGCATGTACTATGTACCAGACACTGTGCTAAGTACTTCATATTCAGTTCCTCTTTTGAGATAACATATATTATCTCCAGTTTAAGAACATAGTTCATAAAATATGGCAACCAGGAGTGAACAAAATATTCCAGGCAGGGTGTAGCAAAATACTGTAGAAATATCATATATTCATCTATGGAAGGTAGGCTTTGATTGTGTTAGCCTTTAATAATTAAAAAAAATCTTTCCTAATTCATATCTCATGTCAGACTACATAGTTTTTCACTTAATCAGAAAGTCTTACTTGGAGTTGTCCCCTTAATCCAAGATTCCTATAATTTTCACAAAAATACTTCAGTATTTATTAATATTGTTTGAATCCAGCTTTATGGGGCTAAAAATTATCTAACACAAAAGCTTACTTTAAGAGTCAGATTGACCTAAGAGACACTCCATGACTGCCATGGCTGCAATGAATCTTTAAATTCCACGTAATTCTTTTGTTAGTTCACTCACTGCTGTTTTAATTTCTACTCAAATGTTGGTTTTGTGTCCCCAAAATTTGAACATTTACTCTTACCTGCTGAAATATACCTCAAACAGGCATTCTCTGAGGAAATATCTACTGCCTAGTGTAGCCAATCAGCCAAATTATGCACCTTTTTGAACTCAATATTATGTAAACCTCAAAGACACTCAAGAGAGAGCCATATCTTTTTCCGGTACTCTCCTTTGCTGAATGACCAATTATTTCTAAAAATATTTCAGGATTTTTTGGTTCATTCTCTCTACGAACAGTCTCAGTGGTTCCTTCATTTTTGGAAAGAAGAAATGTTAATTAAAGTAAATGAAGTAATTATTAGCTATTCTATTTTTCATATTAAAAAAAAATACCTTCTCACTATGCATCATGTCTCCATGTCAGGCTTCTGATGTGTTTCCAAGACACCTTGTGCATTTCTTTTATGTTTGAGTATTCTGTACCATACACTGATTTAAATATCATTTCTTTTTGTCTTTCTTTATCTGCACTAAAATACTTTCTCCTACCTCCCTTTCTGTTTCCTAGTTTTCTTTTCAATGCTATTAATATCTTTTAATTGTGATTTTGTAGTTCTACCACTCAACGTAGAGCCTAGAGCCTTCTTGGTAACATACGTATGCTTATCAAATTGAATTGAACTGAGTTGATTTTTGTTAAATGACAGAAATGGTAATTATACCTTGGTAACTGCTTAGGCGGGTGGGTGTCAAAAAAAGGAAGATTCAATGATGACTGGATTTTTACATATGACTGACCTAGAAAACAAAATTAATAGCATCAAGAGAGGTCAAGAAATCAGGGAAAGTAGCTGGCTGGAAGGGAAGATGAGGACTTGATTTTGGATATATTGATCATTGTTTTTTCCTGCTTCAAGTATAATGGTATGTTTATTTTGTTTTTCCAGCACAATGGAAACCTTATATCCAATAATCCATTTTTATACTTCTTTGTATCTCCCATAGTAGAATGCTAATAAGATGTCTGCAGTACTCATTAAGTGAATGAATGAATAAAAGTAGAATGACAAACTCTCATAACATTCAAACAATTCAACATCCTGTGTTTAAGTTTGATATTCTTAGAACCAGTGTAAAAATACATTTAGACTATTGGTTTACAGTTTCAATATGAAATTGCATATTGAATTTTGCACCAATCGAATCCTTATGGGCAGCTTCTTTTGTGCTATGACAATGAAAGGGCAATTCAAACACTGAAAATACCTGGTTAATCAGCCGAATGAAGTACAAGAAAGTATATAAAAGGATGTCTCCTGTGCAAGTCAAAACCAGTTTCATATTTCAGTTATTTTGAATCAGTTTTCCAAATAGCAAAACAATAAAATGAATAACCAATCATTTTTTTTTTGTTTTGGTTTGGTTTATGCATATGGGACAGGGGTGAAGGGAGGAGAATCGTTCAAGATGATTGGTCAGTAGGCAGTTTGTATATGTGACATGAAAGTAAATAATACATTTGCTTGCCAGTTTTGTCAATGGCAGTAGCAGAATCAATTCAGAATCATTGTGACCTTTATTTATTCTGCAATGAATACAGTGAAAAGAACACTAGCTCCAGAGGCAGAGTATGCAAGTTCAACCCATCCATTCCCATGCAGATACCTACCTGTATGACCTTGGGCTAGTCAATACTTGATTTTTTTTCCCTTTTCTGGAAATGAGAGGTCAGACTAAATGGTCTTTGAAGTGCCATTCAGCTCTCAATCTAGAGTCCTATGAATTCTTGCTTATTAACACCACTTAGTTTTTAGTTCTTTGGTAACAAAATTATCATAAAAAGGTTCTGTGTCTTTCTAACAAAATTTTCCACATTCTACAAACATCCCTAAAAGTAGAATTTTAGAGTGATGAGAACCTAAAGAAATAATCTAATTCAACTTGTGATTTACTCATCAGGTGAGGAAATTTACAAGAGATAATATAATTAATATTGTCACAGAAATTATCTTTATTGTCCTAAATTGAGGGGCTTGTTAATATTCTAAAATATTAAAGTAGTGAAAACTGAACTTATATGATTTTGTTTAAATTCCTTGCATGTCCTTCCACAAATATATATGCATTGGATAATATTGCCTTGCCTGGGAGAGATCTGATCATATTATTCAGGGCTCATAGTAAGCCTTATCTTATATCATCTACTAAGCAGGAACTCCTCACAGAAAAAGCACTGAATTTTAAATATTTCAGACCAGTAACTTCTTGTAGTAATAACCAAACATAAAAGAAAAAAAATGATAATTTAATTCTAATCCTCAGAATTGATAGTTCTCCCAGTCTCTCACTATGAATCTCTTTAACCTCTGTTGGATAATTCTATCTTAGATCTTCTCCTATTTAGAAAAGATGCCTCATGGTAACCTTTAAGTGTGAAAAAGTAATAGCTCCTTTTTAGGATTTTGTAACATATTTCAGAATGCAATGCCAGTGGAAAACATAATTTTCCACAAACGTACAACACTATAAATCTTCCATTTGATAAATTTGTTTTTGACCAAAAGCTCTAAAGCAAAATGTTTCATTTCTTACTTCTAAGTTTTACATCAGAGCTCACACTGTTCAGGATGAAGAACTGGCTTTTGGTGTATAGCACCTCAGTACAAGCAATAATTCAGACATGTACTGTCTGTGAGTAGCTGCTAGTCACTTAACCCTTTGGTACCCTAGGCAACTCTCTAGGATGGTAAGTTGTGGGAAAACTTCATTGGAAGATGTTGTTCAATCATGCCCAACTAAACTGAGGAAATCATAGACCTTGTCAAAAGAAGAGTTTTGCATTATGAGCAGAAGTCTCAACAGCAATAGCCAATTTGTGTTGATAAAGGATTGATTATGCATGTTGTGAAATAATGTATTGTGAACATCTGTTTATGTGTTAAGTAAAAACAGTGTTTCTAAAAAATTAGGGGTGACATTATCATCATGCTTCATTAAGTAAGGATAAAAGTAAGGAAAAGGCAAGTTTCTGTTAGGCTCAGATTAAACAGACCCCTAAAACATTTGTCCCATGGTTTTTCTTTGTGTCTCCATTTGTAGTTTATTTTGACTATTTTAGAATGAAAAGTATACAAGATGGGAACTTTGTCTTTTGAGACAAATAGATACAAACACTGAAAGGATTAATAAATGCTTAATAATGTTAAGATTTTAAATTGTAAAAAGATACCAAAGGATTCAGTCCAATATTTTAAAAATGCTGTCTTGATGGGGGCTGAGCTAAGATGGCAGAGCGAAAACAGGGACTTGCTTGAGCTGTCCTCCAAATGCCACCAAATACCTGCAAAAATGACTCTAAACAAATTCAAGTACTAGAGAACTCACAAAATGACAATTCTCCAGCCCAACACAGCCAGGAAGAGTCTATCACAGCATGCTGGGAGTGAAGCACAGCTCAGCATATGCTGTGCCAACACAGACCAGACTGGAGCAGAATGGGCAGAGTAGGCCTCACAACACTAAACCACTGGCAACTGTGGTGCTTTCCAGATTTCTATACCCACAAACACCAAAAGCAGTGGTAAGAGATCAGTGAGAAAACTATGTCAGACCTGGATGAGAGAAGAGTTGGTCCAGCCCCAGACTCAAGGTGGCAGCAGAGGTGGCTGTGGTGTCAGCAGCAGTGGCAGCAGTAGCAGTGGCAGTGGCTGCTTCTGGGGCTCCAGGCCCACAGACAGTGGGGAGATCAAGTGTCTCATCAGAGCAGGAGTTCAGGGATATCTTTGCTGGCACTGAGGCAGGAATCCCTTGTTTTGCCCTGCCTAGATCTGGGTCATAGTCCTGCGTGGTGTTCCTGGGGTGAGGAGGAGTGCTGGTATGGCAGAGCTTGTGCTGGCTGTGAAGAGGGAGTCCTCCTCCCAGTTCCAGGGCAGAGAAGAGTGCTTGAAGTCACTCACAGACCAGAGCACAGGCCAAGAGATTATTAAAAATCTCTCCTTCAATCATGCCACCTTTGAAGAACTGAAAATTTACAGGTGCCTAGAAGTATCTCTGAAAACAGCAGAAGAAAACCACTGAATCTTGCAACAGAGCACTCTCCACTCTGGAAGCAGTCATACCTTGACAAAGAGCTCAAAAGTCAAGTAATTGGCTGGGAAAATGAGCAGACAGCATTAAAAAAACAAACAAACAAACAAACAAACTTCAGATTTACTTTGGTGACAAAGAAGATTAAAACATACAACCAGAAGAAGGCAACAAATTAAAATATCCTACATCCAAAGGCTCCAAAAAACATGAATTGGTCACAGACCATGGATGAGCTCAAAAAAAATTTGAAAATCAAGTATGATAAGTAGAGGAAAAACTGGGAAAAGAAATGAGAGTGATGTAAGAAAATCATGAAAAACAAGTCAACAGGCTGGAACCTGTAAAGGTGAATTAATAACACCTTAAAAATAGACTAACCCAAATGGCAAAAGAGTTCCAAAAAGCTGATGAGGAGAAGAATGCCTTAAAAAGCAAGATCAGCCAAATGGAACAAAAGGACTGAAAAATATAATTCCTTAAAATTCCTTAAAAATTAGAATGGTGCACATAGAAGCTAATAACTTTATGATAAACTCAGAAATTATAAAACAGAACCAAAAGAACAGAAAAATAGAAGACAATGTGCAATATCACATTGGAAAAACCACTGACCTGGGAAATAGGTCCAGGACAGGGAATTTAAAAATATTGGACTAACTGAAATCCATGATCAAAAAAGTGCCTTGACACCATCTTTCAAGAAATTATCAAGGAAAGCTTCCCTGATATTCTATAGGGTTTTCCTAAAGTCTGGATACATAGGCAAAAATACATATTTTCAAGAAATTAAATGATTGAAATTTTCAACATTTTATTTAATTGGAATATTAACAAATAACATCTTCAATATGATTTTCATCATTTGTGATACAAAGGTTGATGTACTTTGCAAGATTCATGTGAACTCAATGCAATAATTCAACTCCACATTGCAGTCAGTTTTAGCACATTCACTCTCAGAATATGATTATGAAAATTTAGGATGTTATTTGAAGTTGAATATGTTATTTATTAATATTCCAATTAAATGAAGTGTCCTTGAAATTTTCAATTATTTCATTTCTTGAAAATATGCGTTTTTGCCTATGTGTCTAGACTTCAGGAACACTGTGTAGAACCAGAGGATAAAATAGAAATTGAAAGAATCCACCAATTACCTCTTGAAAAAGATCCCAAAAGGAAAACTCCTTGGAATATTGTAGCCAAATTCCAGAGTTCCCAGGTCAAAGAGAAAATATTGTAAGCAGCCAGAAAGAAACAATTTGATTATTATGGAAACACAATCAAGATAACCCAGTATCTATCAGCTTCTACATTAAGGGGTCAAAGGGCTTGGAATATGATATTTGAGAGGTCAAAGGAGCTAGGATTAAAACCATGAATCACCTATCCAGGAAAACTGATTATAATGCTTCAGGGGAAAAATTGGACATTAAATGAAATAGAGAACTTTTAAGAATTCTTGATGAAAAGACAAGAGCTAAATAGAAAATCTGACTTTCAAATACAAGAATCAAGAGACACATGAAAAGGTAAACAGTAAAGAGAAATCATAAGGGACTTAGTAAAGTTGAACTTTTTACATTCCTACATGGAAAGATGATATTTGTAACTCATGAGACCTTTCTCAGTATTAGGGTAGTTGAAAGGAATATACATACATATGTATAAATACAACATAAAAATATATTATATATATATATGTATATATATATAAATTTATACATATACATATATAAACACATACATATACATACACACATATACTTACATGCAGAAGGCACAGGGTGAGTTGAATATGAAAGGATGTTATCTATAAAATAAAATTTAGGAGTGAGAGAGGAATATATTGGGAGGAGAAAGGAAGAGATAGAATGGGATAAATTATCTCACACAAAAGAGGCAAGAAAAAATGTATAATGGAAGGGAAAGGGGGAGGTGAAAGGGAATGAGTGAACCTTACTCTCATCAAATTTTACTTAAGGAGGGAATAATATACACACTCAGTTGAGTTTCTTACCCTACAGGAAAGTAGGTCAGAAAGGAATGGGTGTGATTAGAAGGGAGGGCAGATTGGGGGAGGGGTTAGTCAAAAGCAAACACTTTTGAAAAGGGACAGGGTGAAAGGAGAACATTGAATAAATGTGGGGGGTGTGGATAGGATGGAGAGAAATATAGCTAGTCTTTCACAACATGACTATTATGGAAGTGGTTTGCATAATGACACATGTGTAACCTGTACTGAATTGTTTGCCTTCTCAATGAGAGTGGGTGAGGAGGGAAGAAGGGAGAGAATATAGAACTCAGTTTTAAAAGCAAATGTTAAAAATTGTTTTTACATGCAACTGGGAAATAAGATATACAGTCAATGGGGCATAGAAATCGATCTTGTCTTACAATAAAGTAAGGGGTAAGGGGGTAAGGAGTTAGGTGGTTGATAGAAGAGAGGTCATGCTGGGGAAAGAGGCAATCAGATTGCATGCCATCTTGAGTTGGGGGGGGAAGGGAGAGATGGGGAGAATATTTGGAACTCAAAATCTTGTGGAAATGAATGTTGAAAACTAAATATAAATAAATTAATCTAAAAAAGTGTTATCTGTATACTAGATGATTGTGCTTATTGGGAAGAAAAAAAAATAAGTTCCCATTTATTTGGCAGGAGCTATGTTAAAAGCTTTATAAAATTTATATAATTTGATCCTCACAAAAGTACAGGGTGATAGGTGCCATTATTATCCACATTTTACAGAGAAGCAAACCAAGGAAAGCAGAAGTTAAATAACTTTCCCATCACCATACAGAAAGTAAGCATCTGAGACTGGATTTTAACTCAGGTCTTCCTGACTTTATACCTAGTGCTCAATCCATTTTACCAGCTAGCTCTAATTGGCTTAGAAATCAGAAGCTATGAGCACATCTTTAATTCTATCTGTTGTTATTTCCTCTACTTTTTCTTACCAAATTAAAAAAAAAACTTCACATATTAATTTTATCCTGCTTTTATGATAAAGAAGATCATGCAATTGATTTTTTATTTAACAATTTACTGAGTTTGAAAAAAGCTTTAAGTTGGTTGTTACCTATTTACTACTTCAAATATTAAAGTTCTAGAAGAAAAAAATATTATTAATCTTTATAATAGATAATATTTTAGAGTCTTCTCCAGACTTTGTGGAAGTCCTCTTTGGAGAAGATTGAGGTACAAATACAGAGCTCAGAGGCTTGACAGGAATGTCCTCCATTAATTTGCAAAGGCTTTATGGATCTAATTTTTTTTCCTATAGCAATGATAACTGAATTTTTTCTTCCGTCCTAGATTTACATGGTTCTGCAAAACATAATTGTTTTCTCTATATACTACTATAAAATCTATTCATAAATAGATAACATTGCTTAGTATATTGTAGGCAAATAATTCATCTTTGTTGATTGACTGTCACTGGTCATATTTGTAATTTTAAACTCTTTTTTCTCATGAATTGAAAGAACACTAGGCTTAAAGGTATAGAGAGAACTGTAACTGGGGTGGAATAACTGAGCTTTGCTCCAAGAAAATGAATTCACAGGGGCACAAACAAAAGGCTACTTCTTCAGCGGTGTATGAGCTGCCTTAGCATAAGAAAATACTTAAAACAGTCAGCTGTGGTGAGCTTTTCTGTTTCCCTATTCAGTTTCCCCACCAGTGTATCAAATGCATCCAAAAGCGTCCTCTTGTTCCTATCCAGGGGTTTCTGCCTTTCCAACTTAGAGCAATGTTCTACTGTTTATCCTTTCCTTGAAATGAAGGTATGCTTCATTATACTTTCTACAAGTGCAAAAAAATAATTCTTGCCTACAACTTTTGTCCAAAGCCACAGTTCTAAGGAATAGGACTTCTGTCCTTTGTTAATTGAATGCCATTTGGAAAATCACTTTAAAGGAGATGAGCTTCCACCTCTTTATTTGCAAAACTGGGTAATTTATTTTAGCTTTACTTTCAAAATATTAAGATATATAAATAAATTATAGAAAGATAGACTGAAGAGTAAAATCATTAGCACAGATTACCACAAGTAAAACTAAAGGAATAGAAAATTAATCAGAATGACCAGAGTTCAGATTATCTATTCTACAAGTTTGAAGGCCAAGAGGTAGTAGTAATGGGACCAAAAAAATAGAATAATTATAAAATGGAAATTTACCAATGAAAATTTCCAATGATACAATACATGCTTATCGAAAATCACAGGGATGCATAAATTCTTATCTAGACCTATGCTCTATGCAATCTAGATCTTACATAAGAAATGGAGAGATGTGTTAAATCCAAAGAAAAACTATGAAAGATTTTAGTCACTTCAAAATATCAGTGCATACAAGATCCAATTACCAAAAAATTAACCTATTCTTCTTGGCTCTTTGCAATGGAAAGGAAAATGAAAGAGAACTACACATTAGTGGAAATGTCATAAAATTTTACAGGCTTGTTTTAAAGTGGCCATCCAAACTTTACTGAAAAAGAATTATATTATCTCCTCCATCAGAGACACTTGATTTAGATGCCAGATGAGATCTCCTATAGCCCAAGTGGTGCATAATATTGTAAGTCTAAGCCATCAGTGAGAAAATGTCCATAAAAAGATAATTGGCTGAACATGGATTCTTGAACCACTTGAAACCTGAAGTAGAAAAGATCATTCAGCAGTCTTATTAATTAAACCTCACCAAATGGAAACTGTTTCAAGCAGACATATTCCCAACTGAGATTTTAAAGTATTATCTTACCAAATTATCACAAATCCCTTCTAAGGTGTAAGGTGTAACTTGGAGAGCTGCTCCTAGGAACAGTTCAATCCTTTGGAAAGTATTTCTAAAGAAGGCATCCCAATGCGTTTGGAAGAAAAAGTTGCCTGTAGGTGTCCTTTGGTAAAGCTGTCAATTGATTTCCCTTTACTTCCACTGGGAGGTACATCTGCATTAAAGCTCAGCCACTTCTTTTAAAAAAAAGATTTTTATTTGGTTCAATGACTATATCCAAATTAAATGTGAGAAAAATTAACAAACTATTTTTTTTTAAATTTTGAGTTCCTAACTCTCTTCCTCCCACTTCCCCCCCAACCCCACCCCAAACTCCCAGGAGGCAAGCAAATTGATATGGTTTGTACATTTACAGTCATGTAAAACATTTCCACATTAGCCAGGTTGCAGTGGGGGAGGCAGTCAAAATAAAACAATAAAGACATAGAAATTTTAAGAAGTTTTGTCTATGGTGCCTTTTATCAAAATATAGTTTCCCCACTTATCTTTTAATTAGGGTTGTTGTTCTTTTTTGCTTTATCTGAGACCATAGTTGCTATTCCTGCCTTTTTTTCCCCTTAATTTCAGATGAAGGGTAATAGCTATGCCTCCAGGCTTTTATTGTTATTCCATGTATATCTCCCTATTCAAGTGTGTTTCTTGTAAACAACACTTTCTGAATTCTGCTCTAAATTTCCATTTTGTGGGTTAGTTCATTCCATTCACATTCATAATTAAGATTACTAACTGTGTATTTCCCTCTATCCTATTTTTGTCTCTTTATTATTTCTCTCTGTCTCTACCTCTGTCTCTGCCTCTTTTTCTTTGTCTCTGTCTCTGTCTGCCTCTCTCTCTCTCTCCTCCCTCTCCCTTCTTTTTCAAAACCATTTTGCTTCTTTCTACTGCCTCCCTTAAATCCCTCTCCTCTGTCAGTCCCATCCCTATTTTACTATCTTCTTCCCCTCCTACTTCATTTTTGGGTAAGATAAATTTCTGTACCCAAACGAGCATGTATGTTGGTTCTTCCTTGAGCCAGTTCCCATGAGAGTAAGATTCAAGTGTTGCCCACCAACCACCCCATTTTTCCATTCACTGGAAAAGGTTCTTTCTTAAGTGCCTCTTTTATGTGAGATAATTTTCCCTGTTCTTGCTCTCCTTTCCCCCTTAAAGTGCATTTCACTCACCCATTATTAAATCCTTTTTTTTCTCTTTTCTGTTCACCTGTTTATGCTTCTCTTGAGTCTTCTATTTGAAAGTTGAATTTTCTATTTGACTCTGGTCTTTTCATCAGAAATGCTTGGATGTCCCTTATTTCATTAAATTTCCATCTTCCCCCAGAAGGATTATACTCAGTTTTTTTTTCCAGGTAGCTTATTCTTGGTTTTAATCCTAACTCCTTTGCCTTTCAGAAAATCATATTCCAAGCCCACTCAAATACTGTGGAACAATAGTCAATATCATAAAAAATACAGCAGCTTTCACTTTAAAAGTATGAAAATGCCTTTAAAGTGAAAGCTAAGTTTGCATGTTCCTGACTATGGCTCCACAGTATTTGAATTGATTTGTTAAGACTGCTTGTAATATTTGTCCTTGACCTGAGAGCTCTGTAACTTGGTTATAATATTCTTAAGAGTTTTCATTTTGAAATATCAGGAGGTTAACAGTGAATCCTTTCAAATTCCATTTTCCTCTGGTTCTGGGATATCAGGGGAATTTTCCTTGATGAATTGTTGAGATATTATATCAAGGCTATTTTTGGTTGATAGTTTCTAGTAGTTCAATAATTCTTAAATTTTCTCTGCTCATTCTATTTTCCAGGTAATTTTTTCCATGAGATATTTAACATTTTATTTTATTTTTTCTCTCCTTTGACTTTGTTTTATTGTTTCTTGATGTTTCATTGAATCATTAGCTTCCACTTGCCCAATCCTAATTTTTAAGCAGTGGTTTTCTTCGAAGAATTTTTATTTTTTTTCCTTTTGCCCAATTCTGCTTTTTTAAGGAGTCTTCCCTCCTTGAGTGAATATTTGGTTCTCTTATATCTTTTGACATGTTCTGATTTTTAGGGTGTTATTTTTTTTAGTATTTTTTTACCTCTTTTTCCATGTTATTGGTTCTCTTCTCATAATTTTCTTGCATCACTCACTTCCTTTCCAAATTTTTCCTGTACCTCTCTTTTGATTTTGATTTCCCTGTTTGTTATTTCTCTGTTTCTCTGTGTGTCTCTGTCTCTGCTCTCTGTGATTCTGTGTCTGTCTGTCTGTCTATCTGTCTCTCTCTCTCTCTCACTCTCTCTCCAATCCCAGAAATTCCTATTGGGATTGTGTCCATTTTTGCTTTGATTCTTTACTTTTAGTTGTTTTTAACATCATTGTCTTTTTCTGAATTTGTATTTTGATCTTCCCTGTCGCCATCATATCTTTTTATTGTCAGTTTCTGTTGTTGTTTGCTCATTTTTTTCCAGCCTATTTCTTGACTTTTAACTTAATGGTAATGTTGTTGTGCTTCAGTCATATCTGACACTCCATGATACCACTTGGAGTTTTCTTGGCAAAGAGAACCTTGCCGTTTCTTTCTCCACCTCATTTTATAGATGAGGAAACTGAGGCAAAGATGGATGAGGGACTTGCCTATGATCACACAGTTAGTAAGTGTCTGAGGTTGGATTTGAACTCAGGAAGATGAGTCTTCCTGATTCCAGGTCCAGCACTCTATCCACTGTACCGCCAAGCTGCCCTGTTAACATTATTTTACAGTTACTTTTTGTTCCTGTCTGCATTATCCCAATCTTCAGACTTTTCAGGCTGCTCTGTTTTCAGAGGTAGTTCTGGGTGGGGGGTGGTTCAGGATTTCCAATGTACTATTAACCAAGTAGTGTGCTAACTGCTTTCCTCACCTGCCCTCTGGCATTTACACAGGAAAGGCCATTGTTACCATGATATTGCAAGTGCTATCACTCCTCTTAGCTATGGAACATTAACCAGGTCCCTTGTTCTCACCCACAAATGCTTTTGCTCATTTCTGCCTTGAAATTGATTCTAGCACTCCCATGTCCTTTTGAATGACCACAAACACTCTTCTCCACCCTGGGATTATCACCAGTTTCCCTGTTCCCCTGTGGCCACAAATGCTATCACTCCTTTTGGCCATTTAACTATTATTTGAGCCCCTGCTCCTATGTCCAGAAGAGTTGGTGTTCCTTTTAGTCTTAGAACTGAGAACAGGGTTCCTCCTTTCTTGTCAGTGATCACAAGTAATTTTCTTTCCCCCAGAATTGTCTCCAGGCCCCTACCCCCTTATAGCTGCAAGAGTGATCACTCCTCTTCACCCTGGAATTTTGACCCAGATCTCTCTATTAGTAATCCCAGGGCAGCAAAGGATGCCCTGTAATCTCTTTTTGACTAATTATCTGACCACTTTACTATCTGTGGGCTTAGGGGTCTTGCACCTGTTGCTGCTCTTGGTAGATGCCTCCAAGGCCTAATACTACTGTTGCCACAGCAGAATTGCCCTGCCATTTAGTATCCTGGGAGCCATCCATCACTCTGTTTCACAGATCATTCCTGCTAATATCCTAAATTGTTGTGGGCTCAAAATTGTATCACTTTGACTATTCAATTTGAGGCATGACTTTAAAATTTCATGGAGGGGAATTTCTGGGTCACATAGCCAGTAAATATCTGAGGCCAGATTTGTATTCTGGAAGAGCTGTCTTCCTGATTCCAGAACCAGTACTTTATTCATTGCACCACTTCGCTGCCCCATGTAAACTCCTATGTCTCTTTAATGTATAACTCAAAGCAGCTCTATATCACTTTAAATATGAACTCAAGTTCTGTCTTGTAGGCTTCCCCATAATTACTTTCTATATAAGAAGCAGCAACATAACTCAGTGGATAGAAACCTGGGTCAAGAGTCAGGATGACCTGAATTCAAATCCACCCACAGACATTAGCTATTCGATCCTGAGCAAGTCAGCCTCTGTTTGCCTTAAAAATACAATAGAGAAGGAATTGCCAAACCACTCCAGTATCTTTACAAAAAAAAAATGACATGGACAATATGGTCCATGGAGGCACAAGGAGTTGGACATGAATGAATAAAAACAAAGGTAACATTAGCGCTATTCAGAAAAGCTTTATGGGGACATAAGCTTCTCCCTCATGTTCAGTTTCTTTCTGTTAAGTGACATATATATGTATATATATGTACATATACACACATATGCATGTATATACACATACATATATATGCATATTATGTATTTATATATATATGTATGTATGTATATGTACATATGAAATTTATTTTAAGATAAGCACATAATAAAGCTCACTTTCTAGTAAAGGACATTTCCTACTTCTCTTCCTCCAAAATGACCATATATTAGCCCCTTTAAAAAATTTATAAACAATAGTATATAATAAGGCCATTGTTATTTCAGATCCTAAAGATACTCCTCCATCTCTATGGGGTTAGTGTTCTTGGCTCCAGCATGATCTGTTACAATTTGTGCTATCACCTGTTCACCACTCTCAATACCATATCCTTCACTGCCATGCCCCAAAGAGTCACCTGATGAACAAACATTTATTAAGCACCTAGTATATGACTAGCACTTCTCTCAGTGCTGGGAATACAAATATAAGTAAAAGAAAGACAGTTCTTCCCATTAAGAAGCTTATATTCTAATGCGGAAAGCATAACTCATTATAGGAGAGAGGCAGAGCCAAGGTGGTCAAGAAGACACAGCTGCTCTAAGAGCCTCCCAGCTTGTCAACCCAGATGTTGATGGTTTCTTGGTAACTATAAATTGTGATTTTTGTCTCTTTATATTGTGTAAGTTTAAAATTTGCTTGTATTTGCTCTGAAATTTAGGCTGCTGACTTTTCCTCCTGAACTAAGTGAGTTTATATGTATATCTTGTATTAAGGTAAGATTGTTAAGCTCTTAACATTACTTTCCTTAGTAAAGCACATCAAAAGAACCTGTGCTGGCAGTGTTCTTGTTGTTGGGCTTGTGTTAGTTTTTTACCCCCACAACAGCTGCTAGCCAAATTGTTGCAACCCCATTCTATCCATTGAATTATGTATCTGCCTCTCATATGACGTAGAAAAAGTAATTATGGAAAAGCCTACAAGGTAGAGCTTAAGTTCACACTCAAAGTAGTACAGAGCTGCTTTGGGTTATAGATTAAAGAGATATTGGAGTTTACAAGATGCAGCTAGGTGGTGCAGTGGATGGAGTGCTGCTCCTGGAATCAGAAAGACAGGTCTTCCAGAGTTCAGATCTGGCTGAAGAAACTTGCTGGCTATGTGACCCTGGACAAGTCACTTAACCCTATTTGTTTCAGTTTCCTCATTTCTAAAGTGAGCTGGAGAAGGAAATGGCAAAACACGAGAGTATCTTTGCCACAAAATCCCCAGATGGGGTTACAAGTAGTCAGACATAACTCATTACTCAACAACAACAAGAAGTTTACTACTAAAAGAGCCATTAGAGATCATCTACTCTAGCAAAATGTGCTATTCCTTCATTCTCTACCAACAAGAAAGGAAGAGAAAAATTAAATCAAGTGAGAACCTAGTAAAGAGAGTGGGGATTGCATAAAAATGCAATCTTCATTAAATTAAATGCTCTGAAGGAGTGAGCCTGGTGACTTATACAGCCTTCTCTCACTTAAATCCAATTCACTTACCAGTTATGGCATCTCTTTCCTGATGTCATGGTCCTCTGTGAATGAAGGACAAACAACAACCTAGGTGCATAGATATATCTGTTGTAGTAAATATTAAAATAAACTTAAGACTCTACACCTACGTAGTTTTTAAATATTCAAACCGTGTTGCATCTTACTATGTCTCAGTCCCTTCTTTATCAACACTTCACTGAAATTAATAACATCATTTTTTAGTTTTCCTTCAATTTCACTAATTTGTTTATTTCCACAACTAATAGTTCTACTTTTCTAGATACATGGGAGATGAGTGTTTCTTGTAGTTTTCATCCTATGTATATTTTATTATCTAATCATTCAAAAGGAAAAAAAAATATGGCTGCTGCAAAAGCTTTGGACCCTTCTCTTCTCTGCTGTGCTGTTACTGTTTTCTCACCTAAAAATATTCATAAGCGAGATAGAATACATTGTGCTATTCCATTTCCACTCCAATATTTCCTCTTTCCTTCTCTGGACATCAGCACCATACTAAATTCTTGTTAATTTTCCAAGTTGTATGGATATGGGGATATTACCTAATTGCTTTTGAGCTCAGTTTCTTCTAAAAATATGCTAGTATGAAAATATCAGATGCAAGAAATATCAATTCAATGAACTTTATCATATTAGACAATTTTACCAGCATATAATTAATATTTATATATACATACATAATTATGCAGTCTATTATAGTTGATATCATTGATATCATCTCAGAATGCATGAAGTAGTTTTATGTATTCTTTGGCCACAACTACTTAATACTTTCCAAAATTAATTACTGAATTCTCTCTCTCTCTCTCTCTCTCTCTCTCTCTCTCTCTCTCTCTCTCTCTCTCTCCAAACCCATCCCCATTGCTATAAAAAAACTCAAAGTACTAGTACTATTAATGGTCAGTCAGTGGTGTCATCTTATGTAAGAAAAATAGAACCTTTTATTTGTAGCTGCTCATCTCTAGCTTCAAAGGTGAATCCATATATGCTATAAATCAGAGTTTGAGTAAATGTCTAACTTTCAGCTTCAGATTTGTGGGAAGGTAAAGTATTCATTAGTCACTTACATACACAGTATAGATCCCTTCCTCTTAGAGACTCCACTAACTTGCTTTACAAACTTTAAATTACTTTGAAAAATTTTCCTCAGGTATTTTAAATAGATAAATCATTTTAGTGAAATTTAGAAAAGGTTCTTCAACATAGAATTTGAACTTATTCTAAACAAACTCATGTATACATTTTTGTCATTTCTTCAGCTCTATTTTAATGCAATATTTGAGGAATTGTTTCTGGACAAATTATGGGGAGAAGTGAGAGAGGAGCACAAGTGACACATTGGGCAGGATAGAAGGAAACCATGTGGTGTGAAAATAGATTTTCGTAAAACCCAGTTTTCTGGAGATGTGTGAGGAGTTCCTGAACCCTAGCATTGTAGATAAAGAGAAGGATTGATTGGGAATCATATGCTGCTAAACTTTTTTAGCAAGAGAAAGGAGATACCCTATTCAAAGCTAAACAACTGTGTTCTCAAGTTAGAAAGTTCTAGGACATGGTAATAAAATCAATGATAAATTATGTGCTTAAGCTTCTTTATGTTTTGGTAAACAGGTATAAATAGAATGCATATTTAGAACCCATATGTTTTAAATAAGTATAAATAGTACTCATAAATAGACCTCAGTATTATTCCTCCACTGTATACCCATTTTCTAATGACAAGTTTAGTTTAATTTGGTGAGTTTTATTACTAGAATGTTGGCCAGTAGCTGATGAATTATATGGTCACAGCAATAAAGTAGATAGTATCCAAAAGTGAAGAGGAACTCACTACACCAATGAAGTAGCAGTACAGAAGCTCCAACACCCTCAGTATAAAATAATTGATATATTATTATTGTTATTAGCGTGCATTTTATTCCATAGAAATATATTTCTACCTAAATTACATTGCTTTATACTCCAATGCTTTGCTATTATTTTAACATCTTTCTTAATTGTATTATAAATATATCTTATAAATATGCACTTATCCAGTCTGACACACTACACCCTTACTAATACTACTACCCTAATTGAATTCCTTATGTACTTTCCATACAAATATCACATCTATGAAAAGGAATAATCCATTATTGTACTTTCATTGTCAGGTCTCCTTTGGCTCTCTGCTCAAGCAAGGATCACAGTTAATTTACATTTTAGATACCATATATCTTTTGGCATTAATCTCTCAAACATGTTTGTTCCTTTCATTTTCTTTGAAATCTAGTTTCCTAAATCCAGTGTCTGCTCCTATCTCACCATGCCCTGGCACCTCCCTTGAGCTTCAGTTTCAGACCTCTTTTCAGACTTGTTTCTGATTCCTAAGAGATAGTAACTTCCCTTTGTTTTGCCTTTTTTTTAAACAAATCTTTATTCTACAGATTACTGTTGTTGGTGGTCAGTCTTTTGAATCTTGTTTGACTTTGTGAACCCATTTGGGATTTCCTTGGCAAAAATTTTGTAGTGGTTTGCCATTTCACTCTCTAGTTCATTTTACGCATGAGGAAAGTGATTTAAACTAGGTTGAGTGACTTAGGGTCACGCAGCTAGTAACTGTCTGAGGCCAGATTGGAACTCAGGTCTTTCTGACTCCATGCTTAGCACACTGTCCACTATACCATCAAGCTTCCCATTACAGATTATTGGAAAGCTCCCAACCATTGATATGAAGGCCTGCTGCTCCCTCATACTCTGCCCATTAGTCTCTTCTTTGGTTTCCAAATGATCTCTGGCCACTGACAGATATCATTAATCACTCTGCATGACTCCAGATGTACTGATCTAGGTTCTTTGTCACCATTTACTAGATTTTCCATGCTCCAGCACAACAATCATGAATATAATTATTATTTTATTGATAAAATATATTATTATGAATTCGTAATGTTATGAATGTTATATACTACAAGCAATCTAGTGTTCTCTGAGATATTGAAATGTATCAAGCAAGGTGATCCAAAAATAAATGACCACAATGTATATATGTATATATGTATATGTATATATATGTACATATATATATATACTTATATATATGTACATATATATATATACATATATATATATGCTGCTCTTTGTAAGTTTTATTTTCTCTTCATTTTTCTATATCTATTCATTTCTCAGGTTACTTCTAATGCTTCATTTATTTACATATGATGCTTTCAAGTCTTTTATCACTATAAATATTCAATTTGACAATCATTTGATCTTTGGAAAATGGTAAAAATTAAGTTCCCTCCTATCAGATCATTAATGATTGTTAAAAATATTTTTAAAAATATCTTCAATTTTTTCATTGCCTCAGTTTCATACAATAAACTTCCAGCACCCCTCAGAAACAGCTGTCTCTTATAAAAAAGAGAAATTTTGTTATTTCTATTTACGTACTTAGGCCATTAGCTTTTTTATTTTCCTGTCTCAACCTACTTCACTTTGCACCAATTCATGAAAGCCTCTCTCTTACATTTCTCATTGTTTTCTGCATTTCTTACGCTTATCATTCCTTATACCAGAAGTTTAAAGACAGATCCAATAGAATCACATCTACTTTGGTTCCAGTTGTTTGCTACAACAAAAATACTCCCATAAATATTTGGTGTATATGCAGCCTTATTTTTTTGGTAGATGATTTCTTTGGGATAGTATTATTATTATTATTATAAAGTTATATCATGATGATGATGATATGATAATTTACTTTGGAGTAGCTTAAACTAGCAGTTTAATCTTTGAGTTAAAGTGTTTAAATATTTTAGTCACTGTTTGATTATTTCTATATTGCTTTTCTTAATGATGGTGCCAATTCATAGCTCCATCAACAATGCATTAGTCTCTCAACAATGACTCTAACATGTTCTATTTCCATTTTTGTCATCTCTATTTTCTGGGTATGAATGGAAACTTAACTTTTTTTTCCACTCATCATTTCTTGTGTTTTTTTTTTATTTCTTTATGTGCACACTTGTTTCCAAGAAGGATTTCTTTACCTCATTCTATTAATTGATTCTTTTCCTTTTCTGTCTATTCTGACATTTTATTTTTTGATTGACATGGTCTTTATACTTTTGTTTTCTTTTTAAAATTTATTTGTGTTTTTCACAGAATTAAAGCTTCAGAATTACCAATTTTAAGCTTCTCCTAAACAAATCCTTTGCTACTGCTGCTGAAGATGTTATCTCATTTTACAACTTTTTTTCCTCTTGTATTCCTGAAGAGAATAATGAGGCTAGAAGCATTGTCCCATGGTGAAAATCAAGGCACTTCTCAGCAGTGGTAGGTTTGTATTTTTATTATTTCCTTCAGGTTTTTCAATTTGTCATATTATTCTAGGAGGTCTATGATCCTTAATTTGTCTCCACGAATACAGTTTTTAAGATTAATGGGCTTTTCTTGGATAGAGATAATGTGTTCTTTCAGCATTATTCATTTGCTTCTCTTCCTTCACACTCTCCTTTGCTTCCGTTTGTTTGTATTCCTAAGAAACAACTGTTATTTATTTTTCCACCTTTGGAAATAAATGCTATTGAAGATTCAAGTTTTTTTTTCTTCTGCTGCTAATTATTTTTTTTTTATTTTACAGGCCATAAATTTTGACATGTCTTCCCTTCTTGTTTCTCCTTTTAAGAATTTAATTTCTGGTACAGTGGTGGTGGTACAATGAGGAGGTACAGTGAGGAGAGCACCAGCCCTGGAGTCAGGAGGACCTGAGTTCAAATCTGTCTTCAGGTGCTTGACATGCTTACTAGCAAGTCACTTAACCCCAATTGCCCTGCCTTTACCACTCCAAAATAATTAATTTCTTCTTTGAATCATGCTGTCACATCTTGCTATTATTCCATGCTGTCTTAGGATTCTGAATGATCCTGTGCTTCATGAAATACTTGTTTAATGCTTTTTTTTTTCTTTTAGTATTTACTTGGGGAATTTACTTATGGATATTTTAGTACTCATGTTTCTTCCTAGTTTTAAAAATTAGAATTCTTTGTGTATTTAGCGGCATGTGCTCTGATTTTTTCATTGAATTATCTTCATCTTGAACCATTGTGATATTCTAGTCTTTTTCCACTTATATTCCCCTGTCCCTCATTTTTTGACTCCTCCTTTTAAGAAGGATTTATCATGAGAGTTGGATAACAAAGACATGTCAGTCTCCTCCTATATTAGAGAGTTTATTTTCACTTAGCTTTTCACTTATACAAGCAGCTTCTGGAGTGTCAGGCCTTGCAGGTTTTTGCTTGATTCCCATTCCCTTTCTTTCAGGTCAACAATAACCTCAAAAAATGCCTGCCATAAGTTTTTTATTCTTTAGTCATTTAGCTGGGATGGTTTGGTTTTTGAAACATGATTGAGCAGCCGGTTGGGGAGAGTGGGGAGAAGGAAAGAGGGAGTGTTATAGGTAGAGTCTTTGAAGTTTTCAGGTTCTCTAACTTGAGTGGTCCTAAAATGCAGTTTTGGGCTCATCTCTGAGTGACTCCCAAAATACAAGCCTATGGATCATTTTGACCACTTGAATGACAGGGAAACGGGGCTTTGAGTTAGTGTGTTGAGGATTAGCATAATCTACTTATTGGTTAATAAGGTGGATTCAGCTGTAATTATTCTACTTCTGGCACACTTCCTTTTTGCATTTTATTTTTTAATGCTCTGTTTTTGAAAGTGGTACCTGGAGAAAATATAAAGTATTTGTCTTGTTGGTAACATGATCCTTAAATTACAGCCAGTGACTTAAAAAAAATATTTACTTGTCCAATAGATTGCAGCATAATGAAGTAGATTTGGAATCAGCGAATACAGAATTGAATCTAAACTCTACCATTAACCTACAGCTACTAGGTCAGTAATTCAGGACAAAGTATTCAAAGTTGTTAAATGAGGAAGTAGGAATAGTTGATAACTAAGGCTTCTTCAACCTCTACAACTTATGATCCATTTTAAAAAAAAAGTATCAAAGTTACAATGAAGTCTTTAAAATATAGAAATCATACCTTATACAGTTATTGATATGTAAATTAGTAAGTCAGTACAGGATGCATGCTAATTAATTTAGTCTACAAAAGACTGAAGATAGATGTTTCTTTAAAAAGTGAAGAAAACCTCAGTTCAAAGAATGTTTGGTAACTTCCTCTCAATTAAATCATTTCAGTGGACAGTGATTACATGGTGAAAAAAGGGAAGAAAAAAATCCCTCAATTACTTTATCTAACTAAACTTGCTTTTGAACCAATTTTGAGAATGCCATTTTAAAGAAAAACCCTATGAATATTTGACTAATTTTTCAAAGCAATAACTCCACAGCCACTTATCTCCCACTGAGAATAATTATAGATAATATTAAGACTACATAAAAATGTACACCAAAGAACCCAGAATTTGAGAAGAGTTTTTTTCACCTTAACCAAGGGTATACTTGAACAAAAATATGTGATGTGGCTCCAATGTCAAGGCAAAGTATTTGAGTATCCAAAGAAATATTTGAATAGTATGTTTTTCCTGCATTTAAATATTATTTTCCCCACATATTATTGTGCACTATAAAAAATAAGCTTTGACTATAACAGTATTTATTTACTTCTAAATAATTCCTCAAAAAAATTCTAAAGGTAATAAATTTTGATATTAAAATTCATTTGATTTTTAAAATGATATTAAAAGTATCCTTCATTTCTATCCATTGCATATTATAGACTAGATAACTACTCACCTTGCCTGACCTAGTCATGGCTCTGCCAAAGTACAACAAATATTTGAAGGCAAAATGATTGTCTACTGACCTATAATTGAAACATTGAAAACGTATTGATTGGGAAAATCAGACACACACATATATACATGTATATAAATATACACCTAGATATATTTGTGTGTGCTGATGTGTATTTAAATGAATTTGTATATGAACAAATGTTTGTAAATATGTAAGCATATACATATATATGTGAGTATACACGTATATGTATTACATGGATCTCTATTTGAAATATACACATATACACAAATATGTATGTGTACATGTATCTACATGTAGATATGTAAATACACATTAGGACATAGACAAATTTCAACAAAGACAAGGCAGAGGTTTTGAAACCTAAATGAATCATGTGATTTGCAGTCACAGAGAAAGTGCACCTTGAAAAATGACTGCACCTATTATGATTATTATGAGGCCTGGGTGGCATAACATTTTACCATGATGGAATTTTTCAAGCTGTTCTCTATGGGAGGAAGGGAGGGAAGGAGAGAGAAAGAGAGGGAAGGGGGAGGGAAGGGGGAGAGGGAGAGAAAGAGGGAGAGATGAGAAGAGAATGAGCAAGCAGAAAAGGAGAAAAATTTTCTGCAGACATGTTTATTGTAGATTCAGAGAATAAATATAACTTTCTGTTAACAACAATCTTGAGTGACTGAAAGGTTAACTTCCTTCAACTTTACCAGTTTCTGTTTGCTGATTCACATGGACTAAGTGACTTTTTAGACTATTTCTTTAAACTTACTTGATTTCCTGATTGTATTTTATGTCAAAATATCTATGACCAATACAAGGTAATGAATTGTTATATATTAATTCCATAAAAGGAAAGGTAAAATCCTAAGTAGGAATTCTATGAGATGTAAAAAGAGATTAACTAAAGATGATATTATGAAAGGTGAAATGCAAGTAATTTCTTACATTTCTGGGAAATTTCTAACTCTGAAGGGGGGTAATGGTGGATAAAGTAGATTATAGACCATAGGAAGTGAACTTTCCTTTGGGCTGCCCAGTACAAAGAGAAAAATATGGTCTAGAAAAATGTTCATTGCTTAACGAAGATCAACTGAAATTTCAATGTAGAGTAAGAAAATCCCTATTTTGAACCTCTAAACTTTATGTCATATATATATATATATATATATATATATATATATATATATATATATATATATATATATAGTTGTTCATCCTTCATTCTTAAAGAAGATCAATGACATCATGAGGGTGGTATCTTGACTTGCATATGAATTGAGACAGAGCTGAGCAAAGGTCAGCCTTACCTTCTCCTCCAGAATCATCAAAATCCAGTGGGTAGCCAAAAGCCATGACTGGCAATGGCTCAGGATGGAGTCAGTGACCTTGGCCTTTTTAAATTAATGTCTATCTCTGGTCTCAGTTTCTCTGAGGCAATGCCCATTCAATGACTCTGGGCTAGGTAAGAATTGAGATAACAGACAGCCAAATTACCATCACAAAAATATCAGTTTGGGAGTGGACTGACCTTCAAAATATCTGGCCAGAATAGAAGACACTTTACACTTATTCTAAGCTATACAAACTAAACAATGAGCTACAGAGGCTGGGGCAGGGAGCTATTATTGTCTAGTCGATAAAAGCTGGAGTGAGTTGAGTTTAAAGGAATAGTTATGTAGGTCCATTTGAAACACATTGGACTTTTTTAAAAGCCTGTTTTTCTTCATAGATATACTTCAAGAAATTCATAAATGAAAACTACACAGGACAAAAAATAAAATTGTC
Source organism: Trichosurus vulpecula (assembly GCF_011100635.1). Classification (NCBI taxonomy): domain Eukaryota; kingdom Metazoa; phylum Chordata; class Mammalia; order Diprotodontia; family Phalangeridae; genus Trichosurus; species Trichosurus vulpecula. Next base: position 353,167,723 of record NC_050576.1, on the reverse strand, counting down.
TCATCTTTTTGGAAAAAATAGATATTTAAAAATTGATGTACATGGCATACTCTCTTCTACATCACACTATCTTTCTCCAGTTAAACACTTGGCTGAAGTTAACTTTCAGTAGAAATATGTGATAGGGAATGTAACAGAGTTATGATAGCATAAAAAAAGTAGAAAAATATTAGGTAAATCTATAGAAATTGAAATCTGCAAATAGAGAGCATCTCTTACATTTATTTCAGTTTTGACCAGTTTGGGATATTAAATTCATTGGCTGGTGAACAAGAGAATTCATCAGGATTAATAATATGCTAAAATTTGTCTTCAAGAAGTAACATGGTATAGTTATTGAAGTACTAAGTATTGAGTCAGATAGAACTGAGCTTAATTGATTCCTCTGAATTATACTAGCTCTGTGATCTTGGGCAAGCCTCTTAAAATTTTGATGCATTAGGCAGCTTTTTAGCATTGTAAGTATATACGAGTTGTTGATCTGCATTAGTTGAGTTTCTATTTCAGTAATTTGCACATGGATTAAAATCACAGGCCAAAACAAAAGTTTGTTTTCACTTCAAGTTTGGGTTCAATTTACTTGACAAAAATGATCAACATGGAACACTCTCATATCCACCACACACACACACACACACACACACACACACACACACAGAGAGAGAGAGAGAGAGAGAGAGAGAGAGAGAGAGAGAGAGAGGGATTCTTCATACCCATTCATTTTAGGTTGAGGTATATACTTTATTGTAGATGGACATTGAGTTATAAAAAGGAAAGGACACTGATCTTAAAATCTAAAGATTTGGGATGGGATCCTGGTTCTGCCATTTAATCAACTATGTCATATATGGCAAGTCATTTCATCTCTCAGACTCTCACTTTTATTTGTAAAAAGAGCATAAAAGTTCTAAAACATTTTATTCAAGTGGAGATTGCATATCATAGTGGACAATATGCTAGATTTGAAATCAGGGAGAAATGGATCTAAATTTCACCAGTAATGCTTATTCTCTAGGGGATGCTGGACAAGTCATTATTTCTCTCTGATATTTCTCTTCCTCTTCAGTAAAATAAAGAGGTTGAACATTATGACATCTGAAGTCCCTAGAGTTCCCAACACTTTAATCCTATGAGCCTATTATTTGCTAAGTTAAAATAAAGTAATTCATCATAATGTACTCTGTAAATCAATACACAAGTGTAAGTTAATAACGATAAATATTTTAATTTATTAGTATATTGTTTCTCTTTGTTAAATGGTAGTAGAAAAAAAGCTAGGGAAGTAAAATGCAAAAAAAAAAAAATTAGTTTGGGTAGAGCAGGAGGCACCAGCGTAGGAGACCAATACATTTTGAATATATTGAATAAACATATATTGAAGAAAAGGAAGACTGGCCTTTGTAGAAATAAAAAATCTTTAAGAATCTGGCATGACTAGATTACAGATAAAATTGTTTTCAATGAGAGTTACTACTGAGATTTTGTAGGATTCCTCAAATAAGGAGAAGCACAATGATCAGAAGTGTAAATTGGGGGGGGGGGTGAGGGGGGGGGAAGGTTTAATCTATTACAAAAGTTATACGGCTTTCATGGGGCATTAATCACGTACTTGAATACATAAATGAAGTCAAAGCTATATCAATTTGAATATTTCTTCCACTAGTTCAAATTACATTGGAAGACAAAGAATGAGAAGACCATTGGAGATTCTCATCTGTTCCTTCACACAGCCTGAAACTGAAGGTCCACTCATTCACACTATAAAATTAATAACAGCGGTTGGAAGATGGCTGTGACGGCTAGCGGTGGGTTACTGGCGCAGCTGGGCCAGGTCCACGCCACGGCAAGGCGGTCGTTCGCCAGCAGCGCCCACACCGAGGAGGGCTCGGGCCGCTTGTGGAGGAATCTGACCTTCTTCGTGGCGCTCGCGGGGGTGGCGGTCAGCATGCTCAAAGCCTACCTGAAGTCGTGGGAGCATCATGAGCGGCCCGATTTCGTCCCCTACGCCCACCTCCGCATCCTGACCAAGCCCTTCCCATCGGGAGATGGAAACCACACTCTGTTTCATAACCATCACTTCAATCCTCTCCCAACTAGGTATGAGGAGGAGGAAAGGAAACTTGGACCACACTAATCAAGCACTGGGGGATCACAGCAGCTGTTGGACCATCCTTCTTTCTGTGTGGAACAGAAAATTCTAGGGGACCTTGCTTAAGTTCACTTGAACCACACAGTGATAAATATGCTGACCTTACCATTTTGTTTGTGATTGGGACAGCTTAAATAAATCTTACCCTAAAAAAAAATAATAACAACACATTTATATTGTATTTTAAGGTTTGCAAAGTACTTAAAAATCTCATCTCATCTAATACTCATAACAACCTTGGCAAGTAGGAATTATTATTATGTTCACTTTACATTTGAAGAAACTAAGACAGAGAAAGTTTCAGTGAGGTACCCAAGACTACGTAACCGTTAAGTGTCTAAGACTGAGATTGAACTCAGTTCTTTCTGACTCCAACCACTGGACTACCTAGTTTCCTAAGAAAATTTGCAAAAAAAAAAAGGGTGGGTACTAGAATAGATGTGAAGAGTGAGATTCTATTTCCTCCTCTAAAATTTTTTAGCTTATAATTATGGACAAATTATGTATATCTGATCCTTAGTTTCTTCCTCTGTAAAAGATAGATGCAAAATATTTTGCAGTAGGTAGATTGTTGATTGAGACTTATATATGATAAGGTGATTTAAACATACAGTGAACTTTAAAACATTATATATCTAAAAGGCTTTATCATCATTATAACTTAGAGGGTAGAAAAAATGGTCTTTTGAGTCCCTTGTGAGCACTCCAATTCAATGGGTCTATGGACCATATGAACCACAAGGAAAATCATCCTACCTTAAGATGACTTTCTTCTCTGAAAGAAAGTTTAGACTTCCTTCTTCTTGTCTTCCCCCACACCCCTCGTTATCCTATAAGTGCAATGAATGTTGGAAAGGCTTCAGTCAGAAAACAAATCTTATTCAGCATCATCAAATTCATGCTGTAGAGAAACCCTATGAATACCTTGAATATGGAAGAGTGGTCAGTTGGAGCCCACATTTTATTCAACATTAGAGAATTGACTCTAGAGAGAAACCCAGGAATGTTTTATTCTGTGTCCTGATGCTGACTTAGTTCCATGCCCCCTTTGGCCTGATCAACCAAGGGAAAATACCGTAAAAAGTAAAATTCTGAAAAGTCTTTGGAAAAGACAAGTTTCTTTTTCTCTTTCTGTTTCTAAGACTGGCCACTTTGGAGGTTGCAGAGATGAAAGAAAGATTAAAAAACCAATTAAATAGAGACTACATTTGTGGTTTTTTTTTTAAAGATAATTTCTCCACTGAAAATTCCCAAGTAATGAAAGAGATGCTTTCATTAGTGTTTTGATGAGTTTTAGGGGTGACAGTAAACTTTGGGGGTACCAATAATGTCCAACGAAAACAAAAATTGCCAGATATATTAGATTACTTCAGAAAAAGGTGAAACTTTGGAATGACTTGAGACTACTTTTAAAATTTCACTTTGCATTTTAAGAACTAATATATTAACAATTAATTCTGGAGGGAGAACCAAGATGGCAGAATAAAGGCAAGGACTCATCTGAGCTCTCCTCTGAACCCCTTCAAATAGGTTTAAATAATGACTCCAAACAAATTCTAGAGTGTCAGGACCCACAAAAAGATTGAGTGATAGAATTTTACAGCCCAAAACTACTTAGAAGGTTGATAGGAATGGTCTGTTGCACCAGTATGAAAGAGAAGCACAATCTAGTGCAGGCCATGCCAGCAAAGACTGGGACCCAGAAAACCAGGAGTGTAGTCTAGCAGAGGCTATGCCAGCACTGATCAGACCCCAGCAACCAGAAGCAGGCTTTGGAGCTACTGAATCACTGGCAGCTTTCCAGACCTCATAGACCATAGACACCAAAGGACGTCCAAAAGCTCACTAAAGAAAATAATTCCTTAAAAATTAGACTTGAGCAAATGGAAGCTAATAACATTATGGGACATAAAAAACTAATAAAACAAAACCAAAAGAATGAAATAATAGAAGACAATGTAAAATATCTCATTGGAAAAGCAACAGACCTGGAAAATGGATCCAGGAGAGATAATTAAAAAAAAAAATTGGACTACCAGAAAGCCATGATCAAAAACCTAAAAGAGCCTAGACATCATCTCTTAAGAAATAATCAAGAAAAACTGCCCTGTTATTCTAAAACCAGAGAGTAAAATAAAAATTGAAATAATCCATTGAACACATTCCAAAAGAGATCCCAAAATGAAAACTCTCAGGAATATCATAGCCACATGCCAGATTTCCCAGGTCAATGAAAAAATAGTATAAGCAGCCAGAAAGAAACAATTAAAATGTTGTAGAGCCACATTCAGGTTAACATTTGTTTTAGCAACTTCTACAATAAAGGATCAGAGGGCTTAGAATATAATATTCAGGAGGGAAAAGGAGCCAAGATAACAACCAAGAATCACCTATCCAGACAAACTAAGTATAATACTTCTAGGTAAAAATGAATATTCAATGAAATAGAAGACTCTCGAGCATTCTTGATGAAAAGTCCAGAGCTGAATAGAAAATTAGACTTCCAAATACAAAACTCAAGAGAAGAATAAAGAAGTTCAACAGGAAAGGGAAACATAAGGGACTAAATAACATTAAACTATTTGCATTCCTACATGAGAAGATAATACTTATAACTCATAGGAACTTTCTCATTATTAGGGCAGTTAGAAGGAATAGATCGATAGATAGATAGATAGATAGATAGATGGCAAAGGTATGAATTGGATATGAAATGATGATACTTAAAAATAAAATCAAGGAGTATGAGAGAAATATACTGGTAGAGAGGGAAAGGGAGAGATAGAATGGGGTAAATTATCTCACATAAAAGAGGCAAGAAAAAACTTTTACATTTGAGGGGAAGAACAGGAAGTTGAGAGGGATTGAGTAAACCTTACTCTCATCAGAATTGACTCAAAGAGGAAATAACATACACACTCAATTGGGCATAGAAATCTATTTTACCATACAGGAAAGTTGGAGGGGAAAGAGATGAGAGAAAGGGGTAGTGGTGCTAGAAGTAGTAGCAGATTGGAAGAAGGGTTAGTCAGAAGCAAAACACTTTTGAAGAGGGAAAAGGTGAAAGAAGATAGAGAATAGAATAAATAGGGGGGATAAGACAGAAAGAAATATAGTTAGCAATAACTGTGAAAAAAAATTGGAAGTAACTTTCTTTGATAAAGGCCTCATTTTTCAAACATATAGAAAACTTGATAAGATTTAAAAAAGAGCCATTTCCCAATTGATACATGATCAAAAATATAATGAAGTAATCAAAGCTATCTCTAGCCATAACAAAAATGCTCTAACTCACTATTCATTGGAGAAATGTAAATTAAGACAATTCTGAGGTATTATCTCATACCTATTAGACTGTCTGATAGGACAGAAAAGGCAAATATTCAAAGGGATGTGGGGAAAATGAGACATTAATGCACTGATGGTGGAGTTGTGAACTATTTATTCATTCTTCAGAGCAATTTGGAATAATACCCCAAAAGCCATACAACCATGCATACCCTTTGACCTAGCAATACCACTACTAGGTCTGTATTCAGAAAGAGATTAAAAAAAAGGAAAATGACCTATATGTACAAAAGTATCTGTAGCAGCTCTTTCCTAGTTACAAAGAATTGAAAATTGAGGAGAAACCCACTAATTGGGGGTTGGTTGAACAAAATGTGGTACGTGATTATGATGGAATACAATTGTGCTATGATAAATGATTAGCATGATACTTTCAGAAAAACCTGGTAAGACTTACACGAGCTGATGCAAAGTGAAGGGTACTGTGTACACAGTAACGGTAATATTGCACAATGATCAGCTTTGAATGACTTAGCTATTCTCACCAATACAACAATACAAGACAACTTCGAAGGACTTAGGATGAAAAGTGCTATTGATTCTCAGAGAAAGAACTGATGGTATCTAAATGCAGCTTGAAACATACATTTTTTAACTTCATTTTTCTTTAAGTTTTTTTTTTCTGGTTGATGTTTTCTTTCACAACATAATCATTATGGAAACGTTTTGCATGACTACACAGTTATAACCTATATTGGATTGTGAGGTTGGGGTAGGGAGAGAGGAAAGGAGAGAATTTGGAACTTAAAGTTTTAAAAAACAAATATTAAAAATTATTTTTAAATGTATCTGTGGAAAAATAAAATACTTAAACAAAAAATAAAATTAAAAAATTCTCGTTTCCCATCCACCCTCTCCTGCTCAGGAAGAATGGGTGGAAGTTGTAACGATATAAATTTAAGCTTTATGAGAAGTGGAAGGCCCTACCTCTAGGGCTGGTTAGAATGAAAACTTCCTTGAAATTCTTCAAGCGGAGGGAGACAAACTACTTGATCAGTATGGTATAGTGGAGATTCCTTTCGTGTAATGAGTTGGACAATATGAATGTTGAGGCACCTTCCAACTCTCAAATTCTGTGATTTGTTAATGTACAAGTCAGCTTGGATCACTAGGAATTGATCGGTTTTACTTGTAAAGATGTTTATTTAGAAGATGGCCAAGATAATACAAAGCATAGTTGTAGGGCAAACAACAAAACAAAACAAAACCAAAAACAGATCTGCTAAGAATAAAGTCAGAGAAGTAGAAATTCATTGAAATTCAGATAAGTCTTAAGATAAGAACTTAGGAAAATAGAAAAAAGGAAATTTAGGGTAAAGCTCATGTGAATTTAAATAATTCTTCAAATCAATGTTTGCTATATAACATTAAAGTAATATGTGGATTATTTAAGGATTAAGATTAGATCTCTAAGTGCTCTAGTCTCACATACAACAAGAGCAGTCAGTACCACTTTTTGATCAGCAAAATAAGTTCAAAAAAGTTTCAGTCACTCCTGTATACATTCTGATTTCTGAATTCAGTGCCTTCGCGTATTCTAGGTTTTCAGTAAATACTTGGTGAGAATGAACAAACCTCCATTCACAGTTTCACCCAAGATCCAAATTTCAAAGTCCCATTTGTGTTTATTTTGCTCTTCCCAAGTTGCTGTTTGTTTGTCCATAGGCCTTCACATTGCAGAAGGGATTGGTGTCTAAGCCAGAGCTTCCAAGCACACAGACTTGCATGAGGCTTGCAACACTCCTGGGACAAATGGGATTAAAATGTAACTGGAAAATATTTAACAAAATAAATAAAAATAGATAATGTTAATATGTGTTTTTCTAAGTAAATGTGAAGCCTTCAAGGCTTATGTACAATTTAGTGCACCCATTTCTATCTGAGTTTAATTCTACTGATCTGAGGGAATTACTTTCACTGTGACCCTCAGAAAGATTCGTTGGACTTGCTATTGTTAGTAGTATCTGCCTAGTAGTCCTGCCCTTCAGGTCCTTTTAAAGAAGTAGTTTGTGTCTAATGGTAGCCATCTCTAGAGTAGGGAGAGGAAGAAAAAAGAAAGCTATAAGATAACTTTAATATATATTTTTAAAAGATAGCAAGTTGTACATAATAGATTTGCAGTTTCATGTGGCATCATTTCAGTTTCAGTTTATCAGTCGCTGAGTCTGAAGTTCTTGGGTGCCACTCTGAGATTGGTAAGAAAAAAAAAAAAAAACAAGAACTTCTCAGAGCCATGATGTGCAGGTAAACGGCTTTTATTCCTCCCCTGAATAAACCCAGAAAAAACTACCTCAGGAGAAACAGAGGAGCCAGAAGGGGGGCTTCAGTAGTGAGACAAGTCGGGGAGAGGGCCCTTCCCATGGTGGTAGAAGGAGACTAGTCCAGGAAAAGAGGTGTCCCAGCAGCCCTCACCTCAGCAAAACAATGAGAGTAATTGAGCCCCAAGGGGTGGAGCTAACTAATGTCAACACCAGGACCCCATATGTGGATTTGCACAACCAGGGGAAGTGGCAGACACCAGCACAGACAAGAGCTGAGACTACCCATTCTGTAGAACGGTCCTGGGGAAGAGGAAACACCCCAGCAGCCAGACAATCTCCCACACCTCACAAAAGCAGAGGCCATAGAATATAAAGCCAATAAGCAGACCCACAGATTCCAGCACAAGAAACTTGGGACAGGGGCCCTGGAGCCTCAGAAACAGAGGTCCACTTTAGAAGCCAGGAGGAAAAACAACACCATGAAAAAGAATTGTAAGAAGCTTTCAAAGACAATTGACTCATATTATAGAGACAGGGAAGATCAAACTACCAATTTAGAAGAGAACAGTGTGGGCACTACACCCACATCTGAAATCTCAAAAGGGAAAGGGAACTGGTCTCCAGACCAAAAAGTATTCCTGGAAGAACTCAAGGAAGACTTTAAAAATCCAAATTAGTGAGGTAAAGAAAAAATGGGAAAAAATTTAATAAGGAAAACAAATCTTTAAAAGGTAAAATCAGGGAAATGGTTAAGAAAATCAGAATATAAATGGAGAAAATGTCTCATTGAAAAGTAAAATCAACTAAATGGAAAAGGAAACAGAGAAGATAAAGGAAGAAAACAAAACATTAAAAATTAGAATTGAGCAAGTAGAAGCTAATGACTCTATGACACATCAAAAATCAATCAAACAAAATCTAAAGAATGAAAAAATAGAGGAAAATGTGAAATATATGATTGGAAAAACAACTGACCTGGAAAACAGATTAAGGAGAGACAATCTAAGAATTATTGGTCTACCTGAAAGCTATGATGAAAAAAAGAGCCCGGACAGTATCTTCCATAAAATCCTTAAGGAAAATTGCCCAGGGGTCCTAGAATCAGAGGGTAAAATTGTCATCAAAAGAATCCATAAATCACCCCCTGAAAAAGACCCCAAATTGAAAACTCCAAGAAATATTATAGCCAAATTTCAGAACTACCAGGTCAAGGAGAAAATACTGCAAGCAGCTAGAAAGAAACAATTCAAGTATCACAGAACTACAATCAGGATCATGCTGGATCTTTCAGCTTCTACACTAAATGACAGCAGAAATTGGAATATGATATTCCAAAAGGCAAAGGAGCTTTGACCACAATCAAGGATCAACTACCCAGCAAAATTGAGCATAATTTTCCAGGCAAGGAGATGGACATTCAATGAAATAAGGAAATTCCAGACTTTCCTGATGAAAATGCCAGAGCTCAATGGAAAATTTGATCTCCAAATACAAAACTCAAGAGAGACATAAAAAGGTAAACAGGGGGAAAACCCTATTTAATCAATAAAGCTAATTATTTACTTCCTTATATAGGATTATTTTGTGTTATATATGTAGATAGATAGATAGATAGATAGGTAGATAGATAGATAGATATAGATCGGTCTTGAAAATAGTATTCTTATTGTAGCAATTGAAAGGGATATTCATAGACTGTGGATATCAGTATAAAATAACCAATACAATGATAAAAAATATAATTAAGAGATATAAAGGGATGGTTCTGGGAGAAGAGGTAAGGAGGTAGTAGAAAAGGGTAAATTATATCACATGAAGAGGCACAAAAACATATTGTAGTAGAGGGAAAGAAGGGAGGGAGAGGAGCAGTATTTGAGCTTTACTCTCATTGGATTTGTTTCAGGAAGGGAATAACAAAACCCGATATAGAAATCTAACTTGTCCTACAGGCAGTAGGAGGGGAAAGGGGGAAACAAGGGAGGGGAGTGGCCATAAGGGAGGGAAGAAATAGCAAGGGGAAAATGGTAAGATAAGGGGGGGGGATCAAGAGGAAGGGTAAACTGAGGAAGGTGGTGGTCAAAAGAAAAAAAAAACAACCCAATGCAACTTTTAAAAAAAATATACATTTAAAAACTACATTTAAAGGGAATAACATTTATTATGGGATGGAAATGGGAATTCTTTCCCCCAATTAAGTGGCAAAACAGGAAAATCCAAAGATATGAATAGTAGTATATATCTTCAAGTTTCTCTTGCCAAAGGAATAAAAGTAAGTGAACTTAGAAATTATTTACCATTATTTTGCTTTCTGCTTTTAAGAAACTGACCAGAACACACCATGCAAATCTTGTCATTGGACTCTACTCTGGGACTCCCGAATTGAAAGGGAATCCCAAAGAGTGTCAGAAACAGAAACAAACAGAAAACAAACAATACGCTCCCATGTTTTAATATATGAAAGTAACTGAAAAGTAATTTTTTTTTTTCTGTAAAGGCTGTGATGATTTAGGGTAAAATCTACTCAAAGGAGATGGAGAATTTGAACTTTGTCAGGTGATAGAAAAAAAATACTTACACCTTGATCCTTTAGAAGTAATCCAATTACAGTCTCCATCAGACAGATTTTTTACTGCAATTCCCATTAACTCTAATACATGAATTTTTAAATTTTTATGTTTACTTTACAACACTCAGTTCTACCAGTTTTTGACTTTCAAAATTTTCCTTCCTGCTACCCCACCAAGACAGCATGCAGTCCAATATAGGCTCCACATATACCTTTACACTACACTTACTTTCAGAATAGGCAAGTTGTAAACTAGAATTATAACCAAATAAATGAACCATGAAAAAGAAGAGACAAAAAACAAAGAGACAGAAAGAGAGGGAGAGAGAGAGAGAGAGAGAGAGAGAGAGAGAGAGAGAGAGACAGAGAGAGAGAGAGAGACAGAGAGAGCAAATAGTTTGCTTCAAACTGTATTCAGACTCCATAATTCTTTCTCTGGATGTGGATAGCTTTCTCTATCATGAGTCTATTGGAGCTGTCTTAGTACCTTGCATTGCTGAGAAGAGCCAAGTCTATCAAAATTAGTCATCACAGATACCTTGTGTCTGTAGTCCTGTGTAATGTTCTCATGGTTCTGCTACCTGCACTCAGCATCAGATCATATGTCTTTTCAGGTTCTCATAAAGTCTGTATTTTCCTAATTTATTATAGCACAATAGAATACCATCACATTCATATACCAAAACTTGTTTAGCCATTCCCCAATTCATGGGCATCCCCTTGATTTCCAATGCTTTTCCACCACAAAAAGAGCTGCTATAAATATTTTTGTACATGTGGGTCCTTCTCCCACTTGTGTGATCTCTTTGGGATACAGCCATAGAAGAGGTATTGCTGAAAGAAAGGTTATGTACATTTTTATAGGCCTTTGGGCATAGCTCCAAATTGCTCTCCAGAATGGTTGGATCCATTCACAACTCTGACAACAATGCAATAGTGTCCCAATTTTCCCACATGTTCTCCAGGATTTGTAATTAGCCTGTTTTGTCATGTTAACCAATCTGACAGGAGAGATATAGTAGCAAAGGTTTATTTTGATTTGCATTTCTCTAATCCAGAGTGATTTAGAACATTTTTTCATATGACTATAGATATTTTTAATATCTTCCTCTAAAAAGTGCTTGTTCATATCATTTGACCATTTATCAATTGGAGAATGGCATGTTCTTATAAATTTGACTCAGTTCCCTGTATATTTTAGAGATGAGGCCTTTATCAGAGATACTGGCTGTAAAAATTCTTTCCCAATTTTCTACTTTCCTCTTAATCTTGATTGCATTGACTTTGTTTGCATAAAAACATTTCAATTTAATGTAATCAGAATTGTTCATTTTGCATTTTGTAATGCTCTCTATCTCTTATTTGGTTACAAATTGTTCCCTTCTCCATAAAGGTAAACTAGTCTTTGTTCTCCAAAATTGCTTGTAGTATTTATCACTATATCTAGATCGTGAAGCCATTTTTACTTTATTTTGGTATGGTGCGAGGTATTGTTCTATGCCCATTTTCTGCCATACTATTTTCCACTTTTTCCAGCAGTTTTTGTCAAATAGTGAGTTCTCCCAGAAGCTGGACTCTTTGGGTTTATCAAAGAGTAGATTACTAGTCATTGACTACTGTGTCTTGTACACCTAACCTATCCCACTGATCCACCATTCTATTTCTTAGCCAGTACCAAGTAGTTTTCATAATTGTTGCTTTATAATACAGTTTAAGATCTGGTATGGCTAGGCAACTTTCCTAGCATTTCTTTTTCATTAATTCCCTTGATATTCTGGATCTTTTGTTATTCCAGATGAATTTCGTTATTATTCTGTTCTGATGTGTAAAATAATTTTGGTAGTTTTATTGATGTGACATGGAATAATTAAATTAAGTTAGGTAGAATTATCATTTTTTATTATTATATTAGCTCAGCCTATCCACAAGAAACTGATGTTTTACCATTTATTTAGATCTGACTCTATTTGTGTGAAAAGTGTTTTGTAATTGTGTCCATATAATTCCTGGAGTTGTCTTGGATGTAGACTTCCAAATATTTTATAGTGTCTAGAATAACTTTAAATTGAATTTCTCTTTCTATCTCATCTGGCTTATCACCCTTACATATAATGTTTGATGATGGTTTTAGGTAGATGCTACCTATCATTTTAAGGAAAAGTCAATTTATTTCTGTGCTTTTTAGGGTTTCTTCCTAACATGACCATTATTTATTTTCTTTACCACAAAAGAAATATTTAATGTACTAAAGACTCAAAAGCATACATCAACAAACACATCTTAAAACACTTATTGCATTATTCTGAGAAGAAAAGACAACTTTGTCAGACTGTTCATTGGATATTTCACCAGATTTGTGTTATCCTAGTTGTTCAAGATTCCAGATTTTTTTGAAAACTAAAGCACAACTTGGGTTTTCTTAGTCCTAAAGGGTGTTTTTGTACATTTATTCTTGATATAATTGTAAAGTTTGTAAAAGCTAACTCATATCAAGTGATTAAATGGAACTAAGAAACTGGTCCCTAACAGGGGAAGAGTGGGGGAAGGGGCAGAACACAAGTATTGGGAGCTTGATTAAATTATGTGTGGTTAATAATTACAACTTCTTTCTCTTTAAATAATTGGAAAAGGAAAAGAACTCCACACCATCTTTTAACCAAACTCATTCTTTCATTAAATGTTATTTGTTGAATAAAGTGGAGAAATCTCCTTTTCCAATAATAATTAATTATTTCTTTTTAATAAAGTTCCTTACTCTCCTTTTATGAAATAAATATTAAAATTACTAGATATTCAACTCATAAGCAAATGAAATCTTTTAAAACAAAGACAAATAAATATAATGTTTTACCTGTGAAAAATGTCACAGCTAGAGTGATGTCAAACTCAATAAAAGGGCAGATGACCATATGTTAAAACCATCACAAACCATTCAGTTTCTTTTAAGATACCAAGTGAGGTCTCTTCTTTTCATGCTTCTCTTGATTCTTGTATTTGAAAGTCAAATTTTCTATTCAGCTCTGGTCTTTTCATTGAGAATGCTTGACAGTGCTCTATTTCATTGAAAATCCATATTTTGCCCTGAAGTATTATACTCAGTTTTGCTGGGTAGGTGATTCTTGTTTTAATCTTAGCTCCTTTGGCCTCCAGAATATCATATTCCAAGACCCTTAGTGTAAGCTGCTAGTTGTTGTATTATCCTGATTGTGTTTCCACAATGATAGAATTGTTTTTTTCCAGCTGCCTGCAATAATTTTTCCTTGACCTGGAAACTCTGGAATTGACTACAATATTCCTAGAAGTTTTATTTTTGAAATCTTTTTCAAGAGATGTCAGTGGATTCTTTCAATTTCTTTTTTACCCTATGGTTCTAGAATATCAGGGCAGTTTTCTTTGATAATTTCTTGAAAGATAATGTCAACGTACTTTTTTATCATGACTTTCAGGTAGTCCAATATTTGTTAAAATAATCTCTCCTGGATCTATTCTCTGGGTCAGTGGTTTTTCCAATGAGATATTTTACATTGTCTTTCATTTTTTTCATTCTTTTGGTTCTGATTTATAATTTCTTGATTTCTCATAAAAAAACACTAGCTTCCACTTGCTCCATTCTAATTTTTAAGGCATTATTTTCTTCAGTGACCTTTTGGACCTTCTTTTCCATTTGGCTAATGCTGCCTTTTAAAGCATTCTTTTTCTCATTGGCTTTTTGGAGTTCTTTTGCCATTTGAGTTAGTCTATTTTTTAAGGTGTTATTTTCTTCAATATTTTTTTAGGTCTCTTTTAGCAAGCTATTGACTCATTTTTCATGATTTTCTTGCATTACTCTGATTTTTCTTCTACTTCTCTTACTGGCTTTTTGAAATCCTTTATGAGCTCTTCCATGCCCTATGACCAATTCATGTTTTTCTTGGAGGTTTTTGATATAGGCTTTTTGACTTTGTCGATGTCTTCTGGCTGTATGTTTTGATCTTCTTTATCAACAAAGTAAGATTTTATGGTCTGAGTCCTTTTATGCTTCCTGCTCATTCTCCTACTCATCTACTTGACTTTTGAGCTCTTTGTCAGGCTATGACTACTTTCAGAGTGGAGAGTGCTCTGTACCAAACTTCAGGGGTGTTAAACTGCTGTTTTCAGAACTACTTTTGTTCTGAGGTGGTATGATACTCCTCTCCTCTCCTCCTCCTCGGTATGTGAGTTCAAGCACTCCTTTCTGCCATGTAACTATGAGGAGGACCCCCTCTCCAAAGACACTCCAAGCTCTGCCACCCCAGTACTCCTCCTCCCCCAAGGACTGGGAACCAGGACTCCAACCAAGATCCAAACAGGGCAAAGAGAACCCTGACTCAGTACCAACAAAGAGATTCCTGGATTCCTGCTCTGATCAGCCCTTACCCCCACCATCTGTGGGCCTGGAGCTCCAGAAGCTGCTACTGCTACTTCTGCTGCTGCCATCACCTCCACAGCCATGTGGCGGGGGCTGGACCAAGCCCTTCTCTCACCCAGGTAGAATGGTTTTCCTCCTGGCCTGCTACTTGTCTTTGGTTTTTGTGGGTTAAGGAGTCTGGAAACTGCCACAGTGCTGTGATTCAGGGCTCTGAGGTCTACTATGCCTGGTCTACTTTGGCTTGGTCTGTCCTGATGTGGCATGCTTGTGATAGACACCTCGCAGCAACCATCCAGATTGTCTTAGGCTCAAGACCTGTTTCACTCTGTCATTTCATGGGTTCTGTAGCTCTACAATTTGTTTAGACTCATTTTTTACAGGTATTTAGAGGGATTTGGCGAAAGGTCTAGTGAGTCCCAGCTATCATACTGCCATCTTGGTTCCATCATCTAGTATTTTTATTAGGAATGGGTACTGTATTTTATCAAAAGCTTTTTTCCGCATCTATTGAGATAATCATATGGTTTCTGCTAGTTTTGTTGTTGATATGATCAAGTATGTTGATAGTTTTCCTAATATTGGATCAGTCTTGCATTCCTGGAATAAACCCTACCTGGTCAGAGAGTATTATTCTCATGATAAGTTGCTGTAATCTTTTTGCTAATATTTTACTTAAAATTTTTGCATCTATATTCATTGGGGAAATTAGTCTACAATTTTCTTTCTCTGTTTTGATTCTTCCCCATTTAGATAGTACCATATTTGTCTCATAAAAATAATTTGGTAGGACTCCTTCATCACTAACTTTCCTAAATAGTCTAAATAGAATTGGAATTAATTGTCCTTTAAATGTTTCATAGGCTTTAATTGTAAATCTATCTGGCCCTGAAGATTTTTTCCTAGGGAGTTCATTGATGGCTGGTTCAGTTTCTATTTCTAAGATGGGGTTATTTAAGTATTTTATTTCTTCTTCTGTTACTCTGGGTAATTTATTTTTTTTTTTGTAAATATTCATCCATTTCACTGAGATTATCAAATTTATGGCCCTATAAATTGTTCAAAATAATTCCTAATTATTGTTTTAATTTCATCTTCTTTGGACGTGAGTTCACCCTTTTTTATTTTTATTTATTTATTTATTTTTTACTTTGTATATATTTTTTATTTAATTTATTTAATATATTTAGTTTTCAGCATTGATTTTCACAAGAGTTTGAATTACAAATTTTCTCCCCATTTCTACCCTCCTGCCCACTCCAAGATGGCATATATTCTGGTTGCCCCGTTCCCCAGTCAGCCCTCCCATCTGACACCCCACTCCCCTCCCATCCCCCTTTCCCTTCTACTCTTGTAGGGCAAGATAAATTTCTATGCCCCATTGCCTGTGTATCTTATTTCCTAGTTGCATGCAAAAGCTTTTGTTGTTGTTGTTGTTGTTGAACGTCTCTTTTTAAAACTTTGAGTTCCAAATTCTCTCCCTTCTTCCTTCCCCACCCACCCTCCCTAAGGAGGCAAGCAATTCAACATAGGCCACATGTGTATCATTATGTAGAACCCTTCCACAATACTCATGTTGTGAAAGATTAACTGCGTTTTGCTCCTTCCTAACCTATCCCCTTTTATTGAATTTTCTTCCTTGACCCTGTCCCTTTTTGAAAGTGTTTGTTTTTGATTACTTTTCCCCCTGTCTGCCCTCCCTTCTATCATCTCCCCTTTTTTTATCTTCTTCCTCCCTCTTTCCTGTGGGGTAAGATACACAATTGAATATGTATGGTATTCCCTCCTCAGGTCAAACCGATGAGAGCAAGATTGAGTCATTCCTCCTCACCTGCCCCCTCTTCCCTTCCTAGAGAACTGCTTTTTCTTGCCACTTTTATGCAAGATAATTTACCCCATTCTATCTCTCCCTTTCTCCTTCTCTCAATATATTCCTCCCTTATCCCTTAATTTGATTTTTTTTAGATATCATCCCTTTATATTCAACTCACCCTGTGCCCTATGTCTATATATATATATATATATATATATATATATATATATATATATATATATCATATACATATACATATATATGATACATATCATATATATGTATATGTGTATATATCATGTATATGTATATGTATGTATATATCATATATATGTAAATGTATATGTATATATATACAAATACATATATACATACATGGACACACACATATGTATATATATATATATATATGTACATATATATGCATGTTCTTTTCAGCTACTATGATATTGAGGTCTCATGAATCATACACATCATCTTTCCATGTAGAAATGTAAACAAAACAGTTCAACTTTAGTAAGCCCCTTATGATTTCTCTTTCTTGTTTACCTTTTCATGCTTCTCTTGATTCTTGTGTTTGAAAGTCAAATTTTCTATTCAGCCATGGTCTTTTCATTGAGAAAGCTAGAAAGTCCTCTATTTTATTGAAAATCCTATTTTGCCTTGGAGCATGATACTCAGTTTTGCTGGGTAGGTGATTCTTGGTTTCAATCCTAGCTCCATTGACCTCCAGAATATCGTGTTCCAAGCCCTTTGGTCTCCAGATCCTGTGTTATCCTGATTGTTTTTCCACAATACGCAAATTGTTTCTTTCTGGCTGCTTGCAGTATTTTCTCCTTGACCTGAGAGCTCTGGAATTTGGTGACAATGTTCGTAGGAGTTTTCTTTTTGGCATCTATTTGAGGAGGTGATGTGTGGATTCTCTCAATTTCTATTTTTCCCTCTGGCTCTAGAATATCAGGGCAGTTCTCCTTGAAAATTTCTTGAAAGATGATATCTAGGCTCTTTTTTTGATCATGGCTTTCAGGTAGTCCAATAATTTTTAAATTATTTCTCCTGGATCTATTTTCTAGGTCAGTGGTTTTTCCAATGAGATATTTGACATTGTCTTCCATTTTTTCATTCCTTTGGTTCTATTTTATAATATCTTGATTTGTCAGAAAGTCACTTGCTTCCACTTGCTCCAACCTCATTTTTAAGGTAGTATTTTCTTCAGTGGTCTTTTGGACCTCCTTTTCCATTTGGCTAATTCTGCCTTTCAAGGCATTCTTCTCCTCATTGGCTTTTAGGAGCTCTTTTGCCATTTGAGTTAGTCTATTTTTTAAAGTGTTGTTTCCTTCAATATTTCTTTTTTTCAGTATTTTTTTGGGTCTCCTTTAGCAAGTCATTGACTTGTTTTTCATGGTTTTCTTGCATCATTCTCATTTCTCCTCCCAATTTTTCCTCTACTTCTCTAACTTGCTTTTCCAACTCCTTTTTGAGCTCTTCCATGGCCTGAGACCTGTTCATGTTTTTCTTGGAGGCTTTTGGTGTAGGCTTTTGGACTTTGTTGACTTCTTCAGGATGTATGTTTTGGTCTTCTTTGTCACCAAAGAAAGATTCCAAAGTCTTAGACTGAATCTGATTGTATTTTCACTGCCTGGCCATGTTCCCAGCCAACTTACTTGACCTTTGAGTTTTTCTTTGGGATATGACTACTTGTAGAGCAGAGTACTTTGTTCCAAGCTTGAGGGGATGCGCCGTTGATTTCAGAGCTATTTCTATATAGCCAGCTCTAACACCCCAGCACTCCTCCTTCCTCAAGAACCACCAACCCGGACCTGATGCAAATATTCAGCAGGATCTTCCCTCCTGGTCTGATCCACCACTTAATTCCTCCCAGTATGTGGGCCTGGGGCTGGAAGTAACTGCAGCTGTAGTTCTGTAGCTGCACCTCCCCCACTGCCCATAGGGCAGTGGCCGAACTGTGAAATCTGTCCCCCCCCACAGCTTTTCCCACTAACCTTCTCTGTTGTCTTTGGTGTTTGTGGGTTGAGAAGTCTGGTAACTGCCACAGCTCACTGATTCAAGGCGCTAGGGCCTGTTCTGCCTGGCACCCTGTGTGGTTGGTCCTGCTGCCGCCCATGCTGAGCTCTGCTCCCCTCAGCTCCATGTGTGATAGACCTCATCCAATGACCATCCGGGCTGTCCTGGTCTCAATCCCTGCTTCCCTCTCCTATTTTGTGGGTTCTGCAGTTGTAGAATTTGTTCAGAGCCATTTTTATACATTTTTGGAGGGACGTGGTGGGGAGCTCACGCAAGTCCCTGCTTTCCAGCCACCATCTTCCACCCTTTTTTATTTTTGATACTGGTAATTTGGTTTCTTCTATCTGTTTTTTGAATCAAATTGACAAAAGGATTACCAATTTTAATGATTTTCCATAAAACCAGTTTAGTTTTATTTGTTAGTTCAAGTTTTCTTCATTTGAATTTCATTAATCTCTCTTTTGGTTTTCATTATTTCTAATTTGGTATTTAATTGGGAATTATCAATTTGTTCTTTTCTCTGGCTTCTTCACTTGCAGGACCAATTCATTGATCTCCTCTTTTTCTATTTTATTCACGTAAGCTTTCAGAGATATAAAACTTCCCCTAAGAATCACTTCTGCTGCATCAGATAAGTTTTGGTATTTTGTCTCATTATTGTCATTCCCCTAAATGAGGTTATTGATTGTTTCTATGATTTATTGTTTGACTCATTCATTCCTTTTTTTTAAATTTTTAAAATTTATTTATTTAATATATTTAGTTTTCAGCATTGATTTTCACAAGAGTTTGAATTACAAATTTTCTCCCCATTTCTACCCTCCCCCCCACTCCAAGATGACGTATATTCTGGTTGTCCTGTTCCCCATTCAGCCCTCCTTTCAGTCTCCCCACTCCTCTCCCATCCCCTTTTCCCTTCCTTTCTTGTAGGGCAAGATAAATTTCTACGCCCCATTGCCTGTGTATCTTATTTTTTAGTTGCATGCAAAAACTTTTTTTTGTTGTTTTTGAACATCTGTTTTTAAAACTTTGAGTTCCAAATTCTCTCCCCTCTTCCCTTCCCACCCACCTTCCCTAAAAAGTCAAGCAATTCAACATAGGCCACATGTGTATCATTATGTATAACCCTTCCACAATACTCATGTTAAAAGACTAACTATATTTTGCTCCTTCCCAACCCATACCGCTTTATTGAATTTTCTCCCTTGACCCTGTCCCCTTTCAAAAGTGTTTGTTTTTGATTACCTCCACCCCCATCTGCCCTTCCCTACATCATCCACCCCCTTTTTTTTATCTTCTTCCCTCTTCTTTCCTGTTTGGTAAGATACCCAATTGAGTATGTATGGTATTCCCTCCTCAGGCCACATTTGATGAGAGCAAGTTTCACTAATTCCCCCCTCAGCTGCCCTCTCCCCTCCTCCCATAGAACTGCTTCCTCTCATCACCTTTATGCGACATAATCCACCCCATTCTATCTCTCCCTATCTCCCTCTCTCAATATATTCCTCTCTCATCCCTTAATTTGATTTTATTTCTTTTAGATATCTTCCCTTCATCTTCAACTCACCCTGTGTCCTCTTTCTCTCTCTCTCTCTCTCTCTCTCTCTCTCTCTCTCTCTCTCTCTCTATCTATCTATCTATCTATATATATATATATATATATATACATACATATATACATAAATGCACATTCACTTCTATATATACATAAACATATATATATACATATATATACACATACATACATATATATATGTGTGTGTATATATATGTGTGTGTGTGTGTATATATATATATATATATATATATATACACATAAACATATATATATGCATATTCCTTTCAACTACTATGATACTGAGGTCTCATGAATCATACACATCATCTTTCTATGTAGGAATATAAACAAAACAATTCAACTTTAGTAAGTCCCTTATTATTTCTCCTTCTTGTTTACCTTTCCATGCTTCTCTTGATTCTTGTGTTTGACAGTCAAATTTTCTGTTCAGCTCTGGTCTTTTCACTGAGAAAGCTTGAAAGTCCTCTATTTTATTGAAAATCCATATTTTGCCTTGGAGCATGATACTCAGTTTTGCTGGGTAGGTGATTCGAGGTTTTAATCCTAGCTCCATTGACCTCCAGAATATCGTATTCCAAGCCCTTTGATCTCTTAATGTAGAAGCTGCCAGATCTTGGATTATTCTGATTTTGTTTCCACAATACTCAAATTGTTTCTTTCTGGCTGCTTGCAATATTTTCTCCTTGATCTGGGAGCATTGGAATTTGGTGACAATATTCCTAGGAGATTTCTTTTTGGGATCTATTTGAGGAGGATCCATGGATTCTTTGAGTTTCTATTTTGCCCTGTGGCTCTAGAATATCAGGGCAGTTCTTGAAAATTTCTTGAAAGATGATATCTAGGCTCTTTTTTTGATCATGGCTTTCAGGTAGTCCAATAATTTTTAAATTATTTCTCCCGGATCTATTTTCTACGTCAGTGGTTTTTCCAATGAGATATTTCACATTGTCTTCCATTTTTTTCATTCCTTTGGTTCTGTTTTATAATATCTTGATTTCTCATGAAGTCACTAGCTTCCACTTGCTCCCATCTAATTTTTAAGGTAGTATTTTCTTCAGTGGTCCGTTGAACTTCCTTTTCCATTTGGCTAATTCTGCCTTTCAAGGCATTCTTCTCCTCATTGGCTTTTAGGAGCTCTTTTGCCATTTGAGTTATTCTTATTTTTTAAGGTATTGTTTTCTTCAATGTATTTTTCAGTATTTTTGGGGGTCTCCTTTAGCAAGTCATTGACTTGTTTTTCATGGTTTTCTCGCATCCTTCTCATTTCTTGTCCCTATTTTTCCTCTAATTCTCTAACTTGCTTTTCCAAATCCTTTTTGAGCTCTTCCATGGCCTGAGACCAGTTCATGTTTTTCTTGGAGGCTTTTGGTGTAGACTCTTGCACTTTGTTGTCTTCTTTAGGCTGTATGTTTTGGTCTTCTTTGTCACCAAAGATAGAATCCAAAGTCTGAGACTGAATCTGGGTGTGTTTTTGCTGCCTGGCCATATACCCAGCCAACTAAGTTGACCCTTGAGTTTTTCAGTGGGGTATGACTGCTTGTAGACAAAAGAGTTCTACATTCCACTTTTGGGGGGGATGTGCCAGCTCTGCCACACCAGCACTCCTCCTTCCCCTAGAACCCCCAACACGGACTGGGCTTAGATCTTCAGCTGGCTGTGCACTCCTGCTCTGATCCGCCACTTGATTCCTCCCACCAGGTGGGCCTGGGGCTGGAAGCAACAGCAGCTGTAGCTGCCCCACCTCCGCTGCCCCAGGTGCCGTGGCCAAACCGGGAACTCCTTCCACTTCCGCAGCTTTTCCCACTAACCTTCTCTGCTGTCTTTAGTGTTTGTGGGTTGAGAAGTCTGGTAACTGCCACAGCTCACTGATTCAGGGCGCTAGGGCTCGCTCCGCCCTGCTCCTGGTCTGGTTGGTCCGAGTAGTTCATGCTGGGCTCTGTTCTGCTCCACCCCCAGCTCCCAGCTCCCAGCTCCCAGTTCCCAGCTCCATGTGGGATTGACGTCACCCAGAGATAATTTAGGCTGTCCTGGGCTGGAGCCCTGCTTCCCTCTGCTGATTTGTGGGTTCTGCAGTTCTAGAATTGGTTCAGAGCCATTTTTTTATAGGTTTTCGGAGGGACTCAGCGGGGAGCTCACTGCTTTCCAGCCGCCATCTTGTGACTCAATCATTCTTAAGGATTAGATTATTTCATTTCCAATTCATTTTTGTCTATCTTTCCGTGGCCCTTTATTACAAATAATTTTTATTGCCTCATGTTCTGAAAAGGATGCATTGATTATTTCAGCCTTTCTACGCTGGATTGTGTGGTGTTTTGCCCTAGTACCTGGTCAATTTTTGTATATGTACCATATACTGCTGATAAAAAGATATATTCCTTTCTATCCCCTTTTGGTTTTCTCCAGAGGTCTATCATATCTACCTTTTCTAAAATTCTTTTCACCTCCTTAACTTCTTTTTTGTTTATTTTGAGGTTATATTTATCAAGTTCAGAGATGGGGAGGTTGAGGTCCCCTAGTAGTATTATTTTGTTTTCTATTTCTTCCTGTGACTCCCTTAATACCTCCTGAAAGAATTTGGATGCTGTACCACTTCGTGATTACATGTTAAGTAATAATATCACTCCATTGTCTATAGTGTCTTTTAGCAGGATATAGTTTCCTTCCTTATCTCTTTTAATTATATCTACCTTTGCTTTTGCTTTATCTAAGATTAGGATTGCTACCCCTGCTTTTTTTTTTTTTACTTCAGCTGAAACATAATATATTCTCCTCCAGCGTTTTACCTTTGCCTTGTGTGTATCCCCCTGTTTCAAATGTGTTTCTTGTAAATGACATATTGTTGGATTATGGTTTTTGTTCCATTCTGCTACCTGCCTCTGTTTTATAGGAGAGTTCATCCCATTCCTGTTCACAGTTATGATTACTATTTGTGTCCTTCTCTCCATGCCACTCTCCCCTCCCTGTTTATGCTTTTATTTCTCCTTTTTCCCTTCCCCTCCTCAAAAGGATTTTGCTTTGGACTACCCCCTCCTTCAGTTTTCCCTCCCTATATATCCCCCTACCTTATTTTACACTTTTCCCTTGCTACTTTTTCCCTCCCTTCTAACCACCCACTCCCTTTTCTTTTCCCTTTTCCCTGCTAGTACCTATAGGGCAAGTTTGATTTCTGTGCTTAACAGAGTATATTATTCCTCCTTGAACCAAATCTGATAAGAGTGAAGCCCAAACACCTCTCTTTTCCCCCCTTCTTTCCCTCTTCTATAATATGTTTTTGTGCCTCTTCATGTGATATAATTTACCATTTTGTGCCCTCTCCTTTCCTCTTCCTCCATTACAATCATTTTGCACCACTTTATTAGGTTTTTTATCTTCACATCAGTTAATTTATACCCATACCCTCTGTCTATGTATATCCCTTTTAAATGTCATAACTCTACCATTCTCAAAACAAGTATCATTCTCCCATATAAAGATGTAAACAATTTGCCCTTATTGAATAACAAGATTTTTTTTCTTTTTTTCCTGTTTACCTTTTTTTTTGCCTCTCTTGAGTCTTGCATTTGAAGATAAAATTTTCCTTTGATCTCTGGCCTTTTCATCAAGAAGGTCTGGAATTCCCTTATTTCACTGAATGTCCATCTCCTTGCCTGAAAGATTGTGCTCAATTTTGCAGGGTTATAGTCCAAGCTGCTTTACCTTTTGGAATATGATATTCTAATCTCTCCATTGTTTAAATGTAGAAGCTGCAAGGTCCTGTATGATCCTGACTGTAGTTCCCTGATACTTGAATAGTTTCTTTCCAGATGCTTGCAGTATTTTTTCCTTGAACTGATAATTCTGGAATTTGGCTGCAATATTCAATGGAGTTTTCAATTTGGGATCTATTTCAGGGGTGATCAGTGTATTCTTTCGATGACTATTTTACCCTCAAGTTCTAAGTGCTTGGGGCAGTTTTCCTTGATGATTTCTTGGAAGATACCATCTAGGCTTTTTTTTTTTTTTCACCATGGCTTTCTGGTAATACAATAATTCTTAGGTTATCTCTCCTGGATCTGTTTTCTAGGTCAGTTGTTTATTTTTTCCAATGAGATATTTTGTTTTCTTCTATTTTTCATTCTTTAGATTTTGTTTGACTGATTCTTGATGCCTGATAGTCATTAGCTTCTACTTGTCCAATTCTAATTTTTAACAGATTGTTTTCTTTTTTTAGCTTTTGTACCTCCTTTTCCATTTGGCCAATTTTACTTTTCAAGGAGTTATTTTCTCCAGTTAGGTTTTGTACGTCCTTATCCATTTGGCCAATTTATTTAAAAAATGTTCTCATCATTTTTTGTCCTTTTTGTCCACTGTATTTTTGAAAGAATTGGTTAAATTTTCTTTTATGTCTCTAATTTGGCTTTTAAAATCCTCTTTGAGGACTTACAAGAATGTTTTTTTGGGCTTAAGACCAGTTCATATTCTCTTTTGAGGTTTCAGGTGTGGGTATAGTGTCAACGCTGTCCTTTTCTGAATTCATATTTTGGTCTTCCCTGCTCCCAAAGTAAGATTCTTTGGTCTTTGCTTTTCTAGTTTGCTTCTTCTTTGTGATGGCCTTTTCCCTGTCTTTTAAAGTGGATCTCTGCTTCTGGGGCACAGGGGGCTCTGTCCCAAGTTTCTTGTGCTGGAAACTAGAGGCCTGGTTACTGGCTTTATGTTCTATGGCCTCTGGTTTTCTCAGCCAGAAGCTATATAATGCTGCCACTCACCTGGTGCTGAGATGGAGCTGGCTGGTGTGTACCAAGGTCAAGGCCATGTTCTAAAGCTCACAGGGTGAGGTGTTGGGGGAGGGTTGGTCTGGCTGCTGGAATTCTTCTCTTCCTCTAGGGCTTTACTATAGGATGGGTGGCCTCAGCCTTAGGTCTCCTCTGATGTCTGCCAGTTCCCCTGGCTATGCAAAGCACATTTTGGGTCCTTGTGTAGGCACTTGCTGGCTCCACCCCCCCAAGTCTCAGGAAGTCCTACTGGTCTGCTGATGTGGGGCTTGCTATGACAGCTCCCTTCCTGCATGGATCCCCTTCTGCCACAGCAAGAGGGACCCTTCTCCCTAGCTTTCCAAGCTAAAAGATTGTTGTGGCCCTACCTCTGGCTCCTTTATTCCTGGGTTTTTCATAGAGCAATATTCACTGGGTTATTCAAGGTCAACAAGGGGTGAGGGCTGGGAGCACTTACTGTTAACTCCATCATCATGGCTCCCAGAAGTTCAAGAAAGTAGCTTTCAAACATTTAGTCTTTGGGCTGATAGCCCCAGTAGTATCTGTTGCTGCTGCAGCAGGCCCTGAACTTCCCTCATCCAGCTTCAACAAAGTCCTGAGTTGATAGTTTTGGTACTTGCCACCGCTATAGTTGATTCAGACCTCTGAGCCTGCTCCCACTCCTGGTATAGTCCCATACACTCAGTATTCTCCCAGCCCAGTGCAACAGATCCTTGTGGTTGAACTTCTGGACTCTCCTGGGCTGGAAACTTGCCACAATTTGTCTCCTAGTGGATTCTACCTCTTTCAAATTCATTTAAATTCAGTTTTTGAGAGTTATCTGAAAGAATTTCTGAGATAGCTCGAGTATGTCCCTGCTTTCACTCCACCATTTTGGCTTCACCCAATATATGAAGTTTTTAATAAAAGCAAATATAATTTTGTCCTCATATATTAATTAAGGATACTAATCTGATTTACTAAAAGAAAGAGTGAAAATAGTATAAAGTCATTAGCAAAAAAAAAACAATATCAAGGCTATATTACTCTTTAAATATCAAATAATTGTTAAATATTTAATGGGTGTACTTTGTTTTAAATTAGAAAATAATAATAAGGAGTCTCTGTTGGGGGAAAAAAGTAGTAAAATTCTCCTAAGATATCCTTGTCTGTGAAGTTCCTTGTGACTTCATACTCAAACTGGATCATAAAATCTTACTTACCCTCCTGACAGTGGGTTCTAAAACTCTCTAGTGATGCATTTTGAGGAACTAGGACTTCTCCCAGCCAAAGTAGAAATTTAAAAGTTAGCTTTAAAAAGTGAGTTTCATTTGAGATCATTTGGAAAATCATAAAATTTTATCTGTTAATAATTGGTACATAGCTCAACAACTCACTATATTTTGAACTGATATTCACTGTATATGAGTAAAAATCCAAGTATATAATTATTTTTATATGAAAGTTCAATAGAATATTTTAATATTTGTTAAGATACAAGAAAAAAAATTAATAACCTTGTCCTAAACTGTAATTAGTAAAATTTTATTTGAGGAAAAGTTTCTTGGGACTTTGAGCTGCTGTTATTCTAAATTTTTATTTTGCACATGAGTGTCTGATCTCTCAAAAGGTCACTAGTCCATCATTCAAGGGGAATGCCATATGCTCCTACAGTCTGAGGACTGCTATAGGTAAATATCTGTCCCTAGAGAAAAAAAAAATGAGGGGAGAGACCTAGCTTGACTCAGTATCGCATAAATATATTTTCCACCTTAATGTATCTGAGCCTAGCTATGGGTCATGATGAACTTTTCTGTGTGATTGACTTTTGATTATGACACATACCCAAAATCAAACAGAACTAAGGAACAGTGTTGATACTGCTTTGTCCCTCCCTTTATTCTCACATAGCAAATTCCTTTGATAAGGACAAGTGTGTAATGATGTTTCATTTTTCTTTGTAAGACATGGGACAAGCTTTATTGGTTATTTTGACTGCATAACATAAGCTGATATAATGCTACTATAGTGACAAATCATTTAAAATTGTCATTTGAATTACAAATTAAAAAGACCATGGATATTTAGTTTATAGGATGTCACTACTACCGCAGCCTTTCATTTTGTTGATTATGGTATCCACCTATTGGGGGAATGAATTGGAATCAGACTGAGATAAAAATAGATATGGATGAATGAAGATGAATGTGATTTGTTTTAATTACAAGGGACACACAATTTTGAGGAACAACAAATAAATGTGTGCACATTATTGGCTCTCAAATGCAAATTTATTTTATGGAATATAAATAGGCTTATTGGACTATTTTCTGGTTTTAAAGGCTTATTTTTTCATTTTATTAGCTTTAATTCTGAAATAAAGACTGAAACATATGAAGGGTTATGAATAGATGGAATCTATGAATGAAAAACCTAGGACCCTTTGCAAGTGAACTTAAACCCAGTTAGTCTTTCTACAGAGAACCACCTTCATAACTTCTATCAACTGATACATATTCCAGAATAGGATCATGAGAAGCTGTTTTCAGGAACCACATAAATATCTGAGACATCTGAAACTCAACTAAAGATTAAATGAACATTGGGAGTGGATTATTATGGTATAAAGACACTTGATCTTTGAAGACATGTAAATTCTACCCTCCCCATGTGCTGTTTTCTCTGTTCAGCTAGCTTGCCTAAGGGGACTGCGCTCACCAGAATTTGTCAGTGAGGGCCATTAGGCAACAAGGCTGTAGCACTAAAGTACTCCTGAATTGTGGGAGCACATTCCTGTCTAACCATCACAACATATAGATAGAGAAGGCTTGAGAGACATCACATTTTGCAAAGCCATTTCTGTCAACCAGTACCAGTAATAATCAAGCCTTTCATGGCTGGCCCTGTATAAAATGTTGAACCCTATAATTATTGTTTTCCTTTGCCCCATTACTAATTTAATTCCAAAGCATTCTGATCATGCCTGATCATATCAATTTGGTTTATTAGGTGGTGAGTCAATGGAGACATCCAATCATAAAATCAGAGGAATGGGATGTGAAATTGAAAATTGATACCTCATTTTATTTTGTATTGTTTTATTGGGAATTGTATCTAACCATTGGAATGGGTACTTATGGATTAGAGTTAGAGATAATGTATAGGCCTCATTATTATAATTTGTGAGAGTTTAAATTCTCCATTTCTCTGGACTATGGCCTGGACTTTATCTCACTTCATAAGGAAGAAGAGATGATAAGTCAATGTTCTGTCTGAAAATAAGCCTGGTCGCAGATTACTCCAATGTAGTGGGGCCCCTCACACAGGACTATCCAGATATTAGACAATTCTATTTTCTCCATTGTCATGCATACTGGAGACCCTTTCTTGTAACTCAGGCCAAATGTAAGCCAACCCTTTTGCCTCTGTAAGCCCACTCTTTACCTGTGCTATAGATAAATTACAGTCTTAGTTTAGTTTTCTTCAAAAAACTATTTGGGACACTTCTTATAACCTATTATCTTTTTTACTGCATATATACAAAGAGCTGCTCTGGCTACCATGGGCATCCTTGGCTATGGTAAGGGACATGGATCCCGTTTATTGGCAACTGCTAGTCTTGACAATAAATTCATTGTGTTTGTAAACTTGTGCCTCAATTTCTCTTCATCACAGGTTTTTTCCTGAACAAAAAGAGCATTGTATGTGGATTCAGAGGACCTGGTTCTGAATCCTAGGTATTTCTGAACTGTAAAAAAGTCATTTCATTCCTTTGGGATTGATTTTTTTTAATTTAATAAGTGCTGAAATTATATCAGGATATCTTTAACCATGGTGACCAAGAAGACTTGTAGGTCCTCAAGTGCGGCCCTTTGACTGAATCCAAACTTCACAGAACTAATCCCTTTAATGAAAGAATTTGTTCAGTAAAACTTGGACTCAGTCAAAAGGCCACATCCAAAGAACTAGACAGCCACATATTGCCTCCAGGCCACAGATTCTCTATCGGTGGAACATTATTCAAATAGGCAGTTCCCATTTTGTTCCTCTGTAAAGATCATAAATTATTTTTAATATTACAGATTTAGATGAAAAATATTATAAATAACATGCCATATATCAGCAAGAAATTGTGGGGATTAAGTTAAGTTTAGAGAAAGATTTCCTCATTGGTACAAAAATGAAACAGTTCAGATCAGTTCTGTCACTATCTATGTAATCTTTTCCAAGGAACTTCACTTTGGGGGAAGCTCAGTTTTTACAATGGTTAAAGCAGAAGTCTCGACTAGATTCCCCTTTTTGGTATCTTTTAGCTCCAAACTTAAATTTCTATAACTTCCTTAGATTTTTCCAGGATTTCCCACAATTTTGTGATCTCAAGGTCAGTTAAAATGAAAATAAAAAGTTGATGATGGACAGATGAAAAATACAAAGAATTCTCATAATTTCTCTGACTCGTTTTATCCATAAACAAGTGCATAGTGGAGTGTCCTCTTCCCCTTCTTCAAAATCTAATACCAAAAGACCAGATGGGGTGCATGATAAGGCCTATGTGGCATAAAAACAAACAAAAATAGCAACAAAAAACAGAGGCAAAATCGAACAGTCATGGAAGAGGCCTGAGACAGAGAACACACAGAGATCTTTTGCCATTGAAAAAGCAACTGAGAATATCTCTATAATTACCAATTCATATGTTTTTTGTTATTATACTTATATAAGAATAAATTGAAGACATACTGATGGATGCCTTGATAAAAAGTGGGTAGGATGTTTTTAAAAACTACAGTCTACAAGAGATGATATTTTGACAATCACATATTACCTAAAATATGCAGAATAAACAATTTCATTGTGTTTGTGTTTGACTATTTAAAAATCATTTTGCAGATCAAAATGCAGCTTTAAAGGTTTTTTTTCTTAAAAAGGTGTTTAAAATGTATTTTTAAATTTTTTCAAGATTCTTTAAAAAGCATAACAACAAAGTAACTTTGCTCAACTACAATTTGATTATTAATGGCAAGTCAAGCATAAAACAAGGAGTTATATATTCGGCAAAAGTATTTGCAACTTCTTTAGAGTTTATTCAACAGAGTTAAAATAGAAGAGAAATTCATTATAAATGATGAGATCCTATGTAAGTCCCTATTTTCAGAAAATATTGTGTAGATTACATCAAGTCCCAGAAAACCAAGTGAAAACTTAAAATAATCTGGACTAAGTATCCATAAAGGAAATAAAAATACCTGATTCTGATGTTTAGCTTGATGGCCACCCCAGTAAGATGGTCCTTCCATTTAAATATTTGTGAAAGAAGCAAGGCCAATAATTATATGGGAGAAATTTAAAAAAAGGAAACTCCATAGTATATTTAATTGCTCCAAGCTTTTCTTTTGGGCAAAGAAAAACTCATCTTTTTCCTTACATTTTAGTTTTTTATATGTATTTATATTTAACACTCTATTTTATTTAGATTTTAAGTCCCAAATTCTCTCCCTATATCTGTATCAGCAAGGCAATAAACACAACATCAATGATAATCATGAATATGCCTATGTAGTTCTGTATTGCAAAGTATGAGAGACCCTCCATAAAGGAGGTAGAAGGAGAACTTTTATTCAGATACCAGAGAAACATATCCCATAACCAAATATTCAGCTCCCACAACCAGTTAGCCCACTTTATCATAACAGCAAGGAACTTAAAACATGATATCACAACATGGAGCCTCACTATCCCAAAACCTCTCTGACCCCCTGTTGGGGTCATCCCAAAAACAAACTCAAAGTACAGCTAAGTTAGCCTGTTCAGCTCTAACTATCATGATGGTGGCCATTAGCAGCCATTAGCAGCCATAACTGCTCTCTCTCTCTCTCTCTCTCCCTATTTCCTGTGACATAATTTCCTTTTCCTCTCAGGAAGCTTCTCCTAACATATGTGACTTACGCTTCCTGTGGTGTAAGCAGTTCACATGGCCTATTAATGGTGGGAATGATCTTCACATCTAAATTGCTACTACAATGTCCTACCACCTCCCTCACCCACTGAGAAGGCAAGAAATATGCTATCAGTTATATGTATGAAAGCATGCAAAACATTTCATGTTGACTTTATTATAAAAAACAAACAAATAAAGTGAGAAAGTTATACTTCAATTTTTATTCAGAGTTCATTTGTTCTTTGTCTGGAGCTGGATAGCATTTTTCATTCTGAGTCCTTTGGAATTGTACTGGATCATTGTGTTGATCAAAGTAGCTAAGTCTCAAAGTTGATCATCAATACAACATTGCCATTACTGTGAGCAAAGATATCCCACTTCTCACTTCACATTGCTTTAGTTCATATAGTTCTGGCCATGTTTTTTTTTTTTTTTTCCTGAAAAAAAATCCTTTAACATTTCTCATAGAATAATAGTTCCAATTATATGCCAGAAGTACTTTCAGTGCAAAGATGGAAGAGTAAAGCAGAAAGTCACTAGAACCCTCCCATCCCCTCAAAATAACTTAAAATACCTTAGAATTGATTTAGGAGCACAGAAACAGCTCAGTAGGAAAGGTCTCTCTCACTGCAGTCGGAGGGGAGTGAGATCTGAGAACAGCAGCAGCAGGCCACACAGCAGGAGACCAGAAGAGAGGATCATAGCCCTGGGAAAGTTCACAGCAAGCCAGAAGTCTTGGTAACAAGTAAGGGGCCCACCCAGTAGCCCCACCCCCAGTACAAGCCACCAGAGGAGCCTTGCCATCATTACTGATCAGCAGTAAGACCCCAACCCCAGATCCATGGATAGGTGTAGTTGATATAGTAAAAATGACAATTCTACCCAAGTTGATTTCTCTTTTCAGTGTCATACCATTTGACCAAAAATTATTTTATAGGACTAGGAAAAAAAAAGCCATCTGGAAGAACAAAAGGTCAAGAATATCAAGGGAATCAGTGAAAGTAAATGTAAAGGAAGGTGGTCTAGCTGTATCAGACCTCCAACTGTATTATAAAGATGTAATTATTGAACCAATCTGATAGTGGCTAAGAAATGGAGTGGTGGACCTGTGGAATAGAATAGGCACACAATATATTATAGTAAATGTCCATAGTAATCTAATATAAATTTATTTATTTTCAATTTTCAACTTTCACTTCCACAAGATTCTGAATTCAGAATTTTCACCCATCTCTCCCCTCCCCTAACCCCTGGACAGCATGCATTTTAATTACCCCTTCCTCCAATCTACCTTCTCTTCTATTAACCCACCAACCCCTTTTGTTCCCCATTCCCTTCTATTTTCCTGTAAGGCAAGATAGATTTCTGTATCCCATTGCCTATATATGTTATTTCCCAGTTGCATGTAAAAACAATTTTCAACTTTCATTTCTAAAGCCTTGAGTTCCACATTCTCTCCCTTCCTCTCTCCCCACCCACCCTCATTGAGAAAGCAAGTAATTTGATAAAGGTTGTACATGCATAGTCATGCAAAACACTTCCACAACAATCATGTTATGAAAGACTAACTATATTACCCTCTATCTTGTCCCACTGTCCATTTATTCTGTTCTCTCCTTTGACCTGTCCTTCCACAAAAGTGTTTGCTTCTAGTTGCCACCTACGCAAATCTGCCATCCCATATATATACATATATATGTAGATGTAGATATAGATGTAGGTACAGATGATATAG
Organism: Trichosurus vulpecula; assembly: GCF_011100635.1. Taxonomy (NCBI): domain Eukaryota; kingdom Metazoa; phylum Chordata; class Mammalia; order Diprotodontia; family Phalangeridae; genus Trichosurus; species Trichosurus vulpecula. The sequence goes on along the minus strand of NC_050576.1, from coordinate 353,135,195 downwards.
AGATAGAGATGATATAGACATTGATATTGATATTGTTATAGATGTAGATGTAGATATAGATAAATGTAAATATAGCTATAGATATAGTCCCTCTAACTACCCTAATACTAAGAAAGATCTCTTGAATTACAAGTATCATCTTTCTATGTAGAATGTAGACAGTTCAACTTTAATAAGTCCCTTATGGCTGTTTATCTTTTCATGTTTCTCTTGATTCCTGTATTCAAAAGTCAAATCTTCTATTCAGCTCTGGTCTTTTCGATAAGAATGCTTGGAAGTCCTCCATTTCATTGAGAATTCCATTTTTCCCTGGAAATATTATACTCAGTTTTGATGGGTAGGTGATTCTTGGTTTTAATCCTAGTTCCTTTGACCTCTGGAATATCATATTTCAAGCCCTTCAGTCTCTTACTGTAGAAGCTGCTAAATTTTGTGTTATCCTGATTGTGTTTCCAAAATACTAGAATTTTTTTCTTTCTGGCTGCTTATAACATTTTCTCCTTGACCTGGGAATTCCAGAATTTGGATACAATATCCTTAGGAGTTTTCCTTTTGCGGTGTCTTTCAGGAGGTGATTGGTGGATTCTTTATATTTCTATTTTACTCTCAGGTTCCAGAATATCAAGGCAATTTTCATTGATGATTTCTTGAAAGTTGATGTCTAGGCTCTTTTTTTGATCATGGCTTTCAGGTAGTCCAATAAATTTAAACTAATTCTCCTGGCTCTATTTTCCAGGTCAGTTATTTTTCCAATGAGATATTTCACATTGTCATATTTTTTTTTTATTCTTTGGTTTTGTTTTATAATTTCTTGATTTCTCCATTCTACTTTTTAAGGAATTATTTTGTTCAGTGAGCTTTTGGACCTCCTTTTATATTGGTCTAATTCTGTCTTCTTAGTTTGTGTCTTGATCTTCCCTTTCACCATAGGAGCTTTTCTATAGTCAAATTCTTTTTTTTGTTGTTGTTGTTATTCATTCATTTATTTACCTTATGTTTTGATATTTAAATTTTTGTTAAGTTTGGGCTCTATACCCAGTGTAGGCAGGGAAGGGCAGTGTCTCAAGCTTCTGGCTTTTTCACATTGCTGTTTGTAGAGCTAGTTCTGGAAGACTGTAAATTTTCATTACTTCCAAGGTAGTGTGATCAGGAGAGAGGCTTGCTCACTGCTCTTTTGTTTTACACTCTGGTGTTTACCAAGGACAAGCCTCTGATATCTCAGGAATTGAAGTGATACTGTTCCCCAGGGTCCCTAATTATTTGGGATCAAAAGAGATTTGGTTCCTCAGAGTCTCTGATCCCCTGTGATCGAAAGTAGTACTGGCCCCTCAGGGCTCCTATTCCCCTTGACTGAAAGTACTCCTCTCTCTGCTTGAAATATGACCCACAAGTGGGTATCAGCAATGGAGTTGCCAAAGAGGCTTTGGTCCTGGTTCTAGTCATTATATAGGGATCTCCTGTAATTTCTTTCTGACTAGTTGCCAGTTCCTCTTGTTATCTCTGGCTTAAGAGCTCCTGAAGCTGCTGCTGCTTCTGTTGCTACCTCCTTGTACCACCATATTTTTTTTCATATATGTGAGCTAGAGATCAGCCTGCATCTCCAGGTCACAGATTTCTTTTCCTGACCTCCTAAAGTGTTTGAGCCTGGAAGTACATCTCGCTCTGTCCTTTTATTGGCTTTCCTAATCCAGAATTCCACTTGAGGAATTATTTTAAAGTTGTTTGGAAAGGGAATGGTGAAAGAGCTCAGAGGCATGTTTTCTTTACTGCATCATCTTGACTCTGCACCCAGAAGTCTCTTAAGATATCTTTACCATGAAATGATGGAATTTTTATTATTTATTTAATATTTTTAGTTTTCAGCATTGATTATCAAAAGATTTTGAATTATAAATTTTCTCCCCATTTCTACCTTCCCCCTACTCCAAAATAGAATATGTTCTGATTGTCCCATTCCCCAGTCAGCCCTCCCTTCTTTCACCCTACTCCTCCCACCCCCATCACTTTTCCCCTTACTTTCCTTTAGGGCAAGATAGATTTCTATGCCCCATTGTCTGTATATCTTATTTCCCAGTTGCATGCAAAAAAAAACTTTTTTAAAGCATCTTCTTTTAAAACTTTGAGTTTCAAATTCTCTCCCCTCTTCCTCCCCACCCACTCTCCCTAAGAAGGCAGGCAAATCAACATAAGCCACACGGGCATCATTATGCAAAACACTCCCATAAATAGTTATGTTGTGAAAAACTAACTATATTTTCCACCATCTTATCCTGTCCCCCTTTATTCAATTTTCTCCCTTGCCCCTGTCCCTTTCCAAAAGTGTTTGCTTTTGATTACTTCTTCCACCTATCTGCCCTTCCTTCTATCATCCCCCATTTTTATCTCTTTCCCCCTACTTTCATGTGGGGTAAGATACCCAATTCAATGTGTATGTTATTCCCTCCTCAAGTCAAATCTGATGAGAGCAAGATTCACTCATTCCCCCTCAACAGCCCCCTCTTCCCTTCCAATGAACAGCTTTTTCTTGCCACTTTTATGTGATAATTTACCCCATTCTACCTCTCCCTTTCTCCCTCTCTCAATATATTCCTCTCTCATTCCTTAATTTGATTTTATTTTTTAGATATTATCCCTTCATATTCAACACAACCTGTGTCCTCTGTTTATAAATACATACATACATATTATATATATATATATATATATATATATATATATATATATATATATATATATATATATATGTACATGTATATTCCCTTTAACTACCCTAATACCAAGAAAGGTCTCATGGATTACACACATCATCTTTTCATGTAGGAATGTAAACAAAACAGTTCAACTTTAGTAAGTCCTTTGTGATTTCTCTTTCTTGTTTACCTTTTCATGCTTCTCTTGATTCTTGTCTTTAAAAGTCAAATTTTCTATTCAGCTTTGATCTTTTCACTGAGGAGGCTTGAAAGTCCTCTATTTTATTGAAAATCCTTGGAGCATTATGCTCAGTTTTGCTGGGTAGGTGATTCTTGGTTGTAATGCTAGCTCCTTTGTTCTCCAGAATATCATATTCTAGGTCTTCTGATGAAGCTGCTAAATCTTGTGTTAATCTGACTGTGGTTCCACAATACTTCAATTGTTTCTTTTTGGCTGCTTGTAATATTTTCTTCTTGATCTGGGAACTCTGGAATTTGGCCGCAATATTCCTAGGAGTTTTCTTTTGGGGATTTTTTTCAAGAAGCAATTGGTGGATTCTTTCAATTTCTATTTTACCATCTGGCTCTAGAACATCAGGACAGTTTTCTTTGATAATTTCTTGAAAGATGATGTATAGGCTCTTTTTTTGTTCATGGTTTTCAGGTAGTCCAATAATTTTACAATTATCCCTCCTGGATCTATTCTCCAGGTCAATGGTTTTTCCAATGAGGTATTTTACATGGTCTTCCATTTTTTTTCATTCCTTTGGTTCAGTTTCATAATATCCTGATTTCTCATAAAGTCACTAGCTTCCACTTGCTCCAATATAATTTTTAAGGTGATATTTTCTTCAGTGGTCTTTTGGACCTCCTTTTCCACTTGGTTAATTCTACCTTTCAAGGCATTCTTCTCCTCATTGGCTTTTTGGAGCTCTTTTGCCATTTGAGTTAGTCTATTTTTAAGGTGATATTTTCTTCAGTATTTTTGGGGTCTCCTTTAACAAGTAATTGACTTGTTTTTCAAGATTTTCTTGTATCACTCTCATTTGTCTTCCCAATTTTTCCTCTACTTCTCTTGCTCTTCCCTGGCCTGAGACCAATTCATATTTTTCTTGGAGGCTTTTCATGTAGGCTCTTTGACTCTGTTGACTTCTTCTACCTGTATGTTTTAATCTTCTTTGTCACCAAAAAAAAGGATTCTAAAGTCTGAGTCTGAATCTGAGTCTGTTTTCACTGCCTGCTCATATTCCCAGCCAACTACTTGACCCTTGAGCTTTTTGTCAGGGTATGATTGCTTGTCGAATAGAGAGTACTTTGTCCCAAGTTTTAGGGGCTGTGCTGCTCTTTTCAGAGCTACTTCTACACAGCAAGCTCCGGCATACCAGTGTTCCTCCTCCCCCAACAACTGCCAACCAGGACTGTGACCCAGATCCAAGCAGGATCTGCACTCCCACTCTGATCTGCCACTTAATTCCTCCTACCAGGTGGGCCTGGGGCCAGAAGCAACTGAAGCTGAAGCTTTGGAAGCAGCCCCAGAACTGCACCACTTTTGCTTCCCCCAGGGCTGGGGCTGACCCTGCCATGCTTTCATTCTGATCCAGCAGTTTTTCCACTAAACTGATATGTTGTCTTTGTTGTTTGTGTGTTGAGAAGTCTGGTAACTACCACAGCTCAATGATTGAGGGCTCTACTGCCTGTTCCACCTGGCTGCCAATCTGGTTGGTCCTGGCATGGCCCACACTGGGCTGTGCTCTGCTCTCCTCCCAGCTCTTTGTGATAGACCCTTCCAAGAGAGCATCCAGGCTTTCCTGGGCTGGAGCCCTGCTTCCCTCTGCTATTTTGTGGGTTCTGCCGCTCTAGAATTTGTTCAGTGCCATTTTTTACAGGTGTTTGGAGTGACTTGGGGGAGAGCTTAAGTATGTCCCCGCTTCCCAGCTGCCATCTTGGATTTGCTCTGATTATTTTAATTCTTAACAGATGTCTGATTGCTAGCAAGAGATAATCAAGACTGACTTTAGCCTATCTTAAATATGTAACTGGGGGACATAATTTGGTATAAACTTTTGAGATCTTAGAAAGTTATGCACAGGATTGAAAAGACTCTAGCTATATTTTAAAACATCACATATGTGTATGAACAACTGAGGATAGTAATATTGAGAGTCACAGTAGGTTTAAAGGGAGAATTGATCATTTTTGCTCTATCTCAAATATCCATCTCAAGTGTGGAGGTAAATAAAGAAGAGTTAATAATTGTATCAGTAAGGCAAGATTCATGATCTCAAGGATGACCATGAATATGCTTTTCTGGTTCAGAATTGCAAAGTATGAAAAACTCTCTAAGTAAAAGGCAAAGGAAGTATAACATTTATTTAAACTCCAGAGGATAAAATCCCAAGAACAATAACTTTAATTTGATATAGCAGTAAATATATTCCAAAACCAGTAAGCCCACCTCAATGTAGCAACAAAGAAATTATAACACAGTATTATAGAAAGGAACCAAGTGATCCTGTAACCTTCCCCCCTACTGGGGCCTTCCCATAAACAATCACTCATGAATCCTAATTGTCTACTTGCCTGCATTATCTTCAGTTCTGTTCCTCTTCAATTCTGGTTCTCTCATACTCTGGGCTCTCCTGATACGCAGTCCTATCTGGCATCTAATTGTCTAGAACTCAGGTCTCTGATTGGCTGAATTCATGATTGACTAGAACTCAGTGCACATACCATTGGCTCTGGTCTTGACAGCTCTGCTTAGGGCCCTGAGGACTTCATGCCATGAAATTGGCTTAGTACCTAGTAATCAGAGGCTTTAGGCCTACTTAAAAACAAAGATAAAATCAAGCTTTCCCACCTAGCCCCACCTGAGATCCATTGAATGGGTGGGGATATCTTTGATCACATTAATACTACAATAATTAATAATTATATAATCAATACAATGTTGCCTTGATAAAGATACTAATAAATTTGTAGAGCATAATGTATTGTGTAGTGAATTGTGCAGTGAACTGCTACTTCGCATTATTAGACTATGATGATAAATTAGGATCTCTTTGATTCAAGAAGCAGTCTCTGAAGAAATAGTGTATAGGAGAGCTGATTTCTCCAACTGGACTTTTTTGGGGGATAAAGCTATGGCAGGACCATTGTTAGTTCTTTCCAGAAGGAATGGCATGTCAGCGTGGAAGGCAGAGGTAACCTCAGTCCTGGGCTCAGAGATATAGATCAGCAAAATATGGGGAGGGGGTTGGGGGGGAGAAGGAAGGGCCATTGCCTCAAGCCCTCAATTTTGAGGTAACCTTCTATGAATATGTTGCCATAGTAACCCACATACTCTTTAGTCTGATTCATCTATTTCCTCTTCTTGTCTTCCCAGTAAACTCTATATAATAAATTGTACTATATGAAAAAAATTCAATGTGATCCAAGAGTCCAGCAGTGACTCATTCTAATGTTGCAGACTGCAACCATAATCATTTCATTTAGGGCTAAAAGAACTTTAAAAGTCATCTTGTGTTGATTTGTTGTGTTCTTGTATAAGTTATATATGCCCGCATAAGTTGTTTAAAATGTGGTTGATCAGTATTGTGAATATATATCTCTTGAATCTGACCTTCCCCTCTCCAAAGGAGACTGCAATTTCATTCTTGAGTGGAGGCAGAGAAGGATCATGTTGTTCTTTTTAATTGCTTATTTCCAAGATGGGTATCAGTGTAAGATAATATTTATCCACCCCTTTAAATATTGAAGGTCTTAGGGTATAATGGGTTGATAACAAAAGTTTTGTTTTTTTTTTTTTTTGTCCAGATAGCTAGCTGTTATGAGGAAGGCAATCCCCAGCTTACACCTGCTGGCTTGACTCCTTTCTACTAAACACAGGTTACACAAAAAGCCATTAAAATAGTGAATAATGATGCTTGCGCCTGGCTCTTTATCAGAAGAGGTTAGAGGCCAAGTCACCCATCAGATAATGACATGAAATAAAAAGCTTTTTTTTTTTTTTTCTAAATTCGCTCATGACTAGGTGGAATTATTGATAAGACAGTTATTTCTAACAATTTGGGGGCTCATTCTGAGATGTCCCTGGAAAGTGCTGAAGGTTGAGAAAGACAGATCCCATTGATTTTAGATAATTTTCATGCTTCTATGCTTGCACTCACAGACTGTTAAGAATCTCAGGACCACATTAATTAAAGAGGCCACTGTGAAGAGAGAAAAAAAGTGAGGGGAGAAAGAAGGGAAAAAAGTAAGTAGGAAGTAGGTCCCTGGGGCAGTCAGACAAATTGTGCACAGATCAGGGTAAGGGAATCGGACTAAGTGTTACCTTGATGGTTGAGACCATACCAGGGGGCTGAAACTGAGTGTGTGTGACTGAGACATTCCTGGATAGTTATGAAGTGAGTGTGGAGCCTGGATCTATGGTTCTGTCTTCCCTTGAGGGAAACAGCCAGAGAATGACAAAGGTGGAGTCTAAGGGTTTGTCTAAAGCCTCAGAGGGAGGGTAGAACGGGAAATAAAGGAGGTAAGGCACTAGAAGGGGTGGATTTCCCTGGAAAGGAAAAAGAAAAGGAAGATTCCCCTAAGAAAAAGGGAAGGGAGTCTCTTGTGAGTGTAATTCTGGATAATCAGTTAGGGAAAATGCTAGATTACTGGAAGACTACAACAGAGACTCAAGTAAAGTTAGCTCTAAGACCTTTGAGGCAGAGAACACTAAAGAGGACACACTCTCAGGCTTTTTACAGAGGCTGAGGGATCAGATGACAAAACACTTGGGGATGGACCCTTAGCCCCCAATGACAGAAGTCTTAAAAGTGCACTTTGTGACTAAGGCATGGCCTGATATAAGAAAGTGCTAAATATAGAAGACTGGAGGGATAAGTCATTGAAAGAATTGGTGAATGAAGCATAGAAGATGTTTGTAAAAAGAGAAGGAGAAAGCCGGAGTCAGAAGGCTAGGATTATGATGACTACTATTAATGAGATAATGAGGAAAAAGCCTGATATAAGTGGGATATAAGGGAGGCTATAAGTGTAGAGGTAGAAACTACAGGGCTGAAAAACAAAGGAGTTTTGAAAAAGGAAGGGGTCAAGGAGGGGATTTTTGCCCCATCAGGCAAGCTGGATATTTCCATTGCAGGAAACTGGGACATTTTAAAAGAGTGTCCCAAGCTGAAGAGGAAAAGAAAGGATTATTCCCCTGATGAATTTTCAGGTGTATATTAGGTCCTACTCAGACCCACAAGTGAACATTACTATGTAGGACCTAGGAGGGGGGATGCGGAAATATCTCAGGATGTCAGAGGTGCTGGGGGGCAGCACAGAGATCTGAAGGGTCTCTGGGAAGGATACTTTTGAAATTGGCTAAAAGTCAGAGTAAAATTATAACTCTGAGTATTTTTTAACCAGTCTGAATTCTAATTCTAACATGGTCTCTAAATGATTTTTTTTCATGTGTTCTGTCTTGTCAAATATCTTGTCCAATGCCTTGTCTGTATGTTTGAGAAATTTTTTATGTTTTGTGGTCAGAAATTTGTAAGGTCTGTAACTAGAGAAAGAGAACATTGGGAGAGGACTTCTGAAGAGGTTTAAAGAAAAATGATGATAGGTTAGTGAACCATAGGTTTCTAGGGGTGCTCGAGACCCCAAAATACCGCCACACCGGGTCCTGCTGAAAGAACTCGACTCAAACCTTCTCAGCCAAGAGAAAAGACAAAGTTTTTTAGGGATTCACCATAATGGGCTGTCTTAAGAAATCCCACCCTTTGTGACACCTGTTTCCACAAGGGGGCCAAATTCAACCTGAACTGAGCTAGATTGAATCTGAGCTGAGCTAGATTAAATCTGAGCACCTTCATGGAGGCAAGATGGAGATTATATACACGAAGACTGTAGGAGGGATTGAAGGGTGGTCTAGGGTGACTAGAGGAGGGGTTCAGGGAGGGTCTTGAGGAGGAGTCTAAGAAGGGTGAGATGAGGTCTGAGTCTAAGAACCAAGAGAATGGAATTAAGGGTTAGAAGTAGCTGAAGGCATGGATACTGATAATATCAGGGTTGGGAAGTAACTGAAGGCATGCATATCTATAGTAACAATAGAGGGCAAGGTTTAGGTAGGTAGAGATTTGGGCCTAATGATAGTGTGAGGCTGTAGTCTCTGGGGAAGGCCAGATCCAGTTGGAAGATTCAAGGACAGTTCAAGGGGGCTCCCATAGACTGTATTCCAGATTCAAGGGGGTTCCCAGAGACTGTGCCCTCATCACTCCAACCTTAGGCTTTTAGTGGGAGATAAAGATTATTTTCACTTCGGTCCCAACACTGGCCAAGTAGGGACCCCAGACTAGAAGTTAAATAATAAATAGCCAGTAGCTTTTAGAACTGATAGAGAATCAGAATCCAAGCAGGTAAGAGAAAGCAGAGGCTGAGAGGGAAACTAAGGAAATTAAATCAATGTATCTGATATCGGGTAATGTGTTTGAAATTGCAAAGTCAAGGGGAGAGACATGGTTCTCTTGGTAGCAATTGTTAGGCCTTTAACTCATGCTAGTTAACAGCAACCAAGAGAATGGAATTAAGGGTGGGAATTAGCTGAAGGTATGGATACTGATAGTATGGAGGGTGGGAAGTAGCTGGACAATAAAGGGTGAGCCTAGGTAGAGATTTGGGCCTAATGACAATGTAAAGCTTATGGCCTTAGGGGAAGGGCAGATCTAGTTGGAAGATTCAAGGACAGTTCAAGGGGGCTCCCAGAGACTGTATTCCAGATTCAAGGGGGGTTCCAGAGACTGTGCTCTCATCAGTTTGAGTAAAGATTAGGAAAGAGAGAGATAAAAGCTTGAGCATAAACATGGAAGAAAAAGGAATAGTTTAGATGGGGTGGGGCAACAGCAGGTACACATGCTGTTAGCCACTCCCTCTGCCATCCTTTTTCAGATGATTGGTTATGTTGAAAGAGTACAAGGAATTTTTGATGTTGTTTTAAGTATCAGGGGCTGAAAATGACAATTTATAGCCTGATCTGATGACCAATAGACAAAGTTATTGAAAATGAGAATGGATCATGTATATCCCCCTTTCAGGATGGATCTGTGGGAGGGTCAATTAACTGTTGTGCTTCCAAGGTCTCTGCTTGGAAGGGAAGCCAGCCTCACCTTGTCACCTTTTTTTTTAAATTTATTTATTTAACATATTTAGTTTTCAGCATTGATTTTCACAAGAGTTTGAATTACAAATTTTCTTCCCATTTCTACCCTCCCCCCCACTCCAAGATGATGTATATTCTGGTTGCCCTGTTGCCTATTCAGCTCTCCCTTCTGTCACCCCACTCCCCTCCCATCCCCTTTTCCCTTCCTTTCTTGTAGGGCAAGATAAATTTCTACGCCCCATTGCCTGTGTATCATTTTCTAATTGCATGCAAAAACTTTTTTTTGTTTTTGAACATCTGTTTTTAAAACTTTGAGTTTCAAATTCTCTCCCCTCTTCCCCACCCTCCCTAAGAAGTCAAGCAATTCAACATAGCCACATGTGTATCATTATGTATACCCCTTCCGCAATACTCATGTTGTGAAAGACTAACTATATTTTGCTCCTTCCCAACCCATCGCCCTTTATTGAATTTTCTCCCTTGACCCTGTCCCCTTTCCAAAGTGTTTGTTTTTGATTACCTCCACCCCCATCTGCCCTCCCCTCCATCATCCCCCTCTTTTTCTATCTTCTTCCCTCTTCTTTCCTGTGGGATAAGATACCCAACTGAGTATGTATGGTATTCCCTCCTCAGGCCAAATTTGATGAGAGCAATATTCACTCATTACCTTGTTACCTTTGATCCAAATTACTTAGGTCTTTTTGTCTGGGCCTAACCCTTTAGCTACTCTGATACAGACTTTTTTTTTTAAACATTCTCAGAAGAGTGGGAGGAAGGAGTAGAAATGCCTAAAGCAGGTTTTTTTTTTATTTGAAGTCTCAAAAAGGAGAGGGGACTTCAGCTTTTAAAGGAAGTAGAAGAAAGGTTATTCAGAGCTAAGAATATACAGCCATCTATTTTTAAGGGAATATATGAATTTATGGATAATATTTCTTTTTAAAAGCCCAAGATATAATTAAAATATTTACATATTTTTATTTAGCAATGACTGGCATAAGATAGATAAAACATTATTATTATCTCTCTAAGTTCATACCCAATAACTTTGAAGTGGGTTTTAAATACCAAAAGTTACAGGATCAATAATTTCTATGTATTTGTTGTCATCTGAAGTTTACTGTTTGTATTATTACTCTATTTTTAAATTGTATTTTATTTCTAAAGTTCTCTTAGATGGTAAAATTTGAGATACTATTGTGAGGCAGAAATGGTATTAAAGCAATCGTAATCTGATTTGGTTGCATGCAATTTTTTTAAGGATGTGCTAAATTTTGATAATTTGAAACTGTTATATTTGGTTATAAACAAGTGGTGATGATACAACTGATGTTTACTATGATGGCAGATTTTCAATTTGAAATCTTTGCTATTGTGAAAATGTATACAGTGGTTTAAAGTTATAGTTTATTCTTTATTCAAGGTGATTTAGAAATACATTCACCTAAATTGATAATGAGTTTTTTAAAAAGCAATTTCTCTTATTTAAATGTTAAGAATTGTATTGTGAGAGACAAATGAAGAATGGGATAAGAAGCTGTTATGTGTTGCAGTATAAGATTTCATCAACTTCCCTGTTTTGTCTTTATTTAAAAGGAAGTTTCAGTTAAAATTGTTTTGCTGTAAATCAAGCATTAACAAAAGTATTTTTGTAAAAGGAAACTCAGTAATCATGCAAAGGTCTTATTTAAGATTTATTCTAGTAATTTTTTGTCAATTATGTGCAAAAAGTTTTATAACCAGAAGATTTGGGAATATTATGGTATCTAGGAATTAATAATATCAGGACAAATTATAAAATGTTTTTAAGAAGGGGAAATATTTTATGAAGAAATATTTTGTAAAACCTTTTGTGTAATTTTTAGAAGGCCTACCAAATTTCTATTTGTAAGCTAATTTATTGTACTTCAAACCTACTGTGAATTTTCTGAGTCTCTGGGTGAGACTTTGATATTTGGGGAATTATGTTTATATAGAGTCCATATAGAGGATTAAAGATGGATGACAAGATAGAGCAGAAAAGGGAAATTTTGTCACTCAGGTGTTATGGTAATTAAGGAGGGACTTTTTTTTTTTTTTACTGTTTTCTCTTTTGGAACACTGAGGTAATCAAGTACTTTTGATGAGTTTTGTTTTTCGAATGTAATGACAAGCAAAGTAGACATTTTGTGTCTTTTTTTGGAGTGCTTCTCAGCACTGAGAAATCTTTGATTGAATTGGGAGTCTTTGATGACCTGCTTATATCAAGGGAAGGCCTAGTTCACATAGATTTGAGTTACATGGCTATGAAGCTCTCTGACGTGAGCAAGTGTTTAAATCACAAGAAGGCCTAAGTCACACGGATTTGAGTCGCATGGTTGTAATGCCCTTTGACCCTGAAGAAGTGTATATAAGCTCAGAGGTTAGCATTTTGCCTTAGGGGGCACACTCATTGAAAGAGTGTTAGTGACAAGACTCTGGGTAGCCATTGAAGCAGCCCCCCCACCCCCACTTTGAAAACCCAGATGTTGGTGCTTCTCTCTGGTAACTATGTATGTATTGTTATTTGGACAGACAGATAAAAGCCTGTCTGTTGGTCTGTTTGTAATTTCTATTTGTCTTTGCCCTGAATTTCAGGGTGCTGGCTTTTCCCCCTGAACTAAGTGAATGGTATACGTATGTTTAATTAAAGTAAGATTGTTAACCCTTTAAATTTGCTTTCCTTAGAAAAGGAGATCAAAGAATCTGTGGTAGCAGCCTTCCTGTGTACTTTTGTTGTTAGTCTTTCATCCCCCACAACAGCTTCTAGCAACATTGTTGTTACACCAGGATGGTGGAGGGAGACAAAAAGTTCTATGGTATTTCAAGATAAGGGGAAGAGACTTTGGAATGCCTTGAGGTTGGAGTTTGGAAGTTTTGAGACTGAGTTAGAAGTTTCAAAACAATGTCCTTACAGTCTCCTCATTCCCTTTTCCTGCCCCTCTTCCTTAGTCTAGATAAGTAGAGAGAGCTTTACATTTCCCCACCTGGCAAAAGGGAAGGAGGGGAAAGGGGCAACAGGTACAGAGAAGGCCCTACAGATGTAACAACAATGCTCCTTGCACCTGCTGTGAAGGTATAAAGCCAATAACACCAGCACAAAGGATGGCTCCTAACACAGGTTTTTTGATGTGTTTTTCTAAGGAAGTAACTTTAAGGGGTTTGCAATCTCACTTTAATTAAACATACATATATCATTCACTTAGTTCAGGGGAAAAAGTCAGCACCTTGAACTTCAGAGAAAACACAAACAGAAATTACAAGCAGAAATTATACAAATAGAACAAATAACACAAATCAGCGGACAGGGCTTCTAACTGTCTGTCCATTGTAATACATACATAGTTACCACAGAGAAGCACCAACATCTGGGCTTTCAAAGCCAGAGGGGCTCCTTAACAGTTGCCCAGTTTCTTGTCTGGCTGAATCACATGAACACCCTTCCAATGAGTGAATCCCCCTCCTCCAAAAGCAAAATGCTAACCTCAGAGTATGTATGTATATATACATACATACATACATATATATATGTATATATATGTATATATATACATATACATATATATGTGTGTGTGTGTATATATGCATGTATGTATGTATGTATGAATGTATGTATGTATGTATGAATGTATGTATGTATACACTTCTTCAGGGAAAGCCCACAGAGGGTGTCACAACCTCAGACTCATATGACTTTAGGAATTCTTGTGACTTAAGCAGGTCATCAAAGACTTCTGATTCAAAGACTCTATGCAAACAAAGGCGGGATTCAATCAAAGGCACTTGGTTGCCTTAGTGCTGAGAAGCAATCCAAAAGAAAAAAATAGCAAAAATTCTTACAGTTGCAGTCTCTGTGAAAGGTATAACCAATAAAATTGAAGGCAAGTGTATCAAATTTGTAAACTTTTGTATATGGAGTTCCTAAAGAAGGAACTTGGTTAGCTGAAAATTTGCAAATGATCTCTAGTGATTGGCTTTTACAAAATATTTAAAATTTAAGATGGGAATCCTAGTAAAGTTTTGATTAATGAAACTTGCCATATGATGTAAAAGGACCCACTTTTGGAGGAGATGCCATTAGCTACTCAGGGAGAATAAGTGGAGGTTTGTATCTGGGAAAAAGCTGAAAGGACAATCCTAGCCTTGGCCTGGGATGGGATCCTTCCGACTCAGTTTCTTCATTGCATTCCTTTGAAAAGGAATGTTTCCCACCTGACTATTTCTAAGTCTGTCTACAAGGTAGGGTTGATACTTCCTGCATGTGGAAGGGTGTGATGGTTTAGCTAATCTGACTTTTGCTTTTCCTTTTTAAGGGAATTTCTGTAATCAAAAAAATTATCAGTGAAAAATGTGAGCATAATGCAAGTATGTGAAATCTTGCTGTTTTCAACCTGAATGGGTAGTCATAGTCACTTTAAAGAATAAAATCCCTGGAAGAGAACATTATTTCTGAGTGTTATAGGAACAATTAGATAAAGGGAAAAGTATTTGTCTGAGTTTGTTACTATTGTGTTGTGGTACCTAAAGACCTAGAAGGTTAAATGGGGAGAAATGGGAAATTTGATTTTATGCTGTTGTTTTTTTTTTCTTTTTGTAATATTTAATTTATTGATTTTCAGTTTTCAACATTCATTTCCATAAGTTTTAAATTTTCTCCTCCTTCCTCCCCCCTGCATTTCCAAGAAGACATGCGATCTGATATGGACGCTACACATACATTCCTATTAAACACATTTCCATATTAGTCATGTCCCATAGAAGAATTATAATGAATGGGAGAAACCATGAGAAAGAATACAAAACAAAACAAAAGAGTCTGCTTCACTCTGGATTCCAACTCCATAGTTCTTTCTCTGGATGTGGATGGCATTTTCTATCATGAGTCCTTTGGAAAAGTTTTAGGTCCTTGGATTGCTGAGAAGGCCTAAGTCTATCAAAATCAGTCCTTGTACACTGTGGCTGTTAATGTGTAAAATGTTCTCCTGGTTCTGCTCACTTTCCTAAGCATCAGTTCATATAACTCTTCACAGATTTTCCTGAATTCCACCTGCTCATCATTTCTTAGAGCACAATAGTGTTCCATTACATTCATATACAACAACTTGTTCAACCATTCCCCATTTGATGGGCATCCTCTCAATTTCCAGTAGTTGGCCACAACAAAGAGAGATACTATAAATATTTTTTGTGCATATGGGTCCTCCCCTGTTTATGTGATCTCTTTGGGATATAGCCCTAGAAGCAATGGAGATGGGTAAAAGGGTATGAACATTTTGACAGCCCACTGGGAATAGTTCCAAATTGCTCTCCAGAATGGTTAGATCAGTTCACAGCTCCACCAACAATGAATCAGTGTTCTAACTTCCCCACATCTTCTCCAACATTTATCATTTTCCTGTTTGGTCATGTTAGCAAATCTTACAGGTGTGGTGTGGTACATCAGAGTTGTTTTGATTTACATCTCTTTAATCAATAGTGATTTAGAGCATTTTTTTCATATGACTACAGATTGCTTCAATTTCTTCCTCTGAAAACTGGCTATTCAAATCCTTTAATGATTTATCAATTGGGGAATTACTTTCATTCTTGTAAATTTGAATCAGTTCTCTATATATTTTAGAAATGAGGCCACTATTAGAGACACTGGTTGTAAAAATTCTTTCCCAGTTTTCTGCTTCACTTGGAATCTTGTTTGCATTGGCTTTTTGGTGCAAAAGCTTTTCAATTTTATGTATCCATTTTGCATTTCATAATGTTCTCTATTTCTTGTTACCATGTAAATTCCTCCATTTCCCATAAATGTCAGAGATAATCTATTCATTTGTCCCCTAATTTGATTATAGTATCAGCTTTTATACCTAGATTATGTACCCATTTGGACTTTATCCTCGTATATGGTGTCAGATGTTGGTCTAAGCCCAGTTTCAGCCATACTATTTTCCAATTTAGCCAGCAGTTTTTGTCAAACACTGAGTTCTTATCCCAAGAACTAGACTCTTTCAGTTTATCAAAAAACAGACTGCAAAAATCATTGACTACCTAACCTATTCCACTGATTGACTCCTCTATTTCTTAGACAGTAACAAATGGCTTTGATGATAGTTGCTTTATAATACAATTTAAGAAGCTATATGGCTAAGCCACCTTCCCTAGCATTTCTTTTCATTAATTCCCTTGATATTCTGGAACTTTTGTTCTCCTAGATGAATTTTGATGTTACTTTTTCTAGCTCTATAAAATATTTTGTGGTAGTTTGATTGGTATGGCACTGAATAAGTAAATTAATTTAGGTAGCATTGTCATTTTTATTATATTTGCTTGGCCTACCCACAAGCAACTGATGATTTTTTTTTTCCAATTATTTAGATCTGACTTTATTTATGTGAAAAGTATTTGATAATTGTGTTCATATAGTTCCTGGGTTTGTTTTGGCAGGTAGACTCCCAAATATTTTATAATGTATATGGTAACTTTAAGTGAAATTTCTCTTTCTATCTCTTGCTGTTGGGCTTTGTTAGTAATACAGAGAAATGCAGATGACTTTAGTGGGTTTATTTTATATCCTGCAACTTTGCTAAAGTTATTTATTATTTCAAGTAGTTTTAAACTTGATTCTCTAGGATTCTCTAAGTATATCATCATATCGTCTACAAAGAGTGATAACTTAGTTTCTTCTTTGCCTATTCTAACTCCTTCAATTCCTTTTCCTTCTCTTATTGCTAAGGCTAACATTTCTAGTACCATTGAATAACAGTATTGATAATGAACATCCTTGTTTTCCCCTCAATCTTATTGGAAATTCATCTAGCTTATCACCATTACCTGCTGATATTTTTAGCTAGTTGCTACTTATCACTTTCAGGAAGAATCCATTTATTCCTGTGCTTTCTAATGGTTTTGATAGGAATGGGTATTGTATTTTGTCAAAAGCTTTTTCTCCATGTATTGAGATAAATGTATGGTTCTGTTACTTTTGTTGTTGATATTATCAATTATGCTCATAGTTTTGCTAATATTGAAACAGCCCTTCCTTCCTAGTATAAATCTTACCTGATCAAAGTGCATTATTCTCATGATCAGTTGCTGTAATTTTTGCTAATATTTTATTTAAATTTTTTGCATATATGTTCGTTAGGAAAATTGGTCTATATTTTTTTCCTGCTGTCACACTTCCCAGTTTAGATATAAGTACCATATTTGTGTCATAAAGAGAATTTGGTAGGACTCCTTCAACAATTTTCCCAAATAATACATATAGTATTGGAATTAATTGTTCTTTAAATGTTTGATAGAATTCACATGTAAATCCATTTGGCCCTTGAGATTTTTTTCCTAGGGAGTCCATTGATGGCTTATTCAATTTATTTTTCTGAGATGAGGCTATTCAAGTATTTTAATTCATTTTTTCTTAATGTGGGAAATTTATATTTTTGCAAGTATTCATCCATGTCACTGATTGTCAAATTTATGAGCATACAATTAGGTAAAATAATTCCTAATTATTGTTTTAATTTCCACTTCATTGGAGGTTAATTCTTCATTTTAATTTTTGATACTTGCAATTTGATTTTCTTCTTTCTTTTTTTAAATGCAATTAACCAAAAATTTATCAATGTTATTGTTTTTTTTTCATAAAACCAGCTCTTAATTTTATTTATTGGTTCAATAGTTTTCTTTAATTTCACTTTTATTAATCTCTCCTTTGGGTTTCAGTATTTCTAAACTGGTATTTAATAGGGGATTTTCAATTTGTTATTTTTCTAGCTTTTTCAGTTGCATGTTCAATTCATTGATCTCCTCTTTCTCTATTTTATTCATATAAAACTTCCTCTAAGAACTGTTTTCACTGAATTCTATAAGTTTTTGTATGTTGCTTATTATTGTCTTTCTCTTGAATGAAAGTTATTGATTGTTTCTACGATTTCCCACTCATTCTGTAGGATTAGATTGTTTAGTTTCCAATTAGTTTTTAGTCTATGTTTTCATCACCTTTTATTATATATAATTTTTATTTCATCATGACCTTAAAAGGATTGATTTAATATTTCTGCATTTCTGCACAGGATTGTGAGGTTTTTATGCCCTAGTATGTGGTCAATTTTTGTGTTTGTGCTATGTGTCAGTGAGAAAAAGGTGTATTTGTTTCTATAGCCATTCAATTTTCACCTATATGTCTATCTATCTACCATATCTGCCTTTTCTAAGATTCTTTTCACCTCCTTAACTTCTTTCTTGTTTATTTTGAGGTTAGATTTATCAAGTTCAGAAAGGGGGAGTTTGAAGTCCCCCACTAATATAATTTTGCAGTCTATTTCTTCCTGTAACTCTCTTAACTTCTACTCTAAGAGTTTGGGTACTATACCACTTGGTGCATATATGTTTAGTAATGATATTGCTTCATTTTCTATGGTGTCTTTTAGCAGGATATAGTTTCCTTCCTTCTCTCCTATGATTAGATTTATCTTTGCATTTGCTTTGTCTGAGATTAGGATTGTTAGCCCTGTTTTTTTTATGTCAGCTGAAGCATAATATATTCTGTACCAGGCTTTCACCTTTGCCCTCTGTGTATTTCCCCTGCTTCACATGAGTTTCTTGTAAAAAGCATATTGTAGGATTATGGTTTTTAATCCATTCTGCTATCCACCTCCATTTTATGGAAGAGTGCATCCCATTTGTATTTATAATTAGGCTTATTATCTGTGTCTTTCTCTTCAACCTATGCCCCCCTCCTTGTTTATGCTTTTATTTCTTCCTTCTTCCTTTCCCTCCCCAAAAGGGTTTTGCTTTTGACTACCTCAATTTTCCCTCCCCTCTATCTGCTCCTCTCCCTTTTCTTTCCCCTTTCCCTTACTACTTCTTCCCTCCTTTTGAACCACCCCTTTTTCTTTCCCTTTTCCACTCCTACTGGCTGTGGGGCAAATTAGATTTCTATACTCGGCACAGCATGTTATTCCCTCTGTTAACGAAATCTGTTGAGAATAAAGCTCAAATAATATTCATCTTCTTCCCTTCTTTCCCTCTAATATAATGTTTTTGTGCCTCTTCAAGTGATGTAATTTACACTTTTCTGCCTCCTCCTTACCTCCTTATGATCCCTTTGCATCCATTAATTACTTTTTTAACATCACAACAGTTAATTTATACCTACACCCACTGCATATATACATATATATATACATATATATATACACATATATATGTATATATATATATATATACACACACACACACATATACACATCCCTTTTAAACATCATAATAAATATACTATTCTCAAGATTAACAAGTATCACCCTCCCATATAAGGATGTAAACAGTTTCTCCTCATTGAATAACAAGATATTTTTTTCTTTTATTGTTTCTTCATGTTGAATCTTGTACTTGAAGAACAAATTTCCCATTGAGCTCTGTCATTTTCATCAGGAAGTTCTGGAATTCTTTTTTCCAGTCAATGTCCATCTCCTTACTCGAAAGATTATACTCAGTTTTGCTGGGTAGTTGATTCTTGGTTGTAGTTCCAAGGTCCTTTGCCTTTCAGAATACCATATTCCAATCCCTCCAATTTTTAATGCAGAAGTTTCAAGGTCCTGTGTGATCCTGACTGTAGTTCCCCAATCTTTGATTTTTCTTTTTCTTTCCTGGCTGCTCATGGCATTTTCTCTTTGACCTGATAATTCTGGAATTTGGCTACAATATTCCTTGGAGTTTTCAATTTCGGATCTCTTTCAGGAGAGGATCAGTGGATTCTTTCAATGACTATTTTATCCTCTGGTTCTAGGACCTTGGGGCAGTTTTCCTGGTGGATTTCTTGGAAGATACTGTCTAGGCTCTTTTGTCATCATGGCTTTCTGGTAGCCCAAAAATTCTTAAGTTATCTCTCCTGGGTCTGTTTTCTAGGTCAGTTTTTTTTTCCAATAAGATATTTTATGTTTTCTTCTATGAATTGTAGAGGGTGATCTCATGGGAAGTTTGGGAGAATGACTATTCCCTATAAGCTGAGATAGGATTCTCTTGACTTAGTTTCCCCACTATGACACCTGGCAGACTTTAAGCCTGGTTCAATGCAGTTGGCAGTCTGCCTGGAATTGGCACGAAGTTAGGGAAATATTGTTCCCTTGCTTTAGTTCAAGATAGCAAATCTGTTACATAATAATTTTAGTACTGGAGCATCTGAAGTTATTACAATGAGATGTAAGTGTATGATTAAATTATTTGGATTGGGATGTTAACCCAAACAACAAATATTTAGACTTGACATCTGTTATTAATATACATACATACATACATACATATATATATATACATATATATTTTTTTTTTTCCTTTATTTTTCATAATGGTATGGAGACAATTAGGTCAAGGGCTTGTGAAATCAGGATATTCTTTTACTTAGTTAATATCATATTTGTTACAATTAGTTAATGTTAATAGATGGTTTGTGCTCTATCATGTAAATGCTTTAAAAGAAGCATAACATAACCATACATTGGAATTGTTTTACATACTATGTTAAAATTGAGTACTCTATTTATGTATGTATTAGAGCCTTTATTTATGTATGTATTAGAGTTCTTCAGGGGAATCTCATCTTCTTGATGGGAGAATGAATAATCGATGATTGGCCGAGGTTCCAGTTTTGATTCTATAAGAATAGAGTTTTGTAAGAGAATGGACATAAGGAAGTGGATTTCTACAAGAAGATGACAAGACAATGCCATAATGCTGTGCTGGACCATAAAACTTCATCAGATGATGTTTCCTACCAGACAGCTGAATGAGATGAGACTTCTGAATCTTAAAGAGACATTTGATTGCTCATTATTGTTTTCCTTTGCATCTCTGTATCTGTGTTTATTAAAGGGACTGCCTCCTTTTGATCTGTCAATGCAGGGATCAACCTCTCCCCCTTATGCCTACTTGAAGGGGAGAAGGACAAGGGGAAGAATTCATATGAGAAAGAGAGTGAGGGGGTATTAATGATGTGGAAATAAAATTTGAATAAAAGAAAAGAGGAGGAATTTGTGGGAAATGAAGTAAAGTATTCTGTTTCCACAGGATCAAAACTTCTCCCAGCTTTGAGTGATAAAAGACTGTAAGCCAAAGTTGACTGGTTCTAATCAGAGCTGTGACCTAGCAGAACCAGGCTTCTACCAGGTCAGAAGCTTGCATGCATGATTAATGAGCTGTTTGAGGGGAAAACTATGAGGGAGGTGAAGTGGGAGGTTCAGGAGATTGGATATACCCAAATAGAAAGCAAAGGAGGACATTCGAATCAGGATTGTTATAAAAGAGTTTGTAATTGTCTTGAGAGTGTGCTTGCACCTGGCACCTTTTCACAAGGGTTAGATGTCGTCAGCCTTCAGATAATGATGTGAAGTAAAAATATTTTTTTCTCAATCCAAAAAAAAAGTAATGTGTAAACTCATTTATCCAAGTAAAACAGCAAACAGGCATTTTAAAAGTACCACATATTAAGATATGGGAAAAAAATATATAAGGGTCAAAGAGCTTTTTGCTAGAAGTGAAAGAAGTCATTAGTTCAGAACAAGAGAGAGGCTCTGATTTTGTCTAAGGGGAAAGTCTCTGAAATCTCTATGGAGGCAAAATAGAAATAAGGGATGTCCTTAGGATTCAGTTTCCTCTACATTCCTGCAGCTTCCAAAGTCTGTCTTTCTTTTTAGAAGTACATCTGGAACCACAAGTTTCTCTTTCTCTGACACAAACTCCATTCCTAATACAGGTTTGTGGCATGGTTACAACATTGAGCAATCTCCACAACAATCTGAATTCATAATAAAAGTCATATCTCTTTTCACAAACACTGCAGCACACATAAACACCTCAGGGTGCTTGAGTGGAAGCTAGATTGTACTAGTAATATTTTAATCTTACAGAAAGAAAACTAAAGCCCAGAGAGAGGAAGGAACATTTTCTGGATGACACAAGAAGTAAATAGCAGCCAGCTAGAATTCAAAGTAGATTCTTCCAACTTACAATGCAATGAATTTTGTTAAAATACACAATAGGTATGTATGTATATGTGTGCATATATGTGCATGAGATGGAGGCTATCTGTATATATATACACAGATATGTATATATCTCTGTATGCATTGTGATATACATATGTGCCTATTTGTATGTGTGTATATAAACAGGTAGAGTATATATATATATATATATATATATATATACACATATACTTTTATTTCATTGTATACATGAATATTTACAAATATACATAATGTACATATGTATATTTGTGAGCATGCATCTATGCATACATGTCTTAATGCATACATATATGTCTGTTAATATGGAAACAAATGTTTGGTAGTCTCAAAGGGGAAGGCAGTAGAATCTGGGGGAATAGGTAAAAGCCTGTCTCCTGCAGAAGTGGGATTTTGAGGTGAGTTTTATAGAAAGCCATTCAAACTAGGGGATGAAAGCAAGGGGGCAGAACATTTCAGGCGAACAGAAGAATCTCTCCAAAGTCATGTAAATTGGAAGTACAATGTTATATGTCAAGCATTAGGTTAATGGCTAGATCAATGATTCTCAAAGGGTGTTTCAGGGACCCTTCCAAACTATTTTTGTAGCATGCAATGACAAACACCTTAGCATACCCAGGGTGGCCTGCTAGAAAAGGTCCTTTGAACTGCTTTTAGAAGAAATATAACTTTAAAGGGGTCAACAATCTTACTTTAATTACATTCGCTAGTTCCGGGGAAAAGTCAGTACCCTCAACGTGGAACAAATACAAACACAGAAAATACAAGCTGAGAAAGTACAAGCAGAGAAATTAAGATAAAGACCAACAGACAAGGATCTAGCTGTCTGATCAAAATAATATAACCACCTGCATATACCACTGGATCAGGGGAGCACAGATACATCTGAATAGTAGGGGGCTCTGAACAAACAGCTACTCAGAATCTCATCCAGGGAATCAAAAGGTCCTTCTCATAAGCAAACTCCCAAAGCAAAATCTTACCTCAGAGTATATATACACTTTTGGCTAATAGGCTCAGAGCCAGAAGGCATCAAAACCCTCATGACTCAGTGCCTAATTAGCTTAGTACCAACGGGTGTGAAATTCTTCCTACAGGCAAGCCTCCCCTAAGCAAGCTTCCCTTTAAGCAAGCCCCTCCCCCAATGGGCTCTATGTGATTCAGGATGTATTACAGTTGTGAACTGGGCCAGAGTTCAAAGCAGGTCACATAAGCCTATTGATGGATGGGGAAAATCTTCATATTCCATTAACATTACATAGTAATAGAAATATATTTTTTGATTTGAAAAATACATAGCTATAACTTACATAAACAAAAGCTTGAGAAGAGAGGTATATTCAATAATGTATAATATACTAAAAAAGTCCTGAGACCAAAGTGTATGAGAACCACCACACTTTTTTATGTATCATTCTCTCTATTGCATGGGGATTGGGATGAGACTAGCAATCAGGAAATATCCTTATTCATCCTCCCAATACCTGTGTATTTAGATTATATTTAGAATCGTGTGTGTGTGTGTATGTGTGTGTGTATGAGTGTTTGCACATTCTTTTCTTTTTGCCTTCTCTCCCTTTCTTTCTCTCTCCTGGATCTGTTGATCTCACATGAAACCTCCCAAAAGTGGCTCCCATTCTGATCAATCAGGTAGTTTTAATCTGCTCCTTTTTCCCAGACCTGGACCAGCTCTCCTGTCTTTAAGACTTGTGGCCCATGTTATCCAGGGTCTTATAGTATTCTTCATATTAGTGTTGAGGTTAGTGTGAACCTGTGATCTACTTTAGCTCACTCACTAACTGAAAGGTTCCACCAGCCTCACCCTTCCCAGGTGGAAAGGACTATCATCATGGATTGCAAACATGCTGAACCATTGTTTCTTTTTGCTAAAAATTTGCATTTTAAAGTAAAGTTTAATTGTTTATTAAAAAAGTTTAAGCTTTAAGTTCTTTTGTTTACTGAATAGAAAGAATGTTCTTTACAATTAAATATTCAATAAATGTGTTGTTATTATTACTATATTTACAAATTAATTCTATTGGTGAATACATTATTAAAATGTTTTGCAAATCTATGACTCTTTGAATAATCTCAAACACATTGTTTTTTGGTTTAAGTTTGGTTTAAGGGTTAAGCGACTTGCCCAAGGTCACACAGCTAATACACGTGTCAAATGTGTGAAGCCAAATTTGAACTCAGGTCCTCCTCACTCCAGGGCTGGTGCTCTACTCACTGCACCACCTAGCTTTCCTCCTCAAACACATTCTACTCTCCTGCTGAGAACTCCTAAATACAAGGTATGTCCAAAGACTTGCTCCCATGAAATATATTCTATTTTCTGCTTGACTTTTAAAAATCTTCATAATGTGATTTGCTTCTATTATTCCAAACTTCTTACATTTTACTTTCCTGACCTTAAACTCTTAAACTCTAGCAACACTGGACTTTTTGCTATTTCTCTAAAGCAAAACTCATACTCCAGATTCCTTCCCTTTGCACTACCTACAATCCCTGGCCACCTGGAATGTTCTTCCACCTCAACTCTGCTTCCTGGTTTCCTCAGCTTTCTTTTAAGATTTGGCTTAAATATCACTTTCTGGAAGAGGCTCTTCTTAGGGTTCACTGCCTCCCCCAGCTGCTAGTACTTAGCCTTTGAGATTATCTTCTGATTTTTTTTATGTCTATTATAGTATACTTTTGATAACACTGTCTGCTCCATTAGAATTGAGTTCCTTGAAGGCAGAGTCTGTGTTTTCGTCATTATATTATCAGTGACTGACATATAGTGTGTGCTTCATAAATGCTTGTAGTTTGTTGCCAAAACAAAAACAAAACAACTCATTGACTTTCCTTACTTGTTGCTCATGCGGAGCAGCCAGACCAGCCTTCAAACAATGAACTACCATGTCAGTACTAAGCTATTCTGAAGCATTCTTTTTCTCCTTGCAACTGTACCAATAAAAGGAAAAACCCCTTTAACAAAGGCAAAATATTTAGCCTCTTATGCTAACAAAATTCCCACTTCCCAAAAGAGGGGGAACAAGGGAAGGAGAAAGTGCTGGGTCAATTAGGCTAGTTGGACTAGAACAAGTTAAGGAGTAAAAATAGCTCAAAGATATCTTCTTTATTTAAGTAATTTAATTGAATTTGAAAGTCTAGGACTTATACATGGAAGGAGCAGGCCAGGTTTCAATTTCTAGCTCTGTAATTTATTACTGATATGTAACCTTAAAGGCTCTTGTCTCATCATCTTTCCTAGAAGCTTAAGTACATCGTATGACCTCTGAGACATCTCAGGTTTTTATTAGATGATTTTCAGAACTTGGGGTCATTAAATCTGCACGTAATGGGGCAGGTTAAGATATAACTGTGCTGATGTTTTTTATTCCCGAATGAATCACCAGGTATTGGAAGTGGTTGCCCATTTTGATAGTTCTTATGATTCTCAATGCCAAATCCTAGAAACACATCCTCTCAAAAGCTCATACATCCCTGTTTCTCAGTTTGCTGTATGAACACAGTACTCACATGAGGATCATCGACTACTAATGCTTATCTCTTGTTCCCTTTTTCCTCTTACCAGTATTTGATGGCCTCTCTCCTGGTTGTAATTATAGATCTTTATTATCCTTTAGAGAATATGAAGTTGCTTCCTCCTAGCACGTTAAAGTTATATCCTCTATGAAAGGAGCCAAACATACTATGTAGCTCCCCAAACTCACTGCACCTTCTTCCTTTTATCCTCTATGACACTTTCAACACTCCAATCCCCTGACAGGTCAGGATTTGCTTCTGCTTTCTCTCTGTGAATAATTATTTCCGATCTTTCAAGAACCATTCATTCTTCACAGCCTTAAGACTATGTATGCATTTCTCCAATGCTTTAACATTCTCTCCTAGGAAAGAAAGCAACATACATAGTATGCATATGCATTTGTGGATTGTAGCTTCCAGAAACAGAAACATATCACATAGACTTATCATGTGCCAGAGATGATAAAAACAAACAAACATAGAAACAAAATGGTTTCAAATCTCTGCACTCATCAGAGTACATTGGTAATTGTCTATAAAGGGGATAGCTTTTCACACCCAATATCAATTGAGAATGGACTTGATCTTGGAAAGTTAAAAGCTAAAGTAACAATAGAATGCCCTCCTCCAATTTATTAAATGGCTATTTTAATTTTTTTTCCACAATGACCTTGTATGGTACATGACAATGAACACCAATTTCATTCCTCCTACTTTAATTTAACCACAAACTGTAACAAAGGAAAAATCATCTCTTGTTTTTGCTTATAAGATTTTCAAATATCTTTGCAATATTTAAAATAGATTTCTCTTCATTTGGAACAAATAGGTAAAGCTCTTGGGAGTAATGGATTTAACCATTTTTTAGATTTGTAAGGTTTTAGACCTGAACTCATCTTATGCAGAAAAAAAAAAAAACTGGAGGAAGAATTTACATGTGAGATTATTTCATGTGAATCTGACACTGTCAGCTTCAGAAAGCAATTTTCCCCCAAGGATGTCTGAAAGCTACTATGCTACTTATATATAAGTTATTCCTCTTTGTTAAAGTAATAGGAATCAGTATTACTATCATACAAATATCTTTCCATCAAAAGACAGTTTTATTTCTGCAATTTGCTTAAGTATATATTTGGAGTCTGAAATATACATTGGTAGGAACTGTTAGAGAAAACTGCTAATATTGAAAATACTTTCCATACAAAAAACTCATCTACTTTCCACAAGCAGGGAGAATTTTCTGGTGGCTTGTATGGAGTGCTTAATGTTTGTATTTTAGCCACAGTAAAATAATCATTTAATATGGGCTTGTAGGATTCATTTCTCTTTCCAAGATTTTTTTAAAGTAGAGTATTCTTTGAAAAGGAAATGAAAATAGAGGTTCCAGGGGTAATTGAATGGAGGAGTGGAGAAGAGACAAAGAAAAAAAGTATTTAAATGAGGCAGAGGCAGACAACTCACCTGTTCAATGAAATGAAAATATTGAAGAATGTGCTACAAAGGACAAAAAGAAGAATAAAGACCATGGAACACTTGGTAGCAAATAATAGATATGAGGTATTTTCATAAAGTGAAGAACCTGGACCAAGATGCTAGCTGTCCTATAGGTAATAAAGATTTAAATCTACAAGGATTATGAGATGAGAAAGCATATAGTAAATGGCAAAGGAAGAAGAGGTTAAAGAGTTGATGTTAGGAGTACTGAGCAAGTTATTTCTTAGCTTAAAACTAAAAATGATGGTATAATGAATAGAGAACTGGCCTTGGAATCAGGAGGAACTGAATGCAAATTCATGTCCCATATATGATGACTATGCAATTTTAGGCAAGTCATGTAAATTCTTAGTGAAGCAGACAATTCTCTAAGATTATCAATTACAGAAGAGTTGATGATCATCATTAATTAAAAAAAAAAGACTTTCTTCACTGGAATTGCCCACACCAGTTAATTCATAGACTTGAATCAAAACAACAAAAAAAGTAGTAACATAAAATATTGCTATCTTTCCAGGGCATATATCCAGGTTGTCATGGAGAACCTCCCAGGCCTTTCCAAAACCATTACCCAATTCTGATAATTCACATAGGGCCAAATGTTGCTGACTTAAAGAATTTAGAAATCACTGCTATGAATTAAGGAATCCTTGGCACAAGACTGAATACCTAAAAGGGAGCACAGGAAATATTATCACTGCTCAATATGAAAGGATAGGGATTTGGAAGAGAAAAGCAAATTTGGGAAGTGAATATCTGGTTAAGAAGACCATCTCTGGGAACAGGCTTTAAGTTTCTGTACCACAGCTAAAAATGCAAGTGACTCAATATGAAATTTTTTTAAAAAGTGCTTCTCTGGAGTCTTTTAAGTTTAATCAAATGGGATTTCAAATCAAAATGGAGGGAGAAAAGAAAACTCAATATGTATAGTTACTAAATTAAATATCATAAAAAGTTTCTGTTGTAGCAGTGAAAATGTCCAGGAATTCATAAGAGACAAAACTCAAGAAAGAATCTAGGAATAAAATGAATGACCTCAGTTGCTTGCATCGAGTATGAGTAACAAGGAAAATGAAGTAAATATCTTCATATAAAGATAATTGGATATCATAGAAATTGAGAGGATAGGAGCCATGAGAGTAGTGTATGCCCAATTAAAAGGGAAGACATAGATATGTAGAGTGTAAAATGCTGGAGTTGGAGTAATGAGGACCTAGGTTCAAATCCTGCTTACTAGCTGTGTCACCCTGGGAAAGTCAGTTTATCTCTCTTGGACTCTGTTTCTTGATCTGGAAAATGAAAGTTTGAACTAGATGACTTCCAAAGCCACCTTTAGCTCCTAATCTCCATGATCAACTGATCTGGAGCATGTCACCTGGAACTTTAATGAAAGACATCAACATAAGAGTAATTGAAGGCGTACAAGGATACCACCAAGAAGATGACCCCTTGCCCTCAATCTAGTCTGACTAGAATACATCTCAGTTCTTGAAAGCATGCACAGAGCAGGATGACTAATAAGGCACTATATGCTATCTCTGGAGGTGGGTCTTTTCTGGTTACACATTTTCCCTGGGCATTTCTGATAAGCTCTTTAATATGACATGGTCAACTAGAGGATCCTGGCTGGAATCATGACTTTCCCCATATTTATAATCCAATATTTTATAAGAGAAGACTGACCACTCAGCCTCAAGCATTTCTTACTCAGCAGATGTTAAAGGAAAAGACACCTTCTCCACTTGTCCTTTGTCTTCTCTCCCAAATAAACTTGAAAGGCCCTCTCTTAGACTTCTCATAAGAAGGAAAGGGCTTTTTCCTCCTCCCTCAGGTCTTATGGAGGTTAATCACACAAGGCTGAGAGATCATATGTTTTGATATGTAAGACTGAGAATGGATCTTCATCACTCCTTCTGAAGTATGTTTCTTTTCGTGAACACAGGTGACAAAATTGCAATCATAAGATAAAAGTTGGCAACTTTGAAAGCAACTTTGTGAATTCAAGAGTTCTAGAGCTCATAGGTAGAGCATTAGAAAGAAAAAAAAAATATCCATTTATAAATCTATCAATCTATACCCATACATATACACATACATATATACATAGATACACATACACATACATATACATATAGATGTGTGTGTACATTTGTCCATATCTATCTATATATCCATCTATCTATCTATCTCAATTACCACCCCCCCCAGGGGGGAACCTCCTATAAACAGATCTTGAAAATGCTGTAGACCAAATACTGATCAGGAAATAAAAGAAAAAAAATTACGGTGGGTCATTTATTTTAATCATATTTGAAAAAGGAGACAGAGAGAGAAGTCTGGAGGAAATCGGGCCAAGATCTGCTCAGGAGCCTCCTTTGTTGAGCTTTCCAAATGTGGGAAAGGTTGTATATCAAGGCAAGAAGGGTTCCAGATGTACCACAGAGTGACTTAACCATGCACAATACAGGTTGCAAATGGAAGTTCTGTTGTTGATAGCAAAGTTCTGAGTCATAGGTCCAGCAAGGACTCAGTAAGGTACATATACCTCCCTACCACCAAGAGGTGACATTCCAGGGAAGGGAGAAGTTGTAGGATCTAAACTATGTAGTGAGAAGAGCAAATTTAGAGGTAACTTTTGTGGCTAAGACCTCAGGCTCCCAGTTCCAGCCTGCAACCCAATCTGAAGCCTACAGCAGAATAACCAGTGCAGGAATCACAGAACAAAGAGCATTCTTTCATTTAAAAGGCTTTCCACCTGCCTAATAATGACTGAGTCCAAGAATAGTTGAAATTCCAAAGGGACAAGGCCACAGGTCTATTGTTCAGATACTTTTCTATTTCAGAAACTTGAAGTACTCAGACCAGGAGGGCAGCGATTAGACTTTGACTTGGATCAAATCACTGAACATTTGAAGGTCCCACATCTGAGGTGTTTCTGAAATCTTGAAATTGTTTGTTTTTTGTTTTTGAAGGGGAAAATGACAACATGAAGTGATGTCTTGAATTACACATGAATTGGATTTAAGTGAGGCAGAGTTGCACAATATCATCATCCTCACTCTCTTCCTGAGTCATTGAAGTCTAGTAGCAAGACAAAAGTTAGAATGACTAATGAATGCTCAGGACACAGTTGATAACCTTTGATGTCTGACCAAGCTCTAAGCATTCCACTGTGCTTTGTTTCAGCTGTCTTCATGGCTGTTGGAACCACTTGTTTTCTTCTGCACATTTCAGGGGAAGACATCTTCACATGATTGGGGTGGACATTCCCCAATCTCACTGATGGGTTTGAGGTCTGCCGGTTGCCTTCAACCAATCTGCTGAGATGGTTTTACCGGGGCATGGTCACTGCACGTGCCATAGCTCTTTGGAGCCACAGGTGAAAGTTGGGTGAAAGATGGACACCAAAAGTAGATGAGCAGCCCTGAAAAGGTCTCAGTAAGCCATCACATCAGAGGTGCTAGTCCTCCCTGAGCAACCCACACAAATCCTGGAATAAAATAACATTCAATACCCAAAGAAAGAAGCAGCAGGACTGACACAGATGTTCCCACCAGGAGTGAACAGAATCTAGTCCTAAGATAAAATCTGAAGTCAGGAAGTAGGCTGGAAAAATTAGTATAAATTAGTGAATGAATGATCTCATCATTAAAAACACACTAAATAATAGTGATGCTAAAGACACAAATCCAGAAGAAGAGAATGACTCCCAAACATCTATAAGCAAAGTCTCAAATAAAAACTTGGACTCAGAACAAATTAAATTAGAACTCCTGGAAGAGATAGTTACTGTTTTCTTAATATATATATATTTTTAATAACATGAAAGCACTACAGGAAAAACAATCAGAATATATGTTATATATGGAAGAAAGATATGTATAAAGAATTAACAGTTTGGCACAAGAGATGCAAATCTTTGCCTGAACAATGAATACCCTGAAAATTAGAATAAACAAAATAGAAACTAATAACAAATTAAGAAAATAAGAAATATTAAAGTACAAAAGACTAACTAAATAGAAGAAAATGAAAGATATCTCAGGAAAAGCAACTGATTATTTGGAGAAATAATTTAAGAAGGATGGAACTGCCTAAAAGTCATGATCCTGAAAAGAAACTAGACATTGTATTTCAAGATATCTTAAAATAAAACTGTCCATATCTCTCATAACCAAAGGGAAAAGTTGAAATATAACCAGTTCACCTGTCCCATCCTGAAAGATACCTCAAATTGAAAACTTTAAAGAGAAATAGAGTTAAAATCCAGAGTTTTCAGTTTAAAAAATATATCAAGCAATAACAAAGAATTCTAATATCAAGGAACCAGAGTAAGGATTATACAATTTAGCAGTCATGACTCTATAGGAATATAAAGCTTGGAATACAATATTATAGAAGGCAAAGGATATAGGCTTACAATCAATAATAAATTACTCAATAAAACTGACAATAATCTTACAAGGGGAAAAGTGGATATTTCATGAAATAGAGGATGTCCAGTCATCACTGATGAAAAGATTAGAGTTGTGTAGAAACATTGAAGCACAAACATACAGTCAAAAAAAAACATAAAAAGGTAAACATGAACAAAGATAGTAGATTAAGTAAGGATAAACTGATTATATTCTAATATGGGGAAATGATATGCATCCCTTCTGAACTCTATCACCATCAGGAAGTCTGATTAGACAGAGGGCCTGGGAATGATTCTGGTACATCTTGATGTTGAAAAGAGATATGGAAAAGGAAGGGAAGGATAATGTACTAAGGGAGGGAAAGATGAAGAAAATGAGGAAAAATTATCTCATGTGAGAGTATACAAATGGAAGTCCAAATAAAGAGGAAAGACAGAGGTTGTTACTGACACTTCAACTATGTTCTCATAAATTGGTGAAGGGAAGGAAGAATACACATACATATAGGGAGTTGGATACAAAAATACATATCACTCAACAGGGAAATAAAAGGCAAAAGGTAGAAGGGAGAAGTAGAAATTGGAGGTTGGGGGTTAAATTAAAAGAGGGATTATTCTCAAGTAAAATAAATTCTAAACAAGGGCATAAAAATATTCATAGTTGCTTTTGCAGTAGCAAATTTTTGAGTTGTACCTCAATTGAGGAATAGCTGAACAAATTATAGAATATGCAGCAAGAAAATCTTCCTGAAGCTCTTATTTAAGGCTTCTTGAAATTTGTTCAAAGTGAGATGTCTGTTAAACAGAACCAGAAATTTTCCACACACGCACACACACACACACACACACATATATATGTATATATATATATATATATATATATATATATATATGTACATTACTAAATATCTTTCTAGAAAATAATGAAGTTTTGAACTCATGAAAAGATTCTGGATTCATATTAAATCTAAGCTTAAAGTGTTTTTCTATAAGTGTACAAGGAATAAATTGGGTGTGGTGATTTCAACATCATCCTTATACCATGATTACATCAAGGACCTGAAATTATATGAGAATCAGAATATCTTCCACATTGGTGGAGTTCCACCTGTGTAGGACATGAAGTTTTAGGGAATTTCCTTGGACTCAGAGGGATTAGGTGACTTTCCTGTGGTGACACAACTAGTATTAGAGGAAAACTTGTTTTCAAGTCTGATGTCAAATCCAGCATCCTTCCCATTATGTCATATATGCTGCTTTTCTGACATATGGTTTTGACATAGAGATGATGATTAGATGATCATGATTAACTGATTTAAAGAAAAAATAATAATTTACCTACAATGATAAACAATTATGAAATGCTATTATGTGCAAGGTACTAAATTAGGTGCTGAGGCTGCAAAAATAAAAATGGAACATTCCCCAGGACTGAGGAGCTTCTGTGTTTTTAAGGAATAATTTGCTACTTAAACTATTATTGGGCAATATTCTTCCTGTTATACGATAATTATATCAAATTCTAATATACTTTATATTTAATTTCATTTAGAATTAACTAGGGAACAAAACTTTCCATTTCTAGTTATGTAAAACTACAAACATAAATAAATTAGGGAAAATTTCAGAGGAACCAAATCAACATTGTATCATTTATCTGTCTATCTATCTATCTATCCAGGATACAGAAGAAAAACAACATCCACTCTTCACACACACACACAATATACTGTTAGGTTATTGCAAAATTAAATGATGATTAATATTATATCTCCAAATTACCATAGTTTCTACTGACTCTTTAATTGAGACCTAGAAAATCTGCTTATGGAAAGGAAAGTCTAGTTAATGTCACTCTTCAAAGGAAAAAAAATATAGAACACTAAGCAAAAGTCTCAGCTAGGTTTCATCAATTTTCTTAAGAAAATTTTCATATATGATTTTAAATTCTGAGTATATATGCTGGTACTCAGAATCTATTAGATACTCTTAAATTATTAGTGTAATTTAACTAGAAGTATATTTTTCTCTAAAATATATAGCTATATTCCTAGAATATAGCTATTATCTTTCAAATTATCATTTTATGTTATTTTAAAAGTGCTTAAATTCTCTCTTTCTCAATGTACCTTCCCAAATTTTACCTCTGACAGTTACTAGCTATGTGACCCTAGGCATATCTTTTATCTTTTCAATTTCCTCATCTGTAAAGTGAAGATCAAAGGTAGATTCCTATAGTATTTACTTCATAGGATTGTAAAAGGGTTATATTTAAATTCAAATCACTTCAAAAACTTTCGAGCACTATAAGAACAGCAGCTACTATACTGATCAGAGGTAATGCTAATAACTTTCTTGGACTGCCTGACCAGATTAAGAACTGCCATAGATACTTCTTTCACTTTACAAATAATTTCCACTTATCTTTGTTTTCATTGTCTGAATATACATTCTGCTATTCTGTATGTGATGCAAATATTTACAATTTTTTTTTTACTTTTCCCCCCATTGTTTACTCACTGTTCCTACTCATTTTTAAAGTGCATCATATTTAAAAAACTAAGGCAAATTAGTGTCCAGTTCATGGACTACTAGAGAGCAAGAACTGAATTTGTGCGATCCCCTTTACACATCACTTATATAAATTCAAATAATGTGACCCCAAAGTCTCTCTGCAGTATTTTTTCCAACAGGTGCAATTAATAGACTTTCTGAGATATCATCAAGGTCTAATTCTGTGGATTGGCTAGCTACTTTTGTAGTTTGTAGAAACCTAAGCACAAGGTTTAAGAGGCAGAGCATGAAAACAGATATAGATGTGGGATGAAAGAGGAAAGGCCAACAGAATCAAGGTGTCCTGTGCGGTCCCTATTCTGGTAGAATATTATGCTGTTTGATAATTTTCCTTTAGTGTGGTGATAGAATTGAGTAATCATTGGCAGTAACATGAGTAGCCAACAAAACTTCTCTTCCTCCTTCCAATGCCAGATCTGAGGGGAAAAAAGAAGGATAGCAGGAAAAAAAGGAAGAAAAGAAGGGAGGAGGGAGGGAAGGAGGAAAGAAACATTTATTCTATATGCCAGTCACTGTAACTGCTGAAGATAAAAATATAAGTAAAGAAAGACAGTGCCTGCCCTCAAAGAAGTTACCTTTTTTTGATGTTACCTTCTAATGGGTGAAGATAACAGATAAAAAAGATTTGAAAATGAGGGTGCGGTGAGGGTACTGAGGGTTGAGGGCACGGTCTTGAATGCCAAGGAATAGAATTGAATGAAAAAAAAATTGAGGTCTCAATATGCATCATTTGAGATGATGACCTTTGTGTAGAGCACTGGTTAGAGAACCCTGGAAATTTTTCTCCACTAGTATTTTTCCGTCACTGGATGCACAAAATTTTCAGGGTTCTATAGCCAATAATGTACACAAAGCCCTCTAATACCCAAATGTTTGCAAATGTATTGCAAATATTTGCTTATAAACAATATATATATTCACATATGTATGTATGTATATATGTATGTGTGTATACACAGAGAGAGAGAGGTCTCTATTTTTCTGTCTCTCTGTTTTCATTAAGCTTTGAGGTACTGGTGTCAAATTCTACTACTTTCCACTGAATATCTCACCCTTCCGTCCCCAATTATGCATGTGTGGAATAGGAGGTAGTGGTTTGTGATAGGGATTGCATTTGTGGTACTATTTTATCCAATTTATTTTTGCATATTTTCTTGATAATGCAATGCATTCTGTTTATATAATTGTTCTTGTTATTAATATGGTTTGAAGGAAAGTGTTAAATTCTAGTTGGTCAAAGGAGGACTTTATGTCATTATTGCAAGAAGCTTCAGACTCTAACACTGGGTTTCCTTGGGTAGCAGAATGAGGTCATGTTACACAAAAGAACTAGAAAGAAGGAAGTTAAGGAATGGGAAGAGAAGGAGGGTACTTATGTAAAAGCAAGGCAACTGGCAAAAAGATGGCTGAGGACCAAATTGAAACATGGCTGGAGACATCAAAGATATAATGGTTCAAATGAGTCAAACAACTACAAGTGCAAGAGTCCCCAGATAGGAGTTCTGGAATATAAAGCATTAAAGTCCCCAAGGCATTTTCTTTGTTCTGGGATGCAATATGATTGAGAAAAAGGTAGCTGAGGAATCTGAATCTCACCTATGTTAATTATTAATTGTATAATGATGGACAAATGATTTATTCTCCCTGAGTCTTTGTTTCCTAAACTGTTCATTGGGAATAATAATAAACACAGTGCCATAAGGCGTTGTGAGGATCAAAAGAAACATTATATGTAAAGCACTTAGCAAGCTATAAAGTGCTATTTAAATGGATACCCTGCCCCCTTTTCAGTTCTGTGACCAGTATACAAACATTGCCTCTCCAAATTGTAGATACTGAAAAAAGCTGTATATCATAATGTGGGAAAAAAAGACTTTCAATCCCATGCAAATTTGGAACTTTCAGTCAAGGGCTAAGCCATCTTGATTTGTGACTAGGTGAATGCAATCCTGCCTAACCTATTGCAAAATTGGGATAACAAAAGCATCTACTTCCCAGGGTTGTTGTCAATATCAAATGTGATAAAATTCGTAAAAGTTAAGCAAAGGGCTAGTACATAGTAGATTCTTCATGAATGTATATTTCCTTCCATCATAGTCTACTTGATTTATCTGGCCACAGACTAGATTACATTTTATATCCCATTCCAATATCTACCCTGGCTACTTGTAATCTGCCCTGTGGCAGCATTACTTCTTGATTTCAATAAAGGATAGCACTTTCCTAAAGTTATTCTTTACTCTTCACTTTTCATATGATTCCAGTATGGGAATGATTTGGCAAGACTTGTCAACTCCATCTTCACAAGATATTTCTCATCCATTTCCTTTTCTTTACTCACACAGTCAGCAGACAAAAACAAACCCTCATAACCTCTCACATTGACTATTGCAATGTTTTGATTGGTTTCTCTGTATACAGCCTCTCCCTTCTCAAATCCGTCATGCCTGAGAGTGTTGGATAGTCATAAATCACGAGTCTAGCTATGTCACTCCTCTGCTCAAGGAATTTCAATGGTTCTCATTTACCTTTAGACTAAAATAAAATTTCTTCTGTCTTTTAAAGTCACTCACAATCTTTCTCTAAGCTATGTTCCCTTCCCCCAGGCTGAATCTCTCTCTCTCTCTCTCTCTCTCTCTCTCTCTCTCTCTCTCTCTCTCTCCATATATATGTGTATATATACATATATATATATATATATATATATATATATATATATATGTACACATGTATATGTATGTGTGTGTGTGTGTGTGTGAGTGTGTGTGTGTATGTGTATGTATCTTTACTACTGACTGGCACATAGCAAATTCCAGTCTTTACATTGATAGCAAGAGCTTAATAAATATTTGCTAAATGAAATTTAAATGATTGTGAATATGTTATGTTTTAGTAGACTAACTGAATCACCAAAAAGTGACCAAAAATGTAATAAAAGAAAGAGAAGAAAAGGTACGTGGAAGAAAAATAACATGGTATTCTGTACCCTATTAGAGA
The DNA here is from genome assembly GCF_011100635.1 of Trichosurus vulpecula. NCBI lineage: Eukaryota > Metazoa > Chordata > Mammalia > Diprotodontia > Phalangeridae > Trichosurus > Trichosurus vulpecula. The sequence goes on along the minus strand of NC_050576.1, from coordinate 353,098,319 downwards.
TTTTGGAAATTTTGAAATTTCCCATTCCATCCTACCAAGGAACTGGCTACTGTAGTTTCTGTTTTGATACACCACCTTTTTACCCCCCGAAACTAGCACAGTATGTATGTAGTAAGCATCACTCAATGATATTTTTAAAATTGAAATCAAAAGATGCTTGATAAATTGAGTATGCATTTTTCTTTCTGGGTTTTCATAGTTTTCTGTCATAAGATTGCTTTACTCTGGCTCTTGACTCTTTTGCAAATGAAATATATTGTGAGCCCTTACTTTCCTGGGGCTATTCTTATCTCTCTGCATAGGAGCAAAATTCCTGAATGATAGATCAGTGACTTGATATCCCAAAGATACAGTATTCCCCTAGCAATAGGCACCTTCTTATTCTAAACTTTCCAGCTTGCCCAGATCAACATCAGAGAAACCTGATTCACACCCTTCTATCCTTGGGGTACTGTAAGCATATGAGCTATTTGCCTGGGACCATAAGTATTTGCAGTCTTACTACTTACCTATTTTCTAGAAATCCTAATGATTGTTGCTTTAAGTAAATCATTTTTTAATCCTGGCACAGGATATAAATAATTTCCATTTCTTATATATAACTGGAGAGGAGTTTTTAGTGGACTTGAGATGTGACAAGAGTTTGAACCCAAGCCCTAAGTACCATTAAAAAAACCTTAATTAATTACTAACAAGAAGACAGTACCAGTTCTCTGAAATGAGTAGTGTGAAAATTTCCATCACTATTTTACAGTTTAGGAAATTGAAACTCAGAGAGATTAAGTGACACAGCCACAGTGACATTAATCATAAGTGGTAGGACCAATACTCACATCCATAATATCTGATTTCATATCAAGTGTTTCCACTTATTGCACCCAAACTGCTTTTAAAGAGAATCATTATGATGATGGTGGTGGTGGTAGTGGTTGAAATACAGGGAACATGTGAAAACTAAGTTATTTAATTTAGCTATTTCATTTAGACTTTTTTTTCTGGATCTTTTCTCCTTGTATGTAGGAAGGAGCTCTTTCTTTGAGAATATGTATAAATATAGTTAATGAAATAAAATAAAAATAATGAAATAAAAGCAAAGCCTTTAAAATTCTATTGAATTATTTTGCTTACAATGAAATAGACAATAGATATTTATGCACATACAACAATTTTATAACTTTAAAATATTGAATAAATATTAATTATTTTTATAATACTATGTACTTTAACAACATTCATTCTATGAAAGAGGAACATAATAGTTAACATAAGTTAGAGTCATGGTGCTGTTTTCCCTTGTTTGAAAAAAAAATATCATGCAATGTAACTTGCCAGAGTGCACGAATTAGTTGTCATACAGTGTAATGTCTATTTTGGTTTCATGAGGTCATGACTACTAAAATGGAGTGAATTTTAAGTCCCCAGAGCTGGCCCAAAGGGACATTTTGTGGTAAGTGAATTTGTCTTTGTGTTTCCCTCCAAATCCCTCTATGGAATCTGCTCCTTGGTTTATCACTCATCGAGAGAGAAAACCCTTATGCAGTCTCCATGATAGTTCTTCTAATATATTGTGTATAAACCTATACTTAGTGGGGGATCTTCATGGTCCAGACCTTTCCATTTTATTTCTTCATATGCTCACTATCAAATATACCTTTAATTTGACTTACTAAGAAATTGTTTATCTTCTCATAAAAATAGACAAATAACTCATTTGTTAAAGTAAAACGACAAAAAGATCCTAGAACTCCCATAAGAGCTGAGATGTGGCAGCCAATGTCAACAATGTTTCAAAATACTGAGTTCTTGATAAAATCTCATAGAATAAAATGATGGAAGACCGTGGGCCATATTTTTTTTTAGTGAAGTGGTAAAAACAGTTATAAAAGAAAACAAATTGAAGAAATTTTAGATGTAATTAAGCTATATCACCCTTTTGTTTTAGAAAGCTATTAGGTGAAAACTATTAGGGCAACAGATAAAGACAATTGAAAAGATCTGTTAAAATTATAACAGACTATTCCCTCATCACAACCTCCAATGTGCCACATGCAAGAGTAGGAATGTCTTTAAGGAATACAAATATAGAGTAGATCAAACATAAAAATATACAAATCTGTAAAAATGGTATAGATTTTTAATGGAGAGCAATGTCTCTGCAGATATCTGAAAGAGCAGAGAATTTCAAACCCTTGGAAGAATCATGGACATTATTAATATTTCCCATTTTGAAAAAAATAATTTGTGTGAATAATCATTATGTAAATGTGGGACAGCCATGATAAATAAAAACAAGTAAGGAGAAGGCAGGCTATTCTATCACAAATCACATCATTACAGCCAAACAATTGAATGGAAAGTACTGGGAATTAAAAGAAAGAGAAAAACCTTATGCTTATTATTTCTGTTCAATAAAGCACAGTTTCTCGTTAGATAAGAGACAGAAGGAATAAGCTCTCTGTCAAATTTGTTGCAAGATACAAGATAGCTATGATGCAACAATAAAAAGAATAGCGATATAGCCCTGCACCTCAATGATCAGTAAGTAATATGTTATAAAAACAATAATATGTTATTGGGAGAAGTGGTTAACTCCTAATCCTGTCTTTCTTTATGACTTCTCCTTTTCACATTGTGAGGGAATCTCAAAAGCCTGAAAAGGTTTTAATTGTATATATGCATAAGACAAGTTGCATGATTGATTTTTTGTCTATTTTTTCAAAGTAGAAAATAATAAGAAAACACATTAAAATGATATAAAATACAATGATCATTATCTTCCATTTTTAAATTTTTTTTATTTATTGTATTTTTAATTTATGAGGTAAAATAAGTATTTCCATAAGAGTAAAATTTAAAAAATGATTGCACATGAAACTGCTGATCTATTACTTAGATATGTTCTTCTCTATAGGATCTCTCCTTGTTCTACTCCTACCTGGTTAAGTTTTTTCTCAGTCTCCTTTGTTATATCTTCACCCAGTTCCCAATGATATTTTTTTTTTTCCTGGAACCTCTCCCTCTTAACCATTTTCCTTGGTGATCTCATAAATCCATACGTATTCAATGATCATCCCTCAGTGATTTTCAGATCTCATCATTTTAGCCTTAACCTTTATCCTGAACCCCAATCTTACTAATTCAAACTCTCTATTGGATATCTTGGAAAGGATGCCCCAAAGACATATTAAATGTGAAATGCCTCCAACTGAACTCATTTTCCCTTCTAAACTCTCCCTTCTTATTAAGTTTCCTGTAACTGCTAACCATTCTCCCAGTGACAGGAGTCACCTCCTACCTGTAATTCTTGACTCCTCATACTCACACAATTCACATTACATCAGGTAAAAAATCTTATCAATTTTGCTTTTGTAACATGACTTATATATACACTTTTCTTTTCTCTGACACTGCCATCACCCAAGCACAGGAACTTTTTAACTCACACCTGGATTATGAGAATAGCTTGGTGGTTTGGCTCTATGCCTCATGTCTCTCTTCCCACTCCAAACCACATCTCTCTATTTAGCTGTCATATTAATTTTTCTAAAGCTCAGGTCTGACCATCTCTCTCTCTCTCTCTCTCTCTCTCTCTCTCTCTCTCTCTCTCTCTCTCTCTCACACACACACACACACACACACACACACACACACACCATCTATAAACTCAGGTTGCTCCCCATTACCTCCAGGATCCAATAAGTATAGGCATTGAAAGACCTTTATAAACTGTCCCCTTCCTACTTTCCCTGTTCTTTTACATCTCCCTGCCCTTTACATCTATTCTGTGATCCATTGAACCATTCCCTGACATTCATAGTTGTTTGCATATTTTCTCCAGCATCAGACTGTGAGCTTTTTGAGCCCCCCAAAGATTTTTTTTTCCTTTTGTATTTCCAGTAGGCACTTAAGTGCTTGTTGAACATACTTAACCTGTTGATTTAAAGTAAAATGAGAGAATTATACTGGATGATTTCAGGGAACCTTTTTAGTTTAAGATCTATACGATCCTCCTTTGTTCCCATAAGGCAGGGATGTAGCAATGAAATTGCTCCCAGCCTGGACCCTTTGACAGTGTCTTGATGGAGCAGCCCCCACAATGGAGATAGACTAGGTTGATTAAAGTCTCATTGAAAGGAAAGCCCAAATGAATAGGAAGTTTAGTTAAAAAAATAGACTAACCCTGAGAACACTAACTAGAGAGGTGTGGCTTGGGTCCAGGGGCAAAGTATCACCTTCTGGATATGAATAGCCTTGAAAAGAACATATAGAACTTACTTTAATTAAAAAGCCAAAAAGTTTTACTACTCTTTCATTTCCACGATACTGGTCCATAATAAGAAGGTGTTGGGAGCTACAGATTTTGTAAGAGGGTTGCACAAAGTTTAGATATTTCATTGGAAAAAAAATGATATAACCTATTTATCTAAAGAGGGATAATACTCTAAGGCCTTAAGAAGATTAAATTCTAATGATAGAAGACAATACATATGGAGAAGAGTGGCCTAGGAATTTTATTTTTCTTTGGTAAATTACAAGGATGGTAAAAACAGCCAATGGGGTGTACTTCAATTTTTTCTTCTTAGTTCCTCTAATTTATTATGTGAAATTTTTTATATGTTGTGTATCCATTTGGACCTATCTTGGTATATTATAAAAGGTATGTATCTAAACCTATTTTCTGCCTTACCACTTTCCAATTTTCCTAATATTTTGTCTAATAATGTTGTAGTTTGTCCTTTTTTTTTCTGAATAGGAACAACGGCATCAGGAGGGTGATGTCTTGACTTGTATGTGAATTGGATATAAGTGAGGCAGGGCTGTCCAAAGTCATCAGCCTCACTCTCTTCTCCAGGATCATCAGAGTTCAGTGGAAGACATAATTATTTTCACTGATAAATCTTTGTATTGTTATTGTTCTCTCTTTTTGTCTTTGTGACCCCATTTAGGGTTTTTTAGGCAAAGATACTAGATTGACTTGCCATTTCCTTCTCCAATTAAGTTTACATGTAAGAAACTGAGCCAAACAGGCTTAAGTGATTTTTGCAGTGTCACATAGCTAGGAAATGTCTGAAGCCAGATTTGAACTCAGGGAGATGAGTTTTTTTGACTTCAGACTCAAAACTCTATCCCTTGTGCCACTTAGCTACCCTCGGTAGTAGTGATACATAATAGTGGTTCCTACTTTGTAGTATATTTTGGTATTTGGTTTTGGTAGGCTCATCATCTTCCCTGCTTCTTTTTTTGTTATTTCCTTAAGATATTGTCTTTTTGTTCCTTTGAATGAACACTGTCTCCTAAGTCAATCCCCACGTGGATTTTGGAAGATGCATTGGTTTTCTATAGCTAGTTCCATTCTGATTTCCACCAGATAGGGAATAACTATTTCGGTTGGCTTTTGTAAACCTGTTATACAAATGTAGCTAATTATAATTATCAACTATCTGTTTTGCTGCCACCATTTTTCATCATTATCGTTAGAAACAACATTTATGGTCAGGATTACTTAAGTAAACTCTCATTGAGATAGCTTCCTCCACCAATGCAGATCAGCAACTACTTTGCAACTTAATTTCAGATTAGAAAGTTACTGGGACACTAGAAATTAAGTGACTTGCTGAAGTTACATAGAAAATAGGTGTCAATGCTGTGAACGAAACATCTGTCTTCTTGATTCTGAGAATTACTTTATCAAATATGAAATGCTGCAACATTGAAATACTAGAAATTCAATCTTAAAACAATCAGTAAATAAATTTCAATTAATTATTAATTACAGAGGAAGCCACAATAACTCAAGGGCTATTAAGCCCCAACATATAGGGAAATGAAATTCAATTTAGTTTATAAAGAAGTTTTATATTTCAACCTGAGGTGAATTGTCAGAAGAAGAATCACATTTCCCAAGCTGCAGGGTTTTGAATTTTTTTTCAGAAAATGATGATGATGATGATGTTGATGGTAACAGTGACAGTGATGGTGATGATGAGTACAATTTATGTTGTACTTACTATGTACCAGGCACAGTGGCAATTGTTTTTCATTTATTATATCATTTAATATTCACAAGAATTCTATTATTATTGCCATTTTACATATGAGAAAACCTGGGCAAGCAGGTTAAGTGAGTTATCCAGAGGGACATAGCTAGTAAGTGTCTGAGGCTGAACTACCTAGCTACCCCCAGCCTCAAACCAATATTTCCTTTGTTTTCTTCAAATGACATTCTATTGCTCCCTTTATGCTTTTCCCCCCTTTTCCTTCTCTTTTTATGTCTCTGTCTCTGTTACTCTATCTCTGTGTGTATCTCTGTCTTTATTTCTGTCTCTTTCTTGTGAGATCGGGAGAGCTTGTGCAATATTTATGATGGAATCCTAATAAAGCCATCCCCAGGCCCAGTATTCTAACATCCTTATAGGCCCCATTGAACGGCAGGCTCACTCTACCTACCTGCCCTCCTTGCCCCCACCAACAGCCTAACTTCTTCATATATGCTTCACTGCTCACTAGAATAACAGGTGTGTCCACAAACTCATAGTTTTCACAGAAGCAGCAGGTGTGTCCATGCACTCAAACACAACCACATCCATCTAGCTTTAGCTGGATCACAATAGTCAGCCAATCAGAAAGCAATACCACCAAGATGCCCAAGCAGGATGTGGACCCCAAAACAATAGAAGGAGACTTTCCCTAACTAGGCACCTGCACAATAATAGTAAAGAACTGATCTAGAGTAAACTTATGACATAGAGAAGATTATTACAATGTCATCATCATACATATGTACTGCCCTGATGGATTTTTCTGTATGAATTGTGGGTAATCAAATGAGTGGTTCCACTACGGCTAGGACCACTCCTCTATTACCTAATCTCTCTCTTTACAAACTCCTCCTGCCTTTTCAATATTTTTCGTCTTTCTATATTCTATGTAAATTGTGATTGTGTAATAAGCATCTTTACCTTATAAAATCCATCTTGCTTTCTCTGAGGTTTCTGGTTTCCCTTGGAACTTAAGCCACTTCATGAGAAGCTTCAATCTCGATAAATGCCTATACTTTGGTTAGAGGTAGTCTGATTCTGAATTGTTTGAGATGGTTCCACCACAACACATCACGAAACTCCAACAGTTTTGGCTTGGACAGAGATTAAAATGCAACAATTTACAAATGGTTTAGGGAAGAGGGCTCCCAGAACAGCAAATTCCCTTCATATCTTTCTACTCTGCCATGACACAGAAAATTCTCGATAGAATTCCAACGCAATTATTCCCCACATTTCTTCATTTCCCATTTGACTTTGGTTATAATGTATTTTGTGGGGTGAGGAGAGAGAGAGAGAGAGAGAGAGAAACAGAGAGAGAGAGAGAGAGAGAGAGAGAGAGAGAGAACGAGGGAGGGAGGGAGGGAGATTAAAACTTTCCATACAGGTCAGAGACCTAAATACCATAATGGAATATGGGAAGCACATTGCTAAAGGTAGGTACTAATGTTTTGTAATTGATAATTGACACAAATTCAAGTTTGCTCCACTATGGTAACATTATGGCTGATATGATTTTTAAGTAACAATTCCACTTATCTAGTTGCTTATTTAAAGTTAGAGATATTAACAGTAAAACACTATTGTTTTAATGAGTATCTATGATTCACTCTAAATGTTTAATTACATAGGTATGGAAACAATAAAAACATATTTCACATTTGTTTCCTTAATCATTTCATGTTTAACTTGCCACAAATGACTAATCATTCTAATTAAAGTAGGAGAAAAAAGTTCTTAAAATGGCAATATTTAAAGTGATTTGTCTTTGTCATCAAAGTTTTGTATACTTTTTCTTCCCCTTTTTTTGGAAAGAAGCACAATATTACTCATAGAACCTCTAACAATTAATTAGTTTTAAGTCTAGTTGTACATTGATACAATGGTGTAGTCAAACTACAGTGATTTGATAAGTTTAGAAGAGTTAGCTATAGTTGGTTAAAACACAGTCTTGTGGTCTTCTTAAAAATAAAGCACACAGCTTGCAATAAAGCATATGTGGTTTTAATTATTTCAAAAACTGCTGCCCATTAGCATTATTATTAGTTATAAGTAATATAGTTAACACATTGTATTTGGAAATTTGTAGTAATATATAACATATATGTACATATATATATAGAGAGAGAGACTCTTCCAACTCTTATAATTCCTGTGGCATCAAGCAACACATTTGTGAAGGAGGTAGAATTTTCAGCAACCTTTTTCTATCCAAGCTTAAAAAGACATAGGCTAGACACATGAAGGTGGTTCATAGACACAGACAGAAGAAGACTGGCAATACCTGGTGGCCAGGGACAGCAACAGGTACCCAAGTGTGGATGGATAGAAGACAGATCTGCAGGGAAAGACAGAAATTAGGTTTGTAAAGCAGGCAAAGGTTGCCTTTCACTTGCAAGAGCTCTCAAACCAGGCCACTGATCCTAAACTGCTGGAGTTCTTTCCTAGGGCTGTTCTGCTTTCACCTGGAAGTTTTGTTTTTGGTTTTGTTTTGGTTTGGTTTTTTTTGACTGTTTTTTGTGGGAATAGGAGAAGCTGAAGGGCAGAAGCTAAGACGAAGCAAGACGCTGCACAGTAAAGTTAATATGCTTGGTTTGTTTTGTGTAATGTGGATGTTTTAGAATGTTTTATGTAAAGTTGAATTTGCATATTGCCAATTTACATAAACCAAGAATTATTAGAGTATCCAAGCACCTCATCAATTTATTGACTAAACTAATTCATAATATTATTTAACTCTTAAAAGTGTAAACACAAATGTTTTGACTATGATGATCATATCTACACACAAGGGTTGAAAAGAAAATAGTTTTGTATATAATCATGAACTTCTTCATGCCTACATTTTTTCAGTAAATTTAAATTAATGAAGACTTTTTTCAGAAGAGACAAAATGGTTAAAATTTGGTAAACTGCTTCCAGTCAAAAAAGCTTTAAAAAACTATTTGTTTTTCTTATTTTATCTTATGATACAGGTTGACCAGTAATAAATTTTTAGAATTTTCTTAAATATGTGTAAATGTAGTACCCTGTCATTTTGCTGAATGATGCTTTGTGTATTTAATTATATGCACACTAACTAAATCTTTGTGTATGCAAAATTATATGCATATATGCACATATACATATATACACACACGCATATATATATATATATATATATATACATATACATACATATAGATAGATAGATATAGATATAACTAATTGGGAAACAACATTATTCATAGTTTACTTTGAATGCCAAATCTGGAGATTTTCCATGTGCCTTGTAAAAACTATTATTGATGTTTCATGCTATGTTCTAGTGTATTCACCCCTTGCCAAATCTCACCTCTTAGAAAACTATATATTTACTCAATTATTTTTAATTTAAAAAATCAAAGCAAATTGTTTTGTTGTTGTTGTCAATATATTCTTCCCCTGTTCCTTGAGCAAATTTTAAACAACTAAACAAAATAAACCCCTCATTAAATATGTACATAGTCTGGACAACAAATTCCTACATTAGACATGTCTGAAAACTCATGTTTCTTTTTGCATTTTGAGTTCATTAACTTTTTGTCAGGAGATGAGTGGTCTCTTTCATTTTCATTTTTCGTCTCATTGTCATGGCATTGATAAGTTCTAAAGTCTTTCAAAGTCGTTTTTTTCTACATAGTGTTATCTTTGAATAAATTGTTCAGTTCTGCTTACTTTTCTCTACATCAGTTCATTAAACAATATTTCCAGTTTCATCTGAAATTGTCTACATTTATTTCACAATAAGTTTTTGTCTTCTTTTTAGAGTTAGCTTAAATTTTGCTTCTTTAATAAAGGGCTTCCCCAACTAATATCTCATAGCTAAAATCTAAGCATCCCCTCAGCTCACTTATATATAATTCCAAGTGACATTTAGACAGTGTGGTAGAATTTGCAAAGTGCCCCTTCCATAAATATTATCTATCATTCAGTGTGAGAAATCTATTCCCACAAATAGGCCAGGGCTGTGAATACCTTTGGTCTGGTTTCAGTACTGGAGAAGTCTAAACCCACAAAGACAGGATTCATGATTTTCTCATACTCTCTAACTCATTATGTTTCTATCATACAGTAAAACTGAGGATTTATGTTTGAAAAGGTTAGATTTGTTCTATATCTAAGGTCCCCAATGAACATCAACCAATTAATAAAAATTAACTAAAATTCCTTCTAGGAAGGTACTTTATCTATAAAATAGTCAATATCAAATATAGTACAGCTATTTAGTTTCTCTGCCCCTGGCCATTAGTTTTTTTTTAAGAGTTCAGAATTTAATCTTTTCAATTCTAACACCTATATAAAGCATAAAACTTTGTACTTCAAAAGCTGGAAGAGTAAACAATGACAAATTCCATTTTGCATCTGATTTCCACTAACATGGCTGAACCAATTGCTGAGATAAAATAAAATAATGATTTCCCCTTAAAGTTCATGACAAAGGAGAGTAAATTTTGGCAAAATCTAAAATATAACCTATATTTTGAGAAACTAAACTTTAAAGAATTTAGAAGAAGGAAGTAGTCTCCAATGGACTAAGTATTATTAAAGGAAGTCAGTCTAGCAACTATAAGTCTAAGAATAAAATTCTAAGACACACAAGGACATAATTCTACTGAGGAAAATTGGAATTTCTTTGAACAGACTAATGTGGATAAGGACCAAGCAGCAAGGTGATCAAGCCCTGGGCTTTCAATCAAGAAGACTCATCTTCACTAGTTCAAATCCAGCCTCAAACATCACTAGCTATGTGACCATGAGTATGTCATTTTACCTTGTTTGCCTCAGTTTATCATCAGCAAAATTGAGCTAGAAGAAGAAATGTGGCATCTTTGCAAAGAAAACCACAAAATGGCATGATGAAGAGTGGGACATGACTGAAATGCTGAAACAACCCTTACCAAGTCAGCAAACCTCTCTAAGCCTTAACTTCCTAATCCGCAGGAAGATATGATTGAAGATCAACAATAACAACAATGTGGATAGACAAGGAATTTACCAACTATAATAAACCTTAAAAAGAAATGCACTAAAGTGGGATATCAAGGCACTTACCAAAAAAGCATAAAATAACATAGCATAGTACTAAAACCAAATGAACCTAGTGAGTGAACCTAAGGACAATGGGGGGAAAAGGTTGATTTTCACTGTAACCCTGGTTTTTGAACTCTCAGTCTAGATAGCAATACCATGAAGAAGAGAGACAGAAAAAGACTATCCTATTTTCAGGTATTGTTACCTCTCATCCTTAGATAACAAATCAGAGGATAGATTTTTTTATTAACCAATTGATAAAGACCTAAGAAAGAATCAGAGATGGAATTTGAACCTATTTCTTGCCTCTATGTCCATTATTCTATCCTCAACCTGAAACCTTGCCACATAGCCTCTCAATATCATAAGGGACTCAGCCCTTATCAGAAAGGCCCCAGATTTCTTCTGTCATGGTGCCAAGTGACTTCCCATTTTTTTTCTACTGATAATTTGAAAAAAGGAATAAGTAGGGAATAAAGTCAATGGGAGTAGCTAGAACTTTTTTCTTAACAATCTTCCATATTTAGATAAGAAAGTACAGATTATTTTAAGGAAATCCAAAAAAAATCAGAGTAGGATATAGTAACAACTCAGTGAAGCCAGGCATCAATCTGAATTCCACACATAAGTAGACCCACTGGCATCAAAACAAGGTTTAGCAGAGCTCACAATCATGTTGCAGCTTTATTTTCTTGCTCAATAGACTCCAATTCTTCACTGCTAATACAACTCTAGGGAAGGGCCAAAGACCCAGTTAAAAAAGAGAGATGCCTTTATCCACCTTTCTTCCATCTTTTGAATCAGTACTCCCTGAATGTCATCCAACCATGCTGTGATATCAGAAAATATTATTTATACCTCATTTGGAATGGTTGTTCTTATAACAGATAGCTTTTGTTGGTTAGACCCACATTCAGAACTTTTTTCTGAATCTTAGTCTCTCCCTCTTCCTTTTTTCTGATTCTACGAAATTCCCATCCTCTTGCCTAAAAACAGAGAGGAAAGAAGTAGAACAAAGAGTAAGGCAGGTAATCATGGTCTCTGACAATGTTTTATTTAAACTGTATACATTGCTTCAGGACCTAGCAGTACTCTGAAGTTAATCATTCAACAAACATTTATTGAGTGTTCAAACTTGGAGATCAGGTAGCAAGACTGGGGGTGAAGATTCAAAGAGTTTGAACAATGTCTTGGAAGAAAGTGACTGTTTCAGAAGAAAGAAATCTAGCTGTGAGAATTTTGGAGGGAGGGTCTTACACATTTTTCATCTTTACTCTGCTGTCATTCAAGCCACAAAAGGAAAGGATAGGGCCAAGAACTTAAAGTTTCAGCTCATTGCTTCCTCCCAGAAAGGAATCATATGTGGTTTACTACTCTTTTTCCTAGTTAAATGGGAATTCTTTCCATAGCAGATATTATTTATCTCCTTTTATTAGAAAGCACCATGTGAGTAGTGACCTTTATCACTAATAGGGACTTTTCTCACACTTTCTGTCCTTCCCCCATTCCTAATTTTGATTCGTAAAGTGTGCTATATTTGGGATTATACTTAAAAGTACAGAAAGCTAAATCAGCCTTCTGTACTTAGTCATTTTCCTGTGTAGTTCTAATGGCTTTTGATTTACAAAGCCCTATAATCTCTCTCTCTCTCTCTTTTTGATTTCTTAATTTAAAGATCACCATTCTTTCTTGGCATCTCACAAAGTTAGGAACACACAACCACCAAATTGTGGATTTTAATTATAGGCATTTTAAGAGAATGTATTTTGCATGACACTGCCTTTATCTCTCCACCTCTTCTAAAAAAAACCCCTAGGTTGTTTACTTCTAGGAATTTTTATACGGCAATGTAATTACTCTTTTGCAATACTTTCCAATCTTCATATAACGGAAGTTGACCTTTAGCCATGGAGAGAAAAGCCTTTGTCTTTCCCTAGACTACGTATCAATTTGGTTACCTATGCTTACAAGGTTACTTACTTAATGGCTATTGACTTAGATACAGGACAACAGCATTTAGTAGAAAATTTGGCCTTCAGAAGTATTTTATTTTGTCCTGTGATCCATTTATGTCCCCCCACCACATACACACACACCCGCACACCCACCCGCACCCCCACTCCCACCCACACCCACCCCCCCAACACAAGACAGACAGATAGACAGATAGATATATAGATGCAGTAATAAATATATGTGTATGTATACATATATGGGTGTGTATGTGTGTGCGTGTGTATGCCTACAGAGAATATTGTTGTTGTTGTTTCTCCTTCATTCTTGAAGATAATCATAACATCAGGAAGTGACCATGACTTGCAAGTGGATTGTATTTAAGTGAGGGAGGGCTGTGAAAAAGTCACCAGCCTCACTTTCTTCTCCCTAGCCATCTGGGCCCATTGGTAAGATACAGATCAGGACAATTGGAGATGGACTTCACTCACAGAAATAGAGAGGAACAGAAGCAGAGAGACAAAAAACAGGCAGAGAGAAAAAGAGATGAAGACAGAGAAAAAAACACAGAGACAGAGACACAAATAGCAACATCATAGTATCGATTTAATTTAGAAACACATAAGATGAGGGTGATATAAGAATAGAACACACTCATCAGAAAACTGGCTTGAAATATTATGGTGGTATTATACAACTCAGATATTTGTTGGGGTATGGGGTGGAAAGAACAGAATAAATTCTAAAGGTATTTGAGAGAAATGTCACTACTGCAATGCTGCTGCTGCTGCTGCTGCTACAATTATAACATTTTAAGATCTTTAGTGGGATATATACGTATATATATATATATATATAATATATATTACACACAGTCATACGTATGTATATATATATATGGAGAGAGAAGGTAAATGCTTTGAAATGCACATGACTATATGCATAAACACAAACGTATTCACTATTGGTTAGTATAATCACACTGTGAACGAAACATTTCAGATATAAGTATCTTTATTGGGATCATATAGCAATTAAGTGTCAGTGTCAAGATTCAAAACCAAGTCTTCTTGATTCCAAATCCAGAATTTTTTCTACCTAAGCTTAAAAAGACATAGGACTATTTGACAAGTGTAGGGGAAAAAAAAAAAAAAAGGAATCATATCAACATTGTATGTGGTCTGGTTTCAAATTTACTTTTTTTTTTTTGGAAAATATAAACTCTTTTATGACATGAGCTTTTATGTATTTATCTTTATATCCTTTGCACTTAGCACAGTTTTTTTTCATATAAAATAGAATGAAGATAGAAGTGTAAAGGTGACACCCAGTAATTATTACTTTGTGAAAGCACACTGGAATGTGCTCACTCATTTTATTCCTCACTCTTAATATTTTCTTTTCTTTAACCTCTGATATATTTGAAGGTACCAGATAGATTTTATTAATGGCAACTATATCTTGACCTGAAAAAATAAATCCTCTTTCTCTTGTAAATCTTTGATCTATAGTGATCCTTTCAATTATCATATAAACTAAGGTTTCCCCTTAATTAATTAATTAATTTAATTAAATTAAAATCTGAAAAAAATATCCTTTGATTCAACTATTGTTATTCAGTTGTTTCAGTCAGGTCTGACTCTTCATGACGCATTTTCAGCTTTTTTTGGCAAAGAGACTAGAGTGGTTTGCTATTTCCTTCTCCAGAGCATTTTACAGATGAGGAAACTGATGCAGTGTTAAGTGACTTACCCAGGGTCACACAGCTTCTAAGTGTCTAAAGAAAACATTTGAATTCAGGTCCTCTTGACTTCAGGGCTAGAGCTTTACCCACTGTACAACCTAGCAACCCTTGACACTATTATGCCCTTAAGCTATCATCTCAGCTATTTTGCTTTTTTTTTTTCTTTTTTTAACTGAAAAACCTGTGGAAAGTGTAATCTACGTTCCTGGCCTATTGTTCCTCACCGCTCTTTTAGTTCTCAACTTACTCTGTTTTGACTTTTTCCCTCCCACCATTTTGTCCAAACTGTTTTTCTACATATACTAATGACTTCCTTGTAATTAAATCAGATGGGCTTTTTATATTGTCTTCATTTTCTTACACTCCCAACTTGGAATTTGTGCTATTATGTTTGCAGTATTATACTTTGAAGATTCGGGTTCCCCTCCCCTGGTCTAGACTTAAGAATGTAAGGGATAAAATGTTTAAAATGGAGATAATATTCATAAGTGTGACCTCCATACACTTACCAGCATACTCCTGGATTTGGGTCACATCTTTGTATCTTTATCACTTAGCATAGTTCTTTGCACATAGAAGACAACAATTGCACATTTTGCGGAATAGTTCAATGAAGTACATTCTCACATGGCACTAAATTAGACATATTTTATTTAAAGTATTTAGTTTAGTTTTTGTTTTTGGTCCTCTGCAATTTGTGAAGCTGTGCTTAAACTACAATGCCAGGCTATACTGTAATGTAGTTTGATTTTAGTAGGGGTAATAGAACTACAAGTACTACAGTTCATACAGAAAATCATAATGCTCCAGAATAGTGTTTACTGCTGGTAGTAAAAATAATAGACTTTGAACATTTAGACCACTTTAAGTAGCTTGGTTATTTCAGATTTGTCACAAACAAATAACTTCATCTTTAAAAAAGCAATTTGTGCTAAACATAACAGAATATTCTTGATTTTCAACATATGGTAGCTATGCCTTTTAATTGGAAGGCTAATTTTTTTATCTTATGACTAAGTCTTTGTATTTATTCCTTCAACAAATTACAAGTTTAGCTGTGAAAATTCTGCATGGCATTATTTCTAGAGTGCAAAGCATCAAGCAGCTATTATCAAGGTACAAGAGTGCTTGATAACACAATCAAGAATTTACATAATTCATGCTGATCTCTTTATCCAGGAAGATGTAATGATAGTATGCAGTGGGGAGATAAATTATAGAAAATTGTCCGCTTAAAACTTCATACATATTTAAAAGACACAGATTATTTTGCTGATAGACCATGCTCTGCATTTCCAAGTCTTCTTTGTATGGTGCTATTATGCTCCTCCTGTTGATAGCCTAAATGTTAACCTTGCTCTTCTACTCAATTCCCATATTAGCCAGCATATTTATGTATATTTTTATTTACAATGCAGAAATAAGACATATATGCATAAAAATAGTTTGAAAAGGTCGAAGGTAGTACACTTGTATCCTGTTTGGAACCATAAAAAGGATTTCATCTTTTTTGTAGCTTTCCTCTGTCTTGTTTAATTACTGCCAATCATGAAGAAATTCCTTTGCAATCCTCTATGGAAAACTCAATGATTACTTTTAATTAGGGAGGAGGAGTCTGAGCAAAGGTTGAGCAGAAAAAAATTTCTGAATTTTAATACCATCTGTGACATTGACTTTCTCTGTGACTTTGAATTGTACATTTAACTTCATGGCTTTTCCTCTTCCTTCTGTAAATAGAGAATAATAAAGTAGTCACACTTGTCAATTTCGATCAACTCCAAATTCCAAATTTCTTAATAAAATCCAGCATTTTACTACCAAGCAAATATGCATACTATAATTTCTGGTGACTGGCTTACAGAATCACATATGTTATATAGTTGGAAGGCATCTTAAAAAAATATGTATTGTAGTGCCTTCATTTTGCAGATTGCACTACTGAGGCCCAGAGAGATTAAGTGACAACTAAGCAGTATCAACTTCAAATATTGAAGAATAGTTAAAGATAATTTTTAATGGTACACATTTTAGGGATTCTAATTGGATTAATTGTTACAGTGAGAGAGAAATTTTCTGACCTTGTCCTCAAATCTTGGGTTGTGTCTTTTTGGAGTCTGTAATCTTGTAAGTTCCAGGTAAAACAAATCTAATTTCTGTGCCATTTTACAGCCTTTTTGTGATGGGAACAATATCCCAATTCATTCCACTGTCAAAGTTAGTTTTATTTTTCCTTAAGAGGTATTGAAACTATCTTCAAGACTTGATTGTTTTGGGGAACTAAAGCACCAGCCTCTTCAGATACTTGACTTGTGGAAAATGATGGGCAACTCAGGCAAGGGAGCTTTGATCAAATCAACACAAGGCGTCCTCATTGTCTCTTCTTGTTGAGATGCTCCTGCTATGATGAAATAAATCTCTTTTTTTCTTACCTTTTTACTGACCAACAAGCCTTTTATTTTGTTTTAATCGCTAATATAAACTATGAGGAAACTGGTTTGAGTAAATACTAGCCCAGAACACCTTCAAAGCAGTCAAAGCATGTATTAAATAGCTATTACTTAGTTATAAGAAAACAAATACAAAGTATATGACTACATCTGCTGTTTGCAAACATGTTTGGGTCTCCCCCATCATGAAACAAACAACCAAACAAATAAAATCTCTGTTGTCCCTTCCATTCCTGAAAACTATTATCCTATTTCCTTTTTGCCCTTTATAAGTAAACTCCTCCAAAAGGCTATCTGCAATTGGTACAAAGACACAAAGTAAGATAACTCTCATAGCACATCTTAATCCCTACTCTCAAGGAGATTGCACTATAATACTGGAGATGACAATGTAAACAGAGACTTTACATTCTAAGAGGAAAATAAGGGCAGGCATCCCTTAATTATTTTCTTCTCTTGACTGATCATCCACAATCTTTTTAGCTCAAACTTAAATATCAAAGATATGATTACCTTCACTTTCTTGGTTCATTCATTTATTCATTCATTTATTCATTCATCAAAAATGTATTAAATATGTATTGTGCAACAGGTGCTTTGCTAAGTACTTGGAATACAAAAGAGGCAAAAGACAGTCCCTATCCTCAAAGAGCATACAGTCTAACAGAGGAAACAACATACAAGCAAATGTATACAACGAAAGCTATATACAAGATAAATAGGAGATAATTAAATAAGAAGGCACTGAAATTAAGACAGGTTCCTTTAGGAAGTGGGATTTTAGTTGGAACTCAAAGGAATCCAGGGAGGTCAGCAGAGTAGAGGAGAAAGAGTGTTACAGGCTTGGAATACCCAGAGCAAAGAGATAAAGTACTTTGTTCCTGAAATAGCCAGGAAACCAGTGACACTGGATCAAAGAGTACATATTGAGGAATAAGGTGGAAGATTATTGTCTTTGTCTTGTCCTTTGTTCTCAAAGAGGACCAATGACATCAGAAAGGTGATGTCTTGACTTGCAAATTGGATTTAAGTGAGGTAGGGCTATGCAAAGTCATCAGACTCATTCACTTTTACAGGGTCATCTGAATCCAGCGGCCAGACATAGGTCAGGATGACTGGAGATGACCAGATACAGTGAGAGGAGTTTTTTTTAAGCTATCTTTCCCAGGTCTCAGTTTGTCTGAGGCAACACCCATTCAGTGATTTACCAGTGGGTAAGAAATAATACAAAAGATGGCTGAATTTGCCTACTCAAAAAAAATCCTGAAAGGGGAAGACCCTTAGAGTTTCTGGTCAGAACAGAAATAATTACTAATTACAATCACACTGAGCCATGAAGACCCACACAAAGTGAGGCTTGGGCTGGGGCCTACTAATTGGCCAATCAGTGACAGCCAGAGTGATTTGCATTTAAGGCATAGTCAAGTAGCTCCATTTGGATCTCAGTAGACTTTATCAAGGCCTGGTTTACCAGAGTTCTATTTCAAAAAATCGTAAATGAAACCGCATGGGACAAAAGAGTTAATTATTCCGGGTTTCTTTTTAGTGATAGAACAAATAACTAGGGAAGAAAAACAAATTCTAAACCCCAAATCCCAAGATAACTTGTGAGGTTTCAGAGAAGAAAATTTACATTCCATTGGGCAGGGCACCCACATGTAAGGTTATGATTACCCCTGTGGACAGAGGGAGAGGAAAGAGGAAGGGAGGGAGGGAGGGAGGAAGGAAGAAAGGAAGGAAGGAAGGAAGGAAGGAAGGAAGGAAGGAAGGAAGGGAGGGAGGAAGGAAGGGAGGAAGGAAGGGAGGAAGGAAGGAAGGAAGGAAGGAAGGAAGGAAGGAAGGAAGGAAGGAAGGAAAGGTAGCCCAACTAGGACTGCCCAGTTGGATCCAAAATGGGGCTGCTACTACTAGTCACAGATTATTGTTTGTCCTTCATTGTTGAAGAGGAATGATGATGTCAGGAGGGTGATGTATTGACTTGTAACTGAATTGGATTTAAGGGAAATCACATCCTCACTCACTTCTCCAGGTACATTTGAGTCCAAAGTGGCAAAGCATAAGTCACGATGACTATCTATGACCCCAGATGCAGTGGGAGGTCTTGTGTTTTTTTTAAGCTAAGGTCTTTCCCAGTCTCAGTTTGTCTGAGGCAGAACACTTTCAGTAAAGGTATAAGAATACTGGAAAGGGAGGAGGGGTCCAGGTTGTGAAGGGCTTTGAATGACAAACACAACATTTTGTATTTACTTCTGGACGCATTCGGAAGTTACTGGAGTTTATTGAGTGGAGGTGAGGGATTATATGATCAGACTTACATTTTAGGCAATTTTTTTATTGACTGAATAGAGAATAAATTGGAGTGGAGAGAGACAGACCTACCAGCAGGCTCCTATAAGCCATTGACTTGTGGGGTGATTAGGGCCTACACTGGAGTGGTGGCAGTGGCAGAGGAGAGAAGGATATGTATTTGGGAGATTTTGCAAAGATGAAATTGATCCTTAGTAACAGCTATTTATAGGGGGGTGAGGTATAGTGAAGAATGCAGTATGACTACTAGGTTCTGAGCCTAGAACCTAGAGAACGGAATGATGGTGTTACCTTCTATAATAACAGGGAAGATGGAAGGGTTTAGTGGGCAAGACAATCAGTTCTGTTTTGGACACATTTACTTTAAGATGTCTACTAGATATACAGTTTGAGATATATGACAGGCAGTTGAACAGGCAAGGTTGGAGGTCAGCAGAGAGAGTAGGGCAGGATAGGTAAATAAGCATGAAGATGGTAATAAAATCCATGGGAGTCACCAAGTAATATAGATGGAAAAGAGAAGAGGACCCAGGTTAGAACTATAGGAGACAACTATGGTCATAGAGTGTTATCTGGAGGTAAATATAACAAAGGAGAAAGAAAAGGAGCAGCCAGATAGGCAGAAGGAAAACCAGGAGATAATATCCTTAAAAATCGAGAGAGAAGAGAATATCAAGGAGGAGAAAGTGATTAACAGTGTCAAGTAGTGCAGAGATGTCTAGGAGAATGAGAATAAAGAAAAAAGAAAGGGATAATTTGTAACTTTGGAAATAGCTGTTTTGGTGGAATTACAAGGTTCAAAGCCAGATTATACAGTAGTAAGAGAATAAGAGGGAGACACCTATAGTCTTTTGGTGGAGTTTAGCTACAAAGGAGAGCAGAGAAATAAGATAATAGTTTCAGGGATGGAAAGAACAAGTAAAGTTGTTTGTTTCATGATGGGGGAGACCCAAACATGTTTGAAAGCAGTAGGAAGTAAACCAATAGAGAGGGAGAGAACAGGGGGTAGAGATACATATAGTAGGTTTGAAGAGGGATGAAAAAGTTTGTAAGAACTGCTGTGGATTGTGGGATAGTGAGTTGACAAGGGCTGTGTGAGAGGATTTCTCAGGAAGAGTGAGGGTCCAGTTGAGGTAATGTAATGTAAATTTGAAGTGGATCTAGTCAGAATGATTGTGAGATTTTGCACACTTTTGTTCAGCAGCACATATGTCAGAGCCAAGGTGATAAATAATGGGTGTCATCCAAAGTTGAGGCTTGGCAGGGTATAGTTGGAAATATGATAAGAGGGCAAGGGATTCAAGAGATGGGGAAAGTGTAGAGTTGAATTGGTTCATCAAGGTGTCAAGATATGGAGGAGAGAGGGGTAAGTGCAGGGTAGATAGCTTGGGAGAGAATTGAAGGATCAAGGGATTGGAAGTCACAGTAAGGATAAAGTGTACAGTTGTATAGGAAGAGGCCAATGTAAAGGTGAAAGACCAATAGATTATGGTTGGATAAGGGGATGTCCAAATCCTTGACATGGAGGGTATACATTTGTGGGTGATGGCAAGATCAAGGATATGACTATCTTTGTGTGTCTGAGTTATGGCAGAGGAATAGGTCTTGTACAGAGAGTAGTTTGAGGAGTTGAATGGTGAGGATATTTGAGGAAAAATCAACAAGTATGTTGAAGTCCCCTAGTACAAGAGTAGGAATTAAGGAAGAGAGAGAAAAAAAGATAAACCACGTAGCAAATTCATTGAGGGAGTAAGGGGAGTAAGCCAAGGGTCTGTAGAGTACTTCTATCAAAATTTTGATTCAGTGTGTTTTTGACCTCCTTCTTAAAATAAAGTCCCCACAATGTAACAGAGACATACATAATTAGCCTGACCAGGACTGAACTAAGAGGAATAATAATCTCCTGAGTTCAGGTGACTAGCTTTATTTTAATGAAACTTATCATAGCATTTGTTTTCTTGGGTTTGTTTCTACACTTTTGAGTGGTAAGTCACTAAAACCACTAATTCTTTATTCATGATTTCGTTTCTATCCATGCTTTCCTACTCCATCCCTCAAACAAATAATTTTTAACCTGCATATATAATATCATCTTTTTCCTTACCGAATTTATGCCTATTATATTCAGCTGATCATTCCAGGCAACTGAGATCCTTTGGGGTGCTGTAACATACCAGTTAAATTTCATAAAACCATCAATGGTTTTATTTTCCATCCAATAACTATTTATGAAAGACCTACTACATGCCAGACACAGGGCTAAGCACTGGGTATATATTTAATAAAAAGACAGGTATTTTCTGCCTCAAGGAGCTTACAAACTTATGGGGAGGGAGACAATACACAAAAAGAGAAAGGAAAGCAGTGGAGAAGGACATCCAGGAATTTCCTAGAGTGGGAGGAACTTATTCCTTGGAGTCAAAAATATGTAGAGCAGTAGATGCAAGGTGGAATGAGCTGAGATTCCAGGTTCTACCCTGTATAAAGGAAGGTGTTGGGAGAAGTTTGATATTCCACCTCCCTTCCCTCCAAACAGGAAAGCAGAGGCTCGGGGAGGTGGTATTTATCACTGGCTTATGCTACAAGAATAGTCACAAGATAAGAAGTGTGTGATGGTCTTCACCAATCTACTTCCATCAGCAGAAGAGGGACCCATCTCCCTATCTTCCCAAGCTAAAAGACTACTGAACCCCTACTTCTGGCTCTGCTATTCCAATGTTTCTCCTAGGGCAGTATTCTCTGGGTTACTCAAGGTCAGCAAGGGAGGGATGAGAGCTCTTAGAGTTTATTCAGTCACCATGTCTCCCAGAAGTTCAATAAGGAGAAGGACCAGGGATTCCAGGTAAGTGTCCAGTGATAAAAGGATGCAATGTCCTTGAGGAAGAAACATGAAGACACCCCAAGAAGAGAAAATGGACTTTTTCTACCAGATCCTTTGCCCGCATGTACCTTATATACATGCCTTTGAACTTGTGCCCTCTCTTGTCCCAGGCAACCCTGTGAGACTCGGAAAAATTGTGGATCCACCTCAGAAAAGGGAATTTCCACACTGGAAGTCCTCCACACTGCTGAATTCATATATAGTTCCTCAAAAGAAAAAAAAAAACACCTCTTCAAATGGAGGTGTACAAATACCCTACAATAAGAGCAGTCACAAAGCATCATGTGAGGATACTAAGTGATTAAATGATTTTCCCAGTGTCATTTAGCCAATATGTATGAGAAATGGAACTTAAATACAGTCTCCAAGACCAGCTCCCTGCTCCATACACTACAAATGCTTCTAATTATAGTCATAGAAATCTTCATTTTATAGATGAACAAGCTGAAGTTGAGTATGATTGAATGGGTTGTCATGGTCACATAGTTCATAAATTTTGAAACCAAGATTATATGCCAAGTCTCTTTGACTATAAGTCTAGTACTTGAGCAACACTGCCATAGCATTTTGAGAATATGAATATGCACTCATGCGTGTATGAGAACTCATATATGTATGAGAAAAGAGGTATTAGACTGATTGCCAAACTCAAGGTCTACGAAGCTGTGGTGCTGACCTCATTGTTGTATGCATGTGAAACCTGGACAGTCTACCAGTACCCTGCCAGGAAACTGAATTGCTTCCATCTGAATTGTCTTAGGAAGATTTTTGAGATCACCTGGCAGGATAAGGTACCAGACACTGAGGTCCTTACTTGAGCTAAACTGCCAAGCATTCAAACTCTGCTACAGAGAGCACAACTCTGATTGGCTGACCATGTTGTTCAAATGCAAAACATATTCTTGCCAAAAAGACTATTTTATGGAGAACTCACACAGAGCAAGTGTTCACATGGTGGTCAGAAGAAACAATACAAAGACACTCTCAAAATCTCTCTTAAGAGCTTTGGAACTGATGGTGTGACATGGGAGCCATTGGCACAGGACCACTCAGCAAGGCATGCCCACATCAGAGAAGGTGCTGTGCTCTATGAGCAAAGCAGAATTGAAACAGCTCAAAGGAAACACAGGATGTGAAAATTTGGAGTATACACACCAAATGTTCATATGGATTATTTGTGCCTTACCTGAGTTTGTATTAGCCTGATCAGGCACAGTCAAACATATTGAATCTTGACTCAAGCATAGCAATGTCATTTTGGTCCTCTTCAAGAATGAAAGACAACAAACAATATGTCTAGACACATCTATATACATATATACACATACATATACCTTTGTATGTCTGTGTGTATTTGTGTAGCAGCTAGGTGGCACAGCGGATAAAGTGTCAGGCTTAGAGTCAGGAAGACTTCTTTTCCTGAATTCAAAGTTCGAATGTGGCCTTAGACACTTACTAATTCTATGACCGTGGGCAATTCACTTACCTTTGCCAAGAAAACCCAAATGGGATCAGGAAGAGTCAGATATGACTGAAAATAACTGAATACATGTATATACACACACATACATATTTGTGCATATGTATTTACACACACATACAAACGTATGTGTGTCTATATGTTCGTATGTTAATATGTGTGTATGATTACTTTTCCTACTCACTGCCTCATAAAAGTGACACCAAGGCTTAAAAATCTATGAATATAAACTCTGGTTGATCTTGCCAATGTTTTGAATATTAAATAAATAAACAAACAAATAAATAGATAGATAAGTAAATAAATAAAGTGTCTGAAATTTAAAAAAAGTTAGAGAGAAGTGGTTCCTGGGTAATTAATCATTTTATTAATAACATTAGCATATTATTAATGAAAGGATAAATGACACCCTTGAATATCAAAGATTCTTCATGTAACCCACTCAACATTTACATGCCCTTGGAAGTGTGGGAATTCCTGAGGATGGCAATTTATTCTGATCGGTTAACAAGTAAGGAGAGAAAATGAAAACTATAGTGAGAGGCAGGAGGATAACTTTGATATCAATGAGGGGCTAGGGGATAACTTTGATTATATATTTTACTTCCAAATCACTCTCAGCCTTGGGTGATTTAGAAAAAGTATCTATATCCCCCATGGAGCCTGAGTAGAACAAATGGGCCAGAGTTTCACCTAAGATTAAATTCCTCTAAGATTGGGTGGGGTAGTAATTGAGGAGAATGTTGATCCTATCCTTCAGAGGTTGAGTCTTGAAATGAGGACTTTAGAAAAAGGGGTAAAACTCTAGACTTCCCCATTCATTGACTATTAAAAATCATTTATTTTAAGCAATG
This sequence comes from Trichosurus vulpecula, assembly GCF_011100635.1. Lineage (NCBI taxonomy): Eukaryota > Metazoa > Chordata > Mammalia > Diprotodontia > Phalangeridae > Trichosurus > Trichosurus vulpecula. The sequence goes on along the minus strand of NC_050576.1, from coordinate 353,073,563 downwards.
AATATATTCTAGGAGGGGAATTTTGTTCCATGGAGTTGAAACCAGTAAAAGAGTACTAGATGGACCTTGGAGCATAGGGTCAGGGGACTGAGCTCTGTGGAACTCTACTATAGACTTCTTTTTAATTAGGCCTTCATCTACTTATCATGCATCCTTTTTTGGTGAGTTGGCTAATTGTGATCCAATGTAATTGTATCATCATCCAGACAAGAATTTCATTTTATCCAGAAGAGCATTATGAGTTACAAAATATCTATAATTTTGCTGGGGAGGTGAGGAGGCAAGATAGCAAAGTGAAGGCAGGAACTCACCTGAGATCTCCCAAATTCCCTCCATACAACTTTGAATTAACACCTCAAAACAAATTATGGAGTGACAAAACCCACACAAGGTCAAAGTTACATAATTTTCCAGTCTAAGGCAATTTAAAAGGTGGGCATGAAAGACCTATCTCACTAGTGTGTGAATGGAAAGAAGTCCAACACAGTCTATGTCAGCTCAGACCACACCCTAACAAGGTAGCAACACACCTGGGTAATGACTGAATCAGTGACAATGGTGGGTTCCTGAGCTTTCAATCCAGAGATGGTAAGGGGTTGGGACAACTGGTCAGAAGGAGATTAAAGCGGAACCTTTGCTGGTACTGGTAGTAGTACACTGTTGTATTGTCCGTGCACACTCTTGGGTCACAGTCCCAGGGTAAGGAGAAGCACTAGAAAAATTTGTGACCCTGGTTACATTAACAGGGCAGAAAAGAGTGCTTGTGGTTCCTCACAGTCCAGAGCACAGGCTAGGAGAGAAGTGCCCACACCTCTCCTTAGATCCTAGCAGCTTGAAAGAACTGAAAACTTACAAACCCCCAGAACTAGATCTAAGAACAGCAGCAGGAAAGGCTTGAAGCTTAGGACAGTGTCCCCTCCACCAAAGGAAGAAAGCCGAACTTTAACATAAAGTTAAAAGTTTAGAAAAAATAGTCTGGACAAATGAGTAAATAACAGCAAAGTAATCTGGCAAAAGTTACTTCAGTGGCAAGGAAGATGAAAAGAGAACTCAGAAACAGACAGTGAAATCAAGCTGCTATATGCAAAATCTCAAAGAAAAGTATGAATCAGCCTCAGGATCAAAAATAATTCCGGGAAGAACTAAAAAAAGTATTTTAAAAGTCAATAACAGGAAAAATTGGGAAGAGAAATGAAAGTAATCCAAAAAAATCATGGAAAAAGTTAAGTGCTTGATAAATGAAGTTAAAAAAATATTGCTGAAAGTAATATCTTAAACAAAAAAAAATAGGCCAAATGGCAAAAGGGGCCCAAAAATCTACTGAAAGACTACTTTAAAAGAAAAATTGGGCAAATGGAAAAGGAGGTACAAAATCTCAATCAACAATAAATAATTCCTTAAATAACAGAATTGGAGAAGTGGAAGTTAATGACTCCACAAGATATTAAGAAACAAAAAAACAAAATTTTAAAGAATGATGAAAAAGTGAAATAACTCATTGGAAAAAATAAAACAAAAAAGAAAAACTGACCTGGAATATTAAGGAGAGAACTTAAGAGTTATTAGACTACCTGAAAGTCATGATAAAGAAAAAAAGCACCTAGACATTATAGTTCAAGGAATTTCCAAAGAAAACATCCCACATATATTGGAACCAGAGGGTAAAATAAAAATTGAAAGAATCCACTAATCACATCGCCTCCTGAAAAGATTCCAAAATGAAAAGTCCCAGGAATATTATAGGAAAATTCCTATGGTTCAAGGAGAAAATACTGGAAGGAAGCCAGAAAGAAACAATTCGAATATCAAGAGTCCGTAGTATAACCCAAGATTTAGCAGCTAATATATTAAAGAATCAGAGGGTTTTAAATATGATATTCTGTAGATCAAAGGAGGGAGGAATAAAATTAATAATAACCTATGCAGAGGGGAAAAGCAGACATTTAAATATATTGAGGATGTTAAACCATTCTTTTTTAAAAATCATTATTTATTTAACATTTTTAGTTTTCAGCATTAATTTTCACAAGAGTTTGAATTACAAATTTTTTCCCCATTTCTATCCTACCCCCCACTCCAAGATGGCACATATTCTGATTGCACCATTCCCCACTCAACCCTCCCTTCTGTCACCATACTCCCCCCCATCCCCTTTTGCCTTACTTTCTCATAGGGCAAGATAGATTTCTGTACACCATTGCCTGTATATCTTATTTCGTAGTTGCATGCAAAAACTTTTTATTGAACATCTGCTTTTAAAACTTTGAGTTCCAAATTCTCTCCCCTCTTCCCTCATCACCCACCCTTCCTAAAAAGTCAGGCAATTCAACAGGTCACGTGTGTATCATTATGCAAAACCCTTCCACAATAGTCATGTTGTGAAAGACTAACTATGTTTTGTTCCTTCCTATCCTATCCCCCTTTATCCAATTTTCTCCCTTGGTGCTGTCCCTTTTCAAAGATGTTTGCTTTTGATTACCTTCTCCCCCTATCTGCCCTCCCTTCTATCATTCCCCCTTTTTTATCTCCTTCCTCCTTCTTTCCTGTGGGGTAAGACACCAAATTGAGTGTACATGTTATTCCCTCCTCAGGTCAAATCCAATGAGAGCAAGATTCACTCTTATGTATATATGTGTGTGTGTATATACATATATAGATATAGATATAGATATAGATATAGATATAGATATAGATGTATGTATGTATGTATATTCCCTTCAGCTACCCTAATACTGAGGTCTCATGAATCATACACATCATCTTTCCATGTAGGAATGTAAACATAACAATTCAACTTTAGTAAGTCCCTTATGATTTCTCTTTCTTGATTACCTTTTTATGCTTCTCTTGATTGTTGTGTTTGAAAGTCAAATTTTCTATTCAGCTCTGGTCTTTTCACTGAGAAAGCTTGAAAGTCCTCTATTTTATTGAAAATCCATATTTTGCCTTGGAGCATGATACCCACTTTTGTTGAGTAGGTGATTCTTGGTTTTAATCCTAGCTCCATTGGCCTCTGGAACATCATATTCCAAGCCCTTTGATCCCTTAATGTAGAACCTGCTAGATCTTGTGTTATTCTGATTGTGTTTCCACAATACTCAAATTGTTTCTTTCTGGCTGCTTGCAGTATGTTCTCCTTGATCTGGGAGCTCTGGAATTTGGCAACAATATTCCTAGGGGTTTTCTTTTGGGGATCTTTTTGAGGAGGCGATCTATGGATTCTTTCAATTTCTATTTTACCCTTGGGCTCTAGAATGTCAGGGCAGTTCTCCTTGCTAATTTCTTGAAAGATGATATCTAGGCTCTTTTTTTGATCATGGCTTTCAGGTAGTGCAACAGTTTTTAAATTATCTCTCCTGGATCTATTCTCCAGGTCAGTGGCTTTTCCAATGAGATATTTAACATTGTCTTCCATTTTTTCATTCCTTTGGTTCTGTTTTATAATATCTTCATTTCTCATCAAGTCACTAGCTTCCACTTGCTCCAGTCTAATTTTTAAGGTAATATTTTCTTCAGTGGTCTTTTGGATCTCCTTTTCTATTTGGCTAATTCTGCCTTTCAAGGCATTCTTATCCTCATTGGCTTTTTGGAGCTCTTTTGCCATTCAAATTAGTCTATTTTTTAGGGTGTTAGGGTGTCTGAGTCCATTTTCGGTGCCTGGCCATCTTCCCATCCCACTTACTTGACCCTTGAGTTTTTCCTTGGGGTATGACTGCTTGTAGAGTAAAGAGTACTTTATTCCAAGCTTGAAGGGATTCACTGTTGTTTTCAGAGCTATTTTTATACAGCCAGCTCTGCCACACCAGCACTCCTCCTTCCAGAAGAACCACCAACCTGGACCTGACTCAGATCCCTAAGCAGGCTCTGCACTCCTGCTCTGATCTGCTACTTAATTCATACCACCAGGTGGGCCTGGGGCCAGAAGCAACTGCAGCTGTAGTTCTATAGCTGCACCTCCTCCACTGCCCCCAGAGCAGTGGACGAACTACGAACTCCTTTCACTCTGTCCCCTGCAGCTTTTCCCACTAACCTTCTCTGTTGTCTTTGGTGTTTGTGGGTTGAGAAGTATGGTAACTGCCACAGCTCTCTGATTCAGAGCACTAGGGCATGTTCCACCCAATTCCTGGGGTGGTTGGTCTGGGTGCAGCCCAAGCTGGGCTCTGCTCCCAGTTCCATGGGATAGACTTTACCCAGCAGCCACCTAGGCTGTCCTGGACTGGAGCCCTGCTTCTCTATGCTATTTCATGGGTTCTGCAGCTCTACAATTTGTTCAGAGCCATTTTTATAGGTTTTTGGAGGGACCTGGATGGGAACTCAGGCAAGTACCTGCTTTCCAGTGGCCATTTTGGCTCTGCCCCCATGTTTAACCATTCTTCATGAAAATATCAGAGGAGAATAGAAAGTTGACTTTCAAATATGAGGCAAGAGAAGCATAAAAAGGCAAACAGGAAAGGGAAACCATAAGGTAGTAAATAAGGTTAAACTGCTACTATTTCAACATGGGAAGATAATACTTGTAACTCCTAAGAATTTTATCCCTATTAATGCAGTTAGAAGGGATAAACATAGAAAGTTGGTGTGGGTATATGTTGACTCTTAAGGAATGACATAGTAAAAAATAAGAAGCAATGAAGATGCTACAAGAGAGGGGTGGGATAAAGGTAGAGTGGGGTAAGTTATGTCACATAAAAGAGGGGCAAAAGAGCTTTTATAGTAGAAGAGAAGATAGTGGGCATCAAAAGAGCTTTTATAGTAGAAGAGAAGATAGTGGGTGGCAGGCAGGGCTTGATCCTTACTCTCATTGGAATTGGCTTAAATTGGGAATAATTTACACAGTATAGGGAAATGAGTAGGAGAAGGGGCGGGTGATAGAAGGGAGAGGAGACTTGGAAGGCAGTGGTCAGGAACAAAACACTTTTAAGTAGGGACAGAGAGAAATAAAAGAGCCCTAAACAAAATGCTAACCTCTGAGTTTATATACCCTGTTCGGGGCTGAAGGCTTCTCACCTAATCAGCAGAAGGGTGTGGGACTAAGCACTTGATTACTTTAGCATTCTCAGAAGAAAAAAAAAAACAGCAAAAATGTCTTAATTACTTATATTAATTATTGATACAAATCCAAATTCTTAAAAGAAAAGTTAAATAAATTATAGAAGGAAATAAACAGTAAAACTACTAATTGGGGACCTCAACTGTCCCCCCTTAACTAGAGAAAATCAACCAAAAAAACTAAAACTGAAAGCAGTTAAGAAAATGAACAGAACTTTAGAAAAATTAGATATGAGAGATCTATCAAGAAAATGGAACGAAAATAGAAAGAAACATACCTTGTTCTCATCAGTACATGGCATCTACACAAAAAAATGACCCTATATTGGGGCATAAAAACCTCAACCGAATGCAGAAAAGTAGACATATTAAATGAATAATTTTCAGATCATAAAGCAAAAAAAAATACATTTAATAAAGGGGCATGGAAATATAGATTAAAACTAACTGGAAACTAAATACTTTATCAAAAAGAATGACTGGTTACAGAATGAATCATAGAAAAAAGAAATAATACCACTAAAGAGAATGACAACCATGAGACAACATATTAAAATTCATGGGTTGCAACCAAAGCACTCACTGGTTAGGGGAAAATTTCTATCTCTAAAATCTAACATCAATAAAACATAGCAAAAGCAGATCAATAATTTGTTCATGTAGTCTAAAAAGGTAGGAAAATAGAATGTATTTTAAATGGTCAATAAAGCATCAAATTTAAAATCTTGATAATCAAAGGGGACATTAGTAAAATTGAAAGTAATGAAAACCATTGCAGAAATAAATAAAACTAAAGCTGGTTTTGTGGGAAAAAAATGAAATAGATAAAACTGATCAATTTGATTAACCAAAGGAAGAAGAAAACAAAATTACCATTATCAAAATGGTATGGGGGAGATTATCGATAATGACCACATTAAATAATTATTAGGAGCTATTTTGTCCAATTATATGCCAACAAATAGATGATCATAGTGAAATTGATGAATACTCTTAACAACGTTAATTGCCTAGATTAACAGAAGAGGAAATATAATATTTAAATGACCAAATCTTAGAAAAATAAATTGAACCAGCCATCAGTATGCTCCTTAAGGAAAAAAAAAATCACAGGACCAGCTGGATTCACAAATGAATTCTACTGATCATTTAAAGGCAAATTAATTCTGATACTACATGAATCATATGGAAAAAATAGACAAAAACATAGTCCTACCAATTTCCTTTTATGGCTCAAATAGTTTTTTGATACCTAAACAAGGAATAGCAAAAACAGAGAAAGGAAACTACAGACCAATTTGCCTAATGAATACTGATGCAAAAATTTTAAATAAAATAAAGCAAGGAAATTAAAGCAATATATCACTGAGATTATAAACTATGATTAGGTAGTATGTATACCAGGAAGGTAAAGCTGGTTCAATATTAGGAAAACTATTAACATAATTGACTATGTCAACAGGAAAAACAACAAAAATCATATGATTACCTCGATAGATCCAGAAAAGGCTTTTTAACAAAGTACAAAATGCACTCCTATTAAAAAACCATAGAAAGTATAGGAATAAGTGGAGCCTTGCTTAAAAATGATAAGCAATGTCTAACTAAAATAATCAGCAAATGTTACTTGTACAAAGGATAAGCTTGAAACCTTTCCAATAAGATTCAGGGTGAAGTAAAGATACACATTATCACCACTATTATTCATTATTGCAGTAGAAATGTTAGCCTTTCACTGCTTGGTCTATTACCAAAGATGATTAGGGAAAAAGGAAAAAAAAAACCCTGTACATTCTAAAATATTTATATTATCTCTCTTTCTGTTGACAAAGAACTGGAAATTGTAGGGATGTCCATCAATTAGAGAATGGCTGGCTAAACAAGTTGTGGTGTATGATTGTTATAGAATACTACTCTGATACAGGAAATGATGAACTCAATGATTTTAGAAAAGCATGGAAAGACTTACACAGAGTCATGAAGAGCAAAATGAGCATGACTAAGAGAACATTGTATATAGTAACCACAATAATGTTTTAAGAATGATTTTGAGTGAATAAACGTTTTGCCTATTATAAATACTCAAATTAACTATAAAGGACGTTAGAGAAAGACACTATATGTATCCATAGAAAGAAGTGACAAATAGAAATTTGTGTATGATAATTTGACATATACTAGCCATCTCTAGGGTGGGGTAAGAGGGAAGAAAAAAATGCTAAAAAAGAAATTTACATGATAATTCTATTGTATATACTGATGTTTATTTTAGAATGTACACGTTCATTACATATACTGATTTATACATAGTAGATTAGCAATTTCATGTGTAATGATTTTTTTATGGAAAAAATCTGCACTGTTGAATAGAAATGCTTCTTTTATTCCATAAATTAAAAGAAATTGGAAACAAATAAAAACAAACTAACAAACAAACAAAAAAGAAATGCTAGCCTTGGAGAAGAAAAATAAATTAAAAGAATTAGATTAGATAATGAGGAAACAAAACTGTCATTCTTTGCAGAAGATATGATGGTCTACCTGGAGAATCCTAGAAAATCAAATAAAAAGCAGTTGAATTAATGAACACTTGGCAAAGTTAAAGGATATAAAATAAATCATCCTAAATCATCAGTATTCCTATATACTACCAACAAAGCCCAGCAAAAAGAGATAGAGAAATTTCTTTTAAAATATACATACAAAATATAAAATACTTGGGAGTCTACATAACAAGACAAATCCAGGAACTATATCAATAGAATTACAAAGCACTTTTCACACAAAATCAGATCTAACAACTGGAAAATGTAAATTGTTCATGGGAAGGCCAAACTGATATAATAAATATAATATTTCTACATAAATTAATTTACCTACTCAATGCCATGCTAATAAAATTACCAATTTCTTTATTTATACAGCCAGAAAAAGTAATAAAAATTTATTTTGAAGGGAAAAATGGAAAAGGAGGGCAAGGAAATTAATGAACAATAATGTGAAAGAAGGTAGTTTACTCATACCAGAGCTCAAACTGTACTACAGAGTGCTAATAAAACAATCTTGTATTAGTTAAGGAATAGATTGGTGCATCAGTGGAATTGATTAGGTACATAATATGCAACATCAAATGTCCATGACAATCTAGTTTTGATAAATCCAAATATCTAAGCTTTCGGGAGAAAAACTCACTATTTGACAAAAATTGCTGGGAAAACTGGAAAGAAGTATGGAAGAGACTAGGTATAGGTCAACATGTTTCACTACATACCAAGATAATGTACATGATTTAGACATACAGTTCAATACCATAAGTAAATTAGGGGAGCATGGAATAGCTTACTTCTCAGAATTATGGATAAAAAAAAATTAGGACCAAACAACTGTTAGAGAGGATTAAGTGATGTAAAATGGATAACCTGGTTACATTAAATTTAAAAGAGTTTGCACAAATAAAAACAATGTAGCCAAGATTGAAAGGAATAGAAACCAGGGACTGATTAATTACTGCAAGTGTCTTTGAAAAGGGCTAATTACTTAAATACAGGGAAAACTGAGTCATATTTATTTTTTTATTTTTTATTTAATATTCTATTTTCACCAGTTACATGTAAAAATAATTTTTAACATTCATTTTTTAAAAATGAGTTCCATATGCCCTCCCTTACTCTTCCTTTATCCCTTTTCATTGAGAAGATAGGAATTTATACAGGTTACATATGTGTTGTCATGCAAAATATTTCCCTAATAGTCATGTTGTGAAGGAAAACATGAACTACAAACCAACAAACAAAAAATTCAAGAAAAATGAAGTTTAAAAAAGGTATGCTTCAATCTATATTCAGACACCATCAGTTCTTTCTCTGGGAATACATAGCATTTTTTTTAAATTTAAATTTATTTATTTAACATATTTGGTTTTCAGCATTGATTTTCACAACAGTTTGAATTACAAATTTTCTCCCCATTTCTACCCTCCCCCCCACTCCAAGATGGCTTATATTCTGATTGCCCTGTTCCCCAGTCAGCCCTCCCCTCTATCACCCCCCTCCCCTCTCATCCCCTTTTCCCTTCCTTTCTTGTAGGGCAAGATAAATTTCTACGCCCCATTGCCTGTGTATCTTATTTTTTAGTTGCATGCCAAAACTTTTTTTGTTTTTGAACATCTGATTTTAAAACTTTGAGTTCCAAATTCTCACCCCTCTTCCCTTCCCTCCCACCCTCCCTAAGAAGTCGAGCAATTCAACCTAGGCCACACATGTATCATTATGTATAACCCTTCCACAATACTCATGTTGCGAAAGGCTAACTACATTTTGCTCCTTCCCAACCCATCCCGCTTTATTGAATTTTCGCCCTTGACCCTGCCCCTTTCCAAAGTGTTTGTTTTGATTACCTCCACCTCCATCTGCCCACCCCTCCATCATCCCCCCCCCCTTTTATTTTTTTTATCTTCCTCCCTCTTCTTTCCTGTGGGGTAAGATACCCAACTGAGTATGTATGGTATTCCCCCTCAGGCCAAATCTGATGACAGCAAGGTTCACTCATTCCCCCCTCACCTGCCCTCTCCCCTCCTCCCACAGAACTGCTTCCTCTTGCCACCTTTATGCGAGATAATCCACCCCGTTCTATCTCTCCCTATCTCCCTCTCTCAGTAAGTTGCTCTCTCATCCCTTAATTTCATTTAATTTCTTTTAGATATCTTCCCTTCATCTTCAACTCACCCTGTGTCTGCTCTCTCTCTTTTACATATATATATACATATACATATATAAACACATATGTATATATACACATACATACACATACATACATATACACATAGATATATACATACATACACATTCACTTACATATATATATATATATATATATATATATATATATATATATATATATATATATATATATATATATATATATATATGCCTATTCCCTTCAACTACCCTAATACTGAGGTCTCATGAATCATACACATCATCTTTCCATGTAGGAATGTAAACAAGACAGTTCAACTTTAGTAAGTCCCTTGCAATTTCCCTTTCTTGATTACCTTTTCATGCTTCTCTTGATTCTTGTGTTTGAAAGTCAAATTTTCTATTCAGTTCTGGTCTTTTCACTGAGAAAGCTTGAAAGTCCTCTATGTTATTGAAAATCCATATTTTGCCTTGGAACATGATACTCAGTTTTGCTGGGTAGGTGGTTCTAGGTTTTAATCCTAGCTCCATTGACCTCTGGAATATCGCATTCCAAGCCCTTCGATCTCTTAATGTAGAAGCTGCCAGATCTTGGGTTATTCTGATTGGGTTTCCACAATACTCAAATTGTTTCTTTCTGGCTGCTTGCAGTATTTTCTCCTTGATCTGGGAGCTCTGGAATTTGGTGACAATATTCCTAGGAGATTTCCTTTTGGGATCTATTTGAGGAGGCAATCAATGGATTCTTTCAATTTCTATTTTGCCCTGTGGCTCTAGAATATCAGGGCAGTTCTCCTTGATAATTTCTTGAAAGATGGTATCTAGGCTCTTTTTTTGATCATGGCTTTCAGGTAGTCCAGTAATTTTTAAATTATCTCTCCTGGATCTATTTTCCAGGTCATTGGTTTTTCCAAGGAGATATTTCACATTGCCTTCCATTTTTTCATTCCTTTCGTTCTGTTTTATAATATCCTGATTTCTCATAAAGTCACTAGCTTCCACTTGCTACAATCTAATTTTTAAAGTAGTATTTTCTTCAGTGGTCTTTTGGACCTCCTTTTCCATTTGGCTAATTCTGCCTTTCAAGGCATTCTTCTCCTCATTGGCTTTTTGGAGCTCTTTTGCCATTTGAGTTAGTCTGTTTTTTAAGGTGTTGTTTTCTTCAGTGTATTTTTCAGTATTTTTTTGGGTCTCCTTTAGCAAGTCATTGACTTGTTTTTCATGGTTTTCTCGCATCCTTCTCATTTCTCTTCCCAATTTTTCCTCTACTTCTCTAACTTGCTTTTCCAAATCCTTTTTGAGTTTTCCTATGGCCTGGGGCCAGTTCATGTTTTTCTTGGAGGCTGTTGGTGTAGGCTCTATGACTTTGTTGTCTTCTTTAGGCTGTATGTTTTGGTCTCCTTTGTTACCAAAGAAAGAATCCAAAGTCTGAGACTGAATCTGGGCACGTTTTTGCTGCCTGGCCATATTCCCAACCCACTAACTTGACCCTTGAGTTTTTCAGTGGGTGTATTGGCAACCAAAAATGGGCTCCTTAGCACTTCGTCAACAAGTGCCCTTGACTAGTTTGGCTTTTTCCCCTGAACTGAATGCTGTTTGTATCTTGGACTGGAGTAAGCTTGTCGGCCCCTTCACCTTGCTTCCCTTGCTTAAGCTGATGGAAAGAACCTGTGCTTTCCCGGTCAACCCCTTCACCTTGCTTAAGCAGATTGAAAGAACCTGTGCTTTCCCCGGCGTACCTTACACCCCCGCAAAAGCCGGATGGTTAAAAGCAGCTCCTGTTGGAGCCAGAGGCTGCTACAGCTACAGCCACAGCCACAGCTATAGCCACAGCCACAGCCACAGCTGAAGCAGGAGCTGCCAGTAGCAGAGCTGACCTACGGGAGGAAGCTGAACAAAGACTTCAGGCCAGTGGGTAATCTTTTTACCATAGAGGGGGAAGTATGATTTTGCTTTACGCAATCATGCTTCTCTGTAGCCTCCTGGTTACTCTTTCAAGGCGTACTTATTGGGCCTGGAAGCTTTTGATCAATATATCAAAATGGGGTTGCTGGTTCATGGGTTGGTTACTGTGGAGCCTAAATATATGTTTTGATTCTTCTGCCTTCTACTTTGAGAATTTCTTATATCCGGCGGTTCCGAACCTTTCAGACATGTTTATGATCCTCTTTGAGATTATAAACTCTGCCCTCCTAATACAGTGGGGTATGACTGCTTGTAGACTAATGAGTTCTATGTTCCACGTTTGGGGGGGAGGTGCCAGCTCTGTCAGACCCGCACTACTCCTTCTCCAAGAACCCCCAGTCCAGACTGGGCTTAGATCTTCAGCAGGCTGTTGCACTCCTGCTCTGATCCGCCACTTAATTCCTCCCACCAGGTGGGCCTGGAGCCGGAAGTAACAACAGCTGTAGCTGCCCCACCTCCGCTGCCCCCGGGGCTGGAAGCCGAACCGCAAACTCCTTCCACTCCCGCAGCTTTTCCCACTAACCTTCTCCGCAGTCTTTGGTGTTTGTGGGTCGAGGGGTCTGGTAACTGCCGCAGCTCACATATTCAGGGCGCTAGGGCCCCCTCTGCCTGGCTTCTGGTCTGGATGGTCCACGCCGCTCAGGCTGGGCTCTGCTCCACTCTGTTCCCAGCTCCCAGCTCCCAGCTCCGTGTGGAATAAACCTCACCCAGAGACCATCCAGGCTGTCCTGGGCTGGAGCCCTGCTTCCCTCTGCTGTTCTGTGGGTTCTGCCATTCTAGAATTGGTTCAGAGCCATTTTTTATAGGTTTTTGGAGGGACTCGGGTACTGAGCTCACTCTAGTCCCTGCTTACCAGCCGCCATCTTGGCTCTGCCCCGCCTACATAGCATTTTTTAATACTAAGTCCTTCAGAGTTGTCTTGGATCAATGGTCTCGCTGAGAATAGTAGTGTCATCCACAGCTGATCATCTTCTACTATGGCTGTTAGTGTGTATATTGTACATTTCACTTTGCCTTAGCTTATGTAAGTCTTTCCAGGTTTCTCTGAGAGCATCCTGCTCTTAATTTCATATGGCAGAATAGGATTCCATCGTAATCTCATAAAAGAATTTGGACATCCATTCCCCAACTGATGGCCATCCCCTGAATTCCAAATTCATTGCCACCAGAAAAGAGCTGCTGTTAATATATTTGTACATGTAAGTCTTTTTCCCTTTTCAAAAATCTCTTTTGGGGTACAGACCTAGTAGTAGTATTGCTTGGTCAAAAGGTTTGCATGGTTTCATACCTTTTTTGGCAAAGTTCCAAATTGCTCTACCGAATGGATGAATCGGTTCACAATTCTGCCAACAGTGCTATGATGTCTCATTTTCTCCACATCCATTCCAACATCTGCCATTTTTCTTTTCTATCCTATTAGCCAATCTAATAGGTATAAGGTAGAATCTCAGAATTGTTTAACCTGTATTTTTCCAATCAATAGTGAGTTAGTACATTTTTTTCAAATGACCATAGATAGTTTTGATTACTTTCATTTGAAAATTGTTCATATTTTTTCATCATTTATCAATTGGGGAATGGTTGTTTTTTTACCATAAATTTGACTCAGTTCTCTCTATGTTGGACAAAAGATGCTTTTATCAGAGAAAATTGCTTCAATTTTTTTTCCCCACAGATACTATTGCTAACTTTACTTCCCTCCATCCTATCTCCCCCATTTATTCTGTACTCTTTCTCCTTTCATCCTGTCCTTCCTAAAAAATGTTTTGCTTCTGACTAACCCTTCCCCCAATCTGCCCTCCCTTCTGTCACCCACCACTTCTCTTAGCCCTTTCCTTCTACTTTCCTGTAGGGTAATATACAGACTTCTATGCCCAACTGACTGTGTATATTGTTTTTTTCCTCTTTGGGGAAATTCTGATGAGAGTAAAGTTCCCTCCTCCCTCTCATCTCTTTCTTCTTCTCCTCCACTGTAAAAGATATTTTTCTACATTTTCATATGAAATAATTTACCCCATTCTACCCTTCCCTTTCCCTTTTTCCTAGTACATTCTTTTCTCACCCCTTAATTTATTTTTAAAATTTTAGATATCATCCTTTCTTATACAACTCACATCTGTGTCCTCTATCTATCTCCTTCTATCTGTTGTATTAATAAGAAAGTTCGTATGAGTTACAAGTATCATCTTCCCATGTAGGAACATAAACAGTTTAACCGTATTAAGTTCCTTATGATTTCCCTTTCTGGTTTACCTTTTTATGCTTCTTTTGAGTTTTGTATTTGAAAGTCAAATTTTCTAATCAGCTCTAGTCTTTTCATTAAGAATGCTCGAAAGTTCTCTATTTCATTGAATGACAATTTTCCCACTAATAGATTATACTCAGTTTTGTTATGTAGGTGACTCTTGGTTGTAACCCTAGCTCCTTTGTGCTCCTGAATATCATATTCCAAACTCTCTGATCTTTTAAGGTAGAAGCTGCTAAATCTTCTGTTATCCTGACTGTGGCTCCATAATATTTGAATTGTTCCTTTCTAGCTGCTTGCACTATCTTCTCCTTGTCCTGGGAGCTCTAGAATTTAGCTATAATATTCCTTGGAGTTTTCCTTTTGGGATATCTTTCAGGAGGTGATTAGTGGATTCTTTGATTTTTTTTTAATTTTACACTCTGGTTCTAAAATATCAGGACAGTTTTCCTTGATAAGTTCTTGAAAGATGATATCTAGACTCTTTTTGATCGTGGTTTTCAGGTAGTCCATTTTTTATTATCTTTCCTGGATCTGCTTTCCAGATCCATTTTTTCCAATGAGCTATTTCATATTTTCTTGTATGTTTCATCATTCTTTTGGTTTTGTTTAATTTTTTTATTGATTTCTCATGAAGTCATTAGCTTCCATTTGCTCAATTCTTATTTTTAAGAATTATTTTCTTTGGTGAGCTTTTGTACCTCCTTTTCCATTTGGACAATTCTGTTTTTTAAGGCACTCTTCTCGCCAATGGCTTTTAGTAACTTTTTTTTTTTTTTTTACCATTTCACCTACTCTGTTTTTAAGGTGTTATTTTCTTCAGTGTGTGTCTCTGTGTGTGTGTGTGTGTGTGTGTGTGTGTGTCTGTGTGTGTGTGTCTCCTTTAACCAAGCTGCTGATTCTTTTTTTTTCATGATTTTCTTGCATCATTTTCATTTCTCTTCCATTTTTTCCCTCTACCTCTCTTACTTGATTTTCAAACTCCTTTTTGAGCTCTTCCGTGGCTTGAAGCCAATTCATGTTTTTCTTGGAGTCTTTGGATATATGAGCTTTGACATTCTTATCTTCTGATGTGCATTTGCATTTTCCTTATCACCATAGCAACTTTCAATAGTCAGGATTTTTTCTTTTGTCTGTCTGTTTGTTTTCAAAGCCTATTACTTGATTTTTAACTCTTTGTTATATTAGGACTCTGCTTCCAGAGTGGAGAGCACATTGTCCTCATCTTTAGGTGTTTTGTGCAACTGTGTCCAGAGATACTTCTAGGGGCCTGTAAGTTTTCAGCTACTCCTCACAATCTGTGGGCTGATAGCTCTGGAAATAACTGCTGCTGCTAATGATTTAGTGTCTCCCCAGGCCTGCTCCCATTTTGTTGTGGGTGAGTCTGTGCCAATACAATCTGACCTGGACTGTGTTCTACTCTCAACCCAGGTGCAACATAACTTTCCTGCTAACCTTCTAAGTTGCCTTAGGCTGAAAAATATTTCATTCTGACTTTTTGTGCATTCTGCCACTCTATAATTTGTTTAAAGTCATTATGTAAAGGTGTTTGGAGAGGTTTGGAGGAGAGCCCAGGTAAGTCCATGCCTTTACTCCATCATCTGGCTCCACCTCCACTCTTGTCTTTAACAGATGAGAAATATGAAGCACTATGAGCTCACATTATTTTCCTACAGATTGAGTAAGTACTGGAACCAGGAGTTCACTACAGGTTCTCAGAACCCCGAGTCCTATGTTCATTCTGCTAAGCTAACTCTAATGTCTAGAAATCATGTGGCTAACAATTTTGTAATTTTGCTATATCCTGGTTCTAATACAGACTATAGATTAAAGAAAAAAAGCATAATTTCTTGTAACAATTAAATGTTGAAATGACTTTTAATATAATTGACAAATATATGTCTATAAAAGCTATTACTCACTTAAAGTGAAGTTAAGCAAAATCACAAAGTATCTGGAGAATTTCCTTTATTGTTCTTTCAAAGTGAGCTATTAACTCACAAACAAAATAAAACAACTAATAGAACTTCATCAGGTGATTCATAAAAAAAAAGAAAAAAACCTGGTAAGATGGACAATTTGAAATTCATTGTTGATTGCACTTATTTAATAATATTTTAATTGCTGTTGATTGAATGAATACTTTCAAGAAATATTCTCAGCTTGATTGGTATAACAATACCTTCTTTTAAAGCTAATGAGACATTACATTAGTAAATACACCTACCTATTCAGAGTTGTCTTCACAAATGAATAATAAATGGAGTGGTTTATTTTTAAGAGTTTTTCTGATGTTAATTAGCTTATAAATATTAAGCTTTTTTTTAAATTCCAGGAGTGTTTTTTTTAATACAGTGTTATCAACATGAAAAATAATTATTCTGTGGCACTTATATTGTGAAAAAGGAAAACCATTTAGTTGGATTTGAAGATCCCCTTCCCAATGGGAAAGTTTTCTTTACTAGAATCAATTGTACATTTCCAACACATCAAATTAATAATAACCAAAATCTACATAGTGCTTTAGAATTTGCAAAATGCTTGGTAAATATTATCTCCTTTTATTCTTGCAACAGTTCTGTGAGGAAAGTACTATTATTGTTATGCTTCATAACAGTAGTTTTACAGAGATATACATACCAAGGACTGTAGGTACCTATATGTCCATACCATTAGAAATAAAAAAAGGGAATTAATCAATTTCTTCAGTGATTTGCTAGTTGTAATTGGAAAGGTGAATTGATTTAATATAATTGTATTACAGTCCTCTAAAGTTTAGGATATTACTAGGTATTGGTGATCTAAAAACCAAAAATTAAACAATCCTTCCTTTCAAGAATGTTATATTCTATGTGCACAAAGGAAAGTAAATACAGGGTAGTCTTCTCCACTTCTATCCCCATGTGGTAATTCTCTTAGTTATATCCAGATACACACACACACACACACACACACACACGTATATGTGTGTGTGTATAATCCAAATTCAAAGTTTTTGCCCAAAACTTATTCTTGAAAGCAGAGCAAGACATTAAAAAACAACATAGCCATCTTGCACACTGTCACAGACCACGCAAAGCACATACAAAGTAAACAGCAAAGAAATGAATCAGATATTAAATGTTCTGAGAACCCATTCTTAAATGACTGCAAGAAGAATTAATTAACCCCATGCTTAATCTGGTTAACTCTTTGGTTTCCACAACACAAAGGAGAGAGACTCATCAGTCTAATAAGACTGAAATGAGAACAGAGTACAACTCAGTGACTTTCCTTTCCATCTTGTTATAGTAATAGTCTTGACAGTACTGACTTTTCAAGGGGCAGGCCAAGACGGTGGGGAAAAAACAGGGACATGCTTGAGCTCTCCCTAAACCCTTCCAAATACCTGTAAAAATGACTGTAAAGAAATTTTAGAGCCACAGCACCCACAAAATAAAAAAATGAAACAATTCTCCAGCCCAAGACAACTTGGAAGGTTGGCAGGACAGGTCTATCACACCAGGTTGGTCACACCAACATGGGCAACCCCAGCATAGAGAAGCATAGACAGGACTGGAGCAGGCCTCAGGGGACTGAATATCTGGCAGCTGTGGTGGTTTCCAGACTTCTCAACCCACAAGAATTTAAGACAATGTAGAAGGTCAGTGGGAAATCTCTGTCTGACCTGGATGGGAGAAAAGGGTAGTCCAGCCCCAGACCTAGGGTGGTGGAGGGTGTGGTGGCAGTGGCAACACCAGCAGCAGCTGCTTCTAAATCTCCAAGCCCACAGATGGTGGGGGCATCAAGTGTCTGATCAAAGCAGGAGTGCAGGGATCTCTGCTGGCCCTGAAGCAGGATTCTCTTGCTTTGCCCTGCTTGGATCTGGGTCACAGTCCTGGACAGTGGTCCTGGAGTGAGGAGAAGTGTTGCTGTCATGGCTGTGGAGAGGGAATCCTCCTTGCAGTTCCAGGGCAGAGAAGAGTGCTTGAGGTCACTCACAGACCAGAGCGTAGGCCAGGAGAAGAGTAAACACCTCTCCTTGGATCATACTAGCTCAGAAGAACTGAAAATTTGCAGGTGCCTACAAGTAGCTCAGAAAACTGCTGCATAAAACCCCTGAAACTTGGGACAGAGAACTCGCTACTCTGGAAACAGAGTCCTACCTTGACAAAGAGCTCAAAAGTGAAGTAATTGGGAAAAGGAGCAGACAGCATTAAAAAAAAAAACCTCAGGCTATAGAATCTTACTTTGGTGACAGAAATGATCAAAACATACAATTTGAAGAAGACAACAAAGTAAAAGATCCTATATCCAAAGCGTCCAAGAAAAACATGAATTGATCACAGGCCATGGAAGAGCTCAAATTTTTTTTTCAAAATCAAGTAAGAGAAGTGGAGGAAATATTTGGAAAAGAGATGAGAGTGATGCAAGAAAATCATGAAAAAAAGTCAATAGCTTGCTAAAGGAGAGGAAAAAATCCTGAAGAAAATAACACTTTAGCAAAATAGACTAACCCAAATGGCAAAAGAGGTCAAAAAGCCAATGAGGAGAAGAATGCCTAAAAAAAGCAGAATTAGCCAAATGGAAAAGGAGGCCCAAAAGTTCCCTGAAGAAAATAATTCCTTAAAAAATAGAATGGAGCAAATGGAGGCTAAGGACAGTATGATGAAACAAGAAATCATAAAACAGAATCAAGAGAATGAAAAATAGAAGGTAATGTGAGATATCTCATTGGAAAAACCACTGACCAGAAAAATGGATGCAGGGAAGATAATTTAAATATTATTGAACTACTTGAAAACCATGATCAAAACAAGAGCTTAGACATCATCTTTCAAGAAATTACCCAGGATAACTGCCCTGACATTCTAGAAGCAGAGGGTAAAATAAAAATTGAAAGAATCCACTGATCACCTCTTGAAAATGATCCCCAAAAGAAAACTCCTGAGAATGTTGTAGCCAAATTCCAGAGTTCCTAGGTCAAGGAGAAAATATTGCAAGCAGCCAGAAAAAACAAACAATTTGAGTATTGTGGAAACACAATCAGGATAACACAATATCTAGCAGCTTCTGCATTAAGAGATTGAAAGGATTGAAATATGATATTCCAGAGGTCAGAGGAGCTAGGATTAAAACCAAGAATCACCTACCCAACAAAACTGAGTATAATACTTCAGGGCAAAAAATGGGTATTCAATGAAATAAAGTACTTTCAAGAATTCTTGATGAAAAGACCAAAGCTGAATAGAAAATTTGACTTTCCAATACAAGAATCAAGAGAAACATGTAAAGGTAAACAGGAAAGAGAAATCATGAGGGACTTATTAAGGTTGAACTGTTTACATTCCTACATGGAAGAATGATATTTGTAACTCATGAGACGTTTCTCAGTACTAGGGTAGGTGAATGGAATATATTTATATATCTATATCTATGTATGTACAAGTACATAGATATAAATGTGTAGATATTGACATATAGATATGTGGACAGATAACACAGTGTGACTTGAATATGAAGGGATGATATCTAAAAAAATAAATGAAGGTGTGAGAGAGGAATATATTGGGACAAGGAAAAGGGGAGTGATAGAAGGGGGTAATATATCACACTTACAAGAGGCAAGAAAAAGCTGTTACAACAGAGGGGAAGAGGGGGGAAGTGGTAGGGAAAGAATCAACCTTGCTTGTATAAGATTTGGCTTAAGGAGGGAATAACATACATACTCAATTGAGCTTCTTTCCCTACAAGAAATTTAGAGGGAAGGGCATAAGAGGCAGAAGGGTGGTAGAAAGGCAGGTGGCTTGGGGAGGGGATAGTCAGAAGCAAACACTTTTGAAAAAGGACAGGGTCAAAGGAGAAAATAGAATGAATGGGGGGCAGGATTAGATGGAGAGAAATATAGGAAATCTTTCACAACATGACTAATATGGAAGTGTTTTGCATAACCATGCAGGTATAACCTATGCTGAATTGCTTGCCTTCTCAAGGAGTGTGGGTAGGGAGGGAGGAAGGGAGAGAATCTGGAACTCAAAGTTTTAAAATCAAATTTAAAAATTGCTTTTACATGCAACTTGCAAATAAGGTAGACAGGCAATGACATATAGAACTCTATCATGCTCTACGAGAAAGTAAAGGGGAAGGGGATAAATGGGGGCATGATAGAAGAGATGGCAGACTGGGGGAAGAGGTATTTGGAATTCATACCATCTTGGGGTGGGGAAGAGAGGTGGGTAAAAAATGTAGAACTCAAAGTTTTGTGGAAATGAATGTTGAAAATTACAAATAAATTCATTAATTTAAAAAAAAAAACTACTGACTTTTTGGCAAATAACCAAAATTACTCCATCATATTTTTAAAAATGTATGTACCTGAAGCCTACCTAGCCAATCAGAAGTTATTTTGGACATCTCTATTCTGTGGATTTCTTGCAAAGATTTCTGGAAAACAGTCCAAATAATTTTCTCCAATGTGTGAGGCTTTCTCAACTCCAAGTATTATTATTAATGGAAAAAAATGGTGGATGTGGAGAGGAAGAAAGAGGCACTTGTGAAGTGCCTAATGTATGCCAGTTATTATTCAAAGCACTTCCCAAACATGATCTCATTTGACTCTCACAAGAACCATGGGAATGTACTGTTGTCCTCTGGGCAATATCCTCAACTTGCACTATGATTTGAGTCCTCTAGAGGGCAATTATCTAAGGTACAAGGTACCCTATGATATTGCACTCCTAAAAATACAGCTACAAACACCCATGGAATTGTCTTTAATCATCAGTCTATTGACATAACTAATTTGAAATAAAACAATTTGCTCAAATTACCTGACCAACACAAATGATACTAATCAAACCAGAACAAACTATAACAAAAAAAGAAACCAGAACAACAGCAACAAACAAACAAACAAAAAGCCTCTGATAAATCAGGTGCTCCCTCTCCCAAATACAGAGAGTTTCATTGAGAAAAGTGGACATATGTATTGGCTATTCTAGTAAAACAGCACACAATTTGGGAACACGTAGACAAGGCAGTTTCTGTCTCTACTTATGCAGGGCCCCAGTGTTCTTTTTCAGCTTGGATTGTATTCATGCTCCTCTCTTCACTAGACATAATGTCTGTGCTAGAATATATTGTAGGTCACTTGGTTAGGTTTCATAGACCTGCTTGCTCATCACCACAGCTCAATATCCATTGATTGGTTTAGGTTATATTGCTGATGAGCTTCTGTGTTTAACTAGATAGGTCCTTCATTGGTACTATATTGAAAGGAGCAATTGAAGGAACCAGACATAGAACAAGAATAAGACTGTCTTCAAGTTTTGACAGGCTGTCATTCGTGAATAATAGTTATATTTGTTCTTTTTAGCCTCAGGGATAGAAGCAGAAAGTATGGATGATAGTTGCAGAGGACATCAAGTTTTCATGTAAGGGAAAATTCCTGCCCATTAGAGGTACCCTTAAGGTTGGAACAGTAGGTGGAGCAAAGATGGTGCTGTTAAAGGAAGGAACTACCAGAGCTCTCTTACAAATTCTATCAGATATGTCTAAAAAAGTGAATCTGAGCCAATCTGAGAGAGTCAGAAGCCGCTAGTAGACTGAGAGGGGTAGGAGCACCGGGAATGCAGAATGGCACCTGACCAAAACAACCAGGTTCAGCAAAGGAATCCAGTCAGTGTGCAGGTCTGGGAGAGCACTGGGTAAGCAAAATGCTGGAGCAGGAACAGGCCCAGGGCAGAAGTACCGGCTACAGCCACGATCAAGCCCCAGATCTCTCAGCCAAGGACAGGAGTCTGTAGGAGCAGAGCACAGAGCCTGTGGCCATAGGAGTAGGTAGCCCGGAGGCCTCCAACCCAAAGTCTCAAGGTTTGAAACTCACCCTCTTGAACTTCCAGGAGCCATGAAGTACAGGTAAAACTGCTCTTATCCCTCCCTGAATAAACCCAGAGAATAATACCTCAGGAGAAACATTGGAGCCAGAACAGTGGCTTCAGTAGCAAGAGAAGTAGGGGAGAGGGCCGTTCCTGTAGTGGCAGAAGGGGACTACGCAGGAAGAGAGATGTCCCAGCAGCCCTCACCTCAGCAGAAAAATAAGAGCAATTGAGCCCCAGGGGATGGAGCTAACTAAAGTCAACACCAGGAACCCAGATGGGGATTTGCACAGCCAGGGGAAGGGGCAAACACCGGCACAGACAAGAGATAAGACCACCTACTCTGTAGATCAGTCCTGGGGAGGAGGAGACCCCCAGCAGCCAGACCACCCCTCTCCCACATCTCAAGAAAACAGAGACCATCGAACATAAAGCCAGTAAGCAGACCCACAGATTCCAAGACAAGAAACTTGAGACAGAGCCCCCTGGCCCTCAGAAACAGAGATCCACTTCAAAAACCAGGAAGGGAAAAAACACCATGAAAAAACACACTAAGAAGCCAAAGACAATTGATTTGTACTATGGAGACAGTGAAGACCAAAACACCAATTCAGAAGAGGACAGCATGGATACTACACCCATATCTGAAACCTCAAAAGGGAAAGTGAACTGGTCTCCAGACCAAAAAGCATTCCTGGAAGAACTCAAGGAGGACTTTAAAAACCAAATTAAGGAGGTAAAAAAAAATTTTGAAAAATGGGAAAAAATTCAATGAGGAAAACAAATATTTAAAAGGTAAAATCAGGGAAATATTTTTTTTAAATGCAATTTATTTATTTAACATATTTGGTTTTCAGCATTGATTTTCACAACATTTTGAATTACAAATTTTCTCCCCATTTCTACCCTCCCCCCCACTCCAAGATGGCTTATATTCTGGTTGCCCTGTTCCCCAGTCAGCCCTCCCCTCTATCACCCCCCTCCCCTCTCATCCCCTTTTCCCTTCCTTTCTTGTAGGGCAAGATAAATTTCTACGCCCCATTGCCTGTGTATCTTATTTTTTAGTTGCATGCCAAAACTTTTTTTGTTTTTGAACATCTGATTTTAAAACTTTGAGTTCCAAATTCTCTTCCCTCTTCCCTTCCCACCCACCCTCCCTAAGAAGTTGAGCAATTCAACCTAGGCCACACATGTATTATTATGTATAACCCTTCCACAATACTCATGTTGTGAAAGGCTAACTACATTTTGCTCCTTCCCAACCCATCCCGCTTTATTGAATTTTCTCCCTTGACCCAATCAGGGAAATATTTAAGGAAAATCAGAATATAAATGGAGAAAATGTCTCATTGAAAAGTAAAATCAACCAAATGGAAAAGGAAATAGAGAAGATAAAGGAAGAAAATAAAATATTAAAAATTAGAATTGGGCAAGTAGAAGCTAATGAATCTGTGAGACTTCAAGAATCAGTCAAACAAAATCTAAAGAAAGAAAAAAAATAGAAGAAAACATGAAATATCTGATTGGAAAAACAAATGACCTGGAAATAGATTCAGGAGAGACAATCTAAGGTTATTAGTCTACCTGGAAGCTATGATAAAAAAAGAGCCTGGACAGTATCTTCCATGAAATCCTTGAGGAAAATTGCCCAAAGGTCCTAGAATCAGAGGGTAAAATTTTCATAGAAAGAATCCATAGATTGCCCCCCTGAAAAATATCTGAAATTGAAAACTCCGAGAAATATTATAGCCAAATTTCAGAACTACCAGGTCAAGCAGCTAGAAAGAAACAATTCAAATATCACGGAACTACAATCAGGATCATGTAGGATCCTTCAGCTTCTACATTAAATGACAGGAGAAATTGGAATATGATATTCTGAAAGGCAAAGGAGATTGGACTACAACCAAGGATCAACTACCCAGCAAAACTGAGCATAATTTTCCATGCAAGGAGATAGACATTCAATGAAATAAGGGAATTCCAGACCTTCCTAATGAAAAGGCCAGAGTTCAAAGGAAAAACTGATCTCCAAATACAAAACTCAAGAGAAACATAAAAAGGTAAATGGGGGGAAAACCCTAGTTAACCAATAAGGCTAATTAGTTACATGTTTCTTTTATATAAGTTTTATATATGTCAATTTGAGAATAGTATACTTATTATGACAAGTGAAAGGGCTATTCATAGACTGTGGATGTCAGTATAAAATAACCAATATAATGATAATAATATAATTATAGAAATACAAAGCGATGGTTCTGGGAGAAGAGGTAAGGAGGTAGTAAGAAAGGGTAAATTAAATCACATGAAGCGGCACAAAAACATATTGTAGTAGAGGGCAAAAAGGGAGGGAGAAGAGCAGTATTTGAGCTTTACTGTCATTGGATTTGTTTCAAGAAGGGAATAACATAACCTCATAAGTGTAGAAATCTAACATGTCCTACAGGCAGTAGGAGGGGAAAGGGGAAAAACGGAGGTGGGTGATCAGAAGAGAGGGAAGAAATAGCAAGGGGAAAATGGTAAGATAAGGGAGGGGAATCAAGAGGGAGGGTAAACTGAGGAAGGCAGCAGTCAAAAGCAAAGCTCTGTTGTGGAGTGGAAGGGGAAAGGGAGAAATAAAAGCATAAACAGGGGGGAAATAGGATGGAAAAAAGATACAGATAGTAATCATAACTGTGAATGTGAATGGAATGAACTCTCCCATAAAACGGAAGCAGATAGCAGAATGGATTAAAAACCATAATTTTCCAATATGCTGTTTACAAGAAACACATTTGAAATAGGGGGATACACAGAGGGTAAAGGTAAAAGGTTGGAGCAGACTATGTTGTGATTCAGCTAAAGTAAAAAAAAGGAGGGGAAGCAATCCTAATCTCAGACAAAGCAAAAGCAAAGATAGATCTAATTAAAAGAGATAAGGAAAGACACTGAATCCTGCTAAAAGTCACCATAAACAATGAAGCAATATCATTGTTTAACATAAATGCACCAAGTGGTATAGCAAGCAAATTCTTAGAGGAGAAGTTAAGGGAGTTACAGGAAGAAATAGACAGTAAAACCATACTAGTGGAAGACCTCAACCTCCCCCTCTCTGAAGTTGATAAATCTAACCTCAAAATAAATGAGAAAGAAGTTAAAAGGGTGAATAGAATTTTAGAAAAGACAGATATGACAGATATCTGGAGAAAACTGAATGAGGATAAAAAGGAATACACATTTTTCTCAGTGGTATGTGGCACATACTCAAAAATTGACTATGTACTAGGGCATAAAAACCTCACAATCCCGTGCAGAAAAGCAGAAGTAGTCAAATCATCCTTTTCAGATCATGATATAATAAAAATTATTGGTAATAAAAGCCATGGAAAAATAAGTTAAAAATTAATTGGAAAATAAATAATCTAATTCTAAAGAATGAGTGGGAAAAAGAACAAATCATAGAAACAATTAATAGCTTCATTCAAGAGAATGACAATAATGAGACAACATATCAAAACTTATGGGATGCAGCAAAAGCAGTTCTTAGGGGAAGTTTTATATCTCTAAATGCTTACATGAATAAAATAGAGAAAAAAGAGATAAATGAATTGGGCTTGCAACTGAAAAAAAAACTGGAAAAGGAATAAATTGAAAATTCTCAATTAAATACCAAATTAGAACTACTGAAAATCATAGGAGTGATTAATAAAACTGAAATCAAAAAAATATTAAATTAATAAATAAACCAAGAGCTGGTTTTATGAAAAAAAAAAAACCAACAACAAATTTGGTAAACCTTTGGCTAATTCAATTTAAAAAAAGAAAGAAGAAAACCAAGTTGCCAGTATCAAAAATGAAAATGGTGAATTCATCTGAAATGAAGAGGAAATTAAAAATATATATATATTAGGAATTAATTCTCCCAATTGCATGCCCATAAATTTGATAACCTCAGTGAAATGGATGAATATCTACAAACATATAAATCGCCCAGGTTAACAGAAGAGGAAGTAAAATACCTTTATAATCCCATCTCAGAAAAAGAAATTGAGCAAGCCATCAATGAACTCCCTAGGAGAAAATCTCCTGGGCCAGATGGTTTTACATGTGAATTTTATCAACATTCAAAGAACAATTAATTCCTATACTTTATAGACAATTTGGGAAAATAGGTGAAGAAGAAGTCCTACCAAATTTTTTTTTATGACACAAATATGGTATTAATACCTAAACCAAGAAGAGTCAAAACAGAGAAGGAAATTTATAGACCAATTTCCCTAATGAATACAGATGCAAAAAATTTTAAGTGAAATATTAGCAAAAGATTGCAGCAACTTATCATGAGTATAATACACTATGCCCAGGTAGGATTTATTCCAGGAATGCAAGACTGGTTCAATATTAGGAAAACTATCAGCATGATTGATCATATCAACAACAAAACCAGCAGAAACCTTATGATCACCTCAATAGATGCAGAAAAAGCCTTTGACAAAATGCAACACACATTCTTATTAAAAAAACTAGAAAGCATAGGAATAAATGTGGTCTTCCTTAAAATTATAAATAGCATCTAACTAAAACCATCAACAAGCATTATCTGTAATTGGGATGAGCTGGATACATTCCGCATAAGATCAGGGGTGAAACAAGGATGTCCATTATCACCCCTACTATTCCATTTGGTACTAGAAATGATAGCTGTAGAAATAAGAGAAGAAAAAATAAATTGAAGGAATTAGAATAAGCAAAGAAGAAACTAAATTATCATTTTTTTTGCAGAAGATATGATGATTTACTTAGAGAATCCTAAAGAATCAAGTAAAAAAATACTTGAAATAATAAACAACTTCAGCAAAATTGCAGGATATAAAATAAACTCAAATAAATCCTCAGCATTCCTATACAATACTAAGAAAGCCCAACAGCAAGAGATAGAAAGAGAAATTCCATTTAAAGTTACTATAGACACATATTTGGGAGTCTATCTGCCAAGATAAACCCAGGGCCTATGTGAACATAATTATGAAACACTTTTCACACAAATAGAGTCAGATCTAAATAAATGGAAAAATATCAGTTGCTCATGGTTAGGCCAAGCTAATATAATAAAAATGACAATTTTACCTAAATTAATTTATTTATTTAGTGCCATACCCATTGAACTACCAAAAAATTGTTGTACAGAGCTGGATAAAATAATAACAAAATTCATCTGGAAGAAAAAGAGGTCTAGGATATCTAGGGAATTAATGAAATAAATGCTAGGAAAGGTGGCCTAGCCATACCAGATGTTAAACTGTACTCTAAAGGAGCAGTCATTAAAACTACCTGGTACTGGCTAAGAAACAGAGTCATAGATCAGTGGAATAGGTTACATACACAACATGCAGTAGTCAATGACTATAGCAATTTACTCTTTGATAAACCCAAAGAATCCAGCTTCTGGGCTAAGAATTCACAATTTCACAAAAACTGCTGAGAAAATTGGAAAATGGTAGGACAGTATACTATATATCAAAATAAGTAAAGTCAAAATGCATTCATGATTTAGGAATAAAGTCTGATACTATATGCAAATTGGGAGAGCAAAGAATAGTTTATCTACTGGATTTATGGGAAAGCAAAGAATTCATGACACAACAAGAGATAAAGAGTATTGTAAAATGCAAAATGCATAATTTTGATTATGTTAAATTGAAAAGATTTTGTATAAAAAAGCCAAAGCAACAAAGATTAGAAGTGAAACAGAAAATTGGGGGAAAATCTTTATAAGTAGTGTCTCTGAAAAAGGCTTCATCTCTAAAATATACAGGGAACTGAGCCAAATTTATAGGAATACAAGTCATTCCCCAATTGAGAAATGGTCAAAGGATATGAGCAGGCAGTTTCCAGAGGAAGAAATTAAAGATATCTGTAGGCATATGAAAAATACTTAAAATCACTACTGATTAGAGAAATGTAAATCAAAACAGCTCTTAGGTACCACATCTCTCCTCTCAGATTGGCTAAAATGACAAAACAGGGAAATGATAAATGCTGGAGAGGATGTGGGAAAACTGGAACACTGTTATACTGCTGGTGGAGTTGTGAACTGATCTAGCCATTCTGGAGAGCAATTTGGAACCATGTCCAAAGGGCTATACAAATGTTCACACCCTTTGAACCAGCAATACCACTTTGAGGCTTGTATCCCAAAGAGACCACATGAGTGGGAAAAGGACCCATATGTATAAAAATATTTATAGCTGCTCTTTTTTTGCAGTAGCAAAGAATTTGAAAATCAAGGGGATGCCTATCAATTGGGCAATGGCTGAACAATTTGTGGTATATGAATATAATGGTCTACTATTGTGCTCTCAGTAAAGGGGAAGATATGGACTTCATAATAACCTGGAAAAACCTACACTATATAATGCTGAGTGAGTGGAGCAGAACTAGGAAAACATTATACACAACCACAGATATATGGTTTCTGTGATGACTAACCCTGATAGACTTAGCTCTTCTCAGCAATTCAAAGATAACTCCAAAGGACTCAAGATGGAGAGAGCTATCTACATCCAGAGGAAGAACTATGGAGACTGAATGCAGATTGAGGCAAACTGTTTGCTCTCCTTTTTTTCTTTCTTTTTTTTCTCTTTACTTTTTTTTTGTTTTGTTTTGTTTCTTCTTTCTCATGATTCATTCCATTGGTCATAATTCTTCTTTATAACTTGACTATTGTGCAAATAAGTTCAATGTGAAGTTATATGTAGAAGATATATTGGATTCCATGCCGTCTTGGAGCAGGACTGGGGGGTGGAATCAGGAACTCAGAATCATGAGGAACTGAGTATTGTAAACTTAAAATTAAAAATCTTAATTAAAAAAAAATGATTGGAGCAGTAGTAGTTTTTTCCCCTCATTTGTAGCTTTAAGAACTAGTTCATATACATAGATGAATGCAGTTCTTAGACTAGAAAGGGCTGTAGCATGACACTCATATTAATAAATTTAGATCTGCGACCATAGAAGTCAGGTCTCCAAGATGAGAAAACTGAGATAAAAGAGGTCAAATGATGATACTAAGTCACACACACACATATATATATATGTGATATATATTTATATATATGTATATATATTCATATATATATACATATATACATATATGTATATAAAATATCAGAAATAAGATTTAAACCTAGATCACTTGACTCAAAGTCCAGAATGAATTTGTACTATACCATAATGCCTCAACTAAAGCTATAGGTTTTATTAATAGCTCCTTCTTAGATTTTGTATGTTGTGAATTTTTCATTTCCACCACTACACTTCAACCACTCTATGGTATATAGCCTACTGGCTATAATTGGGTAGTATTTTTTTCTTTGCCTCTTAATTTTTACTAAAGCACTGTTTATTAGATTTGAAAGACTCTGGAGAAATAAAACTTTACTGGTGCTTTTCTGATGTATTCAATTCCTCTCAAAGGCACATCATTCTTTATTTTAAGCTGTAATCCAGAAAGACAAATCCCCCTTTCAGTCATCATATTCTTGAGTAGCTATTCTTTTCCCAGTTTTGTCTATTTGTCCAATAGTCTTTAGCTTCCATGAATTTGATCCCTAGTTAATGTGGAGATTGCATGTTCCATTAAACAAAACACCATACACAAAAGATGTATTTATTTATACATTCATGTATGTACTTAAATGTTGGTTTAATGTTTATACAATAGACTTTCTTTCCAACTACCCCACGAGGCAAGAATTGCAGATACTACCCTCATCTGGTTGATTAGTGAATTCATCAAATTGATTACATACTACTCTGTGATATGTAAAGCATTTTGAAAACCATAAAATTAAGTAGTTCCTATTGTTACAATAAATATATTGTTATTATAAATTCAGCTTTAAATTACTATACATGCACAAGTAGAACTCCTAATAAATTTTTACTAGATGTGTGACTGAGAAATAAATTTAATTTCTTTGAGACTTACCTTTCTGAGGTAAGTTTACTCATCTGTAAAATGAGGAGAATGGAACAGAAAATCCCTAAGTTACTTCCCATCTTGAATCTCTGTGATTCTGTGTTCTTGGATGTAAATGCATCTTCTCCCATTCCATTTTTCTTCTTTTAAAAAATGCATAAAATTTCTATGTTTTCATTTTAGCTAGTCAGTATATTTTCATTGCATGATAATTAAGTTATTATAGTGGTGTTAGTACAAAATGTCACTTGAATGTCTTGTATTGAGAAGAATTTAATAAAATATTCTAGGGTACCTAATGTGTTAATTATGTCACTTCATAGTAGAAGACATGCTCCCTTAAAAATACTTTCAATAAAAAGAATGTTTGAGTCAAAACTGCTATGAAGTCTTGTCAGGTATTCCTCTGTGGAAGTACAATTTGTTCCAATATGTTTACACATAAAACAGCTAAGTCTTTGTACTTTTGACATCTATAGAGAAAAGCAAGTTCTAATTAATATTAAATGGGTTTTCTAATGCTCTTATAATTGCAAAAAAAAAACATCAACCTCATGACAGTTTCAAGAAATCTTATTATCTGCTTTTCTCCAATGTTACAGTGCATCATTTTTGAAATAATAATTCAAATGATAATGATTTATATATAAGGGAATCATTTCCTCAGTGGATCTCAGGAACTTTACATAGCTGTCACATCATTCTTTAATATGTTTTTGGATACAGAAGTTTTTGTCTGAAGAAAAAGGAAAACAAAAGAGAGTTTAATCTGTCTACTTAGTTTGATTGTCCAAAGGAATAGGGAGAAAAAGACAATAAAAACTAATGTGCTGTCTGACAAATTTAAAGAAATTCCTGAGCTATCAGAGAAAAGCCTAGCTCTGTGGATGTAAGCTCTCTATGATGGAAGACTGGTAAGGCACTAGTATCATTATGCATTTGGGATTAAAGATTTATAAACTAGTATGCTTTCAGAGCTATTTGTGCATTAGAAAGAAAATAACACCTCCTGTAACTCCAGAAATCAATCTTTGGAAACAAAGATTTCCTTTAACTCTTGTCTTATTTGTGTTTCCTGTGCCAACCTCATTCTTCATGACAGTTTCCATCATATCTATTTTTTTTGGTCCGGGACTTCATAAACTGGAACTAGAAACTACAGAAGAGTTAGTGGTTATAGCTAACTTTCTAAAAAGATTTATTTGAAAAAAACAGTCTCACAGGTTGGCATCTCCAATTAAAGAGTTATCTGCCCAGCTTCCACTGAGTTGTGTTTCAAACGTCAGTACTAAATGTTACTTTTCATTCCTCTAAGTATTGATTCTGACCTGGCTGTAAAACCTGAATACTGGGAAGTGTGGATATTCAATTACCTGATGTTTTATCAATTAATAAGCATTCATTAAATTCCTTCTGTGTGTTATATACTGCACTAAGCACTGGACTACAAAATAAGGCAAAATATAGAGCTTACAGTATAATGGAAGAGGCAACAGGCAAAGAAAAAAACACCCAAAGCTTTGGAGGCAGAAGTTTTGTTGGAATGACAAGGTCAGAAGTCAGATTTTAAAGAGTTAAAAAGAGATGAGAAGATAGTGGACATTCCTATTATAGCCTGATTTTTCTACAAGTTTAGCTACAAATAGAGGAAGAGATGTATAGCAATAGTTAGCAGGGATGGGAGGATCAAGTGAAGAATTTTTCAGGATGAGGAGATACTAGAAAATGTGAAGGTAGTTGGGTATGAGCTTAAAAGTAATACAGTGGAGATGATAGAGGGGGCATTCTTTCAGAGGAGACAGGATGGAATGAGATCACTTAAATAGGTAGAGGGCAAGGAATAAGGCTACTTCATCATGTGTGACAGGAGTGAAGGAATAGATAACAGCAGAAGTCATTTCAGTGATAGGAAATGAGGAAGAAGAAATGGACTATTTTTTTGTAAAATATGATACAAGTATCTCAGAAGAAAGAGTGGAGGAAGGGAAAGGCACAGGAAGTTTGAGGATTGATAAAAAGATTTGGAAGAGCTGCTGTGGAGAGAGAGATAATGAGTTGATAAGAGAAGTAAATTGTCTAGAAGCAGTAGGGGATTAATTGAGGTTGTGTAGCATAAGTTTGTATTGGAAACTGTCAGAACTATTGTGTGACTTTCTCCACCTTCATTGAGAAGGAGGTGCATAAGAATGAAGGTAGTAAATAGTGGAGGTGATCCAGGGCTGCAGCTTGGCAGGGCACAGTCAGTAATATGAATATGGATGAAGGGAAAGTACAGTGTAGATTTGAATTGGTTCACCAAGGTAACAGAATGGGGAAAGGATGAGAGAGTAAGTAGTATAAATGGAAATGGACTGGGAGAGAATTGAGGAATCAGGGGATTGGAGGTCATTGTGCAGATGAAAAGTTGAGTTCCATAGGGACTCCAGAGGGAAAGTTGAAAAGCCAATGTTATAATGAGGTTATTTGAGAATTCTTGAAAACGGAGGTGAAACATTTATGAGTGATAGCAAGATCAAGATTATGTCCATCCAAATAAAATGAACAGGCAGTTTTCAGATGAATAAATGAAAGCTATCTATAGCCACATGAAAAATATGCTCCAAATCACTGTTAACTAGAGAAATGCAAATTAAAATACCTATCTGATTGGTTACCATGAAAAAAAGGAAAATGATAAATGTTGGGGATGTGGGGAAACAGGAACACTAATTCATTATTGGTGGAGTTGTGAACTTTTCTAATCATTCTGGAGAGCAATTTGGAACTATGCTCAAAGGGCTATAAAATTGTGCATAGCCATTGATCCAATAATACCACTACTAGGCCTGTATCCCAAACAGATCATAAAAAAGAGAAAAGACCCACATGTACAAAAATGTTTGTAGCTGCTCTTTTTGTGGTGGCTAAGAACTGGAAATTGAGGAGATACCCATCAATTGGGGAATGACTGAACAAGTTGTGGTGTATGAATGTAACGGAATAGTGTTGTTCTATAAGAAATGATGAGCAGGCAGATATCAGAAAAACCTGGAAAGACTTACATGGTCTGATGTTGAAAGAAGTGAGTAGAAAGACCATTGTGCACAGTAACAGCAATATTGTGTGATGATCAACAATCATAGGCTTAACTCTTCTCAGGAATGCAATGATCTAAGACAATTCCAAAGGACACATTATGAAAAATGCTATCCCCATCCAAAGAAAGAACTATTGAGTCTGAATGATGATCATTGCATACTATTTTTATTTTTTTTTCCTTCTCATGTTTTTTCCATTTAGTTCTTATTCTTCTTTCACTAGAGGACTAATGAGGAAATATGTTTAATATGATTGTAAATGTATATCCTATATCAGATTGCTTTCTTGGGAAGGTATAAAGCAAGGACCCTAGCATACCCAGGATTGCCTGCTAGCACAGATTCTTTGATCTGTTGTTAAAGGAAAAATAGCTTTTAAAGGGCTCATCAATCTTACTTTAATTAAACATATGTATCATTCACTTAATTCATGGGAAAGTTCAGCACCCTGAATGTAGAGAAAATATAAGCAGAGAAAATACAAGCAGATAAATTACAAGCAGAGAAATTACAAGCAGAGAAATTAGCACAGATCAACAGATAGGGCTCCTGTCTGAACAGAGTAATACATACATAGTCACCAGAGAAATAGCACAAACATGTATGTGTATATATGTGTGTGTATGTGTATATATATGTATATGTAAATACATATACTCACATACACACAGACACAGCCAAACATATATCTGCATACATACATATATGTATATGTGTATACATATACTTTATGTGTGTATGTATATTATACTTATACACATATACATATATAAACAAACAAACATATAGATATACATACATGTGTGTATATATACACACAAACATATATGTGTGTATATGTATATGTATATATACATGCAAACATTTATTTGTATAAATGTATATGTGTGTGTATGTGTGTGTGTGTGTGTGTGTGTGTGTGTGTGTGTATTCCCTCTAACTAACCTAATACTGAGAAAGGTCTCGTGAGTTGTAGATATCATCTTTCCATGTAGGAATGTAAAAAGTTTAAATTTAATAAGTCCCTTATTATTTCCCTTTCTAGTTTATCTTTTCATGATTCTCTTGAGTCTTGTATTTGAAAGTAAAATTTTCTATTTAGTTCTGGTCTTTTCATCAATAATGCTTAAAAGTCCTCCATTTCACTGAATATCATTTTTCCTCCTCAAGGATTATACTCAGTTTTGCTGGGTTGTTGATTCTTGGTTTTAATCCTAGCTCCTTTGACTTCCAGAATATGATAGTCCAAGCCCCTGATCCCTTAAAGAAGAAGCTGCTAAATTTTGCATTGTTCTGATTGTGTTTTCACAGCACTTGAATTTTTTTCTTTCTTGCTGCTTACAATATTTTCTCCTTGACCTGGGAACACTGGAATTCAGCTACAATATTTTGAGTAGTTTTCATTTTGGGATCTCTTTCAGGTGGCGATCCATGGATTCTTTCAATTTCTATTTTACCTTCTGTTTCTAGAATATCAGGGCAGTTATCCTAGATAATTTCTTGAAAGATTATATCCAGGTTCTTTTTTTTTATCATGGCTTTCATGTAGTCCAATAATTTTTAAATTATCCCTCCCACATATATTTTCCAGGTCAGGTATTTTCCCAATGAGATATTTTACATTGTCTCCTATCTGTTTTCGTTCTTTTAGTTCTCTTTTATAATTTCTTGATTTCTCATAGAGTCACTAGCTTCCATTTGCTTCATTCAAATTTTTAAGGAATTATATTCTTTTGAACCTCCTTTTTTCCATTTGGCCGATTTTGCTTTTTAAGGCCTTCTTCTCCTCATTGTCTTTTTCACCTCTTTTGCCATTTGAGTTAGTCTATTTTTAAGGTGTTATTGCCTTCAGCATTTTTTTGGTTCTTCTTCACAAGGTGCTGACTTGTTTTTCATAATTTTCTCGCATCACTCTCATTTCTCTTCCCAATTTTAACTCTACTTCTCTTACTTGATTTTCAAAATCCTTTTTGAGCTCTTCCATGACCTGCAACCAATTTGTATTTTTCTTGGAGGCTTTGGTTAAAGGAGCTATGACTTTTTTTTCTTCTGGTTGTGTGTTTTGAACTTTTGTCCCCAAAGTAAGATTCTATAGTATGAGCTTTTTATGCTATTTGCCCATTTTCCCAGGCAATTATTTGACTTCTTAACTCTTTGTAAAGGTAAGAGTCTGCTTCCAGTGTAAAAGGTGTACTGCCTCAATCTTCAGGGATTTTGTTCAGCTCTTTTCAGAGACACTTCTAGGTATCTGTAAATTTTTAGTTCTTCCAAGGTGGTGTGACCAAAGAAGTGTTTACTCCTCTCCTGGCCTGTTCTCTAATGTGTGAGTGACCACAAGCACTCTTTTCTGCCTTGGAACTGTGAGGAGGATTCCCTCTCCACCATGGCCAAAAGCTCTGCCATGTTAGCACTCCTCTTAGCCCAGAACCACCACCCAGGACTGCAATCCAGATTTAAGCAAGGGCAACCCAAGAGAAACTTTCATCAGAGTCAGCAAACAGATCTCTGAAAACCCCTATGATCAGCCACTCAATCTCCACACTGTCTGTGGGCCTATAACTGTGGAAGCTGCTACAGCTGCTGCCCTGGGGCTTCTCTCTCACTCATGTCCAACAGAAGTTTCCTACTGACATTCTAAGTTGTCTTCATCAATTGTTGGTTGAGAAGCCTGGAAATCACCACAACTGCCAGTTATTCAGTCCCCTGAGGCCTGCTCTAGGTTTGCTGGTGGGCTGGTCAGCGTCAACATGGCCAGCATTGGACTGTGCTAATCTCCCAGCCCCATGCAATAGACATTTTCTATCTACCTTCCCAGTTGTTGTGGGCTTGAAATTTCTTTTGCTGTCATTTTGTGGGTTCTGCTGCTCTAGAATTTGTTTAGAGTCTTTTTTTACTGGTATTTGGAGGGGTTTGGGGAAGAACTGAAGCTACTCCCTGCTTTTACTCTACCATCTTGGCTCCACCCCCCCAAAAGACTTAATATTAAGAGGAAGGGGAAAAAAGAAAAAGGTAGGCAGGCAGGCAGGCAGGCAGGCAGGAAGGAAGGAAGGAATGAAAGAAGGAAGAGAGGATATAAAAAAGATGTCACTATTAATTACATTGCACAACAGAGAATCTTCCTATAATTTTTTATTTGGAATATTATAATTTTGGTGTTTGTACCTTATAAATTGAGGAATAAAATTAATTAAAATAATTAAACATGCTAATATGCTCTTCAAGTTGTCTTTATTTTTTAAAGTACATTTGTCAAGCTAGCCCCCAGATCCCTCCAAACACCTGCAAAAATGGCTCTGAACAAATTCTAGAGCTACAGAATCCACAAAAATAGCAGAGGGAAGCAGGGCTGCAGCCCAGGAAAACCTGGATGGTCACTGGGAAAGGTCTATCGCATGGAGCTGGGAGCAGAGCAGAGCCCAGCGTGGGTGCGCCAGGGCCAACCAGATAGGGAACAAGGCAGAAAAGGGTGTTGCACCCTCAACCAGTGAGATGTGGCAGTTGCCAGAATTCTCAACCCACACACACCAAAGGAAACAGAGAAGGTTAATGGAAAGACTACTGGAAAGGAGTGAAAAGAATTAGTGGTCTGCCCTACCCCTGGGGGCACAGAAGTGGTACAGCTCTGGGGCTGCTTTCAGAGCACCAGCAGTGGTTGCTTCTGGCCCCAGGCCCACCTGGTGGGAGGAATTAAGTAGCAGATCAGAGCAAGAGTGCAGAGCCTGCTTGCTTCTGGGTCGCAATCTGGGTTAGCAGTTCTGGGGGGAGGAGGAGTGCTTTTACACAGCAGAGTTTGCTGTGTAAAGGTAGCTCTGAAAACAGTAGCACTTGGCCCCTAAAGCTTGAGACAAAGTACTCTCTACTCTACAAGCAGTCATACACTGACATAAAGCTCAAGGGTCAAGTTGTTGGCAGGGACCATGGCCAGGTAGTGAAAAAGGATACAGACTCAGATTCAGAAGAGCAAAACATACAGCCAGAAGAAGTCAGCAAAGTCAAAGAGCCTACATCAAAAGCCTCCAAGAAAAATATGAATTGGGCTCAGGCCATGGAAGAACTCAAAAAGGATTTGGAAAAGCAAGTAAGAGAAGGAGAAGAAAAATTGGGAAGAGAAATGAGAGTGATGCAAGAGTATCATGAAAAACAAGTCAATGACTTGCTAAAGGAGACCCCCCAAAAATACTGAAGAAAATAACACCTTAAAAATAGACTAACTCAAATGGCCAAAAAGCCAATGAGGAGAAGAATGCCATGAAAGGCAGAATTAGCCAAATGGAAAAAGAGGTCCAAAAGACCACTGAAGAAAATACTACCTTAAAAATTAGATTGGAGCAAGTGGAACACAGTGAATTTATGAGAAATCAAGATACTATAAAACAGAACCAAAGCAATGAAAAAATGGGAGACGTTGTGAAATATCTCATTGGAAAAAACCACTGACCTGAAAAACAAATCCAGGAGAGATAATTTAAAAATTATTGGACTACCTGAAAGCCATGATCAAAAAAAGAGTCTAGATGTCATCTTTCAAAAAATTATCAAGGAGAACTTCTCTGATATTCTAGAGCCAGAGGGTAAAATAGAAACTGAAAGAATCCACCAATTGCCTTTTGAAAATGATTCCAAAAAGAAAACTCTTAGGAATATTGTAGCCAAATTCCAGAGTTCCTAGGTCAAGAAGAAAATATTGCAAGCAGCCAGAAAGTAACAATTTGAGTATTGTGGAAACATAATCAGGATAATACAAGATCTAGCAGCTTCTACATTAAGGGGTGGAAGGGCTTGGAATATGATATTCCAGAAGTCAAAGGAGTTAGGATTAAAACCAAGAATCACCTACCCAGCAGAACTGAGAGCAATGCTCCAAGAAAAATATGGATTTTCAATAAGATAGAGGACTTTCAAGCTTTCTCAGTGAAAAGACAAGAACTGAATAGAAAATTTGACTCTCAAACACAAGAATCAAGAGAAGCATGAACAGGTAAAGAAGACAGAGAAATCATAAGGGACTTACTAAAGTGGAACTGTTTGGTTTACATTCCTACATGGAAATATGATAGGTGTAATTTATGAGACCTTTCTTAATATTAGGGTAGTTGAAGGGAATATACATATATATATATATATATGGACAGGGGACATAGGGTGAGTTGATTATGAAGGGATGATATCTAAAAAAATAATAAAATCAAATTAAAGGATGAGAGAGGAATATATTGAGAAAGGGAGAAAGGGAGAGATAGAATGGGGTAAATTATCTCACAGAAGTGTCAAGAAAAAGTAGTTCATTGGAAGGGAAGAGTGGGAAAGTGAAGGCGAATAAGTGAATCTTGCTCTCATTGGATTTGACATGAGAAGAAAATAACATACACACTCAATTAGGCATCTTACTCCACAGGAAAGTAGGGAGAAGGGGATAAAAAAGGGGTGATGATAGAAGGGAGGGCAGATAGGGGGAAGAAGCAATCAAAAGCAAACACTTTTGGACAGGTCAAGGGAGAAACTTGAATAAAGGGTAATAGAATAGGAAGGAGCAAAATATAGTTAGTCTTTCACAACATAAGTGTTGTGGAAGGGTTCTGCATAATGATACACATGTGGCCTACATTGAATTGCTTGTCTTCTTAGGGAAGGCGGGTGGAGAGCGAAGAGGGGAGAGAATTTGGAAATCAAAGTTTTAAAAGCAGATGTTAAAAAATTAGTTTTTGCATGCAACTGGGAAATAAGATATACAGGCAATGTAGCATAGAAATCTATCTTGCCCTACAAGAAAGTAAGGGAAAAGGGGATCAGGGGGAGGAGGAGTGTGGAGACAGAAGGAAGGGCTGACTGGTGAATGGGGCAATCAGAATACATGCCATCTTGGAGTAGGGGGGAGGGTAGAAGTGGGGAGAAAATTTGTAACTCAAAATCTAGTGGAAATCCATGCTGAAAACTAAAAAAAAATAATAAATAGTAAAGTATGTGAAAGCTGAAAAAAATAAAGTACATTTTCATCCTTAGATATAAAACATTAAGTATTGAGAGATGCACTCATAGCAAATAATAATAATAATAATAATAACCACAACACTACTACTACAAATATTACTACTAATAATAATAATATAATTCAACTTATCCAATAGCCATGACTACTGCCTTTAAACTACTTATGGAGCAGTCAAGAAAGGAAGACAGCAAACACAGTCATCATATGTAGGGACTAGAAATAGGGAATGGGTAGATAAATAATCAGCGTGCTGAAGATAATTATCTAATTCCCAAGGCTTCAGGCAAATAAAACAATGAAATGTGTTCTAAATAAAGGATGATCACATTATTGGTTTAAAACTCCAAAGGACTAATATCTAGGATTTTTTTCTCTGAATCAAATGAAACTAAAGAGCTAATGTTCTCTTCTACCTTGTCACAAGATTGCCATCAGCAATTTGACAGACCAGAAAATGCCCTTTTTAATATCCCTATGAAAAGAAACTTCAGTAATTTATATGACTCAATTTCAAGTTGTATTATATACCTGCTTGAGGGTTGACTGAGATGGTTATAATTTGTTTAAGTTGTCACTGCCCATTATATCCATTAACAGAAAATGTTGACAATATCAACCTTGGAAAGAATCTCAAGACTTCACTAGGGAAAGATAGGATTATATGGTTTTTAATATAATATTTCTCCTATTTTTCACATTAGCTGATAGGGAATGTAAAAGTCCTGTTCAATGAAAGTGTCATTAAAAAGATGATTTGACAGAAAGGCATAAAAATACTGAGGAAAAATAAATGAAATCCATTCTTATTCAGATTTTCTTAATAACAGAAATATGAAACAATCTTTGGGTCTTCTACTAGGGTAAAAAATAATGGACAAAATGAAATTGAGGTTGCCTTAAGAAATGAAGAGACTGAATTTTGATCCTTATCATCTAAAAGCATGAATAAAGTGAATTCTTATTGGTAGTTTCTATATTTATCTTGTTTAGAATACAGAGGAAATAGGAAATATTTAAAATCCAAAGAAATAAGTTCTAAACAAAAGAAAATCATATTTTTACATTGCTATTTCTTCACCTTAATTGTTGTGGGGATTTGCATTTCTTTTTATGAATAGGATGAAACTATAGATTTTATTCTTATCCCTCCTTGGCAAGAAGGTCTTCAATTTGGCCAACAAGGAAATGTCCTCTTTATTTTTCAAATAAAATAAATTTCAAATTTTTCTTGTCAGCTTGAATTCTTATGACTCAGTTTCAAGTTGTTTTATATGCCTGCTTCAAGGTTAACCTATATTTTATGAAGTTGAAAAAAATGCTAGAAATATTCACATAAAGAAAAAAAGGACCACAGCTCTTTTACACATTACACCTAAAGGGATCAGAGACTGAAAAAAGGACCAGGAATTGAGGGCAGATAGAGAGAGGGAGAGAGAGAGAGAGAGAGAGAGAGAGAGAGACAGAGAGACAGAGAGACAGAGAGAGACAGAGAGAGACAGAGAGACAGAGAGACAGAGACAGAAAAAGAAAGAAACAGAGAGACAGAGACAGAGAGGCAAAGACAGAGAGACAGAGAGAGACAGAAGGGGGAGAGACAGAGAGACAGAGAAAGAGGGGTGGTGCTGACATGATACAACAGCTGGCACACAGTAGGCACTCGATAATCGTTTATTGACTGACTGATGTTCTAACCAGATGAAACAATACCACCACATTACGAGGCGGAAAAAATGGCTTATGAAAAGGGTTTTTTTTTTTTTTTTTTTTTTCAGGAGAAGGCTTTCAAGGAAGAGTAGAGTTAGTGGGTAGTGAGGGAAATGTAAAAAAGAAATAAAAAAACATCAATAAAATACATATTATTTAAATAAAGAGAAGAAATTAAAGACTTCAGAAGGAAATAAAATGATTGTAAATCTATTAAAATACATTTTAAAAGCTGTATATAATAGAAGTTACTGATTTCATATACAATATACTTTTTGTTTTTTGCAATTTATAATACTCTTTTCAATTAAGTTTCATATGTGTGTATATATGTACAAAGGTACAACACACATGCATAAATCCAATATGTGTATGTATACCTATTAGCACATATGTGCATTTATATATGTACATATGTGCACACACACATTCAAAATGTACTTAACTAGAGAGTGTGAAATAAGCCAACATATTAAAGAATTATTTTCATTTGGAGAAGAATACGGTAATAACTGAGCTTCCAATTCACATACACTAAAAATGTAATTAGACTTAATGGTAAGAGACAGTTAAGTTATTCTATCTTAGAAATTTTGTAAGTCAAATCCATACCTAACAAAATCTTTATGAACCATCCTTGATCAGTGACCATACACCCAGCATTTAATGAGTACCCTTAAGGAGAACCTACTATTACTTGTGGGCAGACATTCTGCCTTTTTATACCATATATTGCATGAAGTTTTTTTTTTTTCTGACATTGAACTGATATCTGCTTTTCTATAACTTCAAAAGCACTGTTCCTACTTTCACTTTCCCAGTCCAACCACATGTCTAAACTTTCTTCCATGTGCCAGCCTTGCAAAATTGAAGACAGCTTTCATGCCCCCCTAAATCTCTCCTTCAAATTACATATTCCTAGCTTTTCTAAGTAAAGCATGTTGTGCAAGTATTTTAATTATATTCACAATTGATCACTTTCTTCACTAGAAGCTTCAGTCCAGCAGTGCCATACATAATATTCATTTGCAAAGTGTCCAATGCAATTTGACCTGATTAAACAACTCAATTTTTCATGAAGCTGTGAGTTACAATCCAGCCATTGTGAATTATTCACCTACTTCTTTTTAACTATTTTTGTTATTACATCATAAAAAAAGAATTTGAAAATCATAGAATTGCATGGAAAGTGATGAAATGTCAAGGGATGCCAGTGGGACTGTGGTTCAGGCATCTCTCCATGGCCAGTTTGAAGATATATTTGACTAAAACTCCAGAACCTTATGAAGAATTTGTCAGAGCACATATCCCGGAAAGAGTAGCTTTCATCATGAGTATAAGGCTCAATTTAGGAAGTGTGTAGAGAATGAAAATTAAAGAAGGGAGGGGTATTTGTGGAGAGCAGCAGTAATTCACTGCCTCTCAACTTCTGACTGGTAAAAATCAGTTTGCAACTAACTTGTCTTGCCAATATCTATGGATCTATTTTAATGTACAGTAACAGTGTTGACATGCCCTGACAGAGATGACATCATTTTGACCCCTTATTTATCCTTGCATTATAAAAAGGCAGGTCCAGTGTTGAGGGGTTTAGATAGACACCAAAATCATATATGTGTGTGACTGTATGGGTAATTATGGTGGGACTTTTTTTAACAGTTTTCTCTTTCAGAATGATAAAGTGGTCAAGGGCCTTTGATCAAGTCTTACTAGGTGCAAAGCCCCAGGCCCACACCCTTTTGCTGATTAGGTGTACATCCCCAGGACCACAGCCTTTTGCTGTTTAGGTGTGAAGCCATTTGGGGCCTAAGAAGGTTATGCAAACTCAGAAGTTAGCATTTTGTTTGGAACTCTTCCTCACTGGAAGAGTGTTGATGTGGAGACTGGGTAGCTGCTGGAGTCCCACCCCAGCTTTGAAAAAACCCAGATGTTGGTTCTTCTCTGATAATTATATATTTGATTTGGTCTGTTTATATTTGTAATTTCTAAAGTTCAAAGTGCTGGCTTTTCCCCTGAACTAAGTGAAGGACATATGTATAGTTAATTAAAGTGAAATTGTTAACCCCTTAAAGTTGCTTTCCTTAGAAAAGCAGACCAAAGAACCTGTGCTAGCAGCCCTCCTTTGTGCTGGTGTTATTGGCCTTACAAAGCCACAGTAGGGGAAGCATCATTGTTGTTACAGTGACTGGGTCCATAATATTGAGTTTTTTGTCTTTCTATGTATTTAATTGGGAGCTAATAATCTTTTAGAATCTATGTAGTGCAGTAAATAGACTGCTGGTGCTGAAGTCAAGAAAAACCTGAATGAGTCACTGCTCATTAAGTGAATAATTTTATAGAAACTGTTGCAGCAACAGAAATGCTTTTTCCGTTTTATTTATCTGTCTTGCCTTATGTAGAACAGATTAGACAAATCACAAATCACTCATTTTCTAAACTGAGCACAAATAGAGTACTCAAATTACTTACTGTCATAGCTTGGGGAGAAAAATGTCACAACTGTATCTTTGGCTGCTGATAACTGAACTTTAAGGTAACAAAGATCATAGAGCCCCACAAAAACATTTTAAGAGCCTGAAAAGGGGGAGGGGGGCTGTGCTTAACTCAAGGGCTCTGGCAAAAAGTAAAGTAAATTTCAACTTGTGATGTATTCATACCAAAAATTCTTGGGATACTTAGGAGGCAGAGCAAAACAAATGACAACTGGTCTTTATGACTGATCAGTCTTCTTGGGCCAATCATATAAGATTTAATTACTGTAACTTTAAAGGTAGTTTTTCTAGGTTCTGAAACTAGCTGTGAGAATGTAATTATTACTGTTATTTTTAATAAAACTTCTCTTCATATCATATCAGCCTTAGACCCTGTAGCAACAATTTGGCTAGCAGCTACTGTGGCTGTGTAAAACCAATAACAACCAGCACACAGAATACCACTAACACAGGTTATTTGATTTGCTCTATTAAAGAAAACAATGTTAAACAATTAACAATCTTACTTTAATCCAACATACAAATATCATTCACTTAGTTCAGGAGGAAAAGCCAGCACCCTGAACTTCAGAGCAAATACAAACAAATTGCAAGTATACATAATATAAACAGACCAAATCACAATTCATAGTTAACAGAAAAGCATCAACATCTGGGTTTACAAGTCAGGGTGCTTTTAAAGTGATTGCTCAGAGTCCCACGCCACTTTTCCAGTGACTGAGAGCCCCAAGGGAGAATGCCAATTTCTGAGTTTATATATCTTGTTAAGGGTCAAAGGGCGTCACAATGTGTGACTCAAACGCACATGACCCAAAAGGGTCAGAAACCTGGGACTCAAACCCATGTGGCCTAAAAGCCTCTGGCACCACAAACATATCACTCAAACTCATGCAAACTAGGCTTTCCTTTGAGGCAAGGAGGTCATCAAAGACTCCTAATTTAATCAAAGAAACAAAGGCCAGACTCATCAAGTGAACTTAATTAAATAAGTGCTCCAAAAGAGAAAACAGCAAAAAAGTCCCACCTTAATTAATATTACAGACCCTTACTACCTATGTTCCTTGTGAAGTCACTTTACCTCTGTTTACCTCAGTTTCCTCTTCTGTAAAACAAGAATCATATTAGCACCTACCTTAAA
Source organism: Trichosurus vulpecula (assembly GCF_011100635.1). Classification (NCBI taxonomy): domain Eukaryota; kingdom Metazoa; phylum Chordata; class Mammalia; order Diprotodontia; family Phalangeridae; genus Trichosurus; species Trichosurus vulpecula. The sequence goes on along the minus strand of NC_050576.1, from coordinate 353,029,388 downwards.
AATAGTTATTTCAAAGAGCAAATGAGAAATTTGTAGAGCTCATAACAAAATGCCTGGCACAAAGCATGCTATTAAATACTTATTTTCTTCCCCAACCCAACCCTTGCCATCATCTTCGTAATGTGCAACCAAAAAATTTGTATAGTAAACTGGCATTGCTTTTGGCTGACAGGTCTCTTCATTTAGCAAAATGGCCAATATTTGTTGCCTAACATGGTTTTTGAGATGTTTAGACTTTCTAATTGTGTTCCTTAGTTTAGAATGGTTTAATTTCTCTAAGAAATGTAAATAAATAATTATAATATATTTAATTTTAGCTATTCTTTTTTTTTTGTACTACAAACTCAATAGGTCATTTAAACTATTCGATTGGAAGCTCTTATAATTTTCACAGTGAGTGTTATTTCGTATTTCTCATTTCTTTTATTTTGATGTTAATTTTAGCTTTTGTACTAATCAGATTATATTATAACTGCACAAAAATAGTTGATTTCTAAGTGACTTCCACTCACATCTAGCATGTTAAGATATAACAAATTCAACTGTTATTCAGTTTTTACCGTGTTCATTGCCTTATAACTTCCTTCTTTAAGGAAGTATTTGAAATATACATGAGGGTCTTGATTGATCTATAGGTCATCATACAATTTTATTTTCTACACATCTATCACTATCTTTCTCATATATACTTTGCCATTGAGGTCAATGAATATTATCATACATGTTGACTTGTTTTGGAAAAACTTTTGTAATTCTCCAAAGTATTTCTTTTTTTCTTCATATTGCCTATCAGAAATTGACTCAGCATTGGACCATTTTCCGAAAAAAATACTCTTCCATAGGTTAAAAATAGCCCTCAAAGAAAGATGGTTATATGCTTCATTCAATGATGCATTTTGTTTCCATTGAGTACATTATTATAACCAATTCTCTCACTTAATTCTCCTAGAAGAATCTATGGGCCACCTTTCTATTCAGCTATAAATTCTTTATATTTGTGTTTTTCCTTTGTAAAAATGCACCCTTTTAAAATTCCCAAAGATAAAGACTAGAGTGAGTCAAAAACAGACATTGAAATTTAAAAGGAAGACCTTTGTAGATGTAAAGAGGGCATTATACACTCCGGAAAGGGAATGAGATTTATAAAGCTCAATAGAACATAAAATTACCAGCATGAAAAACGAACTTGCCCCAATGTTAAAAGTGCTTCAATTACTCATTTGAATAAGACTCCAAAAAGAATCTGAGAACTCTATAACTGTCAAATGACCTTAAATAAAGATGGAATCTCTCCCTGAAGGAACTTGATCTGAATTAGGAAAAATTGTCAAAGAGGAGAGACATTTCCAACCTTTCACCCATTGGTGACCAACTCAGGGCTGAGGCCCTAATGGAGTTAAAGAAGAAAAACCTCTCCCAAACCTAAGAGAATGGTTATTGTCCTTTTAGAAAAAGAATAGTAACACTCCAACTGAAGATAGCAGTATACCATTGCTTTGAAGGAAGCATAGTATTATTTAGTTAAGCCAAATGCCTAAAGACATGATGACTTCAGCTGTCCATCAAGATCCAGCCCAAAGAATCCAACAGAATACCCCATCCAGCTAAGTGGGACAGTGACTTTCCTGGCCTTGTCTGGAACAACTACACAACAGTGAAGTAACCTACTTAGTCCATTCCACCAAGAGATTTTAGTATTAAGCCAGCCCTGTAGCCCAATGACCTTCTTGATCCAGTCTAGCAGCAAATTGACCTAACTGAGAAGTCATTGAACTACAATGATTTAAGCCAACTCAGCAGTGAAGTGACTTATCCATCATTCATTCCATGACTCTCAGAATATCTTGTGAGGTTTCACTGAAGTAAGAAAATATACTGACAAGCTAAATTTTCAGAGTTATGAGTATCCTTAGCTAAATCTATACCTTACATATTTTGCATCATTAGCATTATATTTTAAATTTGGGTCCAATCTTCCCTCCATGAACTACTTTTGTGTATATTTAAGCAAAATAATTACTAAGTTTGGGAGAAATGCCCTGTTAACTACTGTTTCAAAAGGTTCTTTGAATAAATGTCTTTTTTTAAATAAACTTAATTGAGTCTACACTGAGATTTTTGGGGGGCAACATATCACTAGAGTTTAACAGTGTTGTGAAGATAGATACCTAGAACCCAAAGTTATTCCTAGAAACCAAGGTTGGAGCCTCTGCTCTGTGAAACAAATCTGCTAATACCAATGTAGGTTGGGAGTGTGAGTCCACATAGGATGCTATATTTTTCAAGCGAGAGTGTAAATTTTGATGCCAGTCAATCTTTCAAGTAGGGCATCAATGTTTTTGTTAGTTTCTGAAGATCAACTTCACATTTAGAGTAGTGATATATAAACCTCTGTCATTCTTATCACCCTTCACCTGTTTTCTGCAGTTAAGCTTCCATCAAAGCACAAACAAAAGGACTACTACTTAGAGATGGAAGGTATTTTATGATCTTTAAATGTTTCTTGGATCATGAGGGCTAGAAATGTATCATGTATGCCCAACCTGGTGATGGTTCACCTCTCCAAATTTGCCTAGTGAGGTCCCCTGGTTGCAACATGGTCTAGAAACCACTAAAAATAAACGTGGAGCTATGATTTCATTGGTAGGGCGAACTTGCCTCCATCAATACAAATCAGCATCTTTTTTGCAACTTGAGAATTTTCAAGAATTGCCTGGGAGTCTGAGAGGTAAAGAATTGTTCAGTGTCACACCACTTATATGCATCTATAGCAAAATCATACTTGAAGTCAATCTACTTTGGTTGAACCTACCAGAATATTGGTGGCTGGCAAAACTTTCAGTAAAACCGCTTCATTTCATACAGCAAATTTAAAATAAGTAACTTGTCATTTGTGTCTTCACCAAAGCCATAGACAAAAATGTTGAACAACACCACCTTAAAGACTAATACTTTGCAGCCCTCCACTCCAGGCATCCAACTATAGTGATACTGTATTAATGCTTACTCTTTTGGGTTTTGATCATTCAACTGAAAAGAGACATGTAGGTGGCATAGTAGATAGATCACTGGGCTTCAAGGCACAGATATCTGAGTACAAATCTCCCTTCATATGCTAGATAGATAACCCTAGGAAAATCCCTTTACCCCTGTCTGTCTCAGTTTCCTCACCTGTAAAATAGGGGTCTTAATGGCACCTGCAGTCAGAAGTCCATTCACCAAGACCTGAATTGTCTGTTGTTTTCTACATTTTAGGAAGAGCAGCAGGCTGTTACGTTATTAAGTAGCTAAGGGGCTGTAACCTATATTTGGTTCACTAGATGGTATACTGACTAACAGTAAGTGGTGCAACCCAACATCTGCCCCCCTTTCTTTCATACAAGCTTCCCTCATGCTCTGGAAAAGCCTCCCTAGGGCTGAGATAATCCCAAATCTGAGTAGGGGTTTGGGCTCATGATATGGAATATGTTAACATATAAATGTTGGTTACTATTATATTTAATGGGTTTTTGAAAACTTTCTATTATTGTAGTATACTTACATAACCCAATAACCAATTTCATTAATTTATACTCTATAGTTAAATATTTTTGCTCTCCTAGATGCAATTAATGGTTCTTGCTGAAGTTTCATGGACACTTACAATTTTATTTGTTCCCAGACAGCTGCTCCTACTAGTAGTTTGATGGCTTGTGGTTGTCACTATGGGCAGGGGTTCATTTCTCTAATGATAGTACTTAAGACTGATTTCTGTAATTAATTATCATTCATCATTAGAATTAGGCTCTTGGCTGTTCATAGCACTGGGAGATCAAAATGTTATAATTTTGGCTGTGTGTATTTGAGTCAAAACAAAGTGTGTCTCTGTCTCACCCATTGGAGACAATAGTGAATCAAAACCAAAAATGTAGTGTTCTTACCCTTCATTTCCCCAAGGATGTGTTGATAGGGTAAAATATCAGAGTTCATCATTCATAGATTTAGAGTAGGAAGGAACCTGCTCTGCTAGAATGCAAGTATATTTAGGGCATGTATTATGGGTTTTACCTTCTTTATCTCCTCATACAGTAGTAAGGCAAAATTCATGGCCTCAGAGAGGGCCATGGACCTGCCTGAGTGGCTCAGAATCATGAAATATAAAGAATTCTCTAGGTAGAAGGCAGAAGTATAATATTTATTTAGACTCCAGAGGATCAAATACAAGCACCAATGAGCCAAATTTGATATGGTAGCAATAATATTCCAAAACTAGTAAGCCCACCTCACTGTAGTAACAAGGAAATTATAACAAAATATTATAGCAAGGAACCAGGCCAAACTGTAGCCTCCCCTGCTGCTAGAGCCTTCCTATAAAAGGTCACTCATGAATCCTAACTCTCTACTCAACACTCTCCTGCAGCTCTGCTGACTCCGAGTTCCTTGATCTCCACAACCCTCTCTTGTTCAGCACTTTCCACTCTGCAGTCTCTCTCAATGTTGCCTCTATTTGTGTCTGCTGTTTCAATATTTTCTTGATTTCTGCTTCTGAATCCTACCACTCTCTGCTGCTCCCAGTTCTGCTGTTTCCAGTTCTGGGCTCTCTTTTTATACAGTCCTAACCATCATCCAATTGAATAGAACTCAGCTCACATACCATTGACTCTGGTATGGCAAAAACTAGGCATAGATTAATATCTTACAAGGTATAACAAGATAAGGTCTGAATGAGTACATGATGTAGACATAAAGGGTGATATAGATATAAGGCAAATTAGGAAAAGAAATAATAGTTTACCTGTCAGACTTGGGAAAGAAGGAAAAGAATTCATGACCAAACATGAGAAAATTAACATTATAAAATGAAAAATGCATAATTTTGAGTAGGTTAGATTGAAAAGTGTTTTGCAGAAACTAAGCCAATGTAAACAAAAGTAGAGGGAAGCAGAAAGCTGGGAAACAATCTTTACAGCAAGTGCCTCTGATAAAGGCCCCATTTCTAAATTATATAGGGAACTGAGTTAAATTTATAATATTACAAGTCATTCCCCAATTAATAAATGTTCAAAAAGATATGAACAGGCTGTTGTAAGATGAAGACATTAAAACTATCTCTGGTCATACGAAAAAATGCTCTAAATGGAATACAGACACAGACAGTAATCATAACAGTGAATGTGAACGGGATGAACTCTCCTATAAAACAAAGGTGGAGAGCATAATGGATTAAAAACCCAAATCCTACAATATGTTGTTTACAAGAACCACACTTGGAACAGGGGGATATACACAGGGTAAAGGTTAAAGGCTGGAATAGAATATATTATGCGTCAGCTGAAGCAAAAAAAAAAAAGCAGGGGTAGCAATCCTAATCTCAGACAAAACAAAAGCAAAGACAGATCTAATTAAAAGAGATAAGGAAGGAAACTATATCCTGCTAAAAGGCACCATAAATAATGAAGCAATATCATTGTTTAACATATATGCCCCAAGTGGTACAGCATCCAAATTCCTAGAGGAGAAGTTCAGGAAGTTACAGGAAGAAATAGACAGCAAAACTATACTAGTGGGGACCTCAACCTGCCCTGCTCTGAGCTTAATAAATCTAACCTCAAAAAAACAAGGAGGACATTAAGGAGCTGAATAGAATTTTATAAAACATAGATATGATAGACCTCTGGGGAAAACCGAATGGGGATAGAAAGGAATATAACTTTTTCTCAGCAGTACATGCTGCATGCACAAAACCTGATCATGTAAGAGGATGAAAAACCTTAAAATCCAGTGCAGAAAGGCAGAAATAGTCAAAGCTTCTTTTTCATATCATGATGCAATAAAAATTATTTGTAATATAGGACCATGGAAAAATAAACTAAAAATTAACAGGGAACTAAATAATCTAACCCTAAAGAATAGTGGGTCAAACAACAAATCATAGAAACAATCAACAACTTCATTGAAGTGAATGACAATATTGAGACAATATACCCAACTAGTGGGATGTGGTGAAAATAGTTATTAGGTGAAGTTTTATGTCTCTGAATGCTTACATGAATAAAATAGAGAAAAAAGAGATCAGTGAATTGGGCATGCAACTGAAAAAAACTAGCCAAAGAACAAATTGAAAATCACCGATTAGATATCAAATGAGAAATGCTGAAAACCAAAGCAGAGATTAATAAAACTGAAACCATAGAAACTATTGAACTAATAAATAAAACTAAGAGCTGGTTTTATTAAAAAGAAAACAATAAAATTGATAAACCTTTGGTCAATTTGATGAAAAAAAGAAAGAAGAAAATCAAATTACCAGTATCAAAAACGAAAAGGGTGAATTCACTTCCAAAGTTGAGGAATTAAAACAATAATTAGGCATTATTTTGCCCAATTGTATGCCCATAAATTTGATGACGTTAGGGAAATGGATGAATATTTACAAAAATATGTAAATTCCCCAGGTTAACAGAAGAAGAGGTAAAATGCCTAATAACACCATCCCAGAAAAAGTAATTGAACAAGCCATCAATGAACTCCCTAGAAAAAATCTCCAGGGCCAGATGGACATATAAACAAATTCTACCAAACATTTACAGGACAGTTAATTCCAATACTTTATTATAGACTATTTGGGAAAATAGGCAAAGAAGGAGTCCTCCCAGATTTTTATGACACAAATATGGTACTAATACCTAAACCAGGAAGAATTAAAACAGAGAAAGAAAATTATAGACCAATTTCCCTAATGAGTATCAATGCAAAAATTTTAAATAAAATATTAGTAAAAAGGATTACAGCAACTGATCATGAGAATAATACACTATGACCAGGTAGGGATTTATTCTAGGAAAGTGGGAAAATAGGAACACTGTTACATTGTTGGTGGAGTTGTGAACTGATCCAACAATTCTGGAGAGAAATTCGTAACTATGCCCAAAAGGCTATAGAAATGTGCATACCTTTTAATCTAGCAATACCACTTCCAGGGTTATATCCCAAAGAGATCATACAAGCAGGAAAAGGACTCATATGTACAAAAACATTTCTAGCAGCTGTTTTTGTGGTGGCAAAGAATTGTAAATCAAGCAGATTCCCATTAATTGGGGAATGGCTAAGTAAGTTGTGGTATATGAATATAATGGAATACTGTTGTGCTATAAGAAATGAGGAGCAGCTGAACTTCACAGTAGCCTCAAAAGACTTGTCTGATTTATTGCTGAGTAGAGCAGAACCAGGAGAACATTACATACAATAACACACACATGGTATCTGTGATGACTAAGTTTGATAGACTTGATTCTTCTCAGCAATGCAAGGTTCTAAGACAGTTCCAAAAGACTCATGAGAGAAAGAATTATGGATTCTGAATTCAGGTTAAAGCAAACTATTTGCGATATCTCTCTCTTTCTCTCTCTCTCTCTCTCTCTCTCTCTCTCATTTTGTTTCTTCTTTCTCATGGTTCATTCCATTGGTTACAATTCTTCTTTACAACACTACTATTGTGAAAATAAGTTTGATGTGAAGGTATATGTAGAACTTATATCTGATTACTTGCCATCTTGGGGGGGAGAGGAGAGGAGGGGGAAAAATTTGGAACCCCAAAACTTGTGGAAGTGAGTGTAATAAACTAAAAATAAAAAAGGATTTGTTTGCTACAGTCAATTTTTTCTTCCTTTTCCAAGTTTTTGACTCTCTCTTACATGCCTCTCGTTTCTTTTCACAATTTCTTTTCTACATCTCTTATCTGACTTTTAAAATCCTTCTTGAGCTCTTCCAAAAGGCTTTCTGGTCTTGAGACCTGTTCATATTGCCCTTTGAGGTTGTGGATTTAGGTATATCAACAATGTTGTTCTCTTCTGAGTTTTTGTTTTGATTTTCCCTGCCCTCATAAAAGAGTCTCTGTTCATTGTTCATTTTCTCTTTTTACTTATCTTGTTTGCCTATTTCCTGGCTTTTAAAATTGAGTCCTCCTTCTGGGGTACAGGGGACACTGTCCCAAGCTTCTTGTGCTGAGGCAAGGTACCCAGTCACTGGCTTTGTTTGCTGGGGCTAGGTGGTGCAAACTGAAGGCTTTAGGGGTCTTTCAGCTTACCCAGGGCTGAGTGGGCTCCTAGTGGTGGTTTCTGTGGTGTGCTGAGACCTGTTGGGGTTTCTTTGTGCTTATCCTGGGCTACTCAGAAGCATGTGGAGGTCTAGCTACTAGAAGATGCCTCCTCATGTTGGGCTTTGCTGAAGCATGTGGATGTCTACCTGCCTACCTCGAGCTGTGCTGTAGCATGGGGAAGGCCAGCTGCAGGGGGCACCTGCCTGCCTGCGGTTGTGCTGGAGCATGAAGATTTCTGGCTGCTGGGGGATACATGCTTCTCTAAGCTGGAGTCTGCTGGTTCCCCTTGCTATGCTAAGGCACATGGGGGTGGGAGGAGGGTCATGGTATTGGTGTTCCCCTGCTTCACCACCCTAGGTGCTAATGTCTCCCTTAAGATCCCTGTTCAGTTGTGGCTTGCTGCTGCTGGCTTTCTGGGATGCTTCCTGCCTTGGAATATGCTACCATTTTATCCAAGTGAAATGGACCTTTCTTATTGGTCCCCTAAGTTTCCTGGGCTAAGAGATACCATCTTTTCTGCTGTTCCAGGATTTTTCCTGAGACACTATTTTTTTTTTCAGAAGTCACTATTGGATAGCAAGAGCAACTTACTGTTTATTCCGCCATTTCAGCTCTCTCCCAGAAGTCATGCATCTTCACCTCCTTCTTGTCACCAAAACAGACAAGATCACACAAACATATTTTGAACCATTGCAATGGCATTAGCAATATGAATCCAGGAGATATGGGAGACAAGGGAATTGGCTGCTTTACCGCTCTCAGGTGGAGAAAATGAATAAACTCAAATATTTGAGCCCGATTAAAAAGACTTCAGAGTAATTCCATGATCTTGAGCACTCCCCACCTTGTATCATTGATTTCCATTTTTGGTACTCCTTTATTTGATTTAATTTCCAATCCCTATCTCTTCTATGGCTCTTCTTATGATTTATGATGTTGCAAGCAGCAATTTCACTTATGCTGTTTCATCTCTCTGAAACCTTCCCATGACATTTTTGCTTTAAGCTACTACTGAAGAAGCTCTCTTTAGGTCTTGCTTTATGAGTATGAGTTTCCCCCCTACATCTAGCCATTGCTTATACTTAAAATGTTTTCCAAATGTTCTGAATTTCATACATCTATGAACATGATAGCAGGTTCTACTAAGAAAATAGTACCTATTTTAACTACTCTAACAAATCTTGTCATGTTTTTTGGCAAGTTTTGCAAAGAAAATAATCTGAAATGCTTGCAGAAGCAGCAGAATGTGTCAAGAAAGATGCACTTTCACTTTCTCCATGATATAATATCTAATAGGTAGGAAAGGGGAGAGAATAATTATTTTAGGAATCAAATAAGAACCATCCTGCTGAAACATGAAGGAAATTTTTGCTGAGAACATTCAGTTAAATCAAAATCTTGAATTCAAGCACCGTGAGCCAAATTCTCCCCTTCAGTGAACACATAACTTTTCATTGGATTCATCATTTATCTTAGGTATGATTCAGGATGTGCATAAGATCTTTTCTAACTGCAACTATAATTAATGAATTCTTGCACATGGGTTTTTAAGTGTTACAAGATTCAAAGGACAGGTTATAAAATAAAAAAGTTTAACTTTTTTCATTCTAATTCATATAGTTTTTTTTTTTAGGTAAGAGAAGTAAAGCTAAACAATGAGTTATTTTTCATTCATTGGCTGTGGAAAATAACATTTTCTCCATATTTATTTTATGAAAGGTAGTAAGGTTCTGTCATTTGCTTTAGCAATGAAGTTTTGGCCTCTAAGAAGTGATTAAGATGGTTTATAGGTTTCTGCTGTTCCCTTCATTCTTCACCTGCTATGAAATTACTCTTTCTCTTTCCTGCTGGTTCCACTCTTTGATAGGTCTATGAGCTCATTGATTCACATGCCCCTTCTCATTTTATAGGTACAGATCATAGCCCATTCCTGCCTTATCCTCTGCAACTCTTTTCTTCCTATAGCCAGTCTTCCATAAGGGATTTACATCAGTTTGATTGGCTTATGTCTTTCCTTTCCTGCATCAAAGTTGCACAGTCACAGGCTATTCATCTGTCATCCTGTATTCTCACTATATGATCATCCCACCTTTTTATTCAGTCAATTTTTTTTTGCATCCTGTATCAATAGATATCATTCATGAAAAATATGGAATTTTATCAAGTTCTTACACTAAAAATACATTGAAATTGAAGCTTCAGTTGTCCATTGATGACCTTTGCTTCCTCAGGGGCTGATCTCCCTCAACAATTGAGTGAAAGTATTATGACGGTGTATATTTGAATCAGAGTAGATTAGACTTTTAGAATACATACATACATGTATACATATATACATATATAAATGCACACACACATATCTGTATATACACATATATGTATATATTTGTATGTATACATATGCATAAAGATTCATATACACATATGTATGTATATGTATAAGCATATGTCTGTATGTATTTGTGTATGTATATATATAAATCCACTGTTATGCATCTCTCTCTCTGTCTCTGTCTCTGTCTTTCTCTTCTGCCCTTTGCACAACATAATTGAAAAGGGAAAAATTGCTATACAAAACTTTTTGTTAACATGAGCAGTCACCTTATTTAACTTTTCTTAATATACTTTCTCCTCCCATTCATTTCCTTGTCCCCGATGACTTGATGATTATCTTTTTTTTTCTTGGTGCTTGTCCTTAAATTTAACAAATCCAAATATTTTGGTGTTTTATTGAAATTCTACTCCCCATCCTTTACCCCTTTCTTGGTTGAATCATCTTTCTGTTTTATTCTTTCCAGGCACCAGTTATACTGATCCTTCTCCTTTGGAATAGTATGGCAGAAAATTGTGCAAAGTTCATTGCATGACATGGATACTAAACATAAACTGTCATGCTAATTCCAAATTGTATCCTCAATATGTCACTTGGAAAACGGCCAAGAGGAAAGACTGTGTTTAATACACTTAGATGCAAAGGAAGCTTGCAGATTTCTCTATAATATTGGGATACAGAAGGTTAGCATTATATTATATAAGTATGCTTATGTGAAACCTTACATATGCATATATTAATAAGCACTGGCAATATTGAGTGATGATGGATATGTGACATGAAAATTGGAAAATTCTTGTTCCTTTAATTATATGAAGCAAAATTCAGAGAAATAACTAAAGCAAAAGTAAATTCAGCATATCATAAAATTACTTTCATTTTTCTGACATATATTTAATTACATATGAATTTATTAATATTTTGTCAATCCTTAACACAACTTACCCTTTTTCATATTTTCTAAATGTTAACTCTGTTTTATTTATTAAAATAGCTTATGTAAGTAATAAAGGAAGAATGATCAACAGTGAAAGACCAGTCTTCTCTGATCAAGACAATGATCCAAGAAAATTTGAAAGAACCCATGATGAAAATTCATATCTACTTTCAGAGAGAGCTCTGGTAATCTTTCAGTGAAGATTGAAGCATATTTTTATTTTTTTTTCTTTCTTTCTTTATCTTTCTTTGTTTTGAGTGTATAATTTCTTTTGCAACATGGTGTTATGCTAATGAAAATGGGAAGATCTTTCCCATCCATTAATAGGCTCATGTGAGTTACCTGAGTCACATAAGTCTATGGTAGAAGGAGCTTGCCAAACCAGTGGAGCAGGAAGTTGAAGTGAGTCAGAGCTGGGAGAGAGATGTGGGAGTTGCAGGCTGGAGAGGGAGGAGGCAGGCAGAGAGAATACAGGAGCTAGCACGAGTGAGAGAGGGAGTGATTTTGCTTAAGGGAGTTCATTTGTGGGAAGACCCCAAGGGATGGAAGGCTTGGGGATGGCAGCCATCTCTGCATTGATAATGTGTATAGATTTCTTTGTCGCTATGATGGATTTGGCTTTCTGGTGTGCAGCTGTTGTGGGTATCACATTAGCACTACACATGGCTAAAATTGAAATATGTTTCGCATAACTTCATATGCGTACTCTAAATCATATTCTTTGCCTTCTCAAGGGGCAAAGGAAAGGTGGGAAGGAGAGAGATAATTTGCGTTTTTGGCTTTTTTTTGGCAGGACAATTCAGGTTAAGTGAATTGCCCAAGGTCACACAGCTGGTACATGTGTCAAGTGTCTGAGGCTGGATTTGAACTCAGGTCCTCTTGACTCCTGGGCCAGTTCTCTAATCGCTGCACCACCTAGCTGCCCCTGGAGAGAGATAATTTGAAACACAAAATTTCTAAAATTGAATGCTATGTTTTTAATATTTAACTTGGATATATTTAATGGAATAAATAAAATGCATATTTATAATATTCTGTATAATGAAATCTGTCATCAGTCATCAGAACATAGAATTGACCCTGGGTTATTGAATATTATACCAGCAGATAGATGTTCTGGACAATTCTAGTAAATTGCAAAAGAAGTAAGCATATTCCTAGCAATTAACTATATCTACTGTTTAAGAACAAGGTTAACTGAGCAGTAGGAAGGCCATTAGATGATTATTTCTTGTGCCATACTAATCTGTGATACAGATAAAAAAACAAAACAAAACAAATAAACTAACTAAAAACCTCTTTCCCTTAGAGACCCTTTCTACTTCTATAGTGGTGATTGCAATATGGTAAAAATTTAATTACAGGGCAATAACAATTACACAGTTGTATAGCCTGTAAATGAATATTAATTTAACTGCTATCACTCCAAATGTGATTTCTTCACCCAGTAACAAACAAGTTCCAGAGGTGGACCTGGAGTCATGAAGACTTGTATTTGAATCCTTCCTCATATATGTATTTATTAGCTATGTTGATGCTCTGGGCAAGTCACTTAACCTTTCTCTGCATTAATTTCCTAATTTATAAAATGTAGACAACAGGACTTATCTAACATGGTTGTTATATGTATCAAAAAAGTTAACATATATAAAAGCATTGCAAACCTTGAAGTGCAATATAAATGTTACTATTAATAGTTACTATTCTTTCCTGAGGAAACTAGGATAAATTGATAATTACATTTTAGTGATGGCTAAAGTTGCAAGATAAAAAATGTTTCAGGTAATTTGAAGTTCAAAGTATATGTTTTTCACAGGGATTTAGAATAAGTTTGTTTTATAGTTAATGGAATGACAATAAAAATCACTATTTGAGAGGAGGCTCCTTTGCTAAAGCCTAAAGCAGATCAACGTAGAGGTGATTGAAGGTGGTGAAGGTGAAAGCTTTCGAGGACTCTCTGGGTGGATTCTCTTCTGCCTCCAGCCTCAGTGCTCTTCTCCCTCTCCCAGAAGCCCTATTGTTTCTGTCACCACCACTGTCCCCACTCCCTCCCGAAACCTGTCCACTATAGAGAAGACTGAGATTATCCAGAAGGGCAAGCTGGCTGAGCAGACTGAGTGCTATGATGACATGGCCACCTGCATGAATGTGGTAATCGAGCAGAGGGCTGAGTTCTACAAGGAAGAGCACAACCTGATCTACATGGCCTACAAGTCAGGGGCAAAGGTCAGCCTGGAGGGTCATTTCCAGCTCTGAGCAGAAAACTGACACCAGGGACAAGAAGATGCAGCTAATCAAGGACTACAAGGAAAAAGTGGAGCATGAGTTAAGATCCATGTGCATCACCATCCTGAAATTGTTGGATAAATTTTTAATAGCCAATATGACTAATCCAGAGAGCAAGGTCTTATATCTGAAAATGAAGGGAGAATACTTTGGTTATCTTGCTGAAGTAGTGTGTAGTGATGACCAGAAACAAACAATAGATAATTCTCAAGGAGCTTATCAGAAGCATTTGATATCAGCAAGAAAGAGATGTACCCTACACATCCAGTTTGCCTGGGCCTAGCTGAGGGGAGGTGTGCTAACCTAGTCTATGCTAGGGGGAGGGGCCAACTCAAGAACCAATCAGCTCTGGTCATTCAGGTGGTGCTTAATGATGTCAAAAACTCTATAAGAGGGGAGAGGACAGCTTGAAGATCCCTTTTCCTTTTCCAGTTGGAGCCAGAGATGCCTACAGCCAAAGCTGAGCTGCCGGTAGCAGAGCTGACCCACGTGGAGCAAGGAGTGCTGAGTAAGGACCAGAGACCAGTGGGTAATCTTCTTACCGTAGAGGGGAAGCATGTATATGATTTTGCCTTATACCATCTTGCTTCTCTGTGGCCTTCTGTTCACTCTCGTGAGGCAGACTTATTGGGCCTGGAAGCTTTTGATGAAAATATCAAAATGGGGATGCTGGTTTGTGGGCCTGTTACTGTAGAGTGTAAATACATGCTTTAGTTCTCCTGCCTTCTGCCTAGAGAATTCCTTATATCCTGCAGTTCCGAACCTTTCAGGCATATATGAGATTCTCTTTGAAATCATAAATTCTGCCTTCCTAATATATTTGGCGACAAGGTGGATGGGATTGCAAGGTATAAGATCTCTATTCAGAAGCAGAAGAACTTCAGAGGAAGAGATGAATATCCCAGGGTGGGAGGATTCATTTTATTCCTCCCTAGCAAAGGAATTGGCTAAAAAAGCGGGACCCTGTGAAAACTGGGAACCAAGCCTACGGAGAGGAGATCCTAAGGATTTGGAAAGGTGTTTACAAGAGGTTGGGATTCAGTCAGGGACATCACTATCAAGGCAAAGCTGGATAGTGTTATCAGCCTACCGGCTAGTATATGAAAGATTGAGATTAAGTGAAAGAGATGGGGGCACTCCTACCCCACGGCAAGAAGGGGAATCTCAGATAGCAGGAGAGCAAACTGCTGCTCAAGAACCCACTGACTCAGATGAGAACTTTTCTATTAATGTGGCTAGGAGCAACAGGAGGCCAAATAAGCCAAGAGTGCATCCCAACTCAGCCCAGACCAAGCCTGACTGCCTGATTTGTCCTTGCCATGGTGGCAGGGGAAGTGAGTGGGGGGAAAATGAGACAATGTTAGGGGCTGAGACAGAAAATGCTATTAGGGTTCAGGACATCCCTCGCACAGAGAATGGGAGATGGTTAAATACTCAGACAAGCGTTCATCCCATAGAAAGGAGGAGGACAGAAACCTGAGGTGGCAATTTAGTTAGGAGGGAAATTCAGGAAGATTTCTCACCGCAAGAGGTCACAGATATTTTGAGTAGATTCAACCAAAGAGTAGGAGAACCATTAATATCTTGGATGGTAAGGCTCAGTGATCAAGGGGCCGGTGGAATATTGGTAGATAAGAGGGACTGTATGAGATTCATAGGTATCAACCACGATCCTCTAATTCAGCAAGCTTTTAGGGAACATCAACAGCGAGGAGATGATGCTAGCAGGACTACTCTGTTGGCGTTAGCTGCTGTGGGATGCAATAAGAGCTAAACTAATGATTCTATGTGGCCCACTGAGCACAGACCCTGGTATTCACTTAAAGATTGTATCACGAGACTAAAGGAGGAGGTAATGAAGACTGCTATCATGACAGGAACTGCAGACAAATATTGCAATGATCCCATAGGAATCCCTCATAGGAATCTAATAATTAGGACAGCTCCCCCTGCTTATAAACAACTAATTTTGGATCTGTTACTTGGGGAAGTAGGGAGCCATCTTACAGAGGTGATAAATAAGATTTTACAGTTACATGACTTAGGAGACTGGGGAAGGGATAGATCTCCTCGAGAGAGAAGGGTGAATAGCCAGCAAACTTGGTGCCAAAATGGAGTGACAAGGAAAGAAATGTTCACTGCTCTATTGAGAGCAGGGGTAGGTTTTGAAATGATAGATGGCATTCCAACCAATGAATTGTACAGAATGTACCGAGATAAAGAACTCAATAACAGGAGAGATAGGGAAATAAGAACTCCTCCTGCAAATGCTACAGACATTGAACCTTCATACCCAAGTGAATAACATGCTACGGAATACTAGGAAACAGGCCGTGCCCCAGCCCAAATTAAGGAAATACACAAGCTGGATTGCAGACCTCACATTAACTTGACCATATATTGGAAAAATGGGTCAAGTACGGTAACTAGGGCATTAATAGATACTGGGGCTGAGGTCATCCTTATCTATGGGAATCCAGACAAGTTCAGCCATGGAACTCCTATTACCATCACAGGACTAGGAGGAACTGAAATATCAGCCAGACAAGTTAAATTGATGATGAAAATTGGACAGTTGTCCAAGAAAGAATATAGTGTGGTTATTGTGCCTATTCCTGAATACATCATTGGAATAGATATTTTGAAGGGTATGACCTTAAATTTACCTGAAGGGAAATACCAATTTGCTGTGAGGAAAATAGGCATTAATGTAGTCTTAGTGGGGAAAATCAAGATGGATCCAATCACTTTGCCTGAACCTTCTGAAGTAATTACTTTGAGGCAATATCGTGTGCCAGGTGGGCAAGAAGAAATTGCCAACACTATAAGAGAATGTGTTGAAGCAGGAGTGTTAGTCCCTACAACTACTCAATGGAACAACCCTGTCCGGCTGGTCCAAAAGTCAGATGGGACATGGAGGATGACAGTGGATTATAGACAGCTGAACAAAGTGACTCCTCACTTGTATGCTGCTGTTCCAGACACGGTTACTTTAATAGAGAGAATACAAAAACATGAAGGGACTTGGTATGCAGTTATTGATTTGGCCAATGTCTTCTTTATGATCCCAATAGACCCCAAGCAATGGAACCAGTTTGCTTTTACTTGGCAAGGCTGACAGTATACATTTACACGCCTGCCACAAGGATATATTCATAGCCCAACTATTTGCCACAGGATTGTAGCTGAACATTTGGATAAATTAAAGCTACCTGGTGTACAGCTTACACATTACATAGATTACATCATGATACAGGGAAAGAATATAAAAGAAGTGGAGGAGAGTTTAGCATTATTAATTGACCATATGAAAAGCAAAGGATGGGAAATCAACCCCGCAAAGGTTCAAGGGCCAGCTCAAACCGTAAAAGTCTTGGGGATACAGTGGAATAGAGGACTGCGAGAAATTTTCCCACAAGCTCGACAAAAAGTCCAGGATTTTCCCACCCCTACTAATAAGAAAGAGGCCCAAAACTTCATAGGGCTATTTGGTTATTGGAGACACCACATCACACATTTGGGACAGATTTTAAAACCCTTGTATAAAGTCACCAGAAAGAAATATGAATTTGATTGGGGCCTTGAACAAAGTAGAGCTTTTGAGGAAGCAAAGGCTGCTCTACAATTAGCTCTGGACTTATGGCCTATGCAAAATGGGCCAGTGGAGTTACAAGTGACTGTACAAGATGACTATGCAAATTGGAGTCTGTGGCAAAAGCAACAGAGCTGAAGGGTACCTTTAGGCTTTTGGTCAAGGAATCTGCCCTCATCTGGAGCGCAGTATACACCTTTTGAGAAGTGGCTGTTAGCTGCATATTGGGCTTTAGTAGAAACTGAGCAACTAACACTGGGTCATGAAGTGATATTAAGACCAGGAATTCCAATTATGACTTGGGTAATGAGTACCCCAGCTTCTCACAGAATTGGACATGCACAAGAGGCAAGCATAATCAAATGGAAGTGGTATATTCAGAATAGGTCCACAGCAGGCAAAAGTGGAGTTTCTGCTTTACATGAATTGGTGGCAAACATTGGCACTGAGAGAAATGAAAAACCCCTTGAATCTAAGCAAGAGATGGTACCATCCTTAGTGAAATGGAATAATGGGTATGATGGACTAAATGTAGAACAGAAGAAACATGCTTGGTTTACTGACAGGACAGCAAAATATTTAGGACAGAAGAGACATTGGAAAGCAGTAGCCTATAACCCCTGTACTAGGTGAACTCTGGAAAGTTCTGGGATAGGGGGAAGTAGCCAATATGCTGAACTGATGGCAGTGAATCAGGCCGTCAGAACGGAGAAGGGAGGACAGTGTCATATATTTACTGACTCATGGGCGGTAGCTAATGGATTAGCTACTTGGATGCCTATATGGAGGAATCAGAATTGGGAGATTCATGGCAAACAAGTTTGGGGTAAAGAGTTATGGGAAAATATATGGGACATGCCTTTGTTTAAGGATTTGTCAGTTTTTCATGTTGATGCTCACGCGACCCTGACCACACCAGAACGTGAGTAAAATGCACACGTGGATCGACTAGCAAAGATTGCCACTGAATGTATTGTCTCTACTCCAACTCCATCTGATGACCCAGCCTTAGCAAGATGGGTCCACCAGACTGCCGGCCATTTAGGGGTCCAGGCCACCCACCGATGGGCACAGGATCGAGATATCAGTATCTTTCATGCGTTGTTAAAACAAATAACAGAGGGGTGTCGTATATGTCAATTAGAAAAAGAACAAACTCTTCCTAGGATAGTAACTGGAGAAATAGTGAGGGGAAAAGTTCCAGCCCAAATTTGGCAGATAGATTATATTGGCCCACTACCCCAGGATAAAGGATGTAAATATGTATGTACGTGTGTTGACACCTATTCAGGTGTACTAGTGTCTTGTCCTTATAAGGATGCAACTCAGAAAAATACCTGTAAAACCCTAGATATTGTAAGTTTATAATATGGAACCCCAATGTAGATTCAAAGTGACAGTGGGTCACATTTCAAGGGCAAAGAAGTGAAAACATATTGTGTGTTGAATAATATAGAATGGATATATCATATTCCATATTACCCACAAGCATCTGGGCTGATTGAAAGAATGAATGGATTGTTGAAAGAACAGCGGAGAAAATTAAGCTCTAATAATTCATATCGACATTGGAAGGATAATTTGTCTATTGCCTTACATAATTTGAGTAATAGGCCCTTAGTGGGGAGTACACCTCTAGCCAGAACGATGACCTCAAATTTGCAGATTAGAGAACAGATCCAAAATACTGAATTTTGGACTGTGAGGGAAGATGTCCCCCTACCATGTCCAGGAACACCTGGTTTGGCAGGATATGATTTACATTGTATAGTGAATTTTAGGTTGAATAGGAAAGAAATAAGAAAAACCCCTACTGGAGTATGTATGAGAATCCCCAAGAATCATTTTGGATGGATATTACCTAAACCAGGATTAGAAGCTCAAGGAGTACATGTATTGGCTGGAGTGATAGATTCAAATTATCAAAAAGAAATTGTTGTGACACTCCAGAATTTGGGTAAAAAACCTGTACAATTTGGTAGGAATGATAGGATAGTTCAAGTGATTATTATTCCCTGTGAAAAAATACCCTTTGTGAAAACTGACCCTCCTCCCAAAATAACTACTAGAAGGGCAAAAGGGGCTTGCTCCATTGATAGAATAAAGTTGGGAGCTAAGGTATGGGTAAAATGGAAGCCAGATGATATTCCAAAGGCTGCAGAAGTCATAGCCCATGGGAAGGACAACACTGTAACAGTGGTTTATTCGGGGGAAGATAATTACCAAATCGTACCCCTGAACCATATATTTTACTATGAATAGGGCTATAATATTAGATTCACGGACCCCACAGGTATGGCCGATGCTGGTAATTGCCACAAGCCACTCAGAGGGAAGGTGACTTTGTGTGATTAACGGATGAAAGCTTGTACATCTGGGGAAAGTCAGGGAGGACAATCCTAGTCTGTATCTAGGATGGGATCCTCCTGGTTTCCCTTGTACATCTGGGGAAAGGCTGGGAGGACAATCCTAGTCTCCAACTAGGATGAGATCCTCCTGGTTTCCCTTGTACATCTGGGGAAAGGCTGGGAGGACAATCCTAGTCTCCACCTAGGGTGGGATACTCTTGGCTTAGTTTCCTCATTGTGTTCTGTTTAAAAAGAAACATTTCCCATCTGAGTTTGGCTCTGATATTGGATCTCTGCATAACCGAAATTTCAACTAAACTGAGAGATGATTTTATTTGAAGGATAATAGCCCAAACTTGCCTACTCTTTTTGTTCTTTGTTTTGGTTAACCTTATCTCTAGTTCTGTCTCCTGCAGGCTTAAGCACCCTGCAGTTTCCGGTGACTGCCTAAGCATGTAGCATTCTCGGAATTCCTGCTAGCTCGCTAAAGAACTGACCTCTGGAATGGGACTCTTTGGGGCAGGGATACCTCTACATCCAATTTCAGCAAGAAAAAGCTATGAAAAATGAGACCTTCACCCCTTACCCGAAGATTTTGAGCCCCAATCTTTCGAGGTGGGAGGGAATGATGATAGTGTTCTGAGTACTTATTTTGTGTTATCCTTTCTATATTGTTTTATTGTTATGATATTATTGATCCTATGTTACAAAGATCTAGGGGTGGACATTTGAATTAATAATTATTTTGTGGATGATTGATTGAAGAGATTATCTTGCTGGGACATAGGGGTGGATCACATTTGAATCGTAAACCAATATTTGGGAATGTCACTGAATGATATGTTTTGCTTTATTGTGAATGATATGTTTTAGTTTCCTGCGTAACTGGCTCACAATGTTGTAGGATATATAATTTAATTTAAATTATGATTGGATTGTGCATCCTAGAACATTGTGAGGGGTGGAGTGTAGCCAGAGTGGCCTTTGTTTTCTTTGAGTGACTCAGCTTACCTCATTGAGACTCACTGGGCCATAGCTGGGAGCAGAGAACTTCCTGTGTGACCTCTTCTGGGACAGGAAGTCCAGAGACTCATGGCCTTCGAGCAGAGAACTTCCTGTGTGATGAGTCATGGGGCTGGCTGAGGGGAGGTGTTAACTCCAGAGCCATGCCCTGTTGGGTGTTAACCTAGTCTATGCTAGGGGGAGGGGCCAACTCAAGAACCAATCAGCTCTGGTCATTCAGGTGGTGCTTGATGATGTCAAAAACTCTATAAGAGGGGAGAGGACAGCTTGAAGATCCCTTTTCCTTTTCCAGTTGGAGCCGGAGATGCCTACAGCCAAAGCTGAGCTGCCAGTAGCAGAGCTGACCCACGTGGAGCGAGGAGTGCTGAGTAAGGACCGGAGGCCAGTGGGTAATCTTCTTACCGTAGAGGGGAAGCATGTATATGATTTTGCCTTATACCATCTTGCTTCTCTGTGGCCTCCTGTTCACTCTTGTGAGGCGGACTTATTGGGCCTGGAAGCTTTTGATCAAAATATCAAAATGGGGACGCTGGTTTGTGGGCCTGTTACTGTAGAGTGTAAATACATACTTTAGTTCTCCTGCCTTCTGCCTAGAGAATTCTTTATATCTTGCGGTTCCGAACCTTTCAGGCACATATGAGATTCTCTTTGAAATCATTAATTCTGCCTTCCTAATATAACCCCCCCTCCACTTGACCATCAAAGTCATCTTTGTAACTCATAGGTCTGAACATGCCACTGTCTGATTCAATAAAACCCAGTGTCTAACTATTACCTGTAACATCAAATTTGAAATCTTCTGTTTGCCTTTTAAATCCCTTCATAACCTGTGCCTTCTTTTAATCTTTTTAATCTTCTTACACTTTAATGCTTACTACATACAAAGATCTGGTGACATTGGATTCCTGGCTGTTGCCTGTAAAAACACCCAATTTCCTAAATCTGTGCCTTTTCCCTGTCCCCTTGACTGAATTTTCTACCTCCTTACCACTGCCTCTAGACTACTCTGATATCCTTAAATCTCAGCTAAAATTCACCTTTGAAAAAAAGAGCCTTTCTCAAGCCCCATAAATGCTTGCTGTGCCTTCCTTCAAGGATCATTTTCTATTTGTCCTGTATATATTATGTTTGTACGTGTTTTGGCAATTCATCTTCCTTATTTGATTGTGAACTCCTTGAGTGCACAAACTGTTTTTGGCTTCCATTCTATCCCTATTAATGAACACATTTCCTGACACAGAGTAGGTGCTTCATAAGTAATGGTTGACTTAATTATAACACTAAGAAAATCAGTGCTGCAGCTGACAGAATTTTGAGTCTACTGAAAGACTGATTTTCAAATATCTAAAGAAAGAAAAGATGCCAAATACATTGCACCAGGCAGAAGAGGTTGTAGTGAGAGTGTAGACATCTTTTTACAAGATGTGCTAGTCAAAAAAAATTGTGCAGATAACCAAAGTGTGCAATATAAAAACTATGCATATGACACATCTACACTACATTTATATGCAGTTATTTCACTTGTCATTTTTTCCTCATATATTAGCTCATCACTTTGATTTTGTTTGTCTGTAAATACTAGAGCAAAGTGCTCTCAAAGGCTTTTAAGAACATTCTTCATGAAGTTCAGGCTTTGAGTATTGTGACAATTGTGCTGCTGCCCGTAATGGAGCAAATACTTCTATCGTGTTTCTTACTCTGTGCTCATTCATTTCCCTTTGCAGATAATAGAAAATCTACATACATACACTTCTACATCATTGAATTGGTTATTATTCCTTCTCAGTAAACAAGAAAAAAAAGCCTTCCCTGTTGTCAGCCTAGCAGATTATTTCCAAAGCATCATAGTCACCATAAAGACTAGGATAGGAGAAAAGAAACAAGAATGATAGAAAACATATAAAATTTTGGGACAAATAATTTACAAGTTGAAATATAAAGCAAAAAAAAATTCTCTTTTCCTTAAATAAGTATAACATAATTTGGTCAATGACTTCTTTCTACACTGATGCCACTCTCATTCAGCAACTCCTCCATTTCATTTGTTCAAATAGTTTGGTGGTGTTTGAGGTGGGAGATTCTGTTCTTCCTTCAGAATTTTATTCTTTGAATCTTTTCATCCTTCCAGGGCTAACTTCCCTATAGAATTCTTTTTCCCCTACACACACACACACACACACACACACACACACTCACTTTTCAGCTTGATTTAGCTTTATTTTCTAATTTAAATTCTCTCTCAACCCCTCTTTATCCTCTCTCATTGAGAAGGAAAGAAAAACAAAGCCTAATACAATATATATGGTCATGCAAAACAAATTCCCACATCAGCCTTATGCAAAAAATAAGAAGGAAGCAAAGGAATACATTTCATTCTGTACTCTGAGTCCATTATTTCTCCATATGGTGTAAGATACCATATATCATTGTGATTCTTTGGGAATTATGGTTGGTCATTGTGTTCATCAGCATTGCTAAATCTTTCAGAGCTAATTTTTCTTACAAAAGTTTTATTGTATAAATTGTTCTCCTGGTTCTGCTTGCTTTACTCTCTATCAATTCAACCAGATCTTACCAGTTTTTTTTTTCTGAAACCATCTCTTTGATAAACCATTCTTTACAGCTCAATAATATTCACATTCTTATTATAGTTTTTTAATCATTCCCCAATTGATGGCTATCTGCTCAGTTTACTATTATTTGCTTTTTAAAAAGCTACTAAAATATTTTTGTGAATATTGGTTAGCAGTGGTATAGCTGGGACAAATGATATGGCTATTTTAATAGCTTTTGGGGACATAGCTCCAAATTACTTTCCAATATGGTCAGATCTGTTCATAGCTCCACCAAAGCTGAATTGAAGAATCTGGTATCCCACAACCCCTCCAGCATTTATCATTTTCTGTTTTTTGTCGACAGCAAATCTGAGGGGTGTGAACTGATACTTCACAGTATTTCCAATTTGTATTTATCTAATTATTAATGATTTAGAGCATTTTTTCATGTGGCAAATGGTAGTTTGAAGTTATTCTTCTTAAAATTGCCTATTTGCATTTTTTGTTAAGATTCATCAGTTGAGGAAAGGTTTAATTTTTGTTTGTTTTTTGTTTTTAATAAATTTGACTCAGTTCCCCATGTTTCTTATAAAGAAGATCTTTATCAGAGAAACTGATTTCAAAGATTTTCCTCAATAACTTTCTTCTCTTTGAATTTTTGCCTGCATTGGTTTTGTTCTTATAAAACCTTTTAAATTCAATGATATATTTTTTTTCCACTTTTTCTCCTCCATATCTTTCTGTCTCTTATTTGGTCATGAATTCTTCCTCATTCATATTTTTAACAAGCAATTTATTTTATACTCTTCTAATTTGATGTAATCCTTCATGTTTAAATGGCACATTCATTTGCAGCTTATCTAAGTATATGGTGTTAAAATGGTGGCTTACATTTATATTTTGCTCTATGGTTTTCCAGTTTTATAAACACTTTATCAAATGGTGAATTCATTCCCCAATAGCTAGGATCATTAGGTTTAGCAAGCTCTAGATTACTGTGCTAATTTTTTTACATGTTTTAATATATTCAATTGGTTAATCTATTTCTTATCTAAAACTAAACTATGTTAACATTTATAGCTTTGTAATATAGATTGATAGCACATACTCCTAGAGCCCTTTGCTTGCCATTGTAGTTCTCTGATTACCTTGATATTCTTGGCTTTTTTTCCCTCCAGATATCATTTTAGCATAATAACATAGTTCTTTGATATATTTTCGATGTACAGTTGGAAAAGTAAATTATTTAGGGGGTATTTTCATTTTTATTATATTGGGTCAGCTTATTTATGAGCAATCAATATCTCTCCAATTATTTAGGTACACTTTTATTTATGTAAAATACAATTTGTAATTGTGTTCATAAAATTCCTCTGTGTGGTGGCAGGTAGAGTTACAACTATACCATACCATATGTAGTCATTTTAAGTGGAAATTTTCATTTCATCTCTTCCTGCTGCATTTTTTTAATAATATATCAAATCATGGACAATTTATGTGGGTATATTTTCTTTCCTGCAACTTAGATGATATTATTTCTTTTTCAGTTGAATCATTAAAATTCTCTAAGTAAACCTTGATATTAACTGAAAGAAGTGATAGTTTAGTTTCTTCTTTGCCTATGCTTATTCCTTTTACTTCCTTTTTTCATCTTATTGCTATAGCCGATATTCCCAGTATAATAATGAATAATAAAGGTGATAATTGAAACAATTGCTTCACTCTTCATCTTACTGGATAAGATTTTAGTTTGTCTCCCTTACATATTATGTTGGTTCTTAATTTTAAAGAATATTACTCATCTTTTTAAGGAAAACACCATTCCGGGGTGGAACCAAGTTGGCTGAGTAAAAGCAGGGACTTACTTGAGCTCTCCCCCAAATCCCTCCAAACATCTGTAAAAAATGACTCTAAATAAATTCTAGAGGTACAGAATCCACAAAACGACAGAGTGAAAAAAGTCTTCAGCCCAAGAAAGCCTTGATGGTTGTTGGGAAGGGTCTATTGCACCTTGCTGGGAGGAGAGTGCAACCCAGTATTGGTCACATCAACACAGACCAGGCCAGAGCAGGCTGGGCAGAGCAGGCCTTAGGGGACTGAATCACCGAGCTGTGGAAGTTTTCAGACTTCTCAACCCACAAACACCAAAGAAATCTTAGTAAGTCAGTGTGAAAACTCTGTTTGGCCTGGGTGAAAGAAGTATGCAGTCCCAGGCCCAGGCAGTGGAGGTGGTTGCAACAGTGGCAGCAGCTGCTTCCAGAGCTCCAGGCCCACAGTCAGTGAGGGGAATCAAGCAGCTGATCAGAGCTGGAGCGCAGTGATCTCTTTACTGGCATTGAGGCAGGATTCTCTTGCTTTGCCCTGCTTGGATCTGTGTTGCAGTCATGGTTAGTGGTCTTGGGGTGAAGACGAGAACTGGTATGGAAGAGATTGTGATGCGTGTGGAGAGGGGGTTCTCCTAGAAGTTCCAAGACAGAAAAGAATGATTGAGGTAACTCACAGACCAGAGCACAGGACAGGAGAGAAGTAAACACTTCTCCTTGGATCATATCACCTCATAAGAACTGAAAATTTACAGATGTCTACAAGTAGTTCATAAACAGCAGCGCAAAATCCCTGAATCTTGGGACAGAGTACTCTCCCCTCTGTAAACAGAGTCCTACCTGGAAAAAGAACTCAAAAGTCAAGTAATTGGCTGAAAAAATGAGCAGATAGGATTAAAAAACACAAACTATAGAATCTTACTTTGGGGTCAAAGAAGATCAAAACATACATCCAGAAGAAGACAACAAAGTCAAAGATCCTACATCAAAAGCCTACAAGCAAAAATATGAATTGGTCTCTGGCCATGGAAGAGCTCAAAAGCATTTTGAAAATGAAGTAAGAGAAGTAGAGGAAAAATTGGGAAGAGCAATGAGAGTGATATAATAAAATCAAGAAAAAGTGAGTTAATACCTTGTCAAATGAGTCCCCCAAAAAATACTGAAGGAAATAAGACCTTAAAAGATAGACTAAATGAAATGTCGAAAAAAAGGGTCCAAAAACCAATTAGGAGAGGAATGTCTTAAAAAACAGAATTGGCCAAATGGTAAAGGAGGTCCAAAAGTTCACTGAAGAAAATAATTCCTTAAAAATTAGAATAAAGTAAATGGAAGTTAATGACTTTATGAGAAATGAAGAAATTATAAAACAGAATCAAAAGAATGAAAAAAAATGGAAGATAATGTGAAATATCTCATTGAGAAAACCCTGACCTGGAAAATAGATCCAGGAGAGATAATTTTAAAATTATAGGGCTACCTGAAAACCATGATCCAAAAAAGATCCTAAATATCATCTCTCAAGAAACTATCAAGAAAAACTGCCCTGATATTCTAGAACCAGAAGGTAAAATAAAAATGGAAAGAATCTACCAATCACCTATAGAAAAAAGATCACAAGAGGAAAATTCCTAAGAATATTGTAGCCAAATTCCAGAGTTCCTAGGTCAAGGAAAAAATATTGCAAGCAGCCAGAAAGAAACAATTTGAGTATTGTGGAAATACAAACAGGAAAACACAAGATCTAGTGGCTTCTACATTAAGTGATCAAAAGACTTGGAATATGATACACCTGGAGATCAAAGGAACTAGGATTAAAACCAAGAATCACTTACCAGCAAAACTGAGTATAATACTTCAGGGGAAAAATGGATTTTCAATGAAATAGAGGATTTTTAAGCATTCTTGGTGAAAACACCAGAGCTGAAGAGAAAATTTGACTTTCAAATACAAGAGTCAATAGAAGCATGAAAAGGTAAACAGGAAAGAGAAATCATAAGGGACTTTTTAAAGTTGAACTGTTTACATTCCTACATGGAAAAATTATATTTGTAACTCATGAGACCTTCCTCAGTATTAGGGTGGTGAAGAGAATACACACACACACACACACACACACACACACACACACACACACACATATGTATATACATATATATGTATATATACAGAGAACATAGGGTGAGTTGAATATGAAGGGGTATCTAAAAAAAAATTAAAGGGTGGGAGAAGATTATATTGGGAGAAGGAGAAAGGGAATGATAGAATGGGGTAAATTATCCCCCATAAAAGTGGCAAGAAAAAGCTGTTATAATACAAGGGAAGGGAGGGGTGGTGAAAGGGAATGAGTGAATCTTACTCTCATTGGATTTGGCTTAAGGAAGGAATAACATATACACCCAATTATGTATCTTAACCTACAGGAAAGTAGGGGGGAGGGAAGAAGAAGGGCATGATAAAAGAGAGGATAGATTGGGGGAGAGAAGAGTCAAAGTAAACATTTTTGAAAAGGGAGAGTGTCAAAGGAGAATATTGAATAAATGGGGGATGGGATAGGAAGGACACAAATATAGTAAGTCTTTTCAACATAACTATTATGAACGTGTTTTGCACAATGATAAACATAAATTACATTGAATTGTTTGCCTTCTCATGGAGGGGGTGTGTGGAAGGAAGAAGGGAAAGAACTTGGAACTCAGAGTTGTAAAAACAAATGTTAAAAACTATTTGTACATGCAACTGGGAAATAAGACATACCGGTAATGATGTAGAGAAATCTATCTTGCCCTATAAAAAAGTAAGGGAAAAGGTGGGAGGGTAGTGGAATGATAGAAGGGAGGGCAGACTGGGGAAAAGGGCAATCAGAATAAATGCCGTCTTGGGGTGGGGTGAGGTGAGCAATGGGGAGAAAATGTGTAACATAAAATCTTGTGGAAATGAATGTTGAAAACTAAAAATAAATAAATTAATCTTTAAAACAAAAAAAAGAAAACACCGTTTATTTATTCCTAAACTCTCTAGTGTTTTTCACAGGATGAAGTGTTGCATTTAAAATTTAAAAAAAAAAGGTTTTTCATCATCTATCGAAAAAAATGATTATTGACAGTTTGATAATGAAAACAGATAAATGAAAACATTTATAGTTTTCCTAAAATTGAACAAGCCCTGCCTTCATAGTTTAAATCCACCCTGGTTATACTTTATAATCTTTGTGTTATATTGCTTTTATCTCTTTGCTAGTATTTAATTTAATATTTGCATCAATATTTATTAGAAAATTTTGTGCATAATATTCTTTTCCTGCTTTTTCTCTCCCTGATTTATATATCAAGATAATATTTTGCCACAGAATGAATCTGTTAAAATTCCTTTATCTATTTTATTTTCACAAAAAACATGTATCACTAGAATTTCCTTCTAAATTTCTTCATTTTTAAATTGCCCACTTCCCTTGAAAATAGATTTACTGTTTCTTTAATTTGTTAAATTTCTCTTTCTAATATTACACAGATAAACAAGGAAATTTATGCTTAATGGGGGTCATCTCTAGTCATCCTGACCTATGTCTTGCCACTGTCCTCTGATGACTCTGGGAAGATGATTTTGAACAGCCCTGCCTCACTTAAATCTAATCCACTACCAAGTCAAGACATCACACCCCTGATGTCATTCGTCCTCTTTGAGAATGAAGGACAAGCCACCACCTGTAAGTAGAAGTAGCTGCCCTATTTTACACCCAAGTAGGCAGTGCTAGTTGGACAATACTCCTTTCCTTCCTTCCTTCCTTCCTTCCTTCCTTCCTTCCTTCCTTCCTTCCTTCCTTCTTTCCTTCCTTCTTTCCTTCCTTCTTTCCTCCCTTCCTTCCTTCCTTCCTTCCTTCCTTCCTTCCTTCCTTCCTTCTTTCCTTCCTTCTTTCCTTCCTTCTTTCCTCCCTTCCTTCCTTCCTTCCTTCCTTCCTTCCTTCCTTCCTTCCTTCTTTCTTTCCTTCCTTCCCTCTGTCTATAGGGGTAATGATATTCTTACATTTGGCTGCTCTTCCCAAAGGACTATAAATTTTGATGACTTAAACCTCACAAAATATCTTGGTGTTTGGAAGCTAGATTATTTTTCCTCTTTCCTATTTATTTATTCTTTCATTAGTACTATTATCAGTTATCTCTTCTGTCCTATGTAGTTTCATTTATGATTTCTTGAATTAGAGCTCTGGGAAATCAAGCTTTGATAAAGGCCATTGGGATTCAAATAGAGCTGCTTTACTATGCCTAAAACTCAAATCACTCTGGCTCTCACTGTTTGGCCAATAATGGTGTATTGGTAATTAAGGTAGGACTTTTTTTTAACTGTTTTCTCTTTTAGAACACAAAAGTAATCAAATGCTTTTGATTAAATCTTACTACATGCAAAACTTCAGGCCCACACCCTTTGGCTAACTAGGTGTGAAGCCCCTGGCCCACACACTTATGCTGATTCAGTATGAAGCCTAAGAAGGGTAGATAAACTCAAAGGTTAACATTTTGTTTGGGACTCTAGCTCACTGGAATAATGTTGGTGTGGAGACTCTGGGTAGCAATGGACCTCTCTCTCTGGTAACTATTGTGATTTGATCAGGCAGATTAGAGGCCAGCCCGTTGATCTCCCTGTGTTTGCTCTGTTTATATTGTCTCTGTTTGCAATTCCATTTGTATTTGCCCTGAAGTTCAGGTTGCTGGCTTTTCCCCCTGAAATAAATGAATGATATATGTATGTTTGATTAAAGTGAGGTTGTTAACCCCTTAAAGTTGCTTTCCCTTAGAAAAGCAAATCAAAGAACCTATGCTGACAGCCTTCCTGTGTGTTGGTACTGTTGGTCTTACACCCCCCAGCACCTGCCAGCAACACTGTTGTTACAAACAGGTCCTGGCATAAGCCTCATGTGGTTACTGTTTGGGTTTTGATGGCTCAGAGTGAGTTAAAAGAGAAATTCTTTGTTTTCTGGCCAGAAATTCTGAGGGTCTTCCTCTCCAAATTTAATGCTTTTTTGGAGTAGGCCAAACTGGCCATCTTTTGTTTCATTTCTTACCTAACCTTAAATCATTGAATGGGTGTGGCTCAGAAAACCTGGGAAAGATCTTAACTTAATAAGGTCAGTGTCTCCCACTATATCTTGAGTGTTCCCTGCCCTGTGTCTTGCTACTGTAGTTTTTGGCAAATAGTAAATTCTTAGCCCAGAAGTGGGTTTCTTAGGGTTTATCCAAGAGTAGATTGCTATAGTCGTTGATTACTGTGTCTTGTATACCTAATCTATTCCACTGATCCGTGACTTTATTTCTTAGCCTGTACCAAGTTGTTTTGATGACTGCTGCTTTATAGTACAACTTAATATCTGGTATGGCTAGGCACCTTCCCTAGCATTTCTTTTCATTAATACCCTAGATATTCTAGACCTCTTGTTCTTCCAGATGAATTTTGTTATTATTTTATCCAGCTCTGAAAAATAATATTTTGGCAGTTCAATTGGCATGGTGCTAAATAAATAAATTAATTTAGGTAAAATTGTGATTTTTATTGTATTAGCTCGGCCTAACCATGAGCAACTGATATTTTTCCATTTATTTAGATCTGACTTTATTTGTGTGAGAAGCGTTTCATAATTATGTTGATATAGGCCCTGGGTTTGTCTTGGCAGATAGACTCCCAAATATTTTACAGTGTCTAAAGTAACTTTAAATGGAATTTCTCTTTCTGTCTTTTGCTGCTGGGCTTTGTTAGTGATGTATAGGAATGCCGAGGATTTATGTGGGTTTATTTTATACTCTGCAACTTTGCTAAAGTTGTTTATTATTTCAAGTAGTTTTTTACTTTATTCTCTAGTATTCTCTAAGTAAATCATCATATCATCTGCAAAAGGTGATAATTTAGTTTCTTCTTTGCCTATTCTAATTCCTTCAATTTCTTTTACTTTCCTTATTGCTACAGCTAACATTTCTAGTACCAAATTGAATAATAGAGGCGATAATGGACAACCTTGTTTCACCCCTGATCCTACTGGGAATGCATCTAACTTATCCCCATTACAAATAGTGCTTGTTGATGGTTTTACATAGATGCTATTTATAATTTTAAGGAAGGCTCTGTTTATTCCTATGCTTTCTAGTGTTTTTAATAGGAATGGGTGTTGTATTTTGTTGAAGGCTTTTTCTGCATCTATTGAGATGATCATATGGTTTCTGCTAGTTATGTTGTTAATATGATCAATTACACTGATAGTTTTCCTAATATTGAACCAGCCTTGCATTCCTGGAATAAATCCTACCTGGTTGTAGTGAATTATTCTCATGATATGTTGCTGCAATCTTTTTGCTAACATTTTATTTAAAATTTTTGCATCAATATTCATTAGGGAAATTGGTCTACAATTACCTTTCTCTGTTTTGACTCTTAATGGTTTAGGTATTAGTTCCATATTTGTATCATAGAAAGAATTTGGTGGGAATCCTTCTTCACGTATTTTCCCAAGTAGTCTATAAAGTATCAGAATCAATTGTTCTGTAAATGTTTGATAGAATTCACATGTAAAATGATCAGGCCTTGGAGATTTTTCTTTTTCCTAGAGAGTTCATTAATGGCTTGCTCAATTTATTTTTCTGAGATGGGGTCATTTAGGCATTTTAATTCCTCTTCTGTTAACCTGGGTAATTTATATTTTTGTAAATATTCATCCATATTACTAAGGTTGTCAAATTTATGGGCATACAATTGAGCAAAATAATTCCTAATTATTCTTTTAGTTTCATCTTCATTGGAGGTGAATTCACCCTTCTTATTTTTGGTACTGGTACTTTGATTTTCTTCTTTCTTTTTCTTAATCAAATTGAGCAAATGTTTATCAATTTTATTGTTTTTTTTCCATAAAAACAGCTCTTGGTTTTATTTATTAATTTAATATTAACCTAATTTCAGTTATATTAATCTCTCCTTTGATTTTCAGTTTTTCTCATTTGGTATTTAATTGGGGATTTTCAATTTGTTCTTTTTCTAGCTTTTTCAGTTGCTTGTCCAATTCATTGATCTCCTTTTTCTCCTTTTTCATGTAATTTAGAGATATAAAACTTCCCCTAAGAACTGCCTTTGCTAGATCCCATAAGTTTCGGTATGTTGTCTCATTATTGCCATTCTCTTGAGTGAAGTTATTAATTGTTTCTATGATTTGTTCTTTGGCCCACTCATTCTTTAGTATTAGATTATTTAGTTTCCAATTATTTTTTAGCTTACTTTTCCATGGTTCATTATTACAAATAATTTTTATTGCATCATTGCTTTGACTACTTCTGCTTTCGTGCACCAGTTTGTGAGGTTTTTATGCCCTAGTACAAGGTCAATTTTTGAGTATATACCACATACCACCGAGAAAAACAGTGTATTCCTTTTTATCCCCACTCAGTTTTCTCCCGATGTCTATCATATCTGCCTTTTCTAAATTCTATTCACCTCCTTAATCTCTTTCTTGTTTATTTTGAGATTAGATGTATCAAGTTCAGAGTGGGGTAAGTTGAGGGCCCCCATTATTATAGTTTTGCTGCTTATTTCTTCCTGTAACTCCCTTAACCTCTCCTCTAAAAATTTCCATGCTATAACACTTGGTGCATGTATGTTAAATAATGATATTGCATCATTATTTATAGTGCATTTAAGCAGGATATAGTGTCCTTCCTTATCTCTTTTAATTAGATCTATCTTTGCCTTTGCTTTCGCTGAGATTAGGATTACTACCCCTATGTTTTTTTTCTTTTACTTTAGCTGAAGCACAACATATTCTACTCCAACCTGTTACCTTTACCCTGTGTGTATCTGCCTGTTTCAAATGTGTTTCTTGCAAACAGCATATTGTAGGATTATGGTTTTTAATCCATTCTGTTGTCTGCTTCCATTTTATGGGAGAGTTCATCCTATTCACATTCACAGTTAAGATTAATATCTGTGTCTTTTTTCCATCCTATTTCCCCCTGTTTATTCTTTTTGTTCTCCCTTCTCCCTTCCGCTCCTCAAAAGAGTTTTGGTTTTGACTGCCACCTTCCTCAGCTTGCCCTCCCTCTTGATTCCCTTCCCTTACCTTACCTTTTTCCTATTTCTACTTCTTCCCTCTGTTCTAACCCATCCCCCGTTTTCTTTCCCCTTTCCCCTCCTACTACACATAGGACACATTTGATTTCTGTACTTGTCAGGGTATTCCCTTCTTGAACCAAATTCAATGACAGTAAAGCTCAAATACTGCTCTTCTCTCTTCCTTCTTTCGCTCTACTATAATATGTTTTATGCCTCTTCATGTGATATAATTTACCCTTTTTCACTCCCTCCTCACCTCTTCTCCCAGAACCACATATACATAAGGGTTTTCATTAAACATTTTTCATTCTCAACTTCAAATTTGTCCTGGTATAAAAGCCAAATATTAGAATCCTTTCTATCTATTGTACATAAACTTGCAGCTTCTCAGCAAGCTAAGTTCATTGTTTATAATTTACATAACTCAAACAAGTTCTTTTCCTGGGTCTGATGACCATGCCTGTGCAGATAGTTTCCAGGGGCCTTTGCAATTTTACAAAATAAGGAGAACAACATGGTCCCCAGGAAGTGATTAATAGAAAAAACCTTGGGCCTGTCTGCTATCTTTTGTCTTTTCTCTGAGCACACTTATTCAAAGAGGAGGCTTTCTAAAAATCATGCAAATGATTTTACAAAACTTCTGTTCTTAAAAATGTTTCCCTTTCTCAGAAACAGCTTACAATTTATCCTGATATTATTATTTCCTAAGTATTAAACAATTTTTAAATTTAATCACCAAACCTTTTCCACATAATTAAAGAGAAAAAAAGAAAACTACACATACTTTTGTAAATACTAAATTTAAGCAATAACTTCAATAGTTTAGTTAACAATCTCACAAATTCCTAAATGATAGCAAAACAATTAAAGACAAAATTTAGTAATTTATGATTTCTTAAATTACAACACTGCAAAATATTATAAGACATGGTCAATTAGAGTGATTTAAAAGTTTTCTAACTCAGTACAATTCTGAGCCTAAAAACACTTAGATTATATTAAAAATTGCTTTTCTAACAACACAGATGATGCAGTTGCTTACCAAGTTATGCAATAAGGAAAATTTTAGAAATATAACAATATCATGAACAATTATCATCTATTTAAACTTTAAAAGCAAAACCAATTAATTATCATTCCAGTGGCTTTACCTCAGTCAGATGTGATCCCAAATTGCCTGACACAGAAAATCATTCACCTCACATTGAAGAAAATTCACATTAAATTAATGAATATGAAGCAATTATATTGAACTTAAAACAATCTATATTCAAGTAGCATTTATTTCATGCCAAACATTGTGCTAAGCATCTTTATAATCATGTGATCTTTGTAATATCCCTGGGAATGAATTCTACCACCACCCCCTTATTGAACAGTAAACTTAAAGTAAATAGAATTTTCTTGGGGCTATAGTTAATAAATTTCTCAATGCCAAATAACAGTATGCACTTTTAAAAATTATTCAAATATACATTTCTAAGTTCCATTCATGTTTTTGTTGGGAAAGTTTTACAAACAGTTTGGAATCATCTTTTATATGCAGGTCAATTTAAAATGTGCTGGGCCAGTATTCTAACTACTTCTTTTGGCCCAAGTAAAAAGGAAGCCTAAGGAATTTGAATCATTGCTAAAAAGGTGTAGTCAGCTTCTCCTCTAAGCGAAGGAGTTTGATAATTAATTGAACAGTAATAATAATAATAATTCACAATAACCAATATCTTTACCATAGCTAATATCCATATTAGATTTAATAGAACCTACCCACGAATCTAGCCCAAAAGGTGGGAGGACATAATTCCTTCTATCTCTCTAGAACTTTATTGGTTCTTAACATTAAAACAGTAATCACAAAAAAACTAGTTAACCATCTTACAAGTTTCATAAGTGCTGGCCAAATTGTTTTAGCTGTGACCTTCTATTAATTGCAGGTAAAAGTAGGAATACCTGGTTTTCTGAATGGAAATTATAAAACATGAGAAGACAGGGTTAGTAAGGCTGAGAAAGTAACTTAACCAGTTTTACACAATTGTTTTCATTTTTTTTTAGTTTCAACAAAATTCAGATTAAAAATTTCTTTGTCTAACACGATTTTTAACTCACAACATTCACTCAAGTTTTACAAGATAGGAGAATTTTGCTACAATTTAGAAGTACAATAATAGTACAAACAGAAAAATTTCAGATGACATTAATTGCATTCCCAAATCATTACATACATTGGGCTTACCAAGGATAGAGGCTTTTCTTCTCTCCCCACAGTTGCAGAGCATGCTGTGGACTGGGGGGGTTGAGCCAGGGATTTGGAAAGCAGAGAGGGACTAAGGACCGGGGAGTGGTGGAAAGCTGTAATAAAGGTCTGAAGAGTCATTGAGGAGGGTCCCCGAGAAAACTTTGCCTCCTAATAGGGCTTGCTGGGCTGTGGGAAACTTGAGGGAAAAATTCCAGGTTCCAGTGGTGTGGGATCAATGAGTTGGGGGCTTGAGAGGAGAGGTTCCTCTGCTTGCCTAGAAGTGTGGGCATCAGGGCCTCCAGGGGTCCAGAGCTGTTGTCAGTGGGGTATGAGAGGGCAACAAAGTAGCAAAGCAGAGAACAGGGAGTACAGCTTTTGTTGCAATGTGTATTTTAATTTTTGCAGTTCCAATGTTATTATAATTTAATTTACATTGAGACTTTAGGTAAAAAAAAAAACCATCAAAATAAAGGGCCCAAAAATAAGAAAAAGCAGCTAGTAAATGGGGCAATTATTTTGAAAAGGAGCCATCTCTCTATTGTATATTCATCCCCCATCCCGATAGGATTTTTCTCAGTTTTGTAGTATGTTAGTCTTCATTGGAAGCTTCTGTCCTTTTCTCCCTGTAATGTCAAATTTCAAGTTTTAGTTCAAGAAAACTAAATTTTGTATGATTCTGACTATAACTCAAAAGTACTTGAATTCTTTCTCACTGGGTGCTTGTAGTATGTATCCCTGACATATTAACCCTGGATTTTGGGTATAAGATTTCTAGTTTTCCTTTTGGTGTTTTGTTCAGGAAGAGAATGGGGGATTTTTTAAAATACTTCTTAGCACTCTGATTCTAAGATATCTGGGCAGTTATCTTTTATGATTTCTTGAAATGTGCTATCTTGGTTTTATTTTTAATTTTTATTCATGACTTTTCAGAAGTCCAATGGCTCTTAAACTCTTTCTTTGTCCTGTTTTAAAGGACCATTGTTATAACTGTATTTCCCATTTTCTTCTACTACTTTTTGATATCTTATGGATCCATTAGCTCCCATTTGACAAATTCTGATTTTCTACAGTTATTTCTTCAATAAAATTTTGTACCTCTTTTAATTTTCTTTTAATATCTTTCTTTTGATTGTTTGGCTTAAGAAAGTGCTGGAGAAAATGTTAATAATTCAAATAAAACTCAAAATTTTAATAGTACAGGAAGTTAACATTTATCAGCCTATGCTTGGGCAGAGGCCTCCATTCTGCTTTCCTGCATATCCATATATACACATGCATCTCCCCATCCCATTTCTCCTCTGCACCTATCCAGCACCACTTTATGTCTTTGCCCATCATAATGTAAGTTTCTTTAAGATGAAAACTGTTTTGTTTAATTATAATTGTATTTCTAGTGCACAGAATACTATCTGGCATGTATCAATTTCCTAATAATGAGGTTGAATTCAATTTCTCTCTCAAACTCTCCTGTCTCTCCCTCCCACCTTCTCTCTTCCTCCCTTATTCTCTTCCACTCATTTTTTCTCTCACACACATTAACCTAAACAGATGACTAAATTTCATTCAAATCAACCACATTAAACCTGAACCAGACTATATTTTAATATAAAAAAGCAAATAATTAGGCAATTTTGTAGTGATCCTGAATAATTTAATTTAAACTATTAACCATAATGAAGATGCTCCCTTTTCCCAAACATTTTTCTCAGTTTTAAGAATTTAAATAGAAAATGCCTTAGATAATTACAACAACCTTGGCCAAATTCAGACATAATCACAGTCCATATGCAGTTGAGGTAAAAAAAAAAGTTAGCACTGTTTGTTAAGAAAAATTAAAAAATCTTTCCTAAGGCTAGGTTATTTTCAAACTCTCAAATCAACACCTGATAACTCTTCTTAATAATTGAATGATCCCAAGAACTGCTTATATATTCTATTCTATGAATAAACTACACTCTAAAGCCAGCCCATGAATAATCATTTTGAAGAAAGTAAGGTCCCTAAACTGCTCAATTTTCAACTTCTATAACTATAGGATAAATAAAATACAGAAAAGTAAGTAAGCATGTCCTCTAGTAGGATGGTGTAAGACTAGCATAGTGTAAGACCCTCTACTTAAAGTAAAAACTTCTGAGTTTGAGTCCTGGCTCCACTATTTAGGAACTATATATACTTAGATGAATACATCTATGAAATTCTGTGAAGCTGCTTCTTTTTTTTTTAAATCAAAATGATATATTTGTACTCCCTACTTCATAACATAATTCTTATAAGAACAAAATGGGATAACATCTTAATATAAATATAAATTGTGATTATTATTTTCTTTTTTAAATGACCTAGGCTTATGGCTAATTCATTGAGGAGATAGAAGAGTTTATAGGATCACAGATCTAGGATTGGAAAAGTCTGTAGAAATTCTCAGATTAAGCCCTTTCACTTTATATATGGAGACAATGAAACACAGAACTGTTAAGTGATTTGTCCAAGGAAGCAGCAAGGATTGTAAGATGACTTGAAATACTTTATTAGAAGATGACATGTTAAAAGACATGGGAAAATTAAGCTCAGAGAAGAGCAGATTTATGAGGGATATGACTGACCTATCCAAACATTTGAAGGACTACAATATAGAGAAAGGACTGAACTAGTTTTGCTTCTCTCCAGAGAACAGATCTAAATTGAAATTTTCAGGGAGACAGATTTTTAGTTAATAATAAGTATAAGAGGCCTCTCCAGAAGTCTGATGTGATCTCCTTATTCATTGGTAGCACAGAGATTCATTGAGAAAACAGTCTTAAACCAAAGCTGTTATAAAGAAAATTTAAAAATGGAGAACTCTGAGCTTCATATTATGACAATCCTTTGCAAATGTTACATTTTACATTACTTGTTGCCTCCCTAGGCCAATTGCAAATTCAGTTTTTCTGTTTTTGAAACTTGATAGCCATCCTCCAGGTTCTTCTACTTTTAGATTTTTTATCCCATGAGTCCTTTTACCTCTTCCACAGAGGGTAATAATAAATGAGGATGTTTGGACATTTATCCTTATTCCACACTGCATCACATCTCATGGATTTGTTGGGATGAGAGATTACATGTCTCAGATATACTTTCTAGGCCTAACAGATGTTGGTCGGAGTTACATGTGTTTAGAATATTTGCATTTAGAATAAATTTTAATTTTAAACTTTTTAAAGCATATTATACATATTCAGCATTGTCATGTGATATCAATTTATAAGGTCACAGATTTAGCAATGGAACAGACACTGGAGGTCACTAAATTTAACACTCTGATTTTATAAATGATAAAATTAAGAAATAGAAATGTTAAATAACTTGTCAGGGATCACACAGCTAGCAAATATCTCAGACAGAATTGGAACCCATGTCTTCCTCACTCCAAGTTTAGCACTCTATCTACCATACTATCTTGTTGCCATAAACATAAAGCACCTTCTTTGTTTGTTTTGATAAGGCACTCAAAGGGAGGCAATACTCACAGTAGCCTAAGTAGCCTAAATCTGAATCTCAGCTGAAAAAAAATGAGAATAATCAGAGGCCACTAAATGAGGAAAACTTAGTTTTCTAATTATGAAGTGTGCTGCTCATTGGGTACTGAGTTTCTCCTCATCTGCAGGTGAATTATGGAGAAATAGTGTTGTAACAACAATGTTACTAGCAGCTGCAATTACTGTGTAAGACCAACAACAACAGTACACTGAAAGGGCTGCCAAAACAGGTTCTTTGATCTAATTTTCTAAGGAAATAAACTTTAAGGGGTTAACAATCTCAATTTAATCAAACATACATACAACACTCACTTAGTTCAGGGGGAAAAACCAGCACCCTAAACTTCAGAGTAAATATAAACAGATATTACAAACATACATAATATAAATGGAGCAACAACACAAACCAGTCTATTCATAGCAATATATAGTTGCCAGAGAAGCAACAACATCTGGGTTTTCAAGCTGGGGGGTGGGGCTCTTTATAACAGCTGCCTAGAGTCTACTCTAGTTAAATCACAGGACTCTCTTCCAGTAGGTGAGAGCCCCAAACAAAATGCTAACCTCTGAGTTTATATACCCTTCTTAGGGCCTAAAGGCTTCACACCTAATCAGCAAAAGGGTGAGGTCATGGGGCTTACCACCTAGTTACACTTAATGAAAGGCACTTGACTACTTTAGCATTCTCAAAGAGAAAATGGTAAAACAAAATCCCACCTTAACTACTAATACAAGTGTAAAGAGGATTTCTTTTACGGGATTGGGAAGAAGACCGGAGGCCACTTTTACTTTAAGGGTTTATGATTTCAAAAATCACTTTCTTGCTACCAGAATCTTGTGCTTTAGAAATACAGTTTCTTTCTTGGTTATGAAGCTGTTCAATAAAGTATTAGAGTAGGTTTTAGTATGCAAAATGTATGAAAGTAGTGAAGCTGTGGGTTAAAAACCTTTGGTGGAGAAGATAATAGAAATGTGGGAAAAACAAAATATTCTCAGTGCTTAATTTTTTAATACCTGTTACAAATCTCAAATCACTTTGTTACTTTAGGAGCATAAAAATATATTATGTATAATTCTTTCCTCATAAAATTGGCAAGTTTGCTATATTGGGCACAAAATATATTTATTCATCAATAATTAAGAATTTACTAGTTTAATTTATTTTTAATGATTTTAATATTTGCTATGATTTTGACAAGGTAACTGCTGAACTTTCAGGCACCTAGCATCTTGGGCACAGGTATTATTTTGTTAGAAATAAGTAAAAATGAGAAAAATGGGAAGCATTAATACTATACTATAACCAACATATTCATTACATTGGTGTCTTTTATAGTGTTTAGTAGAGAATGCCCTTCAGGTCATAAAAGGAGAAAAAAAAAGTAAAAATGCCCTGTATAGCTTTTACCCTGTATAGCTTTTTTTTCCTAATCAATTTTACTTTTGATGCATCACTATTAATATTTTAATTGCTTTTGATGCTTTATTTTTCCTCTTCCTTATCCTTTGTCATAAATGTAGTTTATACCATTTCTTTTTATATTATCTTCATTTTCATTCTGTAGTTTTATTACTGATACTAAATTAGATAATCCAATTTGGATCTTCTTAGTCTTCTGGGTATTTTGAAGTCCTTTTCTATGTTATGTGTGTTTATGTGCATACATGCATACATGCACATGCATGCACATGAACACACAACATGGAGTCCTTGGGGAGGGATACCTTCCTCCCTCAAAAGCACAAAGGTCAGTGGCATTTCCTGGCAAATTTCCCTGGAGTGTTTTCCTCTTTGCCCCTGGGCCCCTTATTCTTCCTTTTTTGGAATGCCCACTGAGCCCTTTATCAGGTATGGCTCTTCTGTAAAGTATTGGACTGGTTCTTTTAAGTAAAAGGAATTATTTATTCGCTTGTGCCAATAAAAAATAGGACAAAATTCAGCTAAATAAGAACTGGTGTCAAATGTTTTTTTCTATGCTCTTGCTGGCTTCCAGGGATTACTTTCTGGATCTAGCAACTGTTTCCTGGGCTCATTCAGAAACAGAAGTGTAGTGCTGTATTTTGTCTTGTGCTGTGCCTCTACATTTATTATTTTCATCTCTATTCAACAAAGTTGGTCTTAAGTGTATTTTAACTGTCAAGAATATAACTGAATTTACCTACTTTAAGTTTAGCCAAGAAAACCAGCCCACTTCGACTTCCTTATTTACTTCTGATCCCATTTCATCAGAGTGCAGTCTTAACCAGATTAAATTGAAATTAGGAAATATTTAACAAAATATTTATTAGGAATCCTCCCCACACACACACACACTTAAGGTTTATACAGAAGCAACAAGAAAAAATGTATTACTACAGAGATGGAAAAAAACTATTTGTATTCTCTCCAGTGGAAACAATAACTAGATTTCAAAACTATTTGACCAAATAAATTTCCATATGGATAAGAGAGAAAGATGTCTACAAGTATTCATTCTGTTAGGTAGATTTAAAATTCATGGAGTAAGTAGAAACATAAGCCTAATAGAGTCTCAGAGTCACAAAAATGAAAGGAACATCAGAGACCACATAAGCCAAACTATATTAAACTGATAATATTGTTGCTTGGAGATCTACCTTCAGAGGCAGTATAGTTCCTTTATAGATGTCTAATTGTTAGAAAGTTTTCCGTAGCCTGAATCTAACACATATGACAGTGTTCAGCACAGAGACTGTGCCAAAAGCTTGTTCATTAATTAAAGCTTGATTAGGCTGATTTGCCTAGACTTCCAATAATGGAATTGGAAAAATGTGCAGAGCCAATATTCCAGGAGTTATCAGCAGTAATATAACATTGGTCTGCTTCTATTGAGATGAAGTCTAGATGTGAAATAGAGGTTTAATAAAAACAAGTCAAATACACTTTGCAAGTATTAAAGAGAAGGCAACTAGATAACAATACACGTGAAAATAATGTGTGGATTTTCTTGTTGTTTGGTTGGTTGTTACTGTCATGTCTGCTTGTTCATGACCCTATTTGGAGTTTTCTTGACAAAGATATTATAGTGGTTTGCCATGTTTTTCTCCATCTCACTTTGCAGATGAGGAACTGAGGAAACAGGGTTAAGTGACTTGCCCAAGGGCACACAGCCAGAAATTGTCTGAGGCTAGATTTGAACTCAGGAAGCTGAATCTTCTTGACTTCAGGCACAGCTTTCTATCCATTGTGCCACCTAGCTGACCTCATGTGGGTTTTAAACTAGTGCAAACTCAGTGCAATTTCATAAGCTAATGAGAGAGAAAAATGGGAAGGAAAAATTATTAAATACTTACTATCTGGCAGCCACTATGCTAAGCACATTATATATTATCTCATTTGATCTTCACTGCAATGCTGTGAGATAGGTGCTGCTATTATCCCTGTTTTACAGTTGAGGAAACTGAGTCAGAGGGGAACTGATTTGCTCATAATCACAATC
The DNA here is from genome assembly GCF_011100635.1 of Trichosurus vulpecula. Classification (NCBI taxonomy): domain Eukaryota; kingdom Metazoa; phylum Chordata; class Mammalia; order Diprotodontia; family Phalangeridae; genus Trichosurus; species Trichosurus vulpecula. The sequence continues at coordinate 352,987,130 of NC_050576.1, read as the reverse complement.
CACTAAGTGTCTGAAGCTGAGTTTGATTTAGTCCTTTCTGACTCTATGGCTACCATTCTATTCACTGTGCCATCTAACTATCTCTAATTTAAAAATATAAAGTAAATATAAGAATATTAACAATAGTCATGATGATAATGATGTGGATGTTGGTAAAATTAAAATTAAGAATATGCTAAATGAAAAAATGTGAGAACAGGCAGGCTTTCACAAATGATATTCTATGGGAAAATATGAGTTCAAAGGCAGCCTTAGATAGTTACTAAGTATATGAGCAAGGGCAAGCCGCTTTACTTCTTCAAGATTCAATTTTCTCAACTGCAATATGAAGGCAATAATAGCTCCTACATCCTAATGTTTGAAAGACAGATGGAAATAATATTTGTAAAGTTATTTGCAAACTTTAAAATGGTTATTATTGTTATTATTATTATTTTAGCAGTCCACAGAACACAATTTACTAAAGGCTATAGAAAACCAAAAACTTGACTGCATTTCTCTTTGATATATATAGAATTTGTATGTAGAATAATCCCTAGGAAATGATAAACTGCCTGAAGTCAGGGAGTGATTCACTTCTATCTTTTTACATGCAGCATTACACAGAGTCAGCATTTAAAAGTGTTTGTTGAACTGCTGCTCTCAATTTATATAAAAGGATGGTTATGCAAGTAGACATTTTGGATTATTCAAGAGAGTTATGTTTCAATTCAATGAGAGAAAAAATCTGTAGGATGATTATCATTATCTAAAAAGAAAACTCAAAGCAGTGTGCTATTATTTTTATTTTCAAACAGGTATGTAGATGTTGCATAAATATAGGTATATATTTTTAAAATTTTATGACTTGAAAATAGCACATTATATTACATAAAACATGATGACCATGCATAGAAGAAGTCTAATATTGTCATATTTCACAAAGAGCACAATTTATGTATGGTAAATTCAAAATAAAAATAAAATTCTTATAATTTTACCTTTAAAATATTTTTTTTATTATTGCATGGATATGTAATGGTGAATATGAAGGTGAAACGTGCCCTTTCTGAATTTCTAAACATGAAAATATTTTATAAATTGAAATTTATGAAACGGGACCTTTCAAAATGGCCTGTGCCCCAAACTTCTGCTAATGATGAACTTTTCAAGTTTTGCCTGCTTACCTCTTCAAAGATTAATCTATCCTGAAGAACAGACCAAAAGATAGAGGGATCATGGTAGTAAGTTATATCAGCAGGAAAATGAAAAGTTCATTGAAAATGCCCTACTCATTAAATAATTTAAGGTGCTACTCAACAACTATAATTTTAAAATTAAGAAAGATCACAAAAATGAAATTATGTGAGTTTGTACATGGTATCATTTCTGTTATGTCAGTATCATACTACAAGTGATTTTTTTATAAATTTATTTATTTTTAATTTTCAACATTCCATTCCATAAGTTTTAAATTTTCTCCCTTTCTTTCTCCTTCCCCCTCCTGAAGATGGCATGCAATCTGATATAGGCTCTACAGACACATTCTTATTAAATATATGTAGCAACAATGCTACTTGCCACTAATGTAGCTGTGTAAGCCCAATAGCACCAGCACATAGGATGGCTACTGGCACAGGTTCTTTGATCTACTTTTCTAAGGAAAGCAACTTAGAGGGGTTTACAATCTCACTTTAATTAAACATAAATATATCATGCATTTAGTTCAAGGGAAAAAGTCAGCACCCTGAACTTCAGAGAAAAGAAACAGAAACTACAAGTGGAAATTATATAAACAAAGCAAAATAACACATCAGCAGACAGGCTTCTGTTTGTCTGTCCAAGACATTAAATACATAGTTACCAGCACCAATGGCTGGGCTTTTAAAAGCTGGGAGGCTCCAATGGCTACCCAGAGTCTGGTCTGGTCAAATCACAGGACACTCTTCCAGTGAGTGAGGCTCAAGCAAAATGCTAACCTCAGAGTATACATATCCTTTTTCAGGGCCCGAGGGTTTCACACCTCTCCAGGGCTTCACACCTTTCCAGGGCTTCACATCTCTTGTGCAGTAATTAGTGAAAAGGTTTGAGCCTTCCTACAAACAAAGGCAAGATTCAATGAAAGACACTCAATTGCCTTGGTGCTGAGAAATACTCCAAAAGAAAAAAAAAAGTAAAAAGCCCCACTTTGCTTGGTCTTACACATATTTTTACATTAGTCATGTTTTATCTAGAAGAATTAAACTGAATGGGAGGAACCATGAGAAAGAAAGAAAAAAAAACAAAACAAAACAAAAAAAGTGAGTAAATGATATGCTTTGATCTGCATTCAGAATCCATATTTCTCTCTCTGGATGTGGATGACATTTTCAATATTGAGCCTTTTGGAGATGTTTTAGGTTCTTGCATTGCTGAGAAGAGCTAAGTCTATTGAAATAAGTCATCTCACAATATGGCTGTTACTATGTACAATGTTCTCCTGGTTCTGCTCACTTCACTAAGCATCAGTTCATATAAGTCTTTCCAGGTTTTTCTGAAGTCTACCTGCTCATCATTTCTTTTAGCACAATAGTATTTCATTACATTCCTATCCCATGACTTGTTCAGCCATTCCTCAATTGATTGGCATCCCCTCAATTTCCAGGTCTTGGCTACCACAAAAAGGACTGCTATAAATATTTTTGTACATCTTGGTCCTTTTCCCATTTTTATGATCTCTTTGGGATATAACCCTAGAAGCAATATTGCTGGGTCAAAGGGTATGCACATTTTTTTATAGCCCATTGGGTATAGTTCAAATTGCTCTCCAAAATAGTTGGATCAGTTCACAATTTCACTAACAACGAATTATTATTCCGATTTTCCCACATGTTCTCCAGCATTTGTAATTTTACTTTTTCTTAGTTAGCCAATCTGATATGTGTGATTTGCATTTATCTAATCAATAGTGATTTAGAGCATTTTTTCATGTGACTATAGATAGCTTTAAATTCTTCCTCTGAAAACTGTCTCTTCATATCCTTTGACAATTTTTCAAATGGGAAATGACTGCAAGTCATTGTTTAGAACAAGAATTCGTAAGCTTCTAATTGCCAATTCAAAACAAGGATATTTAACAGTGTTATATTAAATGAACCATCCTAGAACTGCCAAGCTACTGCTTCTAGTCCAAAGGGACTTAGAAAATATATCTATTTATAGCGCATTCCTATCTTCTTTTCTTGAGTCTATATGAAAAAATGCATTACTACAATGCATATGTATATTAACTTTCTTTTTTGTATTGATATAAAATTAATTCCAAGTGGCAAATGAATATTTTAATCCACATTTTATAGTCTCTTGTCAGTCATCATTTTTTCATGCATAAATACCTATACATATATGTGTATAACATATGTAACATATATAATGTATGCATAGGTATTGTGTGTATATATATATATGTGTGTATGATCATCCATATTATAAGATAATCTTTGTCCATCACCTTAAGAATCACAGAGTGTAAAGCCAATACTGACATAGTAATTGGAGCACCATTGAGTTTAGAGACTGGGGTATGGTTAGGTGGGGATGCACATGTGTATCCTTTGCTGATTTGAGTAATCATCTTAATGATGAGTTGCTTTAAATTCTAAATAGTCAGGGAGTACATCTATTAGTATATCAAGAATATTAATTATTCAAGAGTGTTCGTACAATATTATGGATTAGTGTAGAGCCTCCATGAAGAAAACCAGGACAAATGTAGGAATTTAACAAACTGAGACATACTAAATAAGATTAAAAGGAAAACTTTCATTTTGAAAAAAAAAAGATTTGAATTTCTAATAAACATTAACTTAAAATGATAATACTTTAAAGATCACCAGACAGTTAGCACTGTAATTATATAAAAGTAACTTAAACAGCATAATGTCAGAGCTAGTCACAGCACAGCTGTTGCCCATCAAGAGAAAAAGGAAGGGAGTATGGCTGATGCACAACCTCCAATATAATTAGACACAGAAACTGAAAGTTGTTTATCATTGTTTTGATGGTGCCATTCTCAGGTTGCTGTTTTTTTTAATCTTCTACTACTATATCTATTGTATTGCTTTTAATCAATAAGAATTTTAATATGCCTACTATGTTCCAGACATTGTGTAGTCTATGTTCATGATATCCACCTGTGGGTCAACCTTGATCTTAAGCTTGTTTTCCTCTATATCCTCTCCTGGCATAAATCCTCCTTGCCAAACCTAATAGAAACAAATTTGTAGTCATAGAAGCATTGAATGTCAAAATTGTGGTAGACTCTAGAATTCATTTGATAGTAGGATTTAGAATTGCAGTTTAAAGTAGGGAGACTATCAAAAGATGTTTAGCCAACTCTACTGATGTGGTAAATCTCAATGTTTTGGAAGGAGGGAGAGCAAGATATTCAAAGATGGCTGATTTGGCATTCACTATTATCAGATCAAATTTCAGGGCCATCTATAAAGCTGTTGAATTTGGCACTAATAGTCACTGTTGGTGAAATGAGAAACAATTGGTTGACATTTGCCTTTAGTTTAGAGTACTTTTAGAGAGGAGGAAATTTATTATGTGGGATTTATGACTTCAGTTTGACCAGTATAGTCCAAACTGAATTTTCTCTATTACCTCCAGGTGTATCTGAAGGGCCTCAAGGTTTTCAAGAGAGTACTTGCCTTTTCTTGACCTATCTCATATTTTCATACATGTCTTCTTTGTGGCTTTATTAAATTACAATTTCAGGTTTAGAAAAGGCTGAGTATTTCTAGAGTTTCTGTGCCTTCAGGAGGCAACTTTTTATCTCCAATCAAACTCAGTAGACGTCTATTTTTTGCAGAGATTATACTGTGTTCACCAATATCCCAATGGGAGTCCCACAGATTCCTGTCACCTTATCTAGAAGTAATAATTGGTGAAAAAATTTGGTGGAAAGCAGTGAAAAAAAACATATGTGCCATCCAGTATAATGTTGCCATATTCTTGTACGGAAGCGATCAGTCATCTGGCCATAATTTTCTCCCTATAAGATATGATAATAAATATAATCAAAAGTTACAACCTTCAAGGAAGACAGGAGAGTGAAGCATTGAAAGAGACTCTGTCCCCTCAAAGACAGTAAGAAAATCTCCAAAAAGGAAGCAAAAAAAAACCCCTCAGTTTTGTGGGTTTGGAGGGATGAGGGAACTTTCACAGAGAAGAATAAAATAGGGATATGAATAATAAATATGTGCTGACATACCTATATACCAATATTAAAGGAAGTGAAGACAGAAATGTCTGGAGGAAAATATATTCAAATAATATAAACAAAATTATCAGAAATGAAACTAGAATTTCCTGAGAATACAACAAAATAGATAATAGGACATAAAAGAAATTGAAAGAGAAAATGAAATTGATAAAAATGAGGTGAAATAAAGAAGTCAATGAATGAGACTAAAATATAAAGAATATGATGATGAAATTTAATAATCTGTAAATATCGCTACAAAATATTATCATTACAATGGACTAGAAAGGCAGAATTATTTCACTGGCAGACAATTAAAGGCATCAAAAAAAGAAAAAAAAGTGTGGTCACTCCTCTTTCAGTCAGATAGCCAGAAAACAATTTGAAAAGTATAAAAACAAAAATGATGGATTTGGAAAGGGGGGAAAAGGAGAGAAAACATAAGAATATCAGGATTTTCAAGCTTTCCCTAAACTTGGAAGAAATAAAAAATACCATTGTATTTCAAGAAATAATAAGGACATTTTTCAAGGAATATTAAAAAAAATTGTTAATCTTCAAAAGTAAAGACAGTTCTTGATTTATACAAATTCTCATTATTCTAGTTTGACTCAAAGAATTATGGAAGATATACACATTCCAAAAAACACAATAAACAAGCAAACAAACAACAAATAAATAAATAATCCAAGTGAAAGTAGAAAGTGTATAAAACCCCCACTGCCAGATAAAGGGATCCTGGCTTGAGATCTCCTGGGGGGAGAGAAGATCATTGCCCCACTCTGCTCCCTTACCCTGGTGTCTGTCTTCTTTCAGTACCACATGTCTGTCCCTCTTCCTTCTTCTGTCAATGTCTGTATCTGGCCATCATGTGTTTCCTCACTTTCAGCCCTCTTTATTTCTTCTCCCATAATGTAAAGGGAGAACTATCTGTATAGTATTGAGACATATTTTGCAAATAGCTATAAAGGAAATATGCTGTTTTATATTAACAAAAAAAAACAATTTAAATTATGTAATTTACTTAAAAGCTAAGACAACAGAAAACATTTAAATATGACAAAAATTAAGATATTAGCTTTCATACTATGATTATTTTTCAGTAATTTTTAAGATAAAAAATATTGCTATGAATTCATATTTAAAAGACAAAACTAAAAACATAACTAATAGCTAACAAGATAAAGCCTTGTGAAGGACTGATTATATTCAAGGTGAATTAAGTGACTCTTCAATATAGATATTTTATGGAAACAATAAAACAATAATGACATTATTTTAATTAAAAACTAGTTAAATATTATTATCATAGCAGTATAGTAATACAACAGTATTTAAAAAAAGTAAAAGAAATAAACAATGAAATAAGCTGATTTATTTCAATGGAGGAGGAAGACAGGAGGAAAGCATTAACATGAATGTGGACATCAAAAAGGAAGTAAAATAGAAAATAAAGCAAAGAGAGTAGTACCAAAGAACCAGACACTTAGCATTTTAGCCAACATTTAGGTAATTGCTGAACAAATTCCTATATGAATGTTATATAGTACTATTTTATTGTAAGAAACAACAAAAGGGATAGTTTTAGAAAACCTTCCAAAGATTTATATGAAAAAACAGAATTAGAACAGTGTACACTATAACAAAATTATGAGAATGAACAATTTTGAAAGGGTTAAGAACTCTGATCAAAACAATCACCTTCCAGGATTTCAGAGGGTCAGTGATAATGCAACCCACCCCATAACAGAGAGACATTAATCGGTATTTGTAAAATGAGATGCACATTTTTGTAAGGAAATAATCAATGTGGGAATTAATTTTGCTTGACCATAAATGCTAGTTTAAGGAAAAAACTGCATTTTAAAAAATCCTTCCTTGTTTCCTTCCTCTTGGACACTTAGGGAGCATAGTAGATAGAGTGCTGGACTTGGAGTCAAGAAGACTCATCTTCATGTATTCAAATCATTCCTCAGAAACTTACTTGCTGTATAGCACTGGGCAACTCAATTCACCATTTTTTTCCTCAGTTTTTCATTGGTAAAATGAGATGGGAAAGGAAATGACAATCCATTCCATTCATTATCATTGCCAAAAACAAAACAAGCAAACACAGATAAAAACACCTAATTTAGGTGCTGAAGAGTTGGACACAATTGAGAAACAACTGAATAAATAATGGGGGCTGGAGAAGGAAGGAATCTATAATAAATGCTTGCTAATTGGAAATGTGTGTGTGTGTGTGTGTGTGTGTGTGTGTGTGTGTGTGTGTGTGTGTGATCTCCGCATGTAAAAGTTAATGTTGTAGCTGCTTGTCCAGGATTCTTACCTTCGGTTCCTTGTTATTGGTGTTTGGATTTACCTAATGCCCAGTGTAATACCTTAAAAGTAGAAAATGTTAAGTATTAGTTTTTCTGGGAACTGTAGAAATGTTATTTTCTTGAGTTAAAGAACTCCCAGGAAGGAAATCTACCTCTAACAGTAATATTGACAAATGTCCTATGGCTTGTAGTCTTAGAGGTTAAGTGACCTACCCAGCATGATACAAACAGTGTATGTCAGAGAAAGGACTTGCATTTCAGTCTTCCTGAGTCTGAAGCAAGCCCTATTACTGTTATGTAATGCTTGCTATCAATGATTGAACAGATGAAGGAATTAGCATTTTTACTAATAATGAAATATTGTTATTGAATTAGGACAATAAAATGACAAGCTATTCAAAAAATAGTTCCAATGAATTGTTCACCTTTTTTCTGTAGTTATTTGTTTAATTTGTGTCACCACACCAAGGAAATAAAATAATACATCTACCTAAATTTCTAAAAATGAAAAAAATAGTATATTTAATTAATGAACTGTGACCCATTCTTGTAGTACTTATTTTTACTTAAAACTAATGAAATTTTCAGTTGTCATTTCAAGTAAACAATAAGTTTTACAAGTTTTGGATTATCCTCTCCACTTTAAAAGCCAGGAAAAAAGGCAACCACCATGAATAAGAAGCAGACTAGAAAAGTGAAGACCATTGAATCTTAATATGGAGACAGAAAAGATCAAAATACAATTTCAGAAGAGGACAGTATTGACACTATACCCACATCTAAAACCCCAAAAGGGAATATGAACTGGTCTTAATCCCAAAAAGAATTCTTGGAAGAGCTCAAGAAGGAATTTAAAAACCAAATTAGACAGGTAGAAGAAAAATTGACCAACTATTTTTAAAATACAAATAACAAAATGAAAAAAAAAATCACTAAAGAGAACAATTTTTAAAAAGCTAAAATTGGCCAAATGGATAAGGAGGTACAGAGCCTATGTGAAGAAAATAACTCCTTGAAAGAAAAGAAAATTATCAAAAAAACTAATTGAAAGAAATGATTTATTAAAAATTAGAATTGTTAAGTAGAAGCTAATGGCTCCATGAGTCATCAAGAATCAGTCAAACAAAATGTAAAGAATGAAAAAATAGAGGAAAATGTAAAATATCTAATTGGAAAAACAAATGACCTGGAAAATAGACTCAGGAAAGAAAATCTAAGAATTATTGTTCTAACAGAAAGCCATGATGGAAAAAAAGGTATGGACAGTATCTTCCAAGTAATCATCAAGGGAAACTGACCTGAAGTTTTACAATCAGAGAGCAAAATATTCATTGAAGGAATCCACTGTTCACCTTCTGAAAGAGATCCCAAATTGAAGACTCCAAGGAATATTGTAGCCAAATTCCAGAATTATCAGGTTAAGGAGAAAATATTACAAGCAGCCAAAAAAATTGATTCCAATATCCAGGAGCTACAGTCAGGGTCACACAGGATCTTGCAGCTTATATATTAAAAGATCAGAGGGATTGGAATACAATCTTCTGAATGGCAAAGGAGCTTGGACTGCAACCAAGGATAGACTACCCAGGAAAATGCAGCATAATCTTTCAGGCAAGAAGATGAACATTCAATGAAATAAGGGAATTCTAAACCTTCCTAATGAAAAGGCCAGAGCTCAGTGGAAAATTTCATTTTCAAATATGGGTCCCAAGAGAAGCATAAAAAGATAAACAGGATAAAACATAGAAATATCCCTCGTTATTCAATAAGGCCAAACTGTTTACATTCCTATATGGGATGATGATACTTGTTAATCTTGAGAATTGTATATATATTATGACATTTAAAAGGGTATACATGAATGGAGGGTGTGGGTATAAATTAACTGATGTGATGATAAAAACCCTAACTAAGGGGTACAAAGGAATTGTGATGGGAAAAGTGGAAAGCAGGAGGCAGAATATGTTAAATTACATCACTTGAAAAGGCACAAAAACATGATAGTGAAGGGAAAGAAGGGAGGGATATGAGAATTGTTTCAGATTTACTCATTAGTTTTGATTCAACATACTCTATTAAGTATAGCAATCTAAATTTTTCTACAGGCAGTAGGAGGGGAAAGGGGAAAGCAAAAGTGGGTGGTGGTTAGAAGAGAGGGAAGAAGTAGTAAGGAAAAGGGGTAAGATAAGGGAGGGGGTTGATAGGAAGGAAAAATTGAGGGAGTCAGTGGTCAAAAGCAAAACTCTTTTGAGGAGGTAAGGGAGAATGGAGAAAGAAAAGGATAAATGGGGGAGGATAAGAAAGAGAGAAAGACACAGATAGTAATCATAACTCAGAGTGTTAATGGGATGAACTCTCCTATAGAACAGAGGTGGATAGCAGAAAGGATTAAAAACTCAAATCCCATAATGTGTTGTTTACAAGAAACACATTTGAAACAAGGGGATAACCACAGGATAAAGGTAAAAGGCTAGAGTAGAATATATTACGCTTCAGGTGAAGCAAGAAAAAAAAAGCTGGGGTAGCAGTTCAAACCCCAGACAAAGCAACAGCAAAGAGGTATAATCAAAAGTGATAAGGAAGAAAACTATATGCTGCTAAAAGGCACAATAGGAAAATGAAGTAATATCCTTACTTAACATCTATACATCAGCATCTAAAATCTTAGAAGAGAAGTTAAGGGAGTTACAGGAAGAAATAACCAACAAAACTATACTAGTGGGGGACCTCAGCCTCCCCCTCTCTGAACTTGATCAATCTAAGCTCAAAATAAACAAGAAAAGTTAAGGAGGTGAATAGAATTTTAGAAAAGTTAGATATGACAGATCTCTACTGAAAATTGAATGGGGATAGAAAGGAATATACTTTTTCTCAGTGGTAAATGGAGTATATGTAAAAATTAACCATGCACTAGGGAATAAAAACCTCCCAATCTAGTGTAGAAAAGCAGAAATAGTCAATGTATCCTTTTCAGGTCATGATGATATAAAATTGTATGTAATAAAGGGCAATGGAAAGGTAGACTAAAATTAATTGGAAACTAAACAATTTAATCCTAAAGAATGAGTGGGTGAAATAACAAATCATAGAAACAATTAATAACTTCCTTCAAGAAAATGACAATAATGAGACAACATACCAAAATTTATGGGATGCAGCAAAATCACTTCTTGGAGGAAGTTTTATATCTTTAATTGTTTACATAAATAAAATAGAGAAAAAGGACATCAATGAAATGGGTATACAAATGAAAAAGGCTAGAAAAAGAACAAATTGAAAATCCCCAATTAAATACCAAATTAGAAATACTGAAAACCAAAGAAGAGATTAATAAAATTGATATCAGGAAAACTATTGAACTAATAAATTAAACTAAGTGATCGTTTTGTGAAAAAAAAAGCAGTAAGGCTGACAAAACTGCGGTTAATTTGATTTAAAAAAAGAAAGAAGAAAACCAGTTTCCCAGTATCAAAAATGAAAAGGGTGAACTCACCTCCAAAGAAGAGGAAATTAAAACAATTATTAGGAATTATTTTGTCCAATTGTATGCCCATAAATTTGACAATTTTAGGGAAATGGATGAATATTTACAAAAAATATAGATTGCCCAGATTAACAGAAGAGGAAGTAAAATACTTAAATAACCCCATCTCAGGAAGAGAAATTGAACAAGCCATGAATGAACTCCCTAATAAAAAATCTCCAGGGCCAGACGTATTCTATCAAACATTTAAAGAACAATTAATTCCACTACTTTAGAGACTATTTGGGAAAATATGGGAAGAAGGAGTCCTATCAAATAATTTTAAAACAGGAACAGTCAAAACAGGGAAAGAAAATTATAGACCACTTTCCCTAATGAATATAGATGCAAAAAATTTAAATTAAACATTAGCAAAAAGACTCCAGCAACTTATCATGAGAATAATACACTATGACCACATGGCATTTATTCCAGGAATGCAAGGCTGGTTCAATTTTAGGAAAACTATCAGCATAATTGATCAAATCAACAACAAAATTTGTAGAAACCATATGATTATCTCAATAGATGCAGAAAAAAAATATTTGACAAAAGGCAACACCCATTCTTGTTAAAAACACTAGAGAACATATGAATAAATAGAACCTTCCTTAAAATGAAAAATAGCACCTACCTAAAACAATCAGCAAGCATTATATGTAATAGGGATAAGCTAGATGCATTTCCAATAAGATTAGGGGTGAAACATTATCCATTATCACCACCGTTATTTAATATGGGACTAGGAATGTTAGCATTTGCAATAAGAGAAGAAAAAGGAATTGAAGGAATTAGGATAGGTATAGATGAAAATAAGTTATCACTCTTTGCAGATGATATAATGATCTACTTTGAGAATACTAAAGAATCAAGTAAAAAGTACTTCAAATAAAAAAAAAAACTTTAGCAAAGTTTCAGGATATAAAATAAACCAGCATAAATACTCAGCATTCCTATGTATTGCTAACGAAGCACAACAGCAACAGATAGAGAAATTCAATTTAAAATTACTGTAGACATTATAAAATATTTGGGAGTCTACCTGCCAAAATAAATCCAGGAACTATATGAACATAATTACAAAACACTTTTCACACAAATAAAGTCAGATCTAAATATTTGGCAAAACATCAGTTGCTTGTAGTTGGGACAAGCTAATATAATAAAAATGACAATTTTGCCTAAATCAATTTACTTGTTTAGTGCCATAAAAATTAAACTACCAAAATTATTTTATAGAGATAGAAAAAATAATAACCAAATTAATCTGGAAGAAAAACGGTCCAGAATATCAAGAGAATTAATGAAAAGAAATGCTAGGGAATTTAGCCTGGCCATACCAGATCTCAAATTATATTATGAAGCAACAGTCATTAAAACTACTTGGTACTGGCTAAGCAAAGAGTGGTGGATTAGTGGAATAGGTTAAGTATACAAGACACAGTAGTCAATGACTATATTAATCTACTCTGATAAACCCCAAAAGTCCAGCTTCTGTGATAAAAACTCACTATTTGACAAAAACTGCTAGGAAAACTCGAAAATAGTACTGCGGAAACTGGGCATAGGGGGGCAGAGCCAAGATGGCGGCTGGTAAACAGGAACTAGAGTGAGCTCCGTTACAGAGTCCCTCCAAAAACCTATCAAAAATGGCTCTGAGCCAATTCTAGAACGGCAGAACCCACAGAACAGCAGAGGGAAGCAGGGCTCCAGCCCAGGACAGCCTGGATAGTCTCTGGGTGAGGTCTATTCCACACGGAGCTGGGAGCTGGGAGCTGGGAACGGAGTGGAGCAGAGCCCAGCCTGAGCAGCATGGACCATCCATACCAGAAGCCGGGGGGAGGGGGCCCTAGTGCCCTGATTCAGTGAGCTGTGGCAGTTATCAGACCCCTTGACCCACAAACACCAAAGACTGCGGAGAAGGTTAGTGGGAAAAGCTGTGGGAGTAGAAGGAGTTCGCAGTTCAGCTTCCAGCCCCGGGGGCAGCGGAGGTGGGGCAGCTACAGCTGTTGTTACTTCCGACTCCAGGCCCACCTGGTGGGAGGAATTAAGTGGCGGATCAGAGCAGGGGTGCACAGCCTGCCGAAGATCTAATCCCATTTCAGGTTGGGGGTTCTTGGAGAAGGAGCAGTGCGGGTCTGACAGAGCTGGCACCTCCCCCCCAAATGTGGAACATAGAACTCGTTGGTCTACAAGCAGTCATACCCCACTGAAAAACTCAAGGGTCAAGTTAGTTGGTTGGGAATATGGCCAGGCAGCGAAAACGCGCCCAGATTCAGTCTCAGATTTTGGATTCTTTCTTTGGTGACAAAGAAGACCAAAACATACAGCCTAAAGAAGACAACAAAGTCATAGAGCCTACAACAAAAGCCAAAGGAATGAAAAAATGGAAGACAATATGAAATATCTCATTGGAAAAACCACTGACCTGGAAAATAGATCCAGGAGAGATAATTTAAAAATTATTGGACTACCCGAAAGCCATGATCAAAAAAAGAGCCTAGATATCATCTTTCAAGAAATTATCAAGGAGAACTGCCCTGATATTCTAGAGCCACAGGGCAAAATAGAAATTGAAAGAATCCATCGATCGCCTCCTCAAATAGATCCCAAAAGGAAATCTCCTAGGAATATTGTTGCCAAATTCCAGAGCTCCCAGATCAAGGAGAAAATACTGCAAGCAGCCAGAAAGAAACAATTTGAGTATTGTGGAAACCCAATCGGAATAATCCAAGACCTGGCAGCTTCTACATTAAGAGATCGAAGGGCTTGGAATGCGATATTCCGAAGGTCAATGGAGCTAGGATTAAAACCTAGAATCACCTACCCAGCAAAACTGAGTATCATGTTGCGAGGCAAAATATGGATTTTCAATAAAATAGAGGACTTTCAAGCTTTCTCAATGAAAAGACCAGAACTGAATAGAAAATTTGACTTTCAAACACAAGAATCAAGAGAAGCATGAAAAGGTAATCAAGAAACGGAAATTGCAAGGGACTTACTAAAGTTGAACTGTTTTGTTTACATTCCTACATGGAAAGATGATGTGTATGATTCATGAGACCTCAGTATTAGGGTAGTTGAAGGGAATATGCATATATATGTATATGTTTATTTATATATATAGGAGAATGTGTATGTATGTATATATCTATGTGTATGTGTATGTATGTGTATATATATATATGTCTGTTTATATATGTGTGTATATATGTGTGTGTGTATGTATATATATATATATATATACACATGTATATACATATATGTAAAAGAGAGAGAGCAGACACAGGGTGAGTTGAAGATGAAGGGAAGATATCTAAAAGAAATAAAACGAAATTAAGGGATGAGAAAGCAACATACTGAGAGAGGGAGATAGGGAGAGATAGAATGGGGTGGATTATCTCACGTAAAGGTGGCAAGAGGAAGCAGTTCTGTGGGAGGAGGGGAGAAGGCAGGTGAGGGGGGAATGAGTGAACCTTGCTGTCATCAGATTTGGCCTGAGGGGGAATGCCATACATACTCCTTTGGGTATCTTACCCCACAGGAAAGAAGAGGGAGGAAGATAAAAAAAAAATAAAAGGGGGGGGGATGATGGAGGGGAGGGCAGATGGGGGTGGAGGTAATCAAAACAAACACTTTGGAAAGGGGACAGGGTCAAGGGAGAAAATTCAATATAGTGGGATGGGTTGAAAAGGAGCAAAATGTAGTTAGCCTTTCACAACATGAGTATTGTGGAAGAGTTATACATAATGATACATGTGTGGCCTAGGTTGAATTGCTCGACTTCTTAGGGAGGGTGGGTAGGAAGGGAAGAGGGGAGAGAATTTGGAACTCAAAGTTTTAAAATCAGATGTTCAAAAAAAAAAAGTTTTTGCATGCAACTAAAAAATAAGATACACAGGCAATGGGGCGTAGAAATTTATCTTGCCCTACAAGAAAGGAAGGGAAAAGGGGATGAGAGGGGAGGGGGGTAATAAAGGGGAGGGCTGACTGGGGAACAGGGCAACCAGAATATAAGCCATCTTGGAGTGGGGGGGAGGGTAGAAATGGGGAGAAAATTTGTAATTCAAACTGTTGTGAAAATCAATGCTGAAAACCAAATATGTTAAATAAATAAATTTAAATTAAATTAAAAAAAATAAAATAAAAAAAATAAAATAAAAAATAAAAAAAAGAAACTGGGCATAGACCAATATCTCACACAATATATCAAAATAAAGTCAAAATGGGTTTACTACTTAGATATAAAGGCTGATACTATAAGGATTTCTAAGAGAAAGAACAGTTTACCTGTCAGATTTATGGAGAAGAAAAGAATTTATGACCAAACAAGAGATGGAGAGTATTACAAAATGCAAAATGGAGGGGCGGAGCCAAGATGGCGGCTGGTAAGCACGGACTAGAGTGAGCTCCGTACCCAAGTCCCTCCAAAAACCTATAGAAATGGCTCTGAACCAATTCTAGAACGGCAGAACCCACAGAACAGCGGAGGGAAGCAGGGCTCCAGCCCAAGACAGCCTGGATGGTCTCTGGGTGAGGTCTATTCCACACGGAGCTGGGAGCTGGGAGCTGGGAACGGAGTGGAGCAGAGCCCAGCCTGAGCGGCATGGACGATCCAGACCAGAAGCCGGGCGGAGGGGGCCCTAGCGCCCTGAATATGTGAGCTGCGGCAGTTACCAGACCCCTCGACCCACAAACACCAAAGACTGCGGAGAAGGTTAGTGGGAAAAGCTGTGGGAGTGGAAGGAGGTCGCGGTTCGGCTTCCAGCCCCGGGGGCAGCGGAGGTGGAGCAGCTACAGCTGTTGTTACTTCCGACTCCAGGCCCACCTGGTGGGAGGAATTAAGTGGGGGATCAGAGCAGGAGTGCAACAGCCTGCTGAAGATATAAGCCCAGTCTGGACTGGGGGTCCTTGGGAAAGGAGGAGTGCGGCTCTGACAGAGCTGGCACCTCCCCCCCAAACGTAGAACATAGAACTCGTTAGTCTACAAGCAGTCATACCCCACTGAAAAACTCAAGGGTCAAGTTAGTGGGTTGCGAATATGGCCAGGCAGCGAAAACGCGCCCAGATTCAGTCTCAGACTTTGGATTCTTTCTTTGGTGACAAAGAAGACCAAAACATACAGCCTAAAGAGGACAACAAAGTCATACAGCCTACAACAAAAGCCTCCAAGAAAAACATGAACTGGCCCCAGGACATAGAAGAACTCAAAAAGGATTTGGAAAAGCAAGTTAGAGAAGTAGAGGAAAAATTGGGAAGAGAAATGAGAAGGATGCGAGAAAACCATGAAAAACAAGTCAATGACTTGCTAAAGGAGACCCAAAAAAATACTGAAAAATACACTGAAGAAAACAACACCTTAAAAAACAGACTAACTCAAATGGCAAAAGAGCTCCAAAAAGCCAATGAGGAGAAGAATGCCTTGAAAAGCAGAATTAGCCAAATGGAAAAGGAGGTCCAAAAGACCACTGAAGAAAATACTACTTTAAAAATTAGATTGGAGCAAGTGGAAGCTAGTGACTTTATGAGAAATCAGGATATTATAAAACAGAACCAGAGGAATGAAAAAATGGAAGACAATGTGAAATATCTCCTTGGAAAAACCACTGACCTGGAAAATAGATCCAGGAGAGATAATTTAAAAATTATTGGACTACCTGAAAGCCATGATCAAAAAAAGAGCCTAGATACCATCTTTCAGGAAATTATCAAGGAGAACTACCCTGATATTCTAGAGCCACAGGGCAAAATAGTAATTGAAAGAATCCATCGATCGCCTCCTCAAATAGATCCCAAAAAGAAATCTTCTAGGAATATTGTTGCCAAATTCCAGAGCTCCCAGATCAAGGAGAAAATACTGCAAGCAGCCAGAAAGAAACAATTTGAGTATTGTGGAAACCCAATCAGAATAACCCAAGATCTGGCAGCTTCTACATTAAGAGATCGAAGGGCTTGGAATGCGATATTCTGGAGGTCAATGGAGCTAGGATTAAAACCTAGAATCACCTACCCAGCAAAACTGAGTATCATGTTCCAAGGCAAAATATGGAGTTTCAATAAAATAGAGGACTTTCAAGCTTTCTCAGTGAAAAGACCAGAACTGAATAGAAAATTTGACTTTCAAACATAAGAATCAAGAGAAGCATGAAAGGGTAATCAAGAAATGGAAATTGCAAGGGACTTACTAAAGTTGAACTGTTTTGTTTACATTCCTACATGGAAAGATGATGAGTATGATTCATGAGACCTCAGTATTAGGGTAGTTGAAGGGAATATGCATATATATATATATATATATATATATATATATATATATATATATGTTTATATATATATAAGTGAATGTGTATGTATGTATATATCTATGTGTATATGTATGTATGTGTATGTATGTGTGTATATATATATATATATGTGTGTTTATATATATATATATGTAAAAGAGAGAGAGCAGACACAGGGTGAGTTGAAGATGAAGGGAAGATATCTAAAAGAAATAAAATGAAATTAAGGGATGAGAGAGTAACATAATGAGAGAGGGAGATAGAGAGAGATAGAATGGGGTGGATTATCTCACATAAAGGTGGCAAGAGGAAGCAGTTCTGTGGGAGGAGGGGAGAGGGCAGGTGAGGGGGGAATGAGTGAACCTTGCTCTCATCAGATTTGGCCTGAGGGGGAATACCATACATACTCAGTTGGGTATCTTACCCCACAGGAAAGAAGAGGGAGGAAGATTAAAAAAAAATAAAAGGCGGGGGTGGGGGGGATGATGGAGGGGAGGGCAGATGGGGGTGGAGGTAATCAAAACAAACACTTTGGAAAGGGGACAGGGTCAAGGGAGAAAATTCAATATAGTGGGATGGGTTGGGAAGGAGCAAAATGTAGTTAGCCTTTCACAACATGAGTATTGTGGAAGGGTTATACATAATAATACATGTGTGGCCTAGGTTGAATTGCTCAACTTCTTAGGGATGGTGGGTAGGAAGGGAAGAGGGAAGAGAATTTGGAACTCAAAGTTTTAAAATCAGATGTTCAAAAACAAAAAAAGTTTTTGTATGCAACTAAAAAATAAGATACACAGGCAATGGGGCGTAGAAATTTATCTTGCCCTACAAGAAAGGAAGGGAAAAGGGGATGAGAGGGGAGGGGGGTGATAGAGGGGAGGGCTGACTGTGGAACAAGGCAACCAGAATATAAGCCATCTTGGAGTGGGGGGGGAGGGTAGAAATGGGGAGAAAATTTGTAATTCAAAATGTTGAGAAAATCAATGCTGAAAACCAAATATGTTAAATAAATAAATTGCATTTAAAAAAAAAAAGAAATGAGGAGCAGGCAGACTTCAGAAAAACCTGGAAAGACTTATATGAACTGATGCTGAGTTAGGGGAACAGAACCAGGAGAACATTATACACACTTACAGACAGATTGTGCAATGACTAATTTTGACAAACTTGGCTCTTCTCAGCAATGCAAGGTTCTAAGACAATAATAAAAGGCTCATGATAGAAAATGTTATCCACATCCAGAGAAAGAAATATGGAGTCTGAATGCAGATTGAAGCATGCTATTTTCTCTCTCTTTTGGTTTTGTTTCTTCTGTCTTGTGGTTCATTCCATTGGTTATGATTCTTCTTTGCAACATAACTAATGTGAAAATATGTTCAATGGGAATGTATATGTAAAACCTATAACAGATTGCATGCCATCATGGGGAGGGGGAAAGAGAGGGAAGGGGAGAAAATTTAAAACTCAAAAGCTTGTGGAACTGAATGTTGTAAACTAAAAATAACTAAATTAATTAAAAGAAAAAAAATTAAAAAAAAACAAAATGCAAAATGGATTACCACTATCTCTGATAAAGCCTCATTTCTAAAATATACAGAGAACTGTGTCAAATATGTAAGAATACAAGTCATTCCCCAACTGATAAATGGTGAAAGAATTTGAACTGGCCGTTTTCAGAGGAAGAAATTAAAGATATTGACAGTCATGTAAAAAATGCTCTAAATCACTATTAATTAGGGAAATGCGAATCAAAACAACTTTTAGGTACCACATCTCTCCTGTCACATTGCCTAACGTGATAAAACAGGAAAATGATAAATGCTGGAGAGGATGTGGGAAAATTGGACCACTAAAGCATTGTTGGAGGAGTTGTGAAATGATCTTTCTGGAGAGCAGTTTGGAACTTTGCCCAAAGGGCTATAAAAATGTGCATACCCTTTGACCCAGCAATATCATTTCTAGGGCTGCATCTCAAAGAAATCATACAAGTGGGAAAAGGACCCGTATGTTCAAAAACATTTATAGTAGCTCTTTTTGTGGTGGCAAAGATTTGGAAATCAAGGGGATGCCCATTAATTGGGAGATGGCTAAATAAGTTGTGGTATATGAATGCAATGAAATACTATTGTGCTATATAAGAAATGAGGAGCAGATGGACTTCATAATAAACTGGATAGAATTATGTGATCTGATGCTGAGTGAATGGAGCAGAACCAGGAGAACATTATACATGATCACAGAAATACAGCGTTTCTGATCACTGACTTTGATAGACTTGGTTCTTCTCAGAAATGCAAGGTTTAAGACAACTGCAAAGGACTCATGATGTAAAGAGTGATTCCCATCCACAGAAAGAATTATGGATTCTGATTACAGATTGAAGCAAACTATTTGCTCTCTTTTTTGTTTGTTTCTGTTTCTGTTGTATTTCTTATTTCTTGTAGTTCATTCTATTGGTTACAATTCTTTACAACTTGACTGTTGTGAAAATATGTTTAATGTGAAGGTATAAGTACAACCTATATCAGATTGCATGCCATCTTGTGGCGAGTGGGGAGGAGAGAGGGGTTGAAAATTTGAAACTCAAAAAACTTCAGTAACTGAATGTTGTAAACTAAAACTAAAATAATTAATAAATTTAAAAATACTTCAAAAATAAAGTAGAACTCTTACCCATAATAAGATAACATTTTCTGTTTAGAAAATAATTGGACATATCAATGAGCATTAATTAAATGTAATAAAGCCATTTAGATGGAACCTTTAATAAATGACATTTATTTAATAAGAACAGAGTGTTTGAGATCAGTATTTTTCAAACTTTAATGTTTACCCCTGTATAATTTTCATAAGGTAAAATAAATTAATAAAGCATCAGAGACTTCTTTTTCCCATTTATAATACTTGGATATTCACAATTTAATGAACCTGACAATTGTTATAACCGATTTTAACACCATCTTCTGTGGAGATATGTGTACAGAGATTGTGCTATTGTAGCATTATAATTTGTTTTTACTTCTTAGATAACAGAAATCCTGTGACTTAACATTCACTAAGGAATTTTCTGAAATATTAAAGGTCAGATAAAAAAAGCATAGCATAGTCATTTTGTACCATATTCCTGTAAGATTTTCTCCACTCATTGTACGACAATTCTGAATGCATCCAAATGAGGTGGCTTCACACAGAGTATATCGTTGAGTTGGATAGAAGTCGGAGATCACCTTGGTAACTCTAAACTAAATAAGAACATCGACAATATCAGCATCCTCACCATAAGGGAATGGCAGCCAGCATTATGTAGAGTAGGAACTTTGTGGGTCTTGATAACATTATGCCTGCTATCACAGAAGTCCTGGAAGGAACCCTAAAATTCTGGTTTTGGTTCTACTATAAGTTCTTTTCTGCAACCTAAACTACTTTCTCTCTTACTCCAATAAATCCTCACCTTACCTCCTCAATGTTCTGCTCATGATCACTATCTCCCTTCCACTGTACACACTGGAATGCCTACTGCATCATTAACACATTTCTGTTCATTTTAATTCTATTTTTTTCTTTGTCCTTCTATTCTAGAGCACTGTGTATGGCATTAAGCAGATCTGCTCTGAAATCCTATTTCACACATTTGTTAGTTGTGTGATGTGGTAATGAGCAAGTCATTTATCCTCTCTGTGACTTGGTTTCCTGATCTGTGAAATTAGAGATTTTTACACAACAGCCTCCAATCTTCCTTCTAGCTCTATATCTCTGATGCTATATTCGTAACATGGAAACTTGTTTCTCTTGTAATGACACCACTTCCCTTCTTATTCATTCTTAATACTTGCTATACTTCCCCTCTTATCCCTCTAATCATTGCTTGAGGTAGGGAAAATGTCTACGTGGCCTTTTCTGGCCCTCTTTTCCCTTCTGATGGTAATAATGAATTCCCTTTTAAGATTATTTTCCATAGTATACAGAGATATAGAACATTATTCATATATTTATATATTGTCATGTATTAATACATATGTATCTATAAACATTATATACATATATTTATATATACTCATTTATAATTATTATTACTATTTACTTATTCTTATTTTGATGTTTCTATCCTTGTTTTATATATAAGCACTTTTGGGTCAGGAACTGTTTTACTTTTGGTTTTCTTTCTATCCCCTAGCTCTTAGCACAGGTGAAAAACACATTGTTTTTCAGTCATTCAATCAATTCTGATTTTGTGTGACCCCAGGGACATTATTGTCTATGGGCTTTTCTTGGTGAAACTACCAGAATAGTTTTCTGTTTCCTTTTTCAGTATATTAAGGCAAACAGAAGTTAAGTGACTTGTCCAGGGTCACATGGCTAGTGTCTGAGGTTAAATTCAAACTCAAATCTTTCTGACCCCCAATGCCAGAATTCGATCCACTGAGTCATCTAGCTTCCTCAGCCTGACACATAGAAAACACTTAATAAATGCTTGTTAATTGACTGACTTACGTAAATATCACTGATTGTGTTAGTAGCCCCTTCCAGTTCAATAAAAATGTTCCTAGAGTTAAAGAGAAAAGGTGTCTTAGAGTTGGAGGTTGGCCCTACATACTCTCATGAAAATAAACCAGACAAAGAAGAAAGAGAAGATAGAAAAACATGCTATTTCTTCCTTTTTTCCTACCACAAGTAGAAAAAAAAACATCATAACAAATCAGAGATGCCAATTCTCTAGTTGCTAGAATATTTCAGATCAAATGACATTGAGAACTAAAAGGGACAAACCACAAGCATTCTTGAAATGAACTGAAGACATGAACACTTTCTCTATGTGCTACGGCTATATCAAAGCGAAATGAAAACAAATCGTACCAAGTAATGGACACACACACACACACACACACACACACAGACATATATATACATGCATACATATATATGGATGTATATAGATATGCATTAGATATGGATATGGATATAGATGTTGATATATACATACACACATGTATAATATATATACATATATATATATATATACACATTTATGTATGTATGTGTGTATTTACCAATGCTACCTTTGGATTGAAGTCATATAAGAAAGTAGTGCAGACTAGGAGGAGCCAATCATAAGGAATAAATCTGTCTAAAAACAAAGGTGAAAAGAAAAAATGTAACTAAGGAGTTATAAAAATCTTTGATGAATCAGAATTCAAAGAAAATCTTCACTTAAAAACATTAAAAATTACACCTGATAACACAACAAATGACAAAAATAATATGTCTATCTAAAATGATTTTGAAAAGGAAATATGGACACTTTGAAATTTTGAAGATAAAGGCCTTTGAGTTTAAAGGAGTGTATCCAATCAGCAGGTCAATTATATTAAAATAGTATATTTCAAAAACAATCTGGTATATGCAATAACCATGGTAATGGATACCTTTCCTTCCGCAATTCATGATATTCCAAAATTCTTAGTGCATTTTTATGTTATTGAAATCTTCTACGAATATGTCCGTCATACTGACGAGAGAGTTACCTTAGATATTCTCAGAAGTGATTGAATCAATAAGCATTTATTAAGTAGTTACTTTTTTATACTTAAAATATAAAATATGTCACATATTTCCTTATTGATTCACATCAGTCTTCAGTAATTTAATGTAACAAGTATTTAACAAGTACCTACTATGTGAAACACACTATGTTTGTGAAGACAAAAATAATACAGCACTCTTTCCCTCAGGGAGCTTACATTCTGCAAGGGGAATACAATACATACACAGAAAAGTAAAGGCAGTATAGAGAATGAAAGGGAAAACATAGTCAGATAAGGGGCTTCAGGAACAATTGAAGATAGAGACTCTGGTTCTGGGGGAAATGACCCTTGGCATATAATTTAACATCGGTCAACCTCAGCTTTTTTTTTCTTTCCTTTTTTTATAAACATTTCCACATTAGTCATGTTGTAAAGAAGAATTAGAACGAAAGAGAAAAAAAAAACACTAGAAAGAAGAGAGAGACAGAGAGAGGGGGGGCGGGGAGAGAATATTATGCTTTGATCTGCATTCAGACTCCATAGTTCTTTCTCTGAATGTGGATAGCATTTTCCATCATGAGTCTTTTGGAATTGTCTTAGATCATTGTATTGCTGAAAACAGTTAAGTCTATCAAAGTTGTTCACTGCATGATGTTCCTATTACTGCGTAAAATGTTCTCTTGGTTCTGCTCACTTCACTCAGCATCAGCTCATTTTAAGTCTTTCCAGTTTTTTTCTGAAATCTACCTGCTCATCATTTCTTATGGAACAATGGTATTCCATTGTATTCATATACTACAGCTTGTTCAGCCATTCACCAATTGATATATAGCCTCTTAATTTCCAATTTGTCTCCACCTCAAAAAGAGCTGCTATAAGTATTTTTGTACATGTAGGTCCTTTTCCCATTTTGTGATCTCTTTGGGATACAGACGTAGCAGTGGTATTGCTGGGTCAAAGGGTATGCACAGTTTTATATCCTTCGCACAGAGTTGCAAATTGCTCTCCAGGATGCTTGGATCAGCTCACAACTCAACCAACTACGCATTAGTGTTACAATTTTCCCATGTCTTCTCCAACATTTACCATTTTCCAGTTTTTGTCATGTTAGCCAATCTGATAGGTGTGATATGGTACCTCAGAGTTGTTTTGATGTGCATTTCTCTAATCAATAGTGATTTAGAGCATTTTTTCATGTGATTAGAGATAGCTTTAATTTCTTCCTCTGAAAACTTCCTATCTATCCATTGACCATTTATCAATTGGGGAATGAATTGTATTCTTATAGATTTGACCCAATTCTCTATATATTTTAGAAATGAGGCCTTTATCTGAGACACTGGCTATAAAAACAATTTCCCAGCTCTCTGCTTCCATTCTAATCTTGGTTGCATTGGCTTTGTTCCTGGAAAAATATCAATTCAGTGTAATCAAAATCATTCATTTTGGATTTCAAAATGTTCTCTGTCTCTTGTTTGGTCATGAATTCTTCCTTTCTCCATAGATCTGACTGGTAAACTATTCCTTGTTTTAATTTGCTTATAATCTCACCCTTTATGTCTAAATCATGTACCCATTTTGATCTTCTCTTGGTATACAGTGTAAGATATTGATCTATGACTAGTTTCTGCCATATTTCTGCCATACTATTTTCCAGCTTTCCCCACAGTTTTTGTTAAATAATGAGTTCTTATACCAGAGGCTGGAGTCTTTGGTTTAGCAAACAGCAGATTACTATAGTCATTGACTATTGGGTCTTATGTACCTAACCTATTCCATTCTCTCCCCAGTCTTTTTGTAGCCAGTACCAAGTAGTTTTGATGACTGCTGCTTTATATTATAATTTTAGATCTGGTACCACCTTTAGATCTAGGCCACCTTCTCTTGCATTTCTTTTCATTAAGTCTCTTGATATTCTGGACCTTTTGTTTTCCAGGTGAATTTTGTGACTATTTTATCCAGATCTGTAAAATAATTTTTGGTAGTTTGATTGATATGGCACTGAATAAGTAAAGTAAATTAGGTAGAATTGTCATTTTCATTATATTAGTTCAGCCTATCTCTAAGCAACAGATATTTTTCCACTTATTTTGATCTGACTTTATTTGTGTGAAAAGTGTTTTGTAATTATGTCCATACAATTCTTAGATTTGTCTTGGCAAGTAGACTCTCAAATATTTTACATTATCCACAGTTACTTTAAAAGGGATTTTTCTTTCTATCTCTTTCTTTTGGTCTTCGTTCATAAAATATAGAAATGCTGAATGATATATGTGGGTTTATTTTGTATCCTGAAGCTTTGCTAACATTAGATGTTTTAAGTTACCTTTTAGTTGATTCTTTGGAATTTTCTAAGTATGCCATCATATTATCTGCAAAGAATAATAGCTTTGTTCCTTCTTTGACTATTTTAATTCTTTCAATTTCTGTTTCTTCTCTTACTGATGAAGCTAACATTTGTAATACAATATTGAATATTAGTGTTGAAAATGGACATCCTTTTTTCACCTCTGCTCTTATTGGAAATGCTTCTAGCTTATTTCCATTATATATAATGCTTGCTGGTGGTTTTAGATAGGTGCTACTTATCATTTTAAGGAAAACTCCACTGATTCTATAGTCTCTGTTGTTTTTAACAGGAACTTGAGTATTGTGGAAACACAATCAGGATAACACAAGATCTAGCAGCTTCTGCATTAAGGGATCAAAGGGCTTGGAATATGATATTCTGGAGGTCAATGGAGCTAGGATTAAAACCAAGAATCACCTACCCAGCAAAACTGAGTATCATGCTCCAAGGCAAAATATGTTCTTTCAAGGAAATAGAGGAATTTCAAGCTTTCTCAGTGAAAAGACCAGAGCTGAGTAGAAAATTTGACTTTCAAACACAAGAATTGAAGAAGCATGAAAAGATGGAGAGACAAGGCTTGACATGAGGAAGGCTACTGCCAAGTTGAACATTTCTTCAGAAGAATCACAATGGCAAAGATTCATGAAAAATGGTCTCTGTGACTCTGACATCAAGATGAAGAAAAAACAAAAGTATCACTGTGAATTTGATCAAGATGGAAAGAGTTTCAGACAATGTTCAGCCTGAATTCACAGTAAGAAAATGACCTCAGGGAACTGCTGTTCACAGGATCATAAACATAGAGAGTGCTTTACTGAACCAGTAGAGGTGGTTGAGTCTCATGAGAAGCTTCCTAAAGTGCAGCCTTATGGATGTGAGATGACCTTCAGCTTGAATTCAAAACTAATTAGATTTCAGAAAAGCCATACTGGATAAATGCTTTGTATCTCTAATGAAGGTGAGGAGGCCTTCAGCCATAATTCAAAGCTCATTAAAGTAACATTATGGATGTAGTGAATGTGGTAAAGCCTTTAAGCAACATATCCCTTATTTCCAATCAGAGAATTCACACTAGAGAGAATTCTCATGAGTGTCATGAATGTGGTAAAACTTTCAGTGAAAACTCATCCTTTATTTTACATCAGAGAAGACACACTGGAAAGAAATTTTATGAATGTAATTATTGTAGATAAACTTGTAGACAAAAGGCTGGGCTTGCTGGATGTCAGAAAATCCATGCTGGAGAGAAACCTTATGAATGCAATAAATGTGGAAAGGCTTTCAGACACAGATACCTTCTTGTTGCACATCAGAGAATCCACACAGGAGAGAAACCTTATGAATGTAATTAGAATGGGGAAAGAGCTTCAAACAGAGGTCAATTCTTGCTGATCATCAGAAAATCCACACTGGAGAGAAACCTCATCAATGTGATAAATGTGGAAAGGTTTTCAGACACAGATGCCTTCTTGCAGCATATCAGAAAAACCACACTGGAGAGAAACTTTATGAATGTAATCAATGTGGAAAGACTTTCAGGTTCAACTACAAACTTGCTGTACATCAGAGAATCCACACTGAATAGAAACTATGAATGTAATCAATGTGGAAAGACTTTTTACAAGTACCTACAATCTTGCTGTACACCAGAGAGTTCACACTGGAGAGAAACCTTATGAATGGAATCAATGTGAAAGGCTTACATAGAGATCTTACATAGAGATCTAGCCTTGATAAACATCAGAGAATCCACACTGGAGAAAAACCTTATGAATGCAATCAGTGTGGTAAAGCCTTCCAACAACAATCATCCCTTATTTCCCATTGGGAATTCATAATAGATAGAAATCTCATCACCGTCCTGAACGAGGAAAGGCATTCGAATGGAGAACAGAGTTCTTTAGATATCAGAAGATTCACTCTTGGAACAAGTTCTATATTGACTCAAAGTGGGAAAATCTTCACATATCACTATATCATTATTTATTTATTTAATATTTTTAGTTTTCAGCATTTTCACAAGAGTTTGAATTACAATTTTTCTCCCCATTTCTAAACTCCCCCCCACACCAAGATGGCATATATTCTGATTGCCCCATTCCCCAGTCAACCCTCCCTTGTGTCACCCAACTTCCTGCCATCCCTTTTTCCCTTACTATCTTGTAGGGCAAGATAGAATTTTATGCCTCATTGCCTTATATCTTATTTCCTAGTTGCATGAAAAACTTTTTTTTGAACATCTGCTTTAAGAACTTTGAGTTCCAAATTCTCTCCCCTTTTCCCTCCGCACCCACCCTCCCTGAGAAGTAAGCAGTTAAACATAGGCCACATGTGTATCATTATGAAAAATCCTTCCACAATACTCATGTTGTGAAAGACCAACTATATTTTGCTCCTTCCTATCCTATACACCTTTATCCAATTTTCTCCCTTGACCTTGTCCCTTTTCAAAAGTGTTTGCTTTTGATTACCTATTTCCCCATCTGCCCTCCCTTCTATCACTCCCCTTTTTTTATCTCCTTCCTCCTTCTTTCCTGTGGGGTAAGATACCCAATTGAGTGTGTATGTTATTCCCTCCTCAGGTCAAATATGATGAGAACAAGACTCACTCATTCCCCCTCACCTGCCTCCTTTTTCCTCCCAACAGAACTGCTTTTTTCTTGCCACTTTCACGTGAGATAACTTACCCCATTTTATCTCTCCCTTTCTCCCTCTCTCAATATATTCCTCTCTTATCCCTTAATTTTAATTTTTAGATATCATCCCTTCATATTCAACTCACCCTGTGCCATCTGTCTATATGTATATGTATATGTATATGTATGTATGTATGTATGTATGTATGTATGTATGTATGTATGTATATTCCCTTCAGCTACCCTAACACTGAGGTCTCATGAATTATACACATCATATTTTCATGTAGGAATGTAAACAAAACAATTCAACTTTAGTAAGTCCCTTATGATTTCTCTTTCTTGTTTACCTTCTCATGCGTCTCTTGATTCTTGTGTTTGAAAGTCAAATTTTCTATACAGCTCTGGTCTTTTCACTGAGAAAGCTTGAAAGCCCTCTATTTCATTGAAAATCCATATATTGCCTTGGATCTTAATACTTAGTTTTGCTGGGTAAGTGATTCTTGGTTTTAATCCTAGCTCCATTGACCTCCAGAATATCATATCCCAAGCCCTTTGATCCCTTAATGTAGAAGCTGCTAGATCTTGCATTATCCTGATTATGTTTCTACCGTACTCAAATTGCTTCTTTCTGGCTTCTTGTAGTATTTTTTCCTTGATCTGGGAGCTCTGGAATTTTTTGGGATCTTTTTCAGGAGGCGACTGGTGGATTCTTTCAATTTCTATTTTACCC
This sequence comes from Trichosurus vulpecula, assembly GCF_011100635.1. Classification (NCBI taxonomy): domain Eukaryota; kingdom Metazoa; phylum Chordata; class Mammalia; order Diprotodontia; family Phalangeridae; genus Trichosurus; species Trichosurus vulpecula. The sequence continues at coordinate 352,958,534 of NC_050576.1, read as the reverse complement.
TCTGGCTCTAGAATATCAGGGCACTTCTCCTTGATAATTTCTTGAAAGATGATATCTAGGCTCTTTTTTATCATGACTTTCAGGTAGTCCAATAATTTTTAAATTATCTCTCCTCGATCTATTTTCCATGTCAGTGGTTTTTCCAATGAGATATTTCACATTGTCTTCCATTTTTTCATTCCTTTGGTTCTGTGACAGGCGGTGGAGCCAAGATGGCAGCTGGAAGACAATACTCCTAGGAGTAAAAGCAAATATATGATCAGTCATTATATACATATACGCACATACATACATACATATACATACATATACATATACATACATGTGTGTAAGAAACTGCCTCTTTCATATGTGATCAATTTGATCATTGAAAAGTTTAAGAAAATTGATTTCTTAAAATACTTTTTTTTTTAAAGAACAAAGGATTTCATCAACTTGTGAAGCATAAAAAGTACTTTCCTTTCCACATGTCAGCAGTTTGGTTACAAAAAGCAGAAAAAATAACAAATATCTGTTTAAATCTACATGTGATGAAACTGTTTTCAGATAAAATACGACAGAAATGGATAGGTAGCAGGACTAAATAAAGAATTAGGAGCACCTATTTGAATACTGGGAAATTACTGAGGCTACTTAGCATTGTGATTCCTTAATTCACTTTCATGTAACTATTTTCAGAGCTTGAGAAGCTAAAACTCAAAAAGTAGCAAATCAAATAGCTATGTATAAAAAATGAGATCATTTTCTTTTAAAAATATTGGTTTCATACTGGAGAGAAAGGTGAATTTTGTCTGTTTCACCTCATAAAAGAAAGACAAGTTTCTAAGCACCAGAAAACTCTTATTGGAACCATTGAGGCTGTCAAAGATTACAGCAGGAGAGAAGACAAAAAGAGCAGTTAAAAAGCAACAGACATTAAGAGGATACATCAGTTGTAAGGACTGCTTCAGTTACTATACTTAAAAGTCTGCCAATTGAAGGAGAGCTAAATCCCACTGCAGTACCTCTTAGAACCATCTATATTGTGAGAGGTGAAGTTTCTTCAAGTTGCTGGCTGATCTCTAATGCCATTTCTGGTTTGATAGATAGCACTAAAAAGATAGGTTCTTTATTGCTTTGCTTTTAGAAGAGGTTTGATTATGGATTGAATATTCTAGAATCCTATGGAAATAACTGTCTGGATTTAGCTGACTTGTCCAAAGAAGCAACCTGAGGAACTTTGTAAATTTTTGGTTTTAGGTAATTGTTTGTTAATATAAAATGTTTCTCAGCACTTTTTTGGTTAGAACCATGAAGTAAACAAAGTTTGATACTACTTCATCAGTTCATGAGTAGAAGGAGACTGAAGACCAGAAACAGAACAATTAGGAGAGGAGCTACTTTGTGTTTCATAAATTGTTCTTGAAAAGATGAAGGGTATGAAGTCCTACAGTTCATAGTTGTGAAATGTCCCAAGCATATATAAAGTTGTCTTCATTTGTAAGTCTCTCTGATAGGTTTTATAAGCATATATCTATATCTTGAACTAATAATATATGTTGATATGATCCATGTATAAATGCATTGAAATCTATAAACTACTAGTCTTTATGTATATTCTCAGAAGTGAAAAATAACCTGTATAAAAATAAATAAGAGATGAAATAAAGAAGCTACTAAAATTTGAAGAGGGGAAAATTGAAGTATCTGAGATAACTAAAATTCTCTACCTAACACAAATGTTAGAAATTATGCCTAGTAGCAAATGATAGGACAATAAACAATGTGGATTCTCGATTTTGAAAAGCAGATGGACATATTTTGAAATTTAATAAATCAGAATTTTTTTGTGTGTCAGAGTCATCAGAATGGTTTTCTGAAAGCTTCTTTTATTGTTTTGTTTAGATTCTCTTGGGAGAATTTTAGTCTAAAAAACTGAACTACTATTCCACTGGAATGCACTTTTGAAAAAGTCCTTATAAATATAATATGCATGGCATATCATTTCTATCTTTCTTAGTCTAGGACAGAGTTAATACTTCCTTCCTAGGTCCCCAGCATACATATTTCGAGAATCAGTTTCTATTTGTTGGTCAGAAAAAGATACAGTATGGCAGGTCTACTCACAATTTCTTCCACCTTTTGAAGAATATAATATTAAAAACAATCAAAATTTTTCCTACTCTGTTCTTTTGTTTCTTTATTCATTTATTTTCTGGTGAGAGAGCTTTAGCAGATATTTGGATATTTGAAACTCTCCAGTGCCAAGTTTCTCATCTTCCTAAAATCATCATTTTTTTTTCTCTTTTTATTCAAATGCTCTATAAATTAATTTTCACAACAATATATGTTTCTTTCTCCCCTGATTCTTACCCAAATACTTTCTAATCTGCCTCAACTTGTGAATTTACTCAAATAAGTGTATTTTTCCATTTTTAAAGTAAGACGTAAATCACCCCAACAATTAACTTAATCTGTATGAGGCACTGTGTTAGGTACTTGGACAAAAATACAAATATGAACTAATCTCTGTGATATGTTTTCCGTAGTCATATTGCAGTGATGTACTATGTTACAGTGATGCTTATCATAACAAATTTATTTCTCCTTGTTAGGATTTCTGCTTTACTTTATTTATTGTCCATATATTGTACATTTGTACATAAACATCTGAGAGCATGGGTTTTATTACTGTTCTTCTTCTTGGATACCGTCTCCTATGAATTACTGGTCCTATCTAATAATATTCTTCCAATCTCATGCCAATTGTGAAATACTAATGCCATCCACTGATAATCTTACTTTCCATGTCACCCTGTTGTATATGTGTCAGAGCAGTTATGTTGACAGTTTTATCACTCCTCCTCCATTTTTCATTTCAAGCACTCTTAATCAAATTTGACACATTCTAGTTAAAATTATTTCCACTTACCCTCACTAGATATAATTTATTCTTGCTCTAAAGTCAATATGATTTCTACATCTTAAGTTCTGTTCAGAATTTTATGTATCATTTACCAACATACTTTGTTTACTAGATATTACCTTGTTTGTTGAATAATTCTCCTTTAAAATACCTTTTTAAAAAAACGTAAATATAGGATATGATCCTCTAGTTTCACCACATATACATGCTTCCTAGAAAAAGAACAATGTAGTACAGACATGGTCCACAAGCCACATGAGAGTCACTCATTGTGGACTGAGCCAGATTAAAATATAATTGGGAAATGTTTTTTTTAAAATAACAGTTAAAATTTATTTATTTAACATATTCAGTTTTCAGCATTGATTTTCACAAGAGTTTGAATTACAAATTTTCTCCCCATTTCTACCCTCCCCCACTCCAAATTAAAAATAATAATAATAATAATTAAAATAGATACAAAATGTGTAGTTTTGAAGTCAATACGCATCACACAGAGTTCCTTATGTACATTTAATGGCTTCTGTTTCTATTTTATTTGATGCCTCTGTTTTAGGGAATTAAGAAGTTCTCTTTCCTTTCTATTTGTTTTGTTTTGATGAATTCATCACACTCCCAAGAAGATGGTATTTGATTTAAAACACCAATATCTAATGAAATCTATGAAATATAATTAAATAATATCTAATGAAAACTGATTCTAAATTCTTAGAAAGTAGAGATCCAGAAATATGCTTTCCTTTACCAATTCATCTTCCAGAGAGTCCCTTTAATTTAACTATAATACAAAGGAAAGTGATTTATACATCTTGAGCATGTATATCTACATCTCTTCAGCATAAGGAGGCTATGCCACAATCAACCTTGTATCATCCAAAAATAATATTCCTCTGTCAAGCCAACTGAGTGTTGTTTTGCTAACATTTATTCCAGTCTAAAATATGAGCTACCAGGCTAGTCTGGTCACCTTTGTCCTACTATAACCTCCTTATATAAATTCATCAATTTCATCTGCCACATGGGAAACAGTTTATTTCCATTAATAATTTTGAGACTAGAGCAAAACTTCTATTCAATCAAATAACCATCAGGGAATATAATGGCAAATAAGTTCTAGAATTCCATCTATAGAACTAAGGGATGGAACTCTCCAAATTAGCTGCAACCACCACTATATCACACACACACACACACACACACACACACACACACACACACACACACGTCCAGATCTTTCTAAGGCCATCTTCAGGAATGTCATAATTAATACCAACCCTGGGAGAATAAAATCTCAAGGGAAGGTCATTTAATGGGGCCACAAAAATAGTTATGGGCATTGTGCATAAAAATGTAATTAACTTGGGGAGGGAGGGCAAGGCTTCTAAAGGGTTTATGGCTTTTAGCTAGAGCCCAGACATCCACGAATGGACATATGGTTGGGGCCACTGAAGAAAAGCTTCATTCTTAAATATCTTCTTTGATTTGATAGCATAAAAAAAATTGTGAAAATACTCATGAATCATACTGGGCTTTGTAACAATTAAGGATTTTGAAAATGTGTACATAATACTATGGAGCTGAAACAAAAAATATGTATATGTAGTGATTTAATTTCACAATGTGTTCATGGATTATGAATATTTTAAGATCATTTAGAACAACTTATTTCTCCTTTGAAACATATATCATACATTGCTCACACTCAAATAAGAAAAGCCGGATGTTTCCACAAGTAAACCTTTTTAGTTCTCCACTCTTAAAATGTAAAATTCAGCAATGACAGACATTCTTCAGAGAGTAATTCAGTGATAACATTGAGCTTGACATTTCTGCAATTCCACAGCACTCAAAATTATTGCATGCAATTGAACAAAGTGTCACAATATAGCCATGATATAAAAGGCTAACTTAGTTTAGCTCTTCCAAAAATTTGTCTCAGGAAGCATGCTGGAAATTTTCCTATAGTTAATTGTTAATATAAAGAATGGTTTCATTCATATAGGAATGTCATTTCCTGTGCAAGATATTTAACAGTGTACAATCACAACTTTTCAAAATGTCCACTGTTATATTACCTGTTTTGATATGCCTTTGTTCTTGCAAGTCCAAACAAAAAAAAAACAGTTCAATTATATGCTTCATCATATGTAAAATAAATAACGTAAACAGCTTTCAAAGTGCTATCTTGATATATAAAGACAGAGACACACAACCTCTCTCTATCTGTCTCTGTCTCTTCTATTATCTCAGTCTCACTGTCATAAGAATGGTGCATTCTTCTATGAATTTTCTTATCATTTCATATATTACATACCATGGGCAACCTATAAAGCAGGCCAATTTAGCAAGGTTAATAGCAATACCATTATCTCCTTGTCATTTTTCATACTTTCTTTCAAAATATAGATTATTCATGTATCTGAGCATGGACAACATCATAGAGAAGTAACTCAGATGTGCTGTTGGACCACAACATATTACTTTTCAAGTGGGTTGTGAGAATCATGGTAATTAAAGAAATTAATAGCATACACAGATATTCATTATGTAATATGGAAATAAATAAAAACATTTCTAGATAGAGGTCATTATATAATATTGCAAGACAAATAAGGTGTAAGCATCTTGCCATATGTTTGTCAGTCATATGTATGTAAGAGATGTAAATAAGTGTTCTACCTAGCCAACCAAGTATCTGATTTACTATTATGGCAAAAATACCAAATTAGTAAAGAAATGTTTGATGAGGGTTATCATTATTATTATTATAAGACCACCTAGATGGTACAGTGGATAGAGTGTCTGACCTGGAATCAAAAAGACTTGAGTTCGACTCCAGCCTCAGATATTTACTAGCTGTATGACTCAGAGCAAGTCACTTATCACCTTTTCACTTGGATTTACTGATTGTAAAATGAGCTGTAGAAGGAAATGCCAAACCAGTTCAGTATCATTGCCAAGAAAATCCCAACTGGGGTCATGAAATGTTGGATACAATTGAACAACAACAATTATTCATTTTCATTTCTTCTGATCAATTATATGAATTTAGAAAATACTTAGCTTTTTTAAATGTATCATTATTATATCAAATGCCTTGATATCCTAAAATAAAATGTTATATGTATAAAATAAATTAAATTTATGTAAAATATATTGATCCTTCACTCTTTGCAGAACACTGTTGAGTAGCAAGAAACATGTTTATATAATGAAAAACCTAGTCCTTTTTCATTGAACTTGCAGGATTGTAGGAATGATTGTGATTTAACCTGGGCAGGAAGTACAACAGTCTAAATGACACCCTTATTTACCTTAAAACCTTTTAAAGCCTATTTTTATTACTGCCAACTTGATACTTCAATTGAAATTAGCAATCTTATAAGATAATTTATAAGACAAATGAAAAATGAGAAAGATACATGGAAAAAAAGAATTGGAATGAAAATTCAGAATGAGGGAGAAATAGTGGAATAAAAAAGTGTAGCTATTTCAAGAATGTAGTATGGAACCATTATCGTACAAAATAATGATTGGTACCTGAATGAGAGAAATTCAAAGAAAATGATAGATGAAGTTGATGGAATGAAAAACAAGGTTGAAAACCTATTAGATTTTAAGCTTTCTGACTGTGTAAAGAGATGGAACAACCTGTTATTGTTGCTATGTATGTTATTTAGTTTCATCCTTGGCCCCAAATATGATGTTTTGTGCCTAGAATATATTTGTCAAATGAAGATGTGGAATAGAAGATTTGGAATTTGAGATGGCTTTTCTGGCAAAGAAGAGAAATAGAACTTTCCAAATATAAGGAATAATGTGGACTAACACAGATCTGAGTAATTTTTGATATTTAAAGGGACAAATAACCAAATTGGACTAGAATGTAGACTGCATGGAGGATACTAGTAAGAGAAAAAGCTAGAAAGGCAGGATGACAGCTACTCTTCATGTCAGGCAATGGAGTTTCAATTTTAGAAGTGTATCCATAATCTATGCATAAAGTAGATTAGTCAGAAGTGGTTTAAGCAAAACATTATTTGGAGGAAGAAGTGAAAGGTAATTTGAAGATCCAATCAAATGGCTATTGCAAAAGCCCAGAACTGGAAAGGGGATGAAGAGAGCTGATTCAAGAATCAGGAGAGAATAGGAGATAGAAATATTGTAGAAGTAGAATTAAAGGTACCATGTTGGACTGTTATTTCAATCAAATATCAAAATATAACATTCATTCATTCAAATTGAAGGACCTATCAGACTACATTAATGGATCATTTCCATCAAAATGATAGACCCTATCACTCTTGGAGACACAGCCATAATTTTTCAATTGATTTGCCCAAGAACATGTAATATATTTGGAGAATGTTAGCAGAAGATCAAATGATTGTAGATTTAGATCTAGAAAGGACCTAAGAGGTCATAGAGCTCAGTCTCACTATTTAACAGATAAAGACTCTGAGTTATAATCCAATTAATCTTTTCCCCTGAAATATTATCCTCAGGTTTTGTTTTTTTTCCCTGGGTAGTTGATTCTTGGTTGTAATCCAAGCTCTTTTGCCTTTGGGAATATCATCTTCCAAGATCTCTAATCCTTTAATGTAGAAGCTGCTAAGTCCTGTGTAATCCTGACTGTGGCTCCTTGATGTTTGAATTGTTTGTTTCTGGCTGCTTGCAGTACTTTTCCTTGACCCGATGATAATTCTGGAATTTGTCTACAATATTCCTTGGAGTTGTCACTTGGGGATCTCTTTCAAGAGGTGATCAGTGGATCCTTTTAATGCCTAATTTATCCTATGGTTCTAGGTCACGAGGACAGTTTTCTTTCATGATTTCTTAAAAGATGCTTTCCATGTTGATCATGGCCATCAGGTACTCCACTCATTCTTAGTTCCCCTGAATCTATTTTCCAGGTCAGTTGTTTTTCCAGTGAAGTATTTTACAATTTCTTCTATTTTTTTATTTTTAAAAATTTTTTTTTGACTGCTTCTTGATTTGTTATAGAGTCATTAGCTTCCACTTGCCCAATTCTAATTTTTATTTATTTATTTATTTATTCATTTTATTATTTATTTATTTATTTATTCATTTATTTATTCATTTATTTATTTTGCTTTTCAGCAGGGCAATTGGGGTTAAGTGACTTGCCCAAGGTTACACAGCTAGTACATGTGTCAAGTGTCTGAGGCTGGATTTGAACTCAGGTCCTCCTGACTCCAGGGCTGGTGCTGTACTGACTGTGCCACCTAGCTGCCCCATTTCTAATTTTTAAAGAATTAGATGCTTCTGTTAGCTTTTGTACCTCCTTTTTCCATTTGGCCAAATCTGTTTTTAAGGATTTGTTTTCTTCAGTCTTTTTTTGCTTCCTTTTCCAAGCTGTTGACTCTTTTTTCATAATTTTTCATAACTCCCATTAATTTTCCCAATTCTTCTTCTGCCTCTCTTATTTGATTTTTAAGATCTTTTTAAACTCCCCCAAGAGGAATTTTTGGGCTTGAGACCATTTCAGTATTCCTCATTTTAGGCTTCACATGAATGCAGCATGACATTGTTGTCCTCTTCTGAGTTTGTGTTTCGATCTTCCCTGTTGCCATAGTAGCTTTCTATAGTTGGGCTTTCTCTTCTGTTTCTCACTCATTTTCAGCCTATTTAATGACTTTTAAATTTGAGATCTTCTCCTGGGACACAGGGGCCCTATCCTAAGATTCTTATGCTGGAGACCAGGGGCCTGGACACAAGCTTTTTCTGCCTGGGCCTCAAGTGCTTGGGGCTTGCACACTGTGCCGGGGGTGGCCTGGACTAGCCGAACCCATTGTGCCAGTGTCCTAGGGCTCACAATTTGCCTTCTATACTGAGTTGGGAAGCCTCACTTCTGGCCTGCTTAGCTGGGCTTAGGGATCCTTGTTTGCTGACATGTGCTATGGCTAAGAGCCTCATGCTGGCTTGCTTGGACACTGTTGGGCTGTGTTCTTCTTTTATGGAAGCGAGAAAGACCTTTCTTAAAGTCCATCTAAGTTATCACAAGCTGGAAAATTGTTTTACTCTGTCTTCTTTTGGGTTCTGTCATTCCAGAGTACATTTAGAGGCTTAATTTAATGCTGTTTCCAAGGGAAACTGGGGACAGCTCAGGCAACTTCCTGACTTCTCTCCACCATCTTGGCTCTGCCCCAGAGAAAATAGACATATTAAAATTTGGGGTACACTCACAGTTATCAACTCAGGGACTGAATATCATGCCTTCCAACTGCCAATTCTGTTGTCTTTCTCTGCTACATATGATTGATTATTCATTGCTAGATTATATGTCGTGATCGTTAGTATTTTTGAATGCTGACTACTCAGCAAGCCTTCCAAGTCAGAGAGATTGTATAATTCTTTGGTTTCACTCTCCAATACAAAAAATGCTGGTCTAGAGGTTCCCTTTTAAGAACACAGATGGAAGATATTAATTAGTGTTTATTAAATGCAAGCTGCCTTAATTTTATGTATAAAAAGTCATTTGAAATGGAGAGTTCAATGAATGTTCAGTGTACCTATTCTGATGAATAATAACTATTTTCATTAAGAAGACAATGCAAATTTAATTAAATTTTGCTTGCATTATAAGTAAATGATCATTGTGTTTATAAGTTGAGTGTATAAATAAGGAGCCTATATCTAATTTTACTGTAAAAAGCTTTTTTTAAAGGTGATAAGGTGATAACAATGCATAATACTTAATGTGGAAATTTGCCAGGGACTGTTTTTTGGAGTCTTTAAGATACAGTGACTAAATTAAGCTCGTCTCTTTAAATCAGGAGAATGATGGGTTGGATGCTGCAATATATGAAAGATTAGAAATGGGATCTACATGTATTTTACAAGAACAGCAACAACAACCAAAAGAATGTTAAAAAATGTACAAAGTCACTTCCGAATAATTCTTCCTTTTTTTTCAAAAGGTAAAATGTAGTCTATTCTATTGTAAGTTTCTTGAGGTGAAGGGAAATGTCATTTTTTAAAGGTGTCCCTCTACCTACCCACCCATAGCATAAGCCAGAACTTTGTACATCATGCTTTACTTAATAAAAGTTTCTTTTTAATTAATGTGATGGAATCCTAATAAAGCCACCCCCAGCTTCAACATTCTAACTTCCTTATGGGACCACTGAACAGTAAGCATGTCCAGATTTAACCACACAGTCTGGCTTTGACAACAGCACAGACCCTTAGATTCAATACAGTCACAGGCCCTAGCTAGCCAACCTCCCCCAGATCCAATTCATATGTTTGAGTAGGTGTGTTCTTGTACTGAACCACAATCACATCATCTATCTAGCCCAAGACAGGACCATAATACCTAACTATCTATCTTGACCAGCAGGACCCACAATAGCTAGGTAATCAGAGGACTACATAACCAGGATGGTTGATCACTAAACCATAGAAGGGACCTATTCACATTACCTAATCCCTTAACAGATCCCTTCTGCCTTCTTAATATTCATAATTCATGTTAGATAATTACATCTTTACCCTAAAAAAATCCATCTTGCTTTCTCTGGAGTTCCTGGTTCCTCTTGGAACCTACCCCATTTCTGAGGGGCATCAATCCCCAATAAATGCCTATTTAAAATAGAGATGGTTTGACTGAATTCTTTCATATGGTGCCACCAGAACACAGCATGAAACCACACCAGGTTTTGGCATTCCTGGGTGGGCAGAATCTCTGACTGTAATTCCACCTCCATCCACTTGGAACAGAGTCTCTGATTCGGATATCCTTTAATCCAAAAGTAAGCCTATCTTTTTTTCCCTTCTCTTAGCTGGGAGGTCCTTCAAGTACCAAGTAAGGTTTGACTGGATTGCTTGGGCCATAGCATCCAAGGTCCTTGCAGGTGGCAAATTCATGAGAGGCCTAAATCTCAATAAATGCCTAAACTTGGATTAGAGGTGGTCTGATTGAATTTTTGAGATGGTTCTGCCACAACATACCATGAAACCACAACAGATGGGTATGTTTACCAAAGATACTTGGGTCCCAAAAGACTCTCAGGCCTAGAAAGGGACCTGAAATGAAACAGAATATGATCATTAATTATGAAAGTATTTATTTTCTGAGAAACTTACAGAAATGAAATAGAAAATAGAGGGATCTCAGCTGCTTAAATAGAAGTGAGAAAAAGGGTAAGATTATATAGTTTCTAGAGGCTTCTGAATAAGAACCCAAGGGTTAAAGGCAGGAGGATGTCTGTAGATACAATAAGCTAGAAAACAGGATGTTTAGAAACTCCTAAGCAAGGTCTCACATCGGCAACTTTTGATCAGTGTTTCCTCAAGGCTAGTTCTGTGGTTTCCAGCAGCTACAGGCATATCTAAATTTGGCTAGAATTCATTAGCAAAGGAACACTGGCATGTCAAGCAGCTCTGAGCCTCAGAAATCCTTCTAATTGATGGGTTGTTGTATATTCCCATTATCTACTCCTCTATAAAAAAGAAGCTTCAGTATATCTAGTAAGTTTTTATGAACATTACAGAGCCCATGTCCACAGATGATAGTTTCTGCAAGTGCCTGTGAACAGCTATCATAGTGAGGAGAAGTAGATATTTATAAATTAATATATTCAACTTTCATAACTGGGAGTAATTCTGTCAACTTCTTGTGCTTTCATTGGCATGGAAACCCTTTCCACTAATGTGTTTCCATATAGAGAGCTGCTTGCCTCTCAAAGACTGGCCAAATTTTCCAGGTAGTATCAGTCAGATTTGTACTCAGTTCTTGCTACAAATATAACCCCTACTGTACTGTGAGATATTGCCTCAATTAATAATAATTAAAATTATTATTATCATAGTTTAGTAAAAAGCAGAAATTCACTGATTAACAGTAACATCCATCAATAGATATAGGTATGTTAAATATGACATGCAGTGAGAATCATATGTCAAAAGTTCACAAATTAAAAAAAAATACCCCAAATACCCAACAAATACAAATCCCAAAATATCCTTGAGTATTCAACAATAAACAGTAAAGAAATTAGTCCATTTATTTTGAATTAAAAAAAAAAACATTTAGAATTTAGTGAAGAAATGGAAGGAAATATCTATAAAGAATCAGGATGAAGTATACACCATCCCTATCATCCTGTGAGCTACTAGAGTTAGCCAAAAGATGCCTTCACTGAGCTTATGTATTGCAACTTTTAGAAAGATAGATAGGAAGAAAAAAAGAAAGAAAAAAGGGAGGAAGGAAGGAAGGAAGGAAGGAAGGAAGGAAGGAAGGAAGGAAGGAAGGAAGAAAGGAAAGAAGAAAGGAAGGAAGGAAGGAAACAGATCCTTTATACACCTGTGCAATTATCTGAACCATTAAATTAAAGAGAAAAATATGTGAAGAGCAACTTGTCCTAAGACCATTTCTATCTGAATTCCCTTAAGCTCACTTCTGAAGCTTATATCCTGTATTACCTTAGACAAGTTATTCCATCATGCTTTATATGTTAAACAAGTTGCTTGGACTAAATTTGCTATTTGTTCCTTCCAGGCTCAATATCTGTGACTCAGAAATGAGAAGTATGAGATGATAATACACGCTAAGCTTTATTATTTTCACAGTGCTTTCTTAATAGTCATTTCTAGTAAGATTCACAACAACTTTCTAAGTTAGGTTTTTATCATTCCCTTTCACAGATAGAGAAAATGAAACTCAGAGTGGTTAACGGACTTTCCCAAGGTCAGATATTAAATAATAGAGATAGCTGGAACATAAATCTTTTAAGTTATTTCATTCTTTCCAATATATCACACCAGGAGTCATATAGCATACTTAGCATAAGACATAAATATACATCTGCATGCATACATGGAAATCAACATAAGTTGTGAAATAATATTACGTTTAGTGCTTTAAAACTTACATATTCAAGGTTTCTACTACTATTTTTAAGGTAGCATTGTGGGAGCATAATAAAGAATATGTAATGTTTGATGCAATCTTAGTGGTAGTAAGTTATTTTCAAAAGTTAGTTTTACTCATACAGATTCAACAATAGTTTTGAGTTCCTGCATTGTGCCCAATATGATGCTACCCTAGGAAACTTAGCTCCATTTTAGAACTAATGACAATGTCTGTTTAACTTCAGACAAATCAGATAAATGCCAACACACTTATTTGCTCTGATTCTCCCAGGGTCACATCATATTATATTTGTAGTAGGGGTGAGAATTAATGTGACCACAGCAGTCAGCTCTGTCAGAAATTTTGCCTACAAGATAAAAAGGTTAACAATATTTGTAACTTTTACTTTTCCCTTTCCTTTCTTTTTTTCTGCCTTTCCCTTTTCTCTTCTCCCTTGCCTTTCCCCAACTTCCCTTCCCATTGCTGGTCAATGCTTATGCAGAGAAGATAAAGAGTAACCTTATTTAGACCTGGAGGGAGGCACAAAGCATGTGGTGAAGGGTACTTCATTCTCACAGCTCTTAGAGAAGTATCTGGTGCCATGTGGAATGTTGAAATGGCAAAAAAGTAAAGGAACACCACAGAGTGGCCTAAGATGAATGTAACAGGAAATCATGTTTAACACTCTTAGACTAATTAATTTTTTTCAAACCTAAGCAGCTAGGTGGCACAGTGGATAGAGCACTGGGCCTGGAAGACTCTTCTTCCTGAGTTCAAATCTGGTCTCAGATACTTACTAGCTGTGTGACCCTAAGAAAGTCTTTTAACCCTGTTTACCTTAGTTTCCTTAACAGCAACAGACAATAAAAGGCCCTTAAGTTCTGTATTATAATGCAGGGTATCCAAAAAGTCTTAATGTAATTTTAAGTTACTAAAGCTACATTAAAGACTTTTGGTGTCTACCTACTAATGGCAACTGCCACAAAGAAAACCTCTATAAAGAATATTTCATATAAAATTGTAGCCTGGTGAGAAGGGGACATGTTATGCCAACCCCATGGTGGCACAGGAGATGCTGTGTTGGAAAGCAGATTTTAACCTAGAAAAATGTGTGAAGACTATGTGTATCAGTAAGGAAAGATTCATGACCTTGAGGATGACCATGAACATGCCTGAACAGTTCAGAATTGCAAAGTATGAAGAACTCTCTAGGTAGAAGGCAGAAGTATACCATTTATTTAGACACCAGAGAATCCAGTCCCAGGACCAGTAATTCCAGTTTGATATAGCAGTAATTTTATTCCAAAACCAGTAAGCCCACCTCAATGTAGCAGCAAGGAAACTATAACACAGTAATATAGCAAGGAACTAAGCCATCCTGTAACCTTCCCCCCTGCTAGGGCCTTCCCTGTAAACTGTTACAAATCCTAACTGTCTGCTTGTCTGTGTTCTCTCCCTCCCTCAGTTCTCTGGTCTCCGAAGTTCCCTGGTTTTCACTCTCCACTCTGTGCTCTCTCTGCACCTTTGTCTACCCAATTACAGTACCTTCTCCTTGGGCTGAATTCTGACCTAGGTAGCTCTCTGCACTCTTGGAAGATTCTGAGTTCTATGGCTACCTTCTGGGTATATGTACTCTTTTTAGCGCCTGAGGGCTTTATCCCTAATCAGCAAAAGGTTGGAGGCCTGAGGCTTGGCTTGGCATCTAATAAAGGGATTAGGTCTGCTTAGGAACAAAACCTTCCCTTAATTGGCCCCACTTGAGGTCTATTGAGTGGGTGCGAAAGGTCTTTAATCCCTGATCGGCATCACAAAGGTGTGAGCCTGCCTTTAATCAGGCCTCACTTTGTTGGCCCTACTTGAGGCCTGTTGGATGGTCTGGAAACATCTTTCACTTAATGCTTGGCCTGACACTGTGGCAATGGCAAGAACTAAATCCAACAGGATTTAGTAGTCCAGCCTGATAGGCCACTAAGGAATATTGGAAATGATGGACTTCCCCTACCCAGGCCTTACCCTATTCCTGCCCTCTTTAGAATGAAGGGAGGCATGCATGTTCAACCTCAAGTCCCGTGTAAATTCCCTCAGGTAGCTGAGCCAACTAAGCTCTGCCCCTGCTTACTCGGGAGAGAGAGGAGGGCTTTATGTAGCTACCTCACTCACTCCTCCCTGGTCTGTCCTCCATGGTAGATCCTTCCACCAACGAGCTGAAAATCCAGTCCCTTCCTTCTTCAGGATCAAAACCCATCACGTTGGTGATTATAGGGGAAGAAAGAGAGCATATCTCTGTCCCACCTTCCCTGGTGCAAAGACCACCTACTTCTGTAGATGATTATGGTCCTAAAGTACAGGAGCCAGGGCAACTTGGGGGCCTGGGAGGGAGAGTGATGGGTCAGACCTACCTCCTCTCTCTGTGAACCATTTCTTGTGTCTCCAAAGCAGTAATTTATGTTGGTCCAGTTGATAAACAAAACTTTAATATATTTTTTAAAAGCCATTTAAGGTATTTTAAGGAATTTAATCTAAGAAAGCTTAAAACTACATTAAACTTTTTGGAACATGCTGTGTAATCCATTATTTCATTACCTAAATATCTTTAGTAAATTGAATTGTACTCAACCACACAAAGGCCAGGGTTTAATTAGAAATAGATAAAGATGTAAAGTCAGCCACAGAGCTAACCTATTTCTAAATTATAGGTGTTTACCTAACTGGGGGCTTAGAGAGATTGTGAATGACTGATTATTTTATTTTCTAAAACAAACTTGGTAAAGATGCAAGAGAAGGAACTGTGCAAACCTTAGGGGTCATTGTATTGTCTTTAGGCTTGGACAACTTAATTTGTGTAACAATATTAAACATGATTTTCTGCTACATGGTGTTTCTTTACTCTTTTGCCAGGTCAGCATCCCACTTGGTGCCAGTAGCATCCCTGTAGGGGCTGTGTGAATAAAGTTCTATTCAGTATATATTTCTCTCCAGGTCTACAAATGATAGTAGTTTTCATCTTTTCTGGTGCTAGTTAATTGTCATTCATAAGGGTCACTTCCTCTTTAGCATATGAGCATTGAGTCTTCTGCATAGGAAGAAGGACTGGCTTATCTGACTCTTCTTAATATAACTAGAAATGGTATTCCTTATCTTTTGTTTCAGTAAATAATTTTCTTAAATTATTTTTGCTTATTTATTTCATCAAAAATGGTAACTGAAACATCTCCAAACTGTAAACTATATTTTTTTTGTTTTTATTTAGTGTAAATAAACCAGGTGTTTTGGCAAAATTAAGTGCAATCCAGTGGACCAGCAAAATGTTCTGGAAAAGCCATTTCTTTCCTCCCCCTTCTTTAGGCCCTCTGTTGCCACTAACATTTAGAAAATTTGCATTGTTAGCTTAAAATACATTATGTAAAGTTTCTAAAGTAAATTTAACAGCAATCAAATGAGTGCTTGCTTTAAAATTTTTAATATGATCCAATTTAAATCCATATGGATTAAATTCATTTCAAGTTGTCTTGAATATGCTTTATTTTGAATTTTCATATTAACAGAAGGATTAGAGAAAAATCAATTTAGAAAAGTTTGAACTAATAACCAAATCAAGAGATATGATCTTATTAGTAATCTTATTCACTTCTCATCTGTTTCTCCAGGCTTAATATCTTCTTATGAAATACAGATATTACTCCATTACTAAGATGTACTACTTAATATTTTCTGGGCTGTTCCACATATTGAGTATGCATCTCACTTTCATAGTTACTTATTGATATGCCATAAATTTTATTCTACTAATGTGATGATACATCAAGATGATATTTCAGATTTCACTTAATTGATGCTTTTTGGATATTCAGTCCACAGGAAATATTTTTTAAAATGTTATCAATAAAGTTGCTAATTATTGGAGGGTGCTAAACAGCAATTTTATTTCAATTCCTCAATAAATCATCTTGAGTTGCCAGCATCTCTACTGACCTTCTTCTCAAAATACATTGAACAGAGAGTGTAAGCTCTGCATTCTATCACCCACTCTTTTCCCTTGTCCCCTGTGAAAACTTCCCTTGTTATACACTAGATAGCTGATGTTAAATCTGTATTTTTCATTTCCACCCACATCATTGTGTATCATTCAGAAAAATTCAATGCAGATCATTGTTAGAAGGCAATTAATTTATTTTTCAAGCATCCAGAAACAATGACTCCACAAATCAAGCTTAAGCAGGCTTGTGTGCTGGCACTGTTCTACTCCAATACATTCCAAGTGATTAACACCACCTGTGGCACTCCTAATTCACAGTGCCAGACAATTATTTCCTTTGGATACCCATTACCAGTAATTATTCCCAAGATAGACTATTAGATATGGCTTGTGAACATCCCAGTTATAAAGTTAAAAAAATAATTCTGATATTTTCATTAAGATTTTTTGATGAAAAATCTGAGAGTGGAATGTCTTTTTGCAATAAAGAACAAGGATCCTATACTTATTTCTGAAGAAATAATCTAACATAATCATAGAAATATCAAATTCTAGGAGATTTTTACTATTTTTCTCCTTGTGGGATTCTTTTTTTTTTAAGCAAAGAAACAATTGTAAATCCTGTTAATATCGTGACAAAGGTGGCAGTTTGAAAGTAATTGTTTTTGTTTCTTATCTTAAAATCTTTACTGAAAACATGTGCCAAAGATTAAATATCTTAAATTATTTAGCATAAATAAAACAAATTAGTAAAAAAAAAAACCTAGACTTAAATAAACAATCA
The DNA here is from genome assembly GCF_011100635.1 of Trichosurus vulpecula. Lineage (NCBI taxonomy): Eukaryota > Metazoa > Chordata > Mammalia > Diprotodontia > Phalangeridae > Trichosurus > Trichosurus vulpecula. Next base: position 352,940,992 of record NC_050576.1, on the reverse strand, counting down.
AACATGTTCATAAATTTTGTCTACATATTTAATTACCCTTTAAAGATTAATTGAAGGAAATGCATTTTCAAGACTTTCATTTTGCAAATCATTTCAGAAAAACATCAAACAGTGAATAAAATTCAATATGCATTTAAATGATTAAAATGTTTTAAATTTTTAAAAATAATAAGTATAAATATACAAAGGATTGATTTTTATATCTATGTAGTACATAGTAAAAAATGCTATTATATTATTGCATAATATAATTTACATATTTCCCCAAAGTACCATAAATGTATTCACCTACAATTTCCCTGATGTATTTATTTGAAAATGATCATGTTCTGACATCATCCTGGTATGAAGAATCAAAAAAAATATTTTAAATTGATATAATACAAATGTCAAAGGTAGAAGAGACAGAGAAATAGACTGAGAAACAGGCAGTGAAAAAAGACTGAATGGCAATATATGTATTTAAGACCCTCTTATCTTCTGTAAAAATTCAGGTCTTAACTAATATTACATCAGTAGTTTCACCAGGTTCTCTATTTTAGGCCCAAAATATTGTTTCATTTTTACCATTGAATATTAAAGATACAGAGACACATCAAACAAAAATCCAGAAAAGATGCTTTGCGTTTGGTGTCTGTTCCCATATTAACTTGTTGACCAAGCTTGGTGTTGATAGTTCAGGGGAATTAAGCAGGAAAGGGCCAATGAAAAGAAAAAGTGGAAAAAAAAAGATAGCTGGAAGAGAATGTTAACTTTCTTTTGTCTCTGTCCACACCACCCAGTATACAGAAGTCTAGTCTTTTTTTTTTTTTGCAATTCTACAATTTAACCCTTTGTGTTCTATGAAATGACAAAATGCAAATACCTTCTGAAGGAAGGAATTTCCTACTGGAAGAATTAAGTTCTAGGGGAATAGTGGGGATAATGAGGGAAATGTTTTTCCATGTGAAATTGCTTTATTCTTATCTATGCCTTGAGGTGTGAAACTGATTGATATTTTTAAAGTCCTGGAGGAATCTGTTGGCAGCTGTTGTCACTGTTTTGAAGGAGAAAAATAAAAAGTGTGAGGAGTAAAATGTTCCAGGAAAGCATTTTCAACTTTATTATCAAAACTGGAGAAGTGGAAGAAGTCTCTCTGTGTTTCTATGTACACTCTAGATGGGAAAGATACTATGCTTAATTTATTCTGAGAGTATCTAATAAGCAAAATACCATATGAAATAAATGTTAATTTCCAAGTAAAAATAGTAAAGAAAAAAAGTAATGCTATGTCATATAGGCAAAGTAAAGTTTGGAGTTGAGGTAATTTGTGTTGTTTAATAACAATTTCTAAGTGATTCTCAAAATTTAGTTGAGTTTTTAAGTGTTTCCTTATAGAGTATAGAGGGGGCTATGGGAAAGCTATAATTAACAATGGCAATAGACATAATTTATAGTGTTAGGCACTTAGAATATATTATCTCCCATTATCCATACAATAACCCAATATTATCTATTTTGTAGATAATGAGTTAGACTTACAGAGGTAAGTGATTTGCCCAGAGTCACATAGCAATTAAATGTCAAAGGCAGGATTTAGATTCAGGCACATCTGAACAAAAGTTTATCATACTATTTTCTATGACATCTGTCTCTAGATTTTCTGTTGTTCAGTTATTTCAGTCATGCCTAACTCCCCATGGCCACATTGGGGGTTTTCTTGGCAGAGATACTAGAGTTGTTTGTCATTTCTTTCTCTTGCTCATTTTACAGATGAGGCACTGCAGTGTTAAGAGACTGGCCCAAGGTCATATAGCTTTTAAGTCTCTGAAGCTACATTTGAACTCAGGAAGATTAGTCTTCCTGACTGCAGATCTGGCACTCTATTCACTGTGTTACTTAGCTGTCTTATCTTTATTTAATTGCCTCTAATTATGACATTAAATACTTACATACTCACATGAATCTGTGACCTCAGAGCTCTCTTTATTCTCTCCAGTAATACAGATCTCATTATTTTCTTTTCCTTATCTGTAGATAGTTAAACCTGGAATGTACATCAAACATAGAAGGGGTCTTCTCACTTTCTCTTAGTGTTTGAAGGAAAAGCAGCAGACAATACTGTTTCTCCAAGGATTAACCCTCCATCTTGTCACATGACCAACGCATTGCCTTGACTCTCCTACCCCCATAAATTTCTTTGAATATATACTTTGCTGGGTTTCTTCCTTATAATTACTTGTTTGTAATAGGTGGCAGCCTGGCATACCCATAGTGCACCTCCCTCTTGACTTTTGGGTGATCCTTAGTTTCATTTTGTTCAGAAACTATGCTATTATAAAACTTGTAATCACACAACCTCTGATGAATACTATTATAAAAATGATGGAAAGAGAATAAGTTAATCATATTTATAATTTACTGACTATAAAATGCTTTTCATTCTATAAAGGAAAATACTATCTTAAAGGCCATCTTCTGAAAAGGTGCCACTCGTACAAATGCTAAAATTATATGATCCCTTGAAAGACATAATGATAGGCATATACTTATTTAATGATCTTGTGATCATTATTAGTGAGGTATAAAAGAGGTAGACATATGCTTACAAAAGTTGATCACTGCTCTCATGGAGCAGACAGAGCTCATCATCCATTTCAAAATAAGAGCCTCTATAAATGACAAAGCCCACCTGTTGCTCTTATCTGTGGCTGTCTGTTGACTGTGTCAAACAATGGAAAATTGCTGGGCCTCTCAAATGAAATGCATTATCACTTAAAAGCCTTCAGCCTCATTATCTACAGTAGGAAACAAATCCAAAAATTCAAAATTATAAATAAATTGCATGAAAATTGCATATTTTCTGGACTATGTTATTTCTTCATATGGACAGCCTACATTTGTTCTACACAACTGTTAAAATTGGACATTGAAAGTTTGACCCCAAATCGATCAGGAATAGAAAGCCACGTGTATTGATTTGAGAAAATTGAATTTCCTTTAGTGACCCTAAGCTTGTACCTTTAAAGTTAAGGGATTACTTTAATCATGTTTAATCCATTTCATATATTAAAATGATGTCTCACCTCCAAAATATAGATAGCAACTGAAAGTTTCTTATAAGTAAGTATATACTGTTATGGATTTAAGATAACCAGTGCTTGATTTTATTAAAATTTTAACCTTTGTATAAATATTGAAAAATATTAATAATTTTTTTAATATTGGTAAAATTGAGATTCAAATCATAATATAACTTTTTTGTTTATCATTATCGCTCTTTTATTTTACTCTTATAACAACTTATATGGGGCACAGAATTTTCACATTATAGGAATAATATGATATATTCCACATGTACCATTAGTATTCATGCAATGTCAAGAGAATTATAGGGATTCTCCCTTATATACTAGACAGGACTCAAATAATGAGTCTATGTGAGAACTTAAACAGAAGTCACATGGATTCATAGTAAGCTATGTTGTTGGAAGGATCACCAACATGGTGAGATAATAGATCTATTGAAATCTGCAGTATAAGTAAGTTAAATTGAGATACACAGAGTTTAAATTGCCTGTTCAAATAATCACCATCCTGTTAAGTAAATAGCTAAAAGTGAACTGAGTCTACAAATTACTTTTATTTAATAACATACACTGCAGACTGATTGAACTTTAATATCCAATGAGATTGTGGAAGTCTCATTTTTTTCTTTACAACTAAGAAGTTACTATGCCGCATGAAGTTTGCCACCATTTTTTCCTCTACATTTCAGCATTCTAATTCAGGGTTAATAAAATCTCTAAAGATTAAAAACACAATCAGGAATACTTAAACAAATATTGTAAAAATTCAAAATTAAGAAAATACATTAACTAAGAAAGAAAATTTCAACAAGTCCACCCTTACTTGTTACAAAAATATGCATGCTGACTAAATGATATGTTTATAACAAGAGATTTTGCTATTTGTTTTTTTTATTCTCTTCCTTGTTTGTGGTATATCCTATAATAAGTCATATACTGCCCTTGGAGGTCATGATTATACTTTGTTACTGTGCTCTCTCATGCCTTTTACCTCAGTAGGCTTAATATCATAGCCATAGGTGCTTTTTCTTGCTCTTTCTATTAAAAAGTGACAGAAGCTACAATTCTCCTCAGGTTATGATTAGGACAGGTCATGAATGAGAAAACAGAAGAAAGGGGAAGAGGGGACATCAATAATGCTGTAGTGTCTCACGTTTATATTGTCCTTAAAGCTTGAAAAACTCTTTGTAGTCATCATTTAATCTGATCCTTACAACACCCCAACGAAGAAGGCAGTATGATGATTATCCTTATCTTATAGATGAGGAAATTGAGACATATCTGTCTATCTATCTAATCTATCTGTCTATCTATCTATATCTATTTCTCTATATATGTACGTTTATATGTACATAGCTATGTATACGCATATACACACATGTATACGTGCACACACACATATTTGCCCTTAGTTGCCTAGGGTCAAAATCTGAATGAGTTCTTCCTGAAAAATGTCTAACATTTTTGTTCTGCTACATACTGTTGTCTCCTGTTATAAATAAGAATATAATAAGAGGATGTACCTCAACATCTAAAGGCATAGTAGAGTTATCCTCTCACTCCATCTCATATCATGCTTCATTTTTGAAGAATACTGGAATTCAAGCCTCACTCCTGACCTACAATGATAACCCAGTATTTGTGATATGTTTTTCCCAAGGAATTATAGCACTAATCCTATTGAATAGAGCAAGAAAAGTCATTTTTTTTCTGTTATGCACTTATTTTTCCTCAGTGAAAAAAGTGACCAATAATATTATTAATATCAATGAACCCAGTTTTCCCTTTCTAATCCTAAGAGCATAAGATAACACATTCCAGCACCTCATAGAGTAGGAAAATTATCTCTTGTTACTGATCAAGGAGAAAAATTATTCCACCCCAATTTAAAGTTGAAGACAACTCCCCTCTATAGTATGTATACAACTTAACCCCTAACATGTTAGTATCATATTATAAAAAATATTTCATATTAAATACAATCTAACATTTCTTGTATCTGGGTATCTCTTTTGGTTATATACAAAGGTTCTATGCAAAGATAATAATTTTCCATTGTTATTTTTAATAGAAATATCACTGATACCAAAAGCAGATCTCTAATGGGAAAAAAATAAACTTGAAAAAAGAATAGAAAGAATACTAGAAAAAAGTGTTTATTTTCATTTGAAAACTCATCTATATCTCTAAGTTGTCATGTGCCTGAAGAAAATGTAGATGTGACATTTAAACTAAATCCCATAGCTAAGAATTCCCTTAAAAGAAAATGTCATAGGACAGCCCTCAAAAGAATGGCAGCCCACAAAGTGGGCTCAAGTATTGCTTCTTCAGAATCACTGAGGTGAAGTAGATCTTTTTAATGTACTAGGTCAGAGAGAAAGTCTTAAAGTCAGAGATACTTTCATCTCCATTTCTAAATATTTCAACTGGAGGATAATTAACAGGTGGGTTATGCCTGGTAAATTTTGTATGGTTTGTTGTTTTGGAGTGCCCTCATTTCATATGGTAGTGATGGACTTTGCCATGCACATGTTCCCTGCCTTCAGCAATGACAGCTCTTTGATCTGTTGACTCCAGTAGGTTTTGCTGATAGTCAAAACTGACCTTTATCTCACCATGTAACACACTGTTCATCCATAGTGAATTATAAAAGTGTTGGTAATCATTTTCTTTGTTGAAACTATTTTAGTTTTTCAAAAGGGCAAAGCTTGTGGAACAGAAATAACCCCCCTCAGAGAACTTAGAGGCTGCATAGACTCCTTCTTAACTCTATTCAACCTATTACTTACAAAGGCTCCTTTTGCCTCTAAGCCTATGCCAACTGTGTTGATGAAAGGACAAAACAATGCTTTCTGTCAGTCATTTCCTTCCAATGTTGCAGTGACTTTCCCATTATGAGCAGCATGTTTGAAAATAGACCTATGGAGAGAATGTCTTTTATGTCAAAGGAACTTCCAACTAAATTGGAACTGACATCATTGTGATGTTATTTATGCCCAGGCCATTGATGCAACATGAGATATTAAGCAAGAGATGGGGGAAGAGAGCTTACTTTTCAAGGTTTGGGTTTTTTTGTTTGTTTGTTTTGTTTGCTTTTAACATAAGTTTTCTTTATACCAAAATCAAATGGGCTATGCAGAGCTTTATGCCTTCATCTGCATCTCTGACTCACTTCAATACATCTCTGGAGATTTTTGAACATTGATCCCTTTTAGAAAAAAATAAACTTTATTTTACCACAATTGCAAGAAGTAGACATCATCACTACTATTATTATACTAAAATTTCATTAATTGAGAATTAAAATATTGTGATAATTGATGTGCTCTAAATTAGTGAGCCATTCCCTTAGCTCATTTTTTCATATAAGTGCTGCTTTAATCATTTCGATGATAACATAGGTTAAAGCAAATTGGTATATAAAACCCTTGCTATATGTGCTTTAACAAGAAATCAAATCAGTCACAGTGGGCATATTGATTGTTCACTAGAAAATGTCTTCTTGTAACAAGGGGCTTTTAAGAATGCTTGAAAACAATTTGTTTTTTGAAGTGTCTTTAAATAACCTCCAAAATACTCTATTTATATTAATTTAATTTATAAAGTAATCTCTTTCTTAATGAACATTAAAATAGTAAACTTAAGACTAGCCATGTCTGCATTTCAATTTTTCTAAATTAGTGTGGTCTGAATTAATGAGGCTTTATTCCATTTATAAAGATGTAATAGTCTGACATTTCTGTAATGGTCATGGATTAGAGGTAATGGACAGCAATATGGTCAACATTTACATATAATGCAAATATTATTTTTACCAGTAATTTGCAAATTAAGTTGGCAGGCAGCCACAATACAATCTGAAGATCTTAAGAAAGGTGATAGAAAAAGGTAGTAAGAGAGCGTCTAGTTTCCATAATTGAATTCACATCTCCAGGCCTGAACAAATGAATTATATCCAAACATATTGAATGTAATGGCAGATGTGACTGCTGAAGTACTATATGAAAGACTACAGAAAACCAGGGTGTTACAATAAGCCTGAAATTAAAAAGAGAGTTTATTAGGTCATGGATTAAACATTGTGTTTGACCTCAAAGGCTATAATTAGGCATCTGTAACTGTTACAGAGAACAAGACAAAAGCTTGATATGCAGGGAAAACAAAAGAAAATAAAACCTCTTCAAAGTTATAACTATCCACAGTAGAATGGAATGTAGTAGGTTCATTTTCAAATAAGCTGAATGTCCTATTGGGAATATTTTGAGGGATTTCTTCTTCAATTTTCCATTATATTAGATGATCTCTGATGTTCTGTGATTCTGATAAAGGAAGTTGAATAATTATTAGGGGGAATTAAGGCTGTACTAAAAATGAAAAAAAATTTTGCATGCCATATTTTGATAGATGCATAATTATAGACTTATTTAAGGAGGGAAATCATCACTGATGATATAGATATTTAAATATTATACCTTGTCACATCGTATGGAACCCATTTTCCATAAAAAAATATAATGAAGAAAATTAGTGAGATAATCTAGAATGACAAAAAATATTTTTACTTAAAATATCTAAATCAAGAGGCTGTTTCATTTATTTTCCTAAAATTATCATTAACTAACGAAATACTTGTACTGGCAAGCAAAGTGTGACTTTTCACTATTTTTTTTTTCTTTTGGAGTGCTTCTCAGCACTAAGGCAATCACCTGCCTTTGAATGAGCCTTGCCTTTGATTGAATCAAGTGTCTTTGATGACTTGCTTAAATCACAAGAAAGCCTAAGTCACATGAGTTTGAGTCACATGGTTGTGATGCCCAACCCTGAAGAAGTATATGTATACTCTGAGGTTAGCATTTTGCTTCCAGGGCTCACTCACTGGAAGAGTGTTCATGCAATTTGGCCAGATGAGACTCTGCATGCCCATTAAGGAGCCCCCCAGCTTTGAAAAATCCAGATTTTGTACTTCTCTCTCTGATAACTATGTATGTATTGCTATGAACAGACACTTAGAAGCCCTGTCTGCTGATTTGTATTATTTGCTCTGTTCATATAATTTCTGCTTGTAATTTCTGTTTGTGTTTTCTCTGAAGTTCAAGGTGTTGACTTTTTCCTCTGAGCTAAGTGAATGATATACGTATGTTTAATTAAAGTGAGATTGTAAACTCCTTAAAGTTGCTTTCTTTAGAAAAGCAGATCAAATAACCTGTGCTAACAACCATCTTGTATGCTGGTGTTATTGGTCTTGTACCTCCACAGTAGCTTCAAGTAGCATTGTGGTGATAATACTTCAGTATTGTCATTAAAGAAAATAATCCTTAGAACACTAATCTAAAATATCCCTTCATTCAAAAAACACTTCTATTTGATTTTGTAGCATAATATTTAATGGTCTTCACTTTGCTTTGCCTGAAGATTTATTTTCCTAACTTGATTTTACTTAGGCTGATTCAAAAAATGAAAGGTTTACAGATGAGTTCATTATTTCAGTTCAGTTTCAAAATTTTGTTGAATTCATTTTAAAAAATCCAAACAAAGTCACAATGAATAATTTTAGCTTCCTCGGATACCTGGGGTAAACGAATGAAGTTTGACCTTCAATCGACTAAGTGAAATTCAAATGAGCCAGGGAATCCTGAGATGCTGAGATAAACTCTTCTCTATAAAGATAAACCTAGACATACTATGATGATGCTGTGGAGAGGGGAGGGGCATAAGGTAAAGCAGATGAGGCCAGGAGGAGGGTAAGGGGGAGGGAGAGAGACAGAAAGATAGAGAGATAGAGAGATAGAGTGTTTGTGTCTTGTGCAACAGTAGCAATGGATAATAGTAAAAAGAGCCAGTGCTACCTGAGACCATGTTTGTGGAAGTATGTGTGTGTGTGCATACACACATAAATATTTATTTGCATATATACATATACATTTTATGTATTTACACAGTCTCCTGTTCATGGTTTTATAGGTCGTAAATTCAACCTCTTTTTTAAATAACTAAAAGTGATAAAACTTAAAAGGTAAAAATATCCTTGCAACTGGACATTTTTAATGTATTAATATATTGAGAGGCAATGCCATATAATGAATATAAAATGTTCTTCAAAGCCAAGATGACAGACATAGAAGTCCTTGTCACTACAATGGCTTTCACTAGGCAAGTCATTTAACAACTCAACACTCTTATCAACTCATTAATAATTTAGGTGACAGAAAAAATACCAACCTATGTTGTCACAGAATGTTTCTTTACCTGGGAGTTCTCTACACAAACGAAATCTCATATCTAATCCCTATCACTGAAATAAATAAATAAATTCAATTTATTTCAAATACTGTTTAAAATGGAATGTTGTATATGACTTTTTGGCACATCTATAGTTATGTCAATAATCTTTCATCAAAGTGACTTGCAGAAAAAAAAAAAAAAGAAATCTCAGGCTGTATGAAAACAGCATCCTACCAGAGCTCTCTCACATGTTTTGTTAGATACCTCTAAAAAGTGAATCTAAGCAGATTTGAGAGAGTTAGAAGCCACTAGTAGAGTGAGTGGGGCAAATTTCCAAGCCAGGAGAGTTTGAAAGGTCAGTGGGATGAATCTGTGGGCTGAGAAAGTGCCTAGCATGCAGAGCTGTACCAGACACCACCAAAGTGGAAGCAGCTGTAGAAACCAGCCAGTGACCCTAGCTGGGAGAAACCTGGGCACCCAAAACCAGGAGAGATCCCCAGGCCTCCCAACACAGGACCAGAGTCAGTTGAAGAAATGGGAGGCAGCAGCAGGACAATGCCTGTGGCTGTGAGAATCTTCTCCTGAGGCTTGCAGCCCAAAAGTTTGAAACTCACCTTCTTGAACTTCCTGGAGAGATAATGGCCAGGTAAATGGCTCTCATTCCTCCCTCCCCCACTGACCCAAAGAATTCCTTGGGAAAGATGCTGAAATAGAGGAGAGAGAAGTGGGGCTTCAGTGGCTGAGCAGAGGGAGGTCCTGAGTCCCAGAGGGGCAGAGCCAGCAGGGGTGAACACCAGGAGCCCAGACATGCCTTTGCACAGCCAGGGAAAGTGGCAGAAACCAGCACAGACAACAGCTGAGACGCTTGCTGGAGAGCAATGGTGCTGGAGAGCAGCCCCAGGGGAAGAGGAGGCTTCAGGCAGCCAGACGACCCATTCCCCACACCTGAGCAAACCAAAGGCCATAATACACAAAGCAGTAACTAGGCTCCCAATTCCCAGAACAAGAAACCTGGGACAGAAATCCCTGAGCCCCAAAAGCAGAAATCCATTGTAAAGCAAGGAAAAAGCTAACCAACTTGAAGAAGAACATGAAAAAACCTAGGACTAATGATTCTTTTCATGGACACAGGGAAGATCAAAATACCAATTCAGAAGAGGACAGCATTGACACTATACCCACATTTGATACCTCAAAATGGAATGTGAACTCATCTCAAGCCCAAAAAGCATTCCTGGAAGAGCTAAAGGAGGATTTTTTTTTTTAAATGCAATTTATTTATTTAACATATTTGGTTTTCAGCATTGATTTTCACAACATTTTGAATTACAAATTTTCTCCCCATTTCTACCCTCCCCCCCACTCCAAGATGGCTTATATTCTGGTTGCCCTGTTCCCCAGTCAGCCCTCCCCTCTATCACCCCCCTCCCCTCTCATCCCCTTTTCCCTTCCTTTCTTGTAGGGCAAGATAAATTTCTACGCCCCATTGCCTGTGTATCTTATTTTTTAGTTGCATACAAAAACTCTTTTTGTTTTTGAACATCTGATTTTAAAACTTTGAGTTTCAAATTCTCTTCCCTCTTCCCTTCCCACCCACCCTCCCTAAGAAGTTGAATTCAACCTAGGCCACACATGTATTATTATGTATAACCCTTCCACAATACTCATGTTGTGAAAGGCTAACTACATTTTGCTCCTTCCCAACCCATCCCGCTTTATTGAATTTTCTCCCTTGACCCTGTCCCCTTTCCAACGTGTTTGTTTTGATTACCTCCACCCCCATCTGCCCTCCCCTCCATCATCCCCCTGCCTTTTATTTTTTTTTTATCTTCCTCCCTCTTCTTTCCTGTGGGGTAAGATACCCAACTGAGTATGTATGGTATTCCCCCTCAGGCCAAATCTGATGAGAGCAAGGTTCACTCATTCCCCCCTCACCTGCCCTCTCCCCTCCTCCCATAGAACTGCTTCCTCTTGCCACCTTTATGCGAGATAATCCACCCCATTCTATCTCTCCCTATCTCCCTCTCTCAGTATGTTACTCTCTCATCCCTTAATTTCATTTTATTTCTTTTAGATATCTTCCCTTCATCTTCAACTCACCCTGTGACTGCTCTCTCTCTTTTACATATATATATATATATATATATATATATAAACACACATACATATATACACATACATACACATACATACATATACACATAGATATATACATACACATTCACTTATATATATACATAAACATATATATATATACATACATATATATATATATGTATATATATAAATGCATATTCCCTTCAACTACCCTAATACTGAGGTCTCATGAATCATACTCATCATCTTTCCATGTAGGAATGTAAACAAAACAGTTCAACTTTAGTAAGTCCCTTGCAATTTCCGTTTCTTGATTACCTTTTCATGCTTCTCTTGATTCTTGTGTTTGAAAGTCAAATTTTCTATTCAGTTCTGGTCTTTTCACTGAGAAAGCTTGAAAGTCCTCTATTTTATTGAAACTCCATATTTTGCCTTGGGACATGATACTCAGTTTTGCTGGGTAGGTGATTCTAGGTTTTAATCCTAGCTCCATTGACCTCCGGAATATTGCCTTCCAAGCCCTTCGATCTCTTAATGTAGAAGCTGCCAGATCTTGGGTTATTCTGATTGGGTTTCCACAATACTCAAATTGTTTCTTTCTGGCTGCTTGCAATATTTTCTCCTTGATCTGGGAGCTCTGGAATTTGGCAACAATATTCCTAGGAGATTTCTTTTTGGGATCTATTTGAGGAGGCGATTGATGGATTCTTTCAATTTCTATTTTGCCCTGTGGCTCTAGAATATCAGGGCAGTTCTCCTTGATAATTTCCTGAAAGATGGCATCTAGGCTCTTTTTTTGATCATGGCTTTCAGGTAGTCCAATAATTTTTAAATTATCTCTCCTGGATCTATTTTCCAGGTCAGTGGTTTTTCCAATGAGATATTTCACATTGTCTTCCATTTTTTCATTCCTCTGGTTCTGTTTTATAATATCCTGATTTCTCATAAAGTCACTAGCTTCCACTTGCTCCAATCTAATTTTTAAAGTAGTATTTTCTTCAGGGGTCTTTTGGACCTCCTTTTCCATTTGGCTAATTCTGCCTTTCAAGGAATTCTTCTCCTCATTGGCTTTTTGGAGCTATTTTGCCATTTGAGTTAGTCTGTTTTTTAAGGTGTTGTTTTCTTCAGTGTATTTTTCAGTATTTTTTTGGGTCTCCTTTAGCAAGTCATTGACTTGTTTTTCATGGTTTTCTTGCATCCTTCTCATTTCTCTTCCCAATTTTTCCTCTACTTCTCTAACTTGCTTTTCCAACTCCTTTTTGAGTTCTTCTATGGCCTGGGGCCAGTTCATGTTTTTCTTGGAGGCTTTGGTTGTAGGCTCTATGACTTTGTTGTCTTCTTTAGGCTGTATGTTTTGGTCTTCTTTGTCACCAAAGAAAGAATCCAAAGTCTGAGACTGAATCTGGGCACGTTTTCGCTGCCTGGCCATATTCCCAACCAACTAACTTGACCCTTGAGTTTTTCAGTGGGGTATGACTGCTTGTAGACTTACGAGTTCTATGTTCTACGTTTGGGGGGGAGGTGCCAGCTCTGTCAGAGCCGCAGTCCTCCTTCCCCAAGGACCCCCAGTCCAGACTGGACTTAGATCTTCAGCAGGCTGTTGCACTCCTGCTCTGATCCCCCACTTAATTCCTCCCACCAGGTGGGCCTGGGGCCGGAAGTAACAACAGCTGTAGCTGCCCCACCTCCGCTGCCCCCGGGGCTGGAAGCCGAACCGCGAACTCCTTCCACTCCCGCAGCTTTTCCCACTAACCTTCTCCGCAGTCTTTGGTGTTTGTGGGTCGAGGGGCCTGTAACTGCCACAGCTCACATATTCAGGGCACAAGGGCCCCCTCCGCCCAGCTTCTGGTCTGGATGGTCCACGCCGCTCAGGCTGGGCTCTGCTCCACTGCGTTCCCAGCTCCCAGCTCCGTGTGGAATAGACCTCACCCAGAGACCATCCAGGCTGTCCTGGGCTGGAGCCCTGCTTCCCTCTGGTGTTCTGTGGGTTCTGCCGTTCTAGAATTGGTTCAGAGCCATTTTTATAGGTTTTTGGAGGGACTCGGGTATGGAGCTCACTCTAGTCCATGCTTACCAGCCGCCATCTTGGCTCCGCCCCCTAAAGGAGTATTTTAATAAACAAATTAGGGAGGTAAAAGAAAAAAATGAAAAAAAAAAAACACTGATGAAATCAAGTCTTTAAAAAATAAAATCGGTGAAATGGCTATGGAGATTAAATCTCTAAATAGAGAAAATGATACCCTGAAAGGTAAAATCAACCCATTGGAAAAGGAGACTAAAAAGCAAAAGGGAGACAGCAACTCATTAAAAATTAGAATTGTGCAAATAGAAGCTAATGACTCTATGAGGCATCACAAAGTAGTAAAACAAAATGTAAAGAATGAAAAAAAATAGAAGAAAATGTGAAATATCTAATTGAAAAGAAACAACTGACCTGGAAAAGAGATCCAGGAAAGACAATTTAAGAATTATTGGTATACCAGAAATCCACAATGACAAAAAGAGCCTAGACAGTATCTTCAAGGAAATTATCAAAGATAACTGCCCAGAGGTTCTAGAGCCAGAGGGGAAAATAGTCATTGAAAGAATCCACCTATCACCCAAAGAGATCCCAAATTGAAAACACCAAGAGATATCATAGACAAAATTCAGAATTACAAAGTCAAGGAGAAAATACTACAAGGAGCCAAAAAGAAACAATTCAAATATCTTGGAATTACAGTCAGGATCACTCAGGATGTTTCAGCCTCTACATTAAATGACAGGAGAAATTGGAATATGATATTCTGAAGGGCAAAGGAGCTAGGACTACAACCAAGGATCAACTACCCAGAGAAATTGAGCATAATATTTTGGGCAAGGAGATGGACATTAAACGAAATAATGGGATTCCAGACTTTCCTGATGAAAAGGCCAGAACCCAATGGAAAATTTGATCTTCAAATACAAAACTCAAGAGAGACACAAAAAGGTAAACAGGGGAAACCCCCACCCCCAACCTTCTTAATCAATAAGGGCAAATTACATCTTTATATAAGATTATGTCATTTTATATATGTTACACACACACACACACACACACACATACACACACATATATATATATATGTTTGATAATCTTGAGAATAGTATAGTTATTATGACAACTAAAAGGGATACACATAGACTGTGGGTGTCAGTATAACTGATATAATGACAAAAACATAATAAAGAGACATAAAGGGAAGGTTCTGGGAAAAGAGGTAAGGAGGTTCTAGAAAAGGGTAAATTACATCAAATGAAGAGGCACAAAAACACATTATAGTAGAGGTAAAGACAGGAGAGAGAAGAGTAGTATATAAGCTTTACTCTCATTGGATTTGGTTTAAGAAGAGGATAATATACTCTGAAAAGTACAGAAATCAACCTTGTCCTACAGGCAGTAGGAGGGGAAAGGGGAAAGAAAGGGGGGGGTGGTCAGAAGGAAGGGAAGAAGTAGCAAGGGGAAAAGGGTAAGATAAGGGAGGGAAATCAAGAGGGAGGGTTAATTGAGAAAGGCAGTGGTCAAAAGCAAAACTCTTTTGAGGAGCAGAAGTGGGGAGGGAGAAATAAAAGCATAAATGGGGTGGGGGAACAAGATGGAGAAAAAGACATAGCTTGTAATCATAATTGTGAATGTGAATGGGATGAACTCTCTCATAAAATGGAGGCAGATAGCGGAATGCATTAAAAATCATAATCCTATAATATATTGTTTACAAGAAACACATTTGAAAAGGGGGGACACACTCTGGGTAAAAGTAAAAGGAAGGAGTAGGATATACTGTGCTTCAGCTAAAGTAAAAAAATAAAAAAGCAGGTGTAATAATCCTAATCTCAGTGAAAGCAAAAGCAAAGAGAGATCTAATTAAAAGAGATAAGGAAGAACACTACATCCTGCTAAAAGGCACCATGGACAATGAAGCAATATCATTATTTAACACATATTCCCCAAGCAGTATAGCATGCAAATTCTTAGAGGAGAGGTTAAGGGAGTTACAGGAAGAAATAGACAGCAAAACCATACTAGTGGGGGACCTCAACCTCCCCCTCTCTGAACTTGATAAATCTAACCTCAATATAAACGAGAAAGAAGTTAAGGAGGTGAACAGAATTTTAGAAAAGGTAGATATGATAGACCTCTGGAGAAAACTGAATGGAGATAAAAAGGAATACATTTTTTCTCAGGGGTCCATGGCACCTACTCAAAAACTGACCATGTGGTTAGGGCAGAAAAACCTCACAATCCAGTGCAGAAAGGCTGAAATATTCAATGCATCCTTCTCAGATCATGACTCAATAATAATTACTCATAATAAAGAATCATGGAAAGATAAACTAAAAATTAATTTGAAACTAAATAAGCTAATAATAAAGAATGAGTGGGCCAAAGAACAAACCAAAGAAACAATTAATAACTTCATTCAAGAGAATGACAATAATGAGACAATATACCAAAATTTATGGGATGCAGCAAAAGCAGTTCTTAAGGGAAGTTTTATATCTCTAAATGCTTACATGAATAAAATAGATAAAAAGGAGATCAATGAAATGGGCTTGCAACTGAAAAAAACTAGAAAAGAAAACAAATTGAATATCCCCAATTAGATATCAAATTAGGAATCTGAAAATCAAAGGAAAGATTAATAAAATTGAAACCAAGAAAACTATTGAACTAATAAACAAAACTAAGAGCTGGTTTTATGAAAAAAAACAATAAAATTTATAAACCCTTGGTCAATTTGATTAAAAAAAACCAAATTACCAGTATCAAAAATGAAAAGGGTGAATTCATCTCCAATGAAGAGGAAATTAAAACAATAATTAGGAATTATTTTGCCCAGGTGTGTGCCCATAAATTTGATAATCTCAAGCAAATGGATGAATATTTACAAAAATGCAAATTTCCTATGTTAACAGAAGAGGAAGTAGATTACCTAAATAACAACATCTCAGAAAAAGAATTTGAGCAAGCCATCAATGAACTCCCTAGGAAAAATCTCCTGGGCCAGGTGGTTTTACATATGAATTCTATCAAATATTTAAAGAAGAATTAATTCCCATATTTTATAGACGATTTGGGAAAATAAGCAAAGAAGGTATTCTAGCAAATTCTTTTCATGACACAAATATGGTATTGATACCTAAACCAGGAAGAGTAAACACAGGGAAAGAATTATAGGCCAATTTCCCTAGTGAATATTGATGCAAAAGTTTTAAATAAAATATTAGCAAAAAGGTTGCAGTGACTAATCACGAGAATAATCCATGATGACCAGTTGGCTTTATTCCCGAAATGCAAGGCTGGTTCAATATTAGGAAAACTATCAGCATAATTGCTCATATCAAAAACAAAACTAGCAGAAATCTCAATAGATGCAGAAAAAGCTTTTGACTGAATACAACACCCATTCCTATTAAAAACACTGGAAAGCATAGGAATGAACAGAGTCTTCCTGAAAATCATTAATGGCATCTAACTAAAACCATCAACAAACATTATATGTAATGGTGATAAGCTAGATGTTTTCCCAATAAGATCAGGGGTGAAACAAGGATGTCGATTATCACACCTATTATTCAATTTGGTACTAGAAATGTTAGTTTTAGTGTTAAGAGAAGAAAAAGAAATTGAAGGAATTAGAATAGGCAAAGAAGAAAGTAAATTATCATTTTTTTCAGATTATATGATGATTTACTTAGAGAATCTTAGAGATTCAAGTAAAAAAGCTACATGAAATAATAATTAACCTTAGCAAAGTTGCTGGATATGAAATAAATCTACATAAATCCTCAGCATTCCTATATATTACTATCAAAGTCCAACAGCAAGACATAGAAAGAAAAATTCCATTTAGAGTTACTATAGACACTATAAAATATTTGGGAGTCTACCTGCCAAGACAAACCCAGGGCCTATATGAACACAATTACGAAACACATCTCACACAAATAAAGCCAGATCTAATTAAATGAAATTACATCAGTTGCTAGTGGTTAGGCCGAGCTAATATAATGCAAATGACAATTTTACCTAAATTAATTTACTTATTCAGTGCCATACCAATCAAAGTACCAAAAATTATCTTACAGAGCTGGATAAAATAATAGCAAAATTCATCTGGATGAGCAAAAAATCCAGAATATCAGGGGAACTAATGGAAAGAAATGCTAGGGAAGGTGGCCTAGTGATACCAGATACTAAACTGCACTATAAAGCAGCAGTCCTCAAACCTACCTGGTACTGGCTAAGAAACAGAGGAGTAGATCGGTGGAATGGGTTAGGTACACAAGATGCAGTAGTCAACAGCTATAGCAATCTACTCTTTGATAAACCCAAACAACCCAGCTTCTGGGCTAACAATTCACTATTTCACAAAAACTGCTGGGAAAATTGGAAATTAGTATGGGATAAAATGTGTATAGACCCATATGTTACACCATATACCAAAATGAAGTCAAAAGGGGCACACAATTTAGGAATAAAGGCTGATGCTATAAACAATTTGTGAAACCAAAGAATAGTTTACCTGTCAGATTTATGGGAAAGGGAAGAATTCATGACCCAACAAGAGACAGAAAGCATTATAAAATGCAAAATGGATAATTTTGATTATGCTAAACTGAAAAGTTTTTGTATAAACAAAGCCAATGCAACAAAGATTAGGAGGGAAGCAGGAAATTGGGAGAAATCTTTACAACCACTTTCTCTGATAAAGGCCTTATATCTAAAATATATAGGGAACTGAGGGAAATGTATAGGAATACAAGTCATTCCCCAATTGAGAAATGGTCAAAGGATATGAACAGGCAGTTTTCAGAGGAAGAAATTAAAGATATCTATAGGCATATGAAAAAATGCTCCAAATCACTATTGATTAGAGAAATGCAAATCAAAACAACCCTTAGGTACCACATATCTCCTGTCAGATGGGCTAACATGATCAAAACAAGGAAATGATAAATGCTGGAGAGGATGTGGCAAAATTGGAACATTAATATATTGTTGGTGGAGTTGTGAACAGATCCAACCATTTTGGAGAGCAATTTGGAACTATGCCCATAGGCATATAAAAATGTGTATACCCTTTTACACAGCAATACCACTCCTAGGACTATATCCCAAAGAGATCACACAGGTGGGAAAGGGATCTGTATGTACAAAAATGTTTCTAGCTGCTCTTTTTGTGGTTGCAAAAAATTGGAAATTAAGGGGATGCCCCTCAATTGGAGAATGGCTGAAAAAGTTGTGGTATATGAATGTAATGGAATACTATTTTGCTTTAAGAAATGGGGAAGATACAGACTTCATAATAAACTGGAAAGACTTGCATGATATGATGCTGAGTGAGTGGAGCAGAACTGGGAGAACCTTATTAACAACCACAGACATATCGATTCTGTAATGACTAACTTTGATAGACTTGGCTCTCCTCAGTAATACAAGGCTCAAAGACAACTCCAAAAAACTCAATAAGGAAAAAAGTGAGCTACAACTGTGGAGTCTGAATGCAGATTGAGGCAAACTATTCACTTTCTTTTTTCCCTCTTTTTTTTTGGTTTTATTTCTTCTCTCTCATGATTCATTTCATTGGTCGTAATTCTTCTTTGCAACTTCACTATTGTGTAAGTAAGTTTAATGTGAAAGTCTATGTAGAATCTATATTGGACTGCATGCTGTCTTGGGGGAAGAGGGGAAGGGAGGGAAAGGAAGGGAAGAAAATTTGAAACTCAAGAACATGTAAAACTAAGTGTTGTAAACTAAAAATAAAAAATCTAATTAAAAAAAAGAAAAAAATCTCCTTAATGGGTAGTGATTGTCCCAAGCCATTGTAGGACATAAAACCTCATGAGTTTTGGGTCCAGTTGTCTCTTTATTATGATATGTTTCAGAAATCAAAAGAGAAAATGTCAGCATCAACTAATGCATATTAAGTTGGAAATTATTCTTTATGGTTAAAAAAATTGGAGAAATTTCCATTGCATCCCTCTCTTTAGCTTTGTTGAATATAACATTATCATAGCAATATTTTTTGTTTTCTTGTTCTTTTAAATATATAATTTTAATTTTTAATAGGCATTATTTTTGTCTTAGTCCCACAAGAACCCCTTCCCCCAAATATGAAAAAAAGAAGGAAAACTTTAAACAAATATGTTTGGTCAAGAAAAACAAATTTCCATATTGTCCTCATGCAAAAATGCATGACTAATACTGTTTATTGCACTTATTTTCTCCCTGTCAAGAAGTGGGTAGCATTTTTCAGCATTGGGCCTCTTTATGAATAATTGTCATTGATTAAGCACAGTGCTTGAGTATTGAAAAGTTGTTTCATTTGACAATGTTGTTATAAAATAATTTCTTCTGTCTCTGCTCACTTTATTCTTCATGAAGTCATACAATCATTCACAAATTTCTCTGAGGGTATCTCTCTAGTCATTTCTCAAGGTACAATAGTATTTATTCCATTACATTCATATACCATAATTTGTTCAGCTATCCCCCAATGTTAGGCACTGATTTCATTTCTAGGCCTTTGTTCTGTTCAAAATACCTGTGATAAACATTATTTCTACTTCTGGCTCTTTTCTCATCTTATACTGATCTTTAATGGGTATAGGATAAATGATCATTTTCCATTCTTTTTCTTTGACTTGTTTTTTAATCCTAACGAATGCTTCTTAGTGGTATATGGGTTACATATGACTATGCAGTCAGAGCCCCTGCTCTGGTAGAATTTCCTCACCTGTAAATACTCAAAAAGGCATCCTGTAATACCTTGTTTCCTGTCACCTGAGAATAACCCTATTTAAATGCAGCTACATTCACTCACCAATTGATTTTCTTTTTTGGAGAACATTTGGGGTCATAAGTATCCATCAAGACTATGGTAAGTATGAAAAATTTGTGATACCTGGGTGAAGCCATTAATCTCTGGAAGGATTGAGGCCACAGGAAAACATCTTTTGCAACAGATAAAGGAAAAGCAATGTCACATGCAAAGTTTAATTTTCTAACATGTTGTAACAATGGAAGAGAGTGGCATATGTAAAAATTTCCTCTTAGTTTGGATTGGCATCATTTTGAGTTAGGTATACAGGAAGATATGGGATTGTTGGGACATAGTAATAATAGTGATCTTAAGCTTCAGTGTAGCGTGAGCTGGGGTTTATGCAGTGCTATGTTAAGTGGTAAACCTATGGTATAACAAGGTCCCCACCCCACCTGGCTGCCAAATGCAATCATCCCCACTTTTCATCTTTTGCAGTCCAGCCATAGAGGAAGAATAGAATTGTGCAATTAGTTCACAAAAGAAATTGGTAAAAGTAGCAAGTCATCAGATACTGAAATAAGGGTAGGGGTGGGCTACAACCTCTCACTCTGTCATAATACTCTGTCTCTCCTTTCTTCCTCACCTGAAATGATAGCCATCTTCATACCACTTATAAAAATTCTGAATTATAGTTCTATAAGTATATCAGAAGAGAATATAACTTCTCTATTTAGCCTTTGATTAAAGCCAGAATTGATTTCCATGAGACAGGTATCTTTTGTCCTTTTTTGCATAGTATTAGATAAATAAAACCCACAATAAGAAATATAACCAGGTATAGTAACCAGAGCTTTGCCCCTGAATCATTGGCATCTTCAGATAGTCACAATACATCCTACATCCTATTCCTGACCAGCAGTTGGACTTGCAGTTTTCTCTTGGCTTCACTCTGAAACTGCTTTTGTTCCTTTGGCATATCCAAGGCTTCTGATCTAAACCCTTATTATCCCATTACTTTCACAATGAAAGTGAAAATCAGTATATACCAGCCTCTATGGGATCCTAAATCCTTTCCATTTTGGAGGTATGGTCCAAAACAAGCTTACTTTTTCCTCTTTCCTTGTGATAGCCTCCCTCATAGCAGTCTTCCTCCAGTTCTACCATATATATTCTCTCTATACTTGCCCTAAGTGCCAAAATTACTAGCTTTGTCTCTGCTTATAATATATTTATGGCCCACTTTGGCCTTTTTGGAGTGCCTTTCACTTTTATTATTGGAAATAGAGTTGAAATTATTGTTCTAAATCTTGTGAGGCAGAAGGCAAAGCAGCACATTCCCTAAGATTATACCTAGTAAGAAAGGGGGAAGAAAACCAATCATCAGTATTCAATAAATATTTAATAAATACCTACTATTTATCAGATTTTCTGAGGGCTACAGATAAACGAAAAAGTAAGATCAGTAAGAAGAGTAAGCACAAGGTGCTTGCAATCCAATGGCAGAGGACAGATGATACAAAAAAGAAATTTGAAAAGCAGTAGAGGGAGGAGGGAAGCATGGAAGTAGGGGCATGAGCATGGTGGCAAAAAACCAAAGAATTCAGAACAAGTGTATCAGGGCAGGAAATGAGAAGTTGTGTGAGGAGGAGCCAGTCTTGTTCCCCTCCTTAAGTGGAGAAGTTTATGGCTCCACCATCTAGTCAGAGTAGCAGAGTGCAATGATGAGGTGTGTGTGGCAAGTTTGATTGCATCTTGTGAGAAGATGAAATTTCCCTACAATGAGCTTACCCATAGCATGGTGGAAAAGTCAAAAACATTATTAATGCATTCAGAGTAGCAAAAGAAGTCCATTATGAGTTCACTGAGGTGGGAAATGAGATGTTTGAAAAAAATAAATTTCTCCCTACATATTGATTTTCATTTCCTACCTTTCTCCTCCCAACATCTTTCTCATTCCACTGTATGCCATCCCAAGTCAACTCAGAAATGTTTAGTTTACTATTCTAAGATAGCTATTATTTTCATTTGTCTTTAAAGCCATTTGTACATAGTAGTAAAAATAGTGTAGTAACTGTATTTTATGTCATTGTCAGATTAACTTAATTGTAAGTTATATTTAATTCTAATATTAAATTCTGTTCACATAAGTTCAGTCTTCATAATTTGTCATGTAGTGAGAGTGAGAAAGACAGGGGATGGAAGGGAAAGAAAAAAAAGAGAGGAGGGGAATAAAAGTAATAGTGGGAGGGAAGGGGAGAAATGATGCATTTTGTGATTAATTTGTTGTAGTTGAATTGGTTTTTCATCACTTTACTTATCCTGTTGATTGTAATCTCACAATTCAGTCTCCAGTCTGGTCAGTTATACTGGCCAAATTTCCTAGTGACCAATTTTGGAAGCTCTCAAAAATTAGCTGCATGTGATGTATGAATCAAGATGAGTGCAAGATATAAACAAAAGAAATTTTAAAAGTAACATTAGGAGGTAGGAGAATGTTTATAATTTAGGAGAGGTAAGATTAAGCAAGATCCTATGCAGAAGATGGAACTTCAAATGACCCTTCAAGGAAAGTAGGTGTTTTAAGAGATGAAGGTCAGACGGGTGTACATTCCAAGCATGCAGGACAATTTTGCAACTACATACAGATAAGACACAGAATATCCTAAAAGGGAATGGAAAAGGAATAAACATTTACTAAGTGTCTATAATGTGCCAGATTCTGTGTTAAGCAATTAAAAATATTATCTTATGACTTTCACAACGACAGTAACAATAGGTGCTGTTATTATTCCCATTCAGCTGAGGAAACTGAAGCAGACAGAGATTGTGACACACCCAGGATCAGATCTTTCCAATTCCAGGTTCAGCAATGTTTCCACTATGCCACTCTAATGCCTCTAATGCTGCTAAGGGAATAGTAGTCAGCCTAGTTTGGCTATCATATAAAGTGTATGAGGGGGAAAATATGAAATGAGTATGGAAAGAGATGCTGAAGTCACACTATTACGGGTTTTATATGTCAAAAAGAAAAGTATATATTTTACTGTAGGGGCAATAAGGAGCCATTCAAGCTTCTTGAGCTTCATGGAAATGATGTTGTGAGAATCACACCTTCAGAATATCAAATTGGTGAATGTGTAAAATATGTATTCAAACCAGGAGAGATTGGATGCACTCAGATAAATTATGAGGAATTTCAAAATTTGAGGCAAAAAAATGGTGAGTTCTTTAAGTAGAGTGATGGCTTTGTGAGTACAAAGAGATCAGTCAGTCAATAAACATGTATTAAGAATCTACTATATCCCAGGCATTGTGCCAAATTCTGGAAATAAAAAGAAAGGATAAAGATAGCCTCCAGCAGCTCACAGCCTAACAAAGTTGACAGCATGCAAAACATTTGTACGAAAAAAGTTCTAAATAAGAAAAATTGAAAATACTCAACAGAAGGAAGTCACTAGCATTGGACTGGGGAGAAGAAGGATTGGGAAAAGATTCCTAAGGAATTTAAAGACTTGAAAGAAACTAGAAAACCAAGACTGATAGCTAGTGGAAATGCCTAGTCAGGAAATAAACCATCTTATTTGAGATACAACAAGGAAGTCACTATCAATGAATTGAAGACAATATAGATAGTATAAGGTGTGAGAAAACTGGAAGTGTGGTGGGGGAGGTGGGCAGATAGGCTATAAAGAAAATTAAAAGCCAATCAACATTTTATATTTGGTCTGGAGGTAAAAGGCAGCCACTGGAATTTATTTAGTAGAGTGTGCCATGGTGAGACATGTTTTAGGAATACCACTTTGACAGCCCTATGGAGGATGTATGGAGGATGAATTGGAACAAGGAGAGATTTATGTCAGAAAGAATCAACAGCAGGCTAAGGAATAGTCAAGGTGTGAAGTGATGAAAGCTTACACTGTGTTGGTGGCATGTCTTAGGAGATAATAGGGTATATATGAGAGATATTATGGAAGCAATATTGAGGCATTGACAAGGCATTGGATATTAAATGTGAGAGACAATGAAGAGTCAAGCATAATATGTAGGTTGGTAATTTGGGCAAGTGGGAGTATTGTAGTGCTCTTAACAGCAATAAGGAAGTTGTGAAGAGGGGAGGATCTGAGAAGAAAGAAAATTAGTTCAGTTTTGTATATGTTGAGTTTAAGTTGTCTATGGAACATACAGTTTCAGATATCAAATAGGCAGTAGGCAATGTAAGACTTGAAGGCAATGAGGGGATTAAGCCTGGATATGTTGATTTAAGAATCATAAGCATATAAATGAATTATGAATCATTGGGAGCTGATGAGATTACCAAGTGAAATACTATAGATGGAGAAGAAAAGAGAGGTGTTAGGAGAGAGAATTGTGGGATACCCATAATAATATGGTGTGATGTAAGAGATTTTGTGCAGTTAGAATCAAGAATTGGTAAATAATTAAATATGAGGATGAGAAATTGTGTAAAGTAGTCTCAGATTGTAGCCAAGGGAGAACCGCAACTTAAAGTCATGTGTATAAGTATTAGGACCTATAATTTCAACACTGTAGGGAACAGAAATAGGGAAGTTAAAAAAAGAAGCAAATTTAAAGGAAATCTTTTAGTTCCATTTTGAGATACTTATTGTACCTAGTGGTGAAAATGCTCTACAGGCAGTTCTTGATGCTTAAATGGAATTGAAGAGAGAGATGGGCTCTGCAATGCATAGATTTGTTAGTCATCTGAAGTAAGATGATGATGGAACCCATTTTCAACAAAAGAGAAAATGTAGAACAGAGGTACCAAACTTGCTGTCTCTATGGCAAAAGTCCCAAGTACAGCTTTATTTTTTATCTCTTGCAAATCAATATGTCGATAACTAATTATTTAATCTATTAATAGCTTAAAACTGCCGTAAGACTTTTGGACATCTTGTATAATATATTAAAAAGTCTGTATTTATGGATATGTATACATATATACATGCATACATATATACATATATGCATACTCATACACTTGTGTGGGGAGAGGTGTGGGTGTGGGGGGGGGGGTCTGGGTGTATGTGGGGGGTGTGAGTATGGGAGATAGCACAGGAGAAGCAAGAAGATTGACCTTAGAACTAGAAAGTCCTCAGTTCAAGCCTTGCTTCTTATTCATACTAGCTCCGTGACTATGGGAAGCCTCAATCTCTCAAATTCCCAAGAAAAACAGTAAATTACAGCTGAATTGTTAATCATCTGCACCATCTGAGGTAGTTCATGCACATGCATTTATGTATATCCTCTTCCATATGGGTGTATATATGTATGTGTTTATATATGCACACATGTACACATATGGTACAGGTTTTAGATAGGATTTTCCTATGCTTGAGAGAAACTAGAGATCAGGTGTAATAAACAAAGCAGTAAAATGGATTAATTAGTCTTACACAAGGAAAATAAGGTAAAGCTTCAGAGCTGATAGAATCAAGGAAATATCAGAACCTGCCCTTCTTTAGGTTATAGTGAGCACCAGGTATAACTTTTACTGTGAGGTTTTTAAGATTTTATACTTTTTAAACTCTTCCTCATTTAAAAAAAATTACTTTTTTTCTACAGTTATTTACCTATAAAAGTGCCTTGGAAAATTTAACAAATCCCCGTACACTTGCTTCAGAGACAGGAGGGTGGAGATGTAGCGAGATTTGATTCCAATTTTGCACCTCATTAAAGGTGAAAGTATATCTATCCAATATTACTTTGTTATAATCACATAGAATGAGAGGCAATAAATCCATTATATAACTTGTAACATATTTTGTATCACCTTAAAATAATAAATGGAAATATAGCCATTAATCAAGCATATTTTATTTTGTTTCATGCACAAGATTTAAGGAACTTTTTAAAATTTATGGCAATTATAAGAGTCATAGATCAAAAGATTTTTAAAATGTCTTAGGTCTTAGAGTAAATGAAATTGTTTGAATATATGCAATCATAAATTACTAAGCCACGACTATTCTTTGAAACCTACTAACTATAGATATTTTACAATTCTTTTTTTTCCTAACAGTCTCTGCACCAGTCATTACCTAATGGGAGCCTCTGTCCTCAAATCTATTTTTATGTGAATATATGAATATGTTTTTAAGCTGCTACCAGATTGGGTGTTTAAACAACTACATTTATGTGATCTTGTGATGCCCTCATGCTGTCATAGGTTCCATTGCAATGTCTAATTTTTCATGGCAGAAAATTATGCTTGAAATTCACTCAGCAAATTCTTCATTATTTCAGTGACAATTTTCAAGATAAAATAGTTGCTGACTTAAAATCCATACTTGCAGATGGAATTTATCTATGCATGATTCTAATTTTCTTGTTTTATAACTTGGATCATCTTTACTATGAAATCTTGACCCAAATTTGACAAATCAAATAAAAAGAAATAAACAAAAATGATCCATTATTATGTACCTTTTCTTAAGAAGTATATACTAAAAGATGCATCCTAGACAGTTATTGTTTGTGTGTCTTAATTGGAAAAAAATTTGTCTTATAATGTAAATATTGCTTTAAAATGAGGTTAGTCTAGTGGATATTTTATACTTTATGCTAATCAGATCATTTAATTGCCTCCTTTCTTCTAGATTGGTACCACATATAAGATAAAATTCTCTGAGAAGAGGGACTGTGCCTTATCCTTGTCTTTCCTTCTCCACTTCAATAAATATAGCAGAGCATTAGATATAATTCTGGATATCAATCAGTTTTTATTAACTGATTAATTAATTGATTTGTGAATTTCCTGCAATACTTAGTCAATAGTATTTGTTGTAGTGACCTAAGGGACTTAATGCAGCCAGGAATATCTGATAAAGATAGACTGTTAAGGAAAATTGTCTGTGAATCCTATGGGAATGCAGCAGACAGTACTTAACTTAATTATTTGTAATTCCTTGCTAATTCAATAAAAAATACAGTATGTTATGGTGGAAAATAAGGACAATCATATAGGTTGGGAGTTAGGTAGTCTTTCTTCTGTCTCAAGGTTTTCTGAATATTTGTGTGATCTTCTATGAATCACCATCTCTCTGAGTCTGTCTTATTTATTAAATGAGGAGGTTGAAGAGATGGCTGGCTTCTATATTTTTCCTTGATAATGTATTTCATATTTTTTTCTTATTATCATTATTATACCCCTCCTCATCATGATGATGATCATAAACACTCATTTTTGCCTTTAAAGCAGAAAATGTAGATTCTCCAATAATTCCCAAGGGGAAAGATACTCCATTGATAAGTTTGTTCTTTTCAGTGCATTGATTTTTCTACAATACTGTTAAAATATAGAGGCGATCAACAGTTATTTTCCTAGATACACATTTTGGGTAGGAAAATTGATAATTCTGTGCAAAAGCATACCAAGAACATACCTCAGAAAATGGGAAGACAGTGAATTCCATCCCCAACTACTTCTACAGGTTATTCTATCTCTGTATAAAATGTCATTGTTTTAAAAAATGGTACTTTGGCAGGAATTTGCATATGTAAAAGCTTTGGGAGAAAACACTATAAAATTTTTTGGTGGTTTACTTGTAAAAGCTAATGACACAAATAATAAAATTTGGAAAGAATACTTGAAATTCATCCAGAGTTTATTCTCATTCTTGCAAATTGCCTAGAGTTTCTCTCTTTAAATAAGTAGGTACTAACATAGTAAAGAGTATGCATTTATAACCAGCTGTTTTTTTGCATTGCTTGTTTTTTTTTTTTGCTTCTTTAAGTATATAATTGTAAAGCTTGAAATACTTTCATTTGCTGGAAAGTTTTAAGTCAAAAATTCCACAGAATGATTCATAATAATGAACCTTGCATTCATTTATAATTAATATATTTTTTATCCAACACTAAATGTTATAAGTTGCGAGATATAGTAGAAAATGGATGACCCATGGAGTCACAAAGACATAGTTGTAGTCCTGTCTCTAGGACATTATGGACAAGTTACTTAATATCTCAATTACTCAGACTACTCTCTAAGAAGGCAAAGTATAGAGAAATTGTGATTTGAATTATTGAATATACTTTTATTACTGGGAGTTTCATGCCATTATTAATTCATAGGAATAGGACTAAAATTTAAAAAAAATAGAGGAGTGAATGAAGAAAGAAATGGATATTGTAAATAAATATACATATAAATAAATATAAATATAATAAAAATAAAATAAAGTAAATAAAATGGACAGAAATAGATTGATAGAAAACAATATGTATAAAATGGAACGTAACGAGTTGCTCCCCCCAGCAAAAAAAAAAGGAATCCTGAGAACCATAGACTGTTTTCAACCACTTGAATAGCCCCTAATAGAAATTAATATTCTTTTGCTTCATGTAACCTTAGTCAGAATTAACTCTCTATGAATTCCTCAAATAAGCTAATCTTGGGATTTTCTCTAACATAAATATGGGTTCCCAACTTTTGTATGAGCATTCAAGCTAAGAATACACTTTAGTTATGAGAAAATCTACTTCTACTCCACCTCTTACATCTCTGCTAATAACAAGTAACAAACAGACATTTTAAAGTACTTTTAAGAGCATATAAAAAGATGACAGAAAATACATAAAACACGTATTTTTCTTTCTTTTCAAAAAATAATTTATTTTTAGTTTTCAATATTCACTTCCACAAGATTTTGCATTCCTCTCCCCCCCCCACCTCAAGACAGCTTGAATTCTGATTACCCCTTCCCCCAATCTACCCTCCCTTCTGTCACTACCACCCCCCCACTTATTCCCTTTCCTTCTATTTTCCTGTAGGGCAAGATAGATTTCTTTACCTCATTGCCTGAATATCTTATTTCTCAGGTGCACATAGAAACAATTTTAACATTGTTTTTTTTAAAACTTTGAGTTCTCCATTCTCTACCTTCCTCCCATGTAAAACACTTACATAATAGACGTGTTGTGAAAGACTAACTATATTTCCTTCATTCGATTGTAACCCCCATATATTCTATTCTCTCCTTTGACGCTGTCCACTTCAAAAGTATTTGTTTCTGATTACCCCTCCCTCCCTCCACTTTCCCTCTTCTCTATCATCCCCCCTCTGTTATCCCCTTCCCCCTCCCTACTTTCCTGTAGGCTAAGATAGATTTATATACCCAATTGAGTGTGTATGTTATTCCTTCCTTCACCCCTCAATGTAAAAACTTTTTCTTTCCTCTTTTATGTGAGATAATTTGCTCCATTCTACCTCTCCTTGTCTCCTTCTCCCAGTACATTCCTCTCTCACCCCTTAATTTAATTTTTTAGATATCATCCCTTCATATTCATGCAGTCCTGGGAGCTCTGTCTACTAATATACACATATATGTGCATATGTTTGTATGTGTGTATGTATGAATGCATACATACATAGATACACATATATACACATATGCATATGGATACATACATATGAACAATACAATACATGTGAACTCATTGGAAGTCCATCTTTTTCCTGAAGGATTATATTCAGTTTTGTTGGGAAGGTAAGTCTTGGTTTTAATTCTAGTTCCTTTGACCTCCAGATATCATATTCCAAGCCACTCATTCCTTAATGTAAAGGTGTTAAATCTTAAGTTATCCTAATTGTGTTTTCACAATACTTAAATTGTTTCTTTTTGGCTTTTTGTAGTATTTTCTCCTTGATCTTGGAATTGTGGAATTTGGCTACAATATTCCTAGGAGTTTTTCTTTTGGGATCACTTTCAGGAGGTAAATTGTGGATTCTTGCAATTTCTGTTTTACCCTCTGATTCTAGAATATCAAGGCAGTTTTCCTTGATAATTTCTTGAGATTATCTCTAGGCTCTTTTTTGAACATGGATTTCAGGTAGTAAAATAATTTTTAAATTAAACTTTAAGATCTATTTTCCAGATCAGTTGTTTTTCTCATGAGATAATTCACATTGCCTTCTATTTTTTCATTCTTTTGATTTTGTTTTATAACTTCTTGATTTCTCAAAGAGTCATTAGCTTCCATCTGCTCCATTATAATTTTTAAGGAATTGTTTTCTTTAATGAGCTTTGGATTTCCTTTCTCATTTGGCCAATTCTGCTTTTTAAGGTATTCTTCTCCTCATTGGCTTTTTGGACCTCTTTTGCAATTTGGTTTTATCTATTTTAAGCTGTTCTTTTCTTCACCATTTTGGGGTTTCCTTTAGAGGGTTGCTGACTCATTTTTTCACTATTTTCATGAACCATTTTCAATTTTTTATTTCTTTTTTTATTTTCATTTACATTACTCAGTTCCATAAATTTTTGAATTCCAAATTTTCTCCCCCTTCCTCTCCTCTCCACCCCCAAAGACAGCATGGAATCTGGTATAGCTTCTACATATACCTATATCATTAAGGCAGAATTCATGATTTCAAAGATAATCATGAATATACCTGAATGGTCCAGAATCACAGGATATACGAAATTCTCTAAGTAGAAGGCAGAGGAGTTAAAACATTTATTGAAACTCAAAAGTAGCAGACCCATGGACCAGTGTCCCCAGTTCAACATCCTGGCAAGAATCTTCCAAGACCAGTGTGCCCATCTCACAATGGTAAACCAGGAGGGCACAGAAAAACATTATGGTAGCAAGCCAAGCCACACTGGTGTTTCCTCCCACCCCCAATGCTACTGCCCTCCAGCAAGAAGACCACCTCAAGCCCTTGCTCAACATTCTCCAGTCTCCATGAGGGTCAGTCCGGCTTTTTGTAGTGCCTGCCACCATTACCACCACTTCCACTGCTTCCGGCGCAATCTCCAAGCTGTGTTCCAGATAGTTGACTGCTTCCTCTCTCCTTCAGCTCTTAACTGCTCTCACCAACTGCCTCATCAACTGCCTCATAGCTCTGCTCCAACGATTCAGAAAGCTCCTCCCAACACAGGCGTCCACTGGCTTCAGTCCTAGGCACTCCCCCCAGGACCCTGAAAGCCTCACCCCCAAAGCCCACTCAAATGGGCAGGGAAGATCTTCCCCTTCACTGAATGACTTTATGATACCTTCATATTAAACTTATTTACACAATAGTCAAGTTGTAAAGAAGAATTATAACCAATGGAATGAATCAAGAAAAAGAAGAAAGAAAACCAAAAAGAGGAGGAAAAAAAGAGAGCAAATAGTTTGCTTCAATCTGCATTCAGACTCTGAATTTCTTTCTTTGAAAAATCTTTCCATCATGAGTCTATTGGAGCTGTCTTTGAACCTTGTTTTGCTGAGAGGAGTCAAGTCTATCAAAGTTAGTCATCACAGATATTGTGTGTCTGTAATCATGTATACTGTTCTCAATGTTCTGCTCCCCTCACTCAGCATCAGATCATGTAAGTCTTTTCAAGTTATTATGAAGTCGATCTACTCCTCATTTCTTATAGCACAATAGCATTCTATTACATTCATATACTACAACTTGTTTAGCCATTCCCCAATTGATGGGCAACTCCTTGATTTGCAATTCTTTGCCACCACAAAAAGAGCTGCTACAAAGTTTTTTGAACATATGGGTCCCTTTCTATTTGTGTGTTCTCTTTGAGATACAGCCTGAGAAGTGGCATTGCTGGGTCAAATTTTATGCACTTTGAGCATAGTTTCAAATTGCCCTCCAAAATGGCTGGATCATTTCACAACTCCACCAACAATGTAACAGTGTTCTCATTTTCCCACATCTTCACAGAATTTGTCATTTTCCTGTTTTGTCATATTACACAATCTGACAGGAGGGATGTGTTGTTTTGATTTGCATTGCTCTAATCAATAGTGATTTAGGGCATTTTTTCATGTGACTATAGATATCTTTAATTTATTCCTCTGAAAACTACCTGTTCATACATTTTAACCATTTATCAATTGGGGAATCACTTGTATTCCCATGAATTGGGTTCAGTTCCCTGTATATTTTAGAGATGAGGCCTTTATCAGAGACACTGTTGTAAAAGTTCTTTCTCAATTTTCTGCTTCCCTTTTAATCTCTGATGCACTGACTTTGTAAAAATACTTTTTAATATAACATAATCAAAATTAACTATTTCTCATTTCACTATGCTCTCTCTTATTTTGTCATAAATTCTTCCCTTCACCATAAATCTAACAGATAAACTACTCCTTGCTCTCTCAAATTGCTTATAGTATCAGCCTTTATTCCTAAATCATGAACCCATTTTGACTTTATTTTAGTATGCAGTGTAAGATATTGATCTATGCCCAGTTTCTGCCACACTATTTTCCAGTTTTTCCAGCAGTTTTTGTGAAATAGTGAATTCTCACCTCAGAAGCTGGACTCTTACTGTTTATCAAAGAGTAGATTGTTATAGTTATTGACTACCTTGTCTTATGTACCTAATGTATTCCACTCATTCGCTAGTCTTTTCCTTAGCCAGTTCCAATTAGTTTTGATGATTGCTGCTTTATATTATGATTTTACATCTGGTATGGCTAGGCCACCTTTACTTGCACTTCTTTTCATTAATTCCCTTGATATTCTGGACCTTTTGTTCTTCCAGGTGAATTTTGTTATTTTTTCTAGCTCTAAAAATATTTTTGGTAGTTTGATCAGTATGGCATGAAGAGAAATGAGGGTGATGAAAGAAAATCATGAAAACTGAGTCAACAGCTTGCTAAAGGAGATCCCCCCAAAATACCAAAGAAAATAACACCTTAAAAATAGACTCGACCAAATGGCAAAAGAGGTACAAAAAAGCCAGTGAGGAGAAAAATGCTTTAAAAAGCAGAATTGACCAAATGGAAAAGGAGATCCAAAAGCTCATTGAAGAAAATAATTTCTTAAAAATTGGAATGGAGCAAATTGAAGCTAATGGCTATATGAGAAAAAAAAATTATAAAACAAAACCAAAAGAATTAAAAAAATAGAAGACAATGTTAAATATATTATTGAAAAAACAACTTACCTGGGCAAAATAGATCCACAGTAGATAATTTTTAAATTATTTTACTGCCTGAAGGCCATGATAAAAAAGAGCCATTATCAAGGAAAACTGCCCTGATATTCTAGAACAAGAGAGTAAAATGAAAATTGGAAGAATCCACTAAACACCTCCTGAAAAGGATCCCAAAATGAAAACTGCTAGAAATAGTACAGACAAATTTCATAGTTACCAGCTCAATGGGAAAATATTGCAATAGCCAGAAAGAAACAGTTCAAGTATTGTGGAAACATGATCAGCATAACATGAGATTTAACAGCTTCTACATTAAAGGGGTTTATAATATGACATTCAGGAGGGCAAAGGAATTAAAACCAAAAATAACATATGGAGCAAAACTGAATGCAATAAATGAGGGTAAAATTGGTATTCAATGAAGTAAAGGAATTTAATGTATTCTTGAGATAAAACCAGAGCTAAATAAAAAAATGACTTTCAAATATGAGATTCAAGAGAAGCATGAAAAAGTAAACAAGAAAGAAAAATCATTAGGGTATTGTTAAAGTTGGACTGTTTACATTCCTACATGGAAAGATTTTGTTTGCAACTCATGAGACCTTTCTTCTTATTAGGGTAGTTGGAGGGAATATATTTAGGTAAGGGGCACATGGTGAGTTGAATATGAAGGGATGATATCTAAAAAATAAAGTGGAAGGGTGACAGAGGAATGTACTTGGAGAAGGGGAAAGGGAGATAGAAAATGGGGTAAATTATCTCACATAAAAGAAGCAAGAACAAGCTTTTACAGCAGAAAAAAAGAGGAGGGAGGTAAGGGGCAATGTGTGAACTTTACTCTCATCAGAATTGGCTTAAGGAGGGAATAATATAGTCACTCAATTGGGTATGGAAATCTATCTTACCCTACAGGAAAAGAGGAGGAAGTTGATAGGAGAAGAGGAGTTATAGAAGGGAGGGCAGATTGGGGAAGAAGGCACTCAGAAGCCAATACTTTTGAGGAGGGACAGAGTGAAAGGAGAGAATAGAACAAATGAGGGAGTGGCAGGATAGGATGGAGGGAAACATAGCTAGTCCTTTGAAACATTACTATTATGGAAATTTTTTGCATAAAAAAAACTATCTAGTACTGGCTAAGAAATAAAGTGGTGGATTAGTGGAATAGGTTAGGTATGTAAGAACTTATTATTTGACAAAAACTGCTGGGAAACCTGGAAAACAATTGGACACAATTTAAGTATAGACCAACATCTTACATGGTATACAAAGATAAGGTCAAGATGGGGACATAAATTAGCCATAAAGGGTGACAACATAAGCAAATTAGAAGAACAAGGAATAGTCTTCCTGTCATATCTATGGGGAGGGCAAGAATTCATAACCAAACAAGAGATAGTGATAATTATAAACATGTAAAATAATTTTGATTATATTAAAATAAAATTATTTTGTACAAACAGAAAAAAAGCCACCAAGATTAGAAAGAAAGCAAAAGGTGGCAAAATAATTTTAAAGCAATGTCTCTGATAAAGTCCTCCTTTATCAAATCTATAGATTTATAAGAAAGCAAGCCGCTCTCCAGTTGAGGATTTCTTCGGAAGAAGAAATCAAAGCTATCTATAGGCGTATGAAAAAGTTCTCCAAATCATTTTAGTTAGAGAAATTCTAATTAAAACAACTCAGAGATACTACCTCACACCTATCAGATTGGTTAATATGAAAAAAGGAAAATGATAAATGTTGGAGATGATGTGGGAAATTTGGGACACTGATGCATTGTTGGTGGAGTTGTTAACTGATCCACCCATTCTGGAGAGCAATTTGTAACTATGGGAAAAGGGCAACCAAATTGTGCATACCAATTTATTGAATAATAGCACTACTTAGTGTAATTTCAAAAGATTTTTTTATTGTTTTATTATTTATTTAATATTTTTAGTTTTCAGCATTGATTTCCACAAGATTTTGAGTTACAAATTTTCTCCCAATTCCCTCCTCCCACTCCAAAATGGCATATATTCTGACTGCCCCATTCCCCAGTCAGCCCTCCCTTCTGTCACCCCACTCCCTACCATCCACTTTTCCCTTACTTTCATGTAGGGCAAGATAGATTTCTATGCCCCATTGCCTGTATATCTTATTTCCCAGTTGCAAGCAAAAACAACTTTTTTGACATGTACTTTTAAAACTTTGAGTTCCAAATTCTCTCCCCTCTTCCCTCCCCAGCCACCCTCTCTAAGAAGGCAAACAATTCAACATAGGCCGCACATGCATCATTGTGCACAACTCTTCCACAATACTCATGTTGTGAAAGATTAACTATATTTTGATCCCTCCTATTCAGCTCCGGTCTTTTCACTGAGAAAGTTTTAAAGTCTTCTATTTTATTGAAAATCCATAGTTTGCCTTGGAGCATTACACTGAGTTTTGCTGGGTAGATGATTCTTGGTTTTGATCCTAGCTCCACTGACCTCCAGAATATCATATTCCAAGCCCTTCGGTCCCTTAATGCAGAAGCTGCTAGATCTTGTGTTATCCTTATTGTGTTTCAACAATACTCAAACTGTGTCTTTCTGGCTGCTTGCAGTATTTTCCTCTTGACCTTGGAGCTCTAGAATTTGGTGACAATATTCCTAGGAGTTTACTTTTGGGATCTTTTTGAGGAGGTGATTGTTGGATTCTTTCAGTTTCTATTTTACCCTCTGGTTCTGGAATATAAGGGCAGTTCTCCTTGATAATTTCTTGAAAGATGATATCTAAGCTCTTTTTTTGGTCATGGCTCTCAGGTAGTCCAATAATTTTTAAATTATCTCTTCTGGATCTATTTTCCAGGTCAGTGTTTTTTCCAACGAGATATTTCACATTGTCTTCCATTTTTTCATTCCTTTGATTCTGTTTTATAATATCTTGATTTCTCATAAAGTCACTAGCTTCTACTTGCTCCAATCTCATTTTTAAGGTAGTATTTTCTTCAGTCGTCTTTTGGACCTCCTTTTCCATTTGGCTAATTCTTCCTTTCAAGGCATTCTTCTCCTCATTGGCTTTTTGGAGCTCTTTTGCCAGTCAAGTTAGTCTATTTTTTAAGGTGTTATTTTCTTCAGTATTTTTTGGGTCTCCTTTAGCAAGTCTTTGACTTGTTTTTCGTGGTTTTCTCACATCACTCTCATTTCTCTTCCCAATTTTACCTCTACTTCTCTTACTTCCAAATCTTTTTTTTTTGAGCTTTTCCATGGCCTGCGACCAATTCATATCTTTCTTGGAGGCTTTTGATGTAGGTTCTTTGACTCTGTTGACTTCTTCTGGTTGTATGTTTTAGTCTTCTTTGTCACCAAAAATAGATTTTAAAGTCTGAGTCTGAATCTGAGTCTGTTTTCACTGCCTGTTCATGTTCCCAACCAACTACTTGACCTTTGAGCTTTTTGTTGGGGTATGACTTCCTGTAGAAAAGAGAATACTCTGTCCCAAGCTTGAGGGACTGCACTGCTGTTTTCAGAACCACTTCTACACAACAAGCTCTGCCACAATAGTGCTTCTTCTCCCCCAAAAACTGGCAACCAGGATTGTGGCCCAGATCTGGGCAGGGCAAACTCTAATCCAGCACTTAGTTCCTCCCACCAGGCATGCCTGGGCCTGGAATAAACTTCAACTTTACCTCTGGAAGCAGCCTCAGGGCTGCAACACCTCCACTGCCCCTGGGGCGGTGGTCGACCACAACACTCCTTTCACTCCAGACCCAGCAGCTTTTCCCACCAACTTGCTCTGTTGTCTTTGGTGTTTGTGGGTTGAGAAGTCTCATAACTGCCACAACTCCTGGCACAGCCCATGCTCTGCTCCTCTCACCTCCCAGCTCCACGCAATAGACCCTTTCCAGTGACCATCCTGTTCTGGGCTTGAGCCCTGCTTCCCTCTGCTATTTGGTGGGTTCTGCAGCTCTAAAATTTGTTCAGAGCCATTTTCATAGGTGTTTGGAGGGAGCTGGTGGAGACCTTAATCAAGTCCCTGCTTTCCACCCATCATCATGGCTCCACCCAAAAGAGATTAATTAAAAATGCAAAAGCAACTATACATGTAAAAATATTTATAGCACCTTTTTCTTAGTGGAAAAATATTAGAAATTGAGGAGATGCCTATTAATTGGGGACTGGCCAAACATGCTGTGGAATATGAATATTATGGAATGCTACTGTACAATAAGAAATGATGAACAGACAAATTTCAGAAAAAAGGGGGAAAGACTTGTACGAACTGATGCAAAGTGAAATAAGCAGAACCAGAAAGACATTATACACAGTATCAACAACATTGTGTGATGATCAACAATGAATGACCCTGCTCTTCTCAGAATCACAGTGATCCAAGACAAGTATAGAGGACTCATGAAGGAAAATGTTATCTAAATCCAGATAAAGAACTGATGGACTCTGAATGCAAACCAAAGCATATTTTTTTTACTTATTTTTTCTTGTGTTTTTTTTGATCTTTTTATTCTTTTTCAATTGTGACTAATATCAAAATATATTTCACACGATAGCACATGTATGAACTACATCACCTTGTCTACCATTTTCAGAAGAGTGGAGGGGAGGGAAGAAGGGAAAAAATATTTGGAACTCTAAATCTGATAAAAATGAATGCTAAAATTTTCTTGACATGTTAAGTAAAATACTACTAAGACAAAACAAAATAAAAATAAAGGAGAAATGAGCAGAGTGGCTAACAAGGAAACACTATGATAGTGAGGAATGCTTCTTTACCACCTGAGCTTGAAGTGCTAGGTTTTTATTTATATTGTTCCCCAGAACTCCACACCAAGAGACTGAAAAACAAAATGAGATCTAAAAGATAGGGAACTTTCTTCCCACTATACTTCTCTGTTTTAGCATTTCTTAGTGATAGTGAAGAGTAAAATAGAATTCTTCTGCCCATTATTTTAAATCTTTATTCCTTCATTGGTCTCTAGCATTTCATCTTTTACTGATACCTTCAACTTTCATATATATGACCAGCCTTCCTGAAACCTTCATCAGTTATTGTGAATATCCGTCAATATATCACAATGAAATGTGTTTTCTTTGTAGGCTTTCCCTTTTATCTTTCCTAGTGTGGACTCTGACAACACAAAAAAATGTGATTTGAAGAGATACTTAAAGAAAATATGAAAAAATGAAATTGACAAATTATTCTCTTCATTTTAAAGGGAAAAATCATCTGAAACAAGAAATATCACTAATTAATATTCACAAATATTGTTCATGAACATTCTACTAAAACCAGCATGGACCATTTCTCTAAGCTGATGTATTAGACTTGTTAATTTGAGCTCTGAAATGCATACTAGAAACATTTCTATATGCATATGATAATTATATTGACTATTCACATTAATATGGCGCTTCACGCTTTACCAAGTGGTTTGCCCACAAAAGTTTTGGAACAAATAGTGTATTATTGTTATCATTATTGTTATTTTGATTATCTTTAATTTCAAGTAAGGTTGCTAAGGTTCAGAGAATTAAAAAACTAGTAGATTGCATGAGGTCAAGATTTCTGAACCTCAGTAGGACGAAAGCCAAACAGGTGTCCACATAAATTTTGCAGCAATACAGCAATACAGTGAAACTCATGGGTCACCAAGCTGCTGAAGGGTAGGGCAAACTGTATCACGTTGCATATGGGATCAGGTCAAAGCTTATATGGCTCTCAGTAATGAGATCAGGCCTATGAATAACCATTGCACTTCCAACCTGGCTGCACAAAGATAGCTAGTTAGCAAAAGAAAAAAAAATTCACCATGTTCTTTTATGTTCACATTTTCATTACTATAGTAACCTGTAGGGATGGACTGAAGCCATCTCAAACTAGGTTGAGAACATTGAGTTTTTAATTTCCAAGGTGAGCACTTATACCACAGAAATCAGTAAATACTAAAAGTAAGCTTTAATTTATTGTTCCTAACATGAACCAGTTCACCCTTCCTTGATCAGCTTGATGGTCCCACATCTCCCAGGGGCTTTCCATGTTGGTGCTGAATTTAATGTGTATTCCTGACTGGCTTTAGTCCCAATGAACTCAACTGATCCACAAACTTCAGCTTCCTTAAAAGCACAACCATCTTTTGAACTAGTTAACCTTATCAAGATCTGTTAAACTAGACTCTCATATGCCTCTCTGAAAGTTTCTCTATGAACACAATAATTATGATAATTATAGTTCATATTTATGTCTCCTTCAAGCTTTAAAAACAAGTGTTTTGCTGACAATGATGTCTTGTAGTAGTTGTTATCATCATCATTGTTATTATTTATATCTCTAATGTCAGATGAGGACACTAAAGTTCAGAGAAGTACAAAAGGAATGTGTTGAGAGTTACACTGTTTAGTAAGTGTCAGAAGTAGAATATGAGCCTAGGTTGCCAACTCCAGATCCAGTTCTTTTCTCACTAAATCAGTAAGTTCATCAAACCACTATGGTTATACATTATTCTTTTTAAAAATTGAAAAAAAAGTCACAAACACAAATAAATGTGGAATAAAAACTGAAAATAATTCAGTGCTACTAAAATGACACTTTCTTTGCTCACTCCATAAAATAAAATCATAGACTTTATTTTTGGTAAGATGGTCAGATGTCCTTGCATAATAGATACATTTTTTTTTTAAATTTATTTTTTATTTATTTTTAGTTTACCACACACGGTTCTACATAGTTTTGAGTTCCAATTTTTCTCCCCTCCCTTCCCCCTCCCTCCCCAAGACGGCATGAAGTCTCATATAACTGTCATGTATAACTTCGCATTGAATTAATTTATGCTCTAGTCAAGTCGTGGAGAAGAATTTTGACCAATGGAATGAATCATGAGAAAGAAGAAACAGAACCAAAAAAAAAAAAAAACAAAAAAAAAAAACCCCAAAACCAAAAACAAAAGAGAAGCAGAAAAGGCGAGCATGTAGTAATGTGCCTCAGTCTGTATTCAAACTTCGCAGTTCCTTCTCTGAATGAAGATAGCATTCTCCATCGTCAGTCCCCTGGAGTTGTCCTTGCCCCTTTAGGTTGCTGAGAGAAGCGCAGTATGTCATGGTTGGTCCTCACGGAATCCACATATCTGTGGCTGTGCACAACGTTCTCCTGGCTCTGCTCCGCTCACTCAGCATTATGTCGTGTAGGTTTTTCCAGGTTGTTATGAAGTCTGCATCATCCCCATTTCTTATGGCACAATAGTATTCCATCACCTTCATATACCACAGCTTGTTCAGCCATTCCCCAATTGATGGGCATCCCTTTGCTTTCCAATTCTTGGCTACCACAAAGAGAGCTGCTATAAATATTCTTGTACATATGGGTCCTTTTCCCGCTTGCGTGATTTCTTTGGGATACAACCCTAGAAGTGGTATTACTAGGTCAAAGGGTATGAACATTTCTATAGCCCTTTGGGCATAGTTCCACACCGCCCTCCAAAATGGCTGGATCAGCTCGCAACTCCACCAGCAATGCAACAATGTTCCAATTTCCCCACATCCTTTCCAGCATTTATCATTCTCCTGATTTGTTATTTTAGCCAATCTGACAGGAGAGATGTGGTATCTAAGAGTTGTTTTGATTTGCATTTCTCTAATCAGCAGCGATCCAGAGCATTTTTCCATATGCCTGTAGATAGCTTTAATTTCTTCCTCTGAAAACCGCCTGTTCATATCCTTTGACCATTTCTCAATTGGGGAATGGCTTGTATTCCTATATATTTGGCTTAGCTCCCTGTATATTTTAGAAATGAGGCCTTTATCAGAGATACTAGTTGCAAAGATTTTCTCCCAATTTTCTGCTTCCCTCCTAATTCTTGTTGCATTGGCTTTTTTTGTACAAAAACATTTCAATTTGACATAATCAAAATTATCCACTTTGCATTTTGTAATGCTCTCTATCTCTTGTTGGGTCATGAATTCTTTACTTTTCCACAAATCTGATAAGTAAACTATTCCTTGCTTTCCCAAATTACTTAGAGTATCAACTTTTACTCCTAAATCATGAACCCATTTTGACTTTATTTTGGTATATGGTGTAAGATATTGGTCTATGCCCAGTTTTTGCCCTACCATTTTCCAATTTTCCCAACAGTTTTTGTGAAATAGTGAATTATTAGCCCAGAAACTGGCTTCTTTGGGTTTATCAAAGAGTAGATTGCTAAACTTGTTGATTTCACCTACTTGTGTACCTATCCTATACCACTGATCCACACCCCTGTTTCTTAACCAGTACCAGGCAGTTTTGATGACTGCTGCTGTGTAGTACAGTTTAAT
This sequence comes from Trichosurus vulpecula, assembly GCF_011100635.1. Taxonomy (NCBI): domain Eukaryota; kingdom Metazoa; phylum Chordata; class Mammalia; order Diprotodontia; family Phalangeridae; genus Trichosurus; species Trichosurus vulpecula. The sequence goes on along the minus strand of NC_050576.1, from coordinate 352,899,620 downwards.
ATCTGGTGTGGCTAAACCACCATCCCTAGCATGTCTTTTCATTAATATCCTAGATACTCTAGACCTCTTGTTTTTCCAAATGAATTTTGTTATTATTTTGTCCAGCTCAGTAAAAAAAAATTTTGGTAGTTCGATTGGTATGGCACTGAATAGATAGATTAATTTAGGTAGAATTGTCATTTTTATTATATTAGCTCGGCCTAACCATGAGCAACTAATATTTCTCCATTTATTTAGATCTGATTTTATTCGCGTGAAAAGTGTTTCATAGTTATGTTCATATAGGCCCTGGGTTTGTCTTGGCAAATAGACTCCCAAATATTTTATAGTGCCTTCAGTAACTTTGAATGGAATTTCTCTTTCTATCTCTTGCTGTTGGGCTTTGTCAGTAATGTATAGGAATGCTGAGGATTTATGTGGGTTTATTTTATATCCTGCAACTTTGCTAAAGTTGTTTATTATTTCAAGTAGTTTTTTACTTGATTCTCTAGGATTCTCTAGATAAATCATCATATCATCTGCAAAAAGTGATAATTTAGTTTCTTCTTTTCCTATTCTAATTCCTTCAATTTCTTTTTCTTCTCTTATTGCTACAGCTAATGTTTCTAGAACCAAATTGAATAATAGGGGTGATAATGGACATCCTTGTTTCACCTCTGATCTTATTGGGAATGCATCTAGTTTATCCCCATTACAAATAATGCTTGTTGATGGTTTTAGGTAGATGCTATTTATAATTTTGAGGAAGGTTCCCCTTATTCCTATGCTTTCTAGTGTTTTTAATAGGAATGGGTGTTGTACTTTGTCAAAGGCTTTTTCTGCGTCTATTGAGATGATCATATGGTTTTTGTTAGTTTTGTTGTTGATATGATCAATTATGCTAATAGTTTTCCTAATATTGAACCAGCCTTGCATTCCTGGAATAAATCCTACCTGGTCATGGTGTATTATTCTCGTAATGAGTTGCTGCAATCTTTTTGCTAATATTTTATTTAAAATTTTTGCATCAATATTCATTAGAGAAATTGGTCTATAATTTTCTTTCTCTGTTTTAACTCTACCTGGTTTAGGTATTAGTACCATATTTGTGTCATAAAAAGAATTTGGTAGGACTCCTTCTTCCCCTATTTTCCCAAACAGTCTGCAAAGTATTGGAATTAGTTGTTCTTTAAATGTTTGATAGAATTCACATGTAAAACCATCTGGCCCTGGAGATTTTTTCCTAGGGAGTTCGTTGATGGCCTGCTCAATTTCTTTTTCTGATATGGGGTCATTAAGAAATTTCACTTCCTTCTCTGTTAGTCTGGGCAGTTTATGTTTTTGTAGATATTCATCCATATCTCTAAGGTTGTCAAATTTATGGGCATACAATTGGGCAAAATAATTCCTAATTATTGTTTTGATTTCCTCTTCATTAGAGGTGACCTCACCCTTTTCATTTTTTATACTGGTAATTTGATTTTCTTCTTTCTTTTTTTTAATCAAATTGGCCAAAGGTTTGTCAATTTTATTGGTTTTTTCATAAAACCAGCTCTTTGTTTTATTTATTAATTCAATAGTTTTCTTGGTTTCAATTTTATTAATCTCTCCTTTGATTTTCAGTATTTCTAATTTGGTATTTAATTGGGGGTTTTCGATTTGCTCTTTTTCTAGCTTTTTCAGCTGTATGCCCATATCATTGATCTCCTCTTTCCCTATTTTATTCATGTAGGCATTTAGAGATATAAAACTTCCCCTAAGAACAGCTTTTGCTGCATCCCATAAGTTTTGGTATGTTGTTTCATTATTGTCATTCTCTTGAATGAAATTATTGATTGTTTCTCTGATTTGATCTTTGGCCCACTCACTCTTTAGAATTAAATTATTTAGTTTCCAATTAGTTTTTAGCTTATTTTTCCATGGTGCTTTATTAAAAGTGATTCTTATTGCATCATGATCTGAAAAGGATGCATTGACTACTTCTGCTTTTCTGCACTGGATTGTGAGGTTTTTATGCCCAAGTACATGGTCAATTTTTGAGTATGTGCCATGTACTTTTGAGAAGAAAGTATATTCCTTTTTATCCCCATTCAGTTTTCTCCAGAGGTCTATCATATGTGCCTTTTCTAAAATTCTGTTTACCTCCTTAACTTTTTTCTTATTTATTTTGAGGTTAGATTTATCAAGTTCAGAAAGGGGGAGGTTGAGGTCTCCCAATATTATAGTTTTGCTGTCTATTTCTTCCTGTAACTCCCTTAACCTCTCCTCTAAGAATTTGTATGCCTTACCACTTGGTGCATATATGTTAAGCAATGATATTGCTTCATTGTTTATGGTGCCTTTTAGCAGGATATAATGTCCTTCCTTATCTCTTTTAATTAGATCTATCTTTACTTTTGCTTTGTCTGAGATTAGGATTGCTACACCTGCTTTTTTTACTTTAGCTGAGGCACAATATATTTTACTCCAGCCTTTTACCTTAACCCTATGTGTATCCCCCTGTTTCAGATGTGTTTCTTGTAAACAGCATATTGTAGGATTATGGTTTTTAATCCATTCTGCTATCTGCTTCTGTTTTGTGAGAATGTTCATCCCCTGCACGTTCAGGGTTATGATTTCTATCTGTGTCTTTTTCTCCATCCTAATTCCCCCTGTTTATGCTTTTATTTCTCCCTTTCCCCTTCTCCTCCCCAACAAAGTTTTGCTTTTGACCGCCGCTTTCCTCAGTTAACCCTCCCTCTTTATTCCCCTCCCTTATCTAACCGTTACCCACTTGCTACTTCTCCTCTTCCTTCTGCCCTCCCCCCTCCCTTTTTCCCCCCTTTCCCTCCCACTTCCCGTAGGACAAGTTAGATTTCTAAACTTATCAGAGTATGTTATTCCCTTCTTGAACTAGATCAGATGACAGTAAAGCTCAAATACTGCTCTTCTCCCTCCCTTCTTTCCCTCTACTATAATATGTTTTTTTGCCACTTCCTTTGGTGTAATTTACCCTTTTCTACAACCTTCTTACCACTTCCCTCATAGCCCTCCCTTTATATCTCTTATTTATATTTTATATCTTTACATCAGTTAATTTATACAGGCATTCACAACCTATGTATATCCCTTTCATTTGTCACAATAGTTGTACCATTCACAAGAATGACTTATATATGTATATGTATATATATATATACATAAAAAACATACATAAGATGATATAATCCCACATAAAGATGTAAACAACCTAAGCTTATTGGTTAATGAAGTTTGTGGAGTTTTTCCCCCGGTTACCTTTTTATGTCTCTCTTGAGGTTTGTATTTGGAGATCAAATTTTCCATTGAGTTCTGGCCTTTTCATCAGGAAGGTCTGGAATTCCCTTATTTCATTGAATGTCCATCGCCTTGCCTGGAAAATTATGCTTAGTTTTGCTGGGTAGTTGATCCTTGGTTGTAGTCCCAACTCCTTTGCCCTTCGGAATATCATATTCCAATTTCTCCTGTCTTTTAATGTGGAAGCTGAGAGATCCTGCGTGATCCTGACTGTAGTTCCACGATATTTGAATTGCTTCTTTTTGGCTGCTTGCAGTATTTTCTCCTTAAGTTTATAGCTCTGAAATTTGGCTATAATATTTCTTGGTGTTTTCAGTTTGGGATCTCTTTCAGGGGGTGATCGGTGAATTCTTTCAATGACTATTTTGCCCTCTGGTTCTAGGACCTCTGGGCAGTTGTCTTTGATAATTTCTTCGAAGATACTGTCAAGGCTCCTTTTTTCATCGTGGATTTCCGGTAGACCAATAACTCTCAAATTGTCTCTCCTGGATCTATTTTCCAGGTCAGTTGTTTTGCCAATCAGATATTTCACATTTTTTTCTATTTTTTCATTCTTTACATTTTGTTTTATTACTTCTTGATGCCTCATAGATTCATTAGCTTCCACTTGCTCAAGTCTAATTTTAAATGAGTTAGTGTTTACATTTTGCTTTTGAGCCTCCATTTTCAATTGGTTGATTTCACCTCTCAGGGTGTCCTTTTCTCTCTCTAGATTCTGAATCTCCATAGCCATTTCGCCAATCTTATTCTTTAGGGACTTGATTTCGTCAGTGGATTTTTTCTCCCTTTTTTCCATTTTTTCCATATTTTCTTTTAGCTCCCTAATTTGGTTTTTAAAATCCTCTTTTAGCTCTTCCAGCAGTGCTTTTTGGGCTGGAGACCAGATCATATTAGCTTTTGAGGTATCTGATGTATCTACCGTGTCATTGCTATCTTCTTCTAAGTCGATATTTTGATCCTGCCTGTCTCCATAAAAAGAATCTATTGTCCTCGGTTTTTTTGTGTTCTTCTTCATGTTGGATTGCCTTTTGCTGGCGTTAGAACGAATTTCTATCTGTGAGTCTCAGGGCTTTCTGTCCCAGCTTTCTTATTCTGGGGGTTGTGAGTCTAAAATTATAACCTTCAGTTTCCTGAGGTGTGGGGGAGGGGTCTGGCTCCCTGGCGTCTCACTCCCTATGGGTGCTCTCCAGCACTTGCTTTTCAGCAATGGTCTCAGCTGTTTGTTGTTTGAGCTGATGACTGGCGCTTCCCCTGGGGGAGCAAGGTTACGTCTGGGCTCCTGGCTTGGCCCCCTGCCGACTCTTCCCCTCTGGGACTAATGAGCTTCTAGTATTTGTCCTGTGAAGCCCCGCTACTCTCTCCTCTGTTTCAGTTTTTTTTTTTTTTTCCGAGGAATTCTCTGGGTGAGGGGGGGAGGGGTTAGAGCCGCTTACCTAGCCATTGAGTCTTCCGGAAGTTCAAGAGGCCGAGATCCTGGGTTTTGCAAGCGGCAGGGCTGGGTGTTTTCGCGGCTGGTGGCGTTGCGCTGCCTCTCGTCGCTCCCAGAGACTGCCGTCCTGTGTTGGGAGGCCTGGGGATCTCTGCCGGTTTCGGGCGCCCAGCTTTCTCCCAGCTCGTCTCCCACGTGGATTTCCCGGCCGGCCGCTTCCGCCTTGGTCTGGAGCAGCTCCGCACCGAGCACTCTCCGCGCCTGCAGGTTCGTTCCTCTGGCCTTTCAGACTCTCCCGGCTCGGAAATTTGCCCCACGCAGACTGCTCGCGGTTTCTGACTCTCTCAAATCTGCTCAAATTCACTTTTTTATGGGAATCTGACAGACCTTGTGAAAGAGCTCCGGTAAGAGGCTGCCTTCATGCGGCCATCTTGGCTCCGCCCCCTAATAGATACATTTTAATAAACAACCTTTTACCTATCTCAAAACACTTTACATATATTAACTAATTAATCCTCCTGATAGGTTTCTGAAGTATCAGATACGTGTTGTTAGGCACATTTTACAAACTGGGAAACAGATCTCCCATGGAGAGGTTAAGTGACTTACCCAAAGTCACACATAGGTTAACAACAAAGACTCAAGGAACTTCATTCTCATTTTCCTCATGCAACTATCACCTTCTGTGCTATTGCTTCCAAATATCCCATTAACATCCATCAACATTCTGGTAACAAAATAGATACTATCCAAGGCTTTAACATTTTGCCTTTGTAACAGTTGCCTTCTTTTTTGTATTAAAAGATATTCTATTTTGAGTATTATGAGATACATTAACATGATTGCAAACCATTTTATAGTAATTCAGAGGACTAGGGATAATATAAATGGAAAACCTTCAATTAGCTGTGTTGTAGTGGAAAGAGCCCCTGACTTTGGAGATTGAAGTGATCCATTTAATTCTTGACTTTGCAATTGACTATCTGGGTGATCATATAAAAATTGGTTAAACTCTTTGGACATCATTTTCCTCATTTGTAAAGTGGGGTTAATAATACTTGTATTATATACTTCACAATGCTGTTGGGAACGAAATTATTTTATAAACATGAGTATACACTATAAACTGAAGCTATTTTTAAGTAAAACAATTAAATATGATTGTAAGTTTGACACTTTCATTTATTTATTATTCTAGTCCTTATTGTTGCAGTTTGCATCCCTAACTGAAAATCAGCAGGATATCTATAAAAAATAATGATTATAAAATTTCAAAATAAATATGTAAATCACCTGTATCTTTGATCCTCCTCAATTAGTTATCAAACAAAATGGCCTTACCTATGACCAAGAAAAAAGTGGTGTGAGGGGATAAGGATTTAATACTGAAGGGGATTAGTATAGTGCATAACTGAAATCAGATAAACATATCTATAAAAGTTTTTAAATATCTATTTTTAAAAGAATTTATTTTAATAAGCATGGCATCTTCCCAAAGCAACCTCCACTCCATTCTTAAGAAAAATATACATGCACAGTTAGGGGAGTGCATTGACCTCAATTTTTTTTTCATTTTAGACCAAAAGCTTCATAAAACACAAACCATTGTTTTACTTTGACTAATTATTTCAAGTCAGATTACCACCATGAAAAATCTGAGGGAGGGAGGGGAAACTCTTATCAACATCACTAAGGAAGATAAAGTATCTTGGTCAAACAAGAGAGTCATTTGCAAACATTATAAAACTCTAAAAGTAGTTTGAAAAAATAAACAATATATAATTTTTAAATCATTTTCTTAACCTAACCCTTCTCTTACTTTACCATTTAAAATTAATTATCTCTTCTCTCTTCACATTGAAAAAGCAAGAAAAACAAAATCCATTACGAACAAAAGTCAAGCAAAACAAATCCACACACTATGTAATAGTAATAATGATGATAATAATAATTCCCAATTATGTCATCTCTCAGAAGGAGGATAGCATGATTCATGAGTCCTGTGAACTTGTGGTTGGTCATTATGTTGATCAGCGTTCCCAAGTCTTTCAAAGTGAGTAATATGTTTATGATGAAAATACCTATTGAATCAAAATATGGGACGAGTGACTTGACAAATGATACTCTTATTTAGAAGTTGTGCTACATTTGCATATGGAAATCTTAAACACTGGTTCAAAACAGTGAGAAATAAATTTAGTTAAAGGGGAATATATTAGGGTCTTCTATCCTTTTGGATCCATATGGACCCTCAAGGAATGGGCCTCAGTCCTTGGCTTTTTTTTTAATTCATGTTCTAGGTGGAGGGATTAGAATTTCATAATATAGTGACTTTGAAAGGTCATCATGAAGACATTTATGTTTCCATGGCATTTCAGAAACTGAGTTCTAAGCCAGATGCTTCAGGAGACTCAGCACTGAAGTCTTGAGGTTCATTTGGGATCTTCAGGTACAACTTTCTGGACCTATGGTACAAAAAGGGAAACAGGAGTTCATCTGCCGATCAGGGACTACTTTGGATAGGAAATTGGTTGGATCAATGATGTAGAGAAACTAAGTTTTTAGCCCACTTGTAAGAGATCAAGGCATAATGAGAGTAAGCTCAAGAGATATTGATGAAAATGTTTATGTGATAGTTCTTGCTATATCTTTAAAATAAATATTGATTTACAAAATCTAAAATAAATAAACAACTAAATATATAAATGGAACTATACTCTATTTACCTAAAATTAAAATTCTCAAAAAAATAAATTCTTAAAATGTTTTCCAGAAAATTTGGCTATTTGTGATAAAAATATAGAGAACATAATTTTTACATTCTTTTAAAGAAGAAATCAAGGAAATGTTCAGGGATTATCACAAATTTAGAACTAGAAGAATCCTTAGAAGCAATCTAATCTAATCTCCACATTTTATGAGGAAACAAGGGCAGTGAATTATCAAGTACAAGTAATTTCCCCAAGGTCACACAAGTAGCGGAGTGAGGACTTGAACTTGAGTCCTTTGACAGATTCAGTACACTTCTCATGGCAATATGCTGCCTCCCTCTGTTGGTTTCCAACAAAGACAGCTCATTTCTATACTAATTGTGCAGTTTCCATCTGTCTGTTTTAGCTGTATTGCATGAGCTAAACAACTTCATATTGAACCTTAACTTGTTTGGAATGAAACCAAAGAAAACTCATAAGAGCTTCAGTGTTTTTTTTAAATTAATCTGTCCCAAAAGTCATACTCAAAACACAGGTGCTTTGATGGGGAAGGCATGGAAATACAAATTCATGATTAAATTAAAGATCCCATAGGTATTTTCTGAGAAAGTATAAGATTCTGGGTATTATTGCCAAATTTTAGTTTCTGTCATTATGATCACATACCTGTAATTCTACATAAAGTTTCAACAGGGAAAGTGAGTATAATTCATTTCTTCAATGTTTATACCATGTTGTGATACATTCTTGGCCTTTGTTCAAGCTAAAGGTGGTTTATAATGTTACAATGGATAGAATTATGCCTGCATTTGTGTACATCAACACGCAGTGAAGCTGAATCTTTACTTCTTTCAATTCCATTTAGACTTCTGAAGGCATTAGGGTATCCAAAAGTATCATATCATAGCTGAATCAAGTTCATTTTAATTTACAACTGCTAATGAAACAAAATGCTGGTCTATTCACTGGCCTAGAGATGTCAACCCATTTCTGATACAAGGCTTGCACTTGCTCATCCAGTCCATATCCACTAGTCTTTGAGTTATTCCAGTGCTTCAGTGTGTCTGTAATATTACCTGACATTGTCAGTTTCTATGGCAAGTTTTAATGTTCCCGAGTGAGGCTATTTTTAAACCTTAGCAACAAAGCTGCACTGTGTTTGTAAAGTGAACAATAATAACAACAAGCAGAAAAGATGCTGAGACTGTTCCAGAAGTTATCAATTTAATCAAGGAGGAAGAACCCATAATATATATAATATAATATAATATAATATAATATAATATAATATAATATAATATAATATAATATAATATAATATAATATAACATAACATAACATAACATAACATAACATAACATAACATAGTATAATATAATATAATATAATATAATATAATATAATATAATATAATATAATATAATATAATATAATATAACATAATATAATATAATATATAAATCCAGATATACACAAATACAGTTATATGAGTATATATTCAAATCCACAGGAAATGTTTACACATGTGCACATATTGTAGATATACTTACACCCTGATGTGCTGGAGTCAGCTGGTGACATCTTAAGAGAGGCAATTGCTAAATTTTAATTGTGCAGCTTCATTGCAGCAATCAACTCTATGGGGCAATAGTAATGAAAAAGTAATAATGTGCCTAGTTTTGTGCTATATCATATGTTGTTATACACAGAAAAGTCTAAAGAAATGATTGACAAAAATACAAAGAATATACTATCTTCCTAACACTATAAAGATTGTATTTTATTTTAATGTTGTAGCATACCTGACAATTTATTGCCTATCTATAATATATCAATCCAGCTTCATCATGTCAGTGAAAGTCATCAAATCACTTTAGTCAAATATTTCTCACTAGAAGACAACTTGATGAAGACGTAGCCATTTTTCTTATAACACCATGTTATTAAGTGTGAAGTTATGTACAAAATCAAAGGAGAAATGGTTGTGGGTTCAAAGCATTTAAAGCATTACACTGATTTTCCATTGGAGGGTAACATATTATCACATATTGGAGGGAGAACATATTATCACATTATTTAACCTTTGAGAAAAGAGAGCAGCATCTAGATTTTTCTGTGCTGTTTCCATTTCTGGCAACAAATAAAGCTGAATCAACTCAAAATTTACTGAAATTTCAGCCAGTTCACTGAGGAAGTCAGTTCTGAAGTACAGGAGGGAGGAGGCAGGAGATGGAGAGTTGGAATATCTGAGTCACTGAAACAAAACTGATAAAAGTATAAAGTAAAATGTCTATTGATTAAAGAGTAGGAAAAAAAAAGAAGGAGTTGAAAGACAAAGGTTCTAATTCTGACTCCTCCACTTCATTACTGTGTAACATGGGACAAATCATTTGACCTATACAGATTTCTATTTTGTCATAGGTGAAATGAGTGAGTTGCATTAAATGATCTCAAAACACCTCTCTAGCTTTAATATTGTATAAGATTGGATATGTTTCTAGGGTCATAAAAATACAATTCAACAGAGTGCTGTTAATTTTAGAATGGGGGTAAAGTTCAGTCCTTTTAAGATGTATTTCATAGATATAGTTTAGGGATACAGACCTTGACTCAAAAATATAATTTACTTACTTACCTGTATGCATAAATGTACACATAAAAGTCTAATTTTGAATGTCTCTTTGTAGTCTGAAGGTTTCTTTGGTTGCTTGAAGGCCTAGGGAAATACAAAGAATTTGTACTTGGCAATTGTATATGACAGTACACATACACAATACATACACATACATATGTATATATGTATGTATATGTGTATATATGTATGTGTGTGTTATATATACTCATAATTTATATGTGTATGCATGTACTGGTACACATATAAATAGCATATTTATCTATATGTATGCACACCTATTTTTATACAGGTATATAGGACACAGTACCTAGAAATCATCTTAAAATATTAAATATTCCCTAGCTTGGTGTAGCCACTTTCTATTTTCATAATCACATTAATGGAGTAGTAGAAAAATGCTTGGAAGTGTGGGTAGGGATTGGATTTCTAATACTCATAAAATTTTAAAAGGTGCAAAAATATTCATTTAACTGCCAGTACTCTAAAGGTGTTTTTTGAGCAACAACAAATAAGTAGATATAGTAACAAATAGAAAGAAGAACATCAATATTGAACTCTCAATAAAAAAAGAAACCAAAATACTTAAAGAATATCCAACTAACTGGATGAATATGATTTCATGGGACATTTATCATGCATTTTGCTCTACTTATGATAAACAAAATCAACCAAGTCATCACGAGCATGATTGCAGCTTGCAAGTCGATATCTGTTGCAGATGATACATTTGACAGATGTAATTATCAACAAAAACTAGAGAAATTAAGTCAACATTTAACTTAATTCACAGTGTCTTCAATGTGATGATGATAGGTGGCAAAAATATGTGGGAAAATATCATTCAGGATCAAGAAATTAAAGGGACAATGATTTGCAAACTTCTCAGAATCCTACCATTTTATGTCATTAACAAGTTTTTCAATAATAGAATTAACAAGTACTAAATATTAGCAATCTTGAATGACACTTTAAAATGTGACTTTTTTTCTTGTAAAAAAAAACCTGTTTAATGAAGTATTAACTGTATCACAATTTCTATGCAGGATGCCACATTGGATTCATACCAGAGATTTGCATAGTGCATTGTTTTAGGTATTGAGATGCATTAGAAGGTCAATTATTAGACCAGGGATTCAAGAACAGTAGGCCTTTAATATATTAGTAAGCCAAAAATTTCATAGCGCTGTACTTGATGTTGCAATAGTTATAATGCATCAAATTCATCTAGCATTTTAATGTTTGCAAAGCACTTTCCTCATAATAGCTGTAAAATAGGCATTATGAATACTATTATCTCCATTTCACAAAATAGAAAACAAGGCTCTGAGAAGAAAAATTATTTGACCGCATTCACAGCTAGAATGTATTTAGATTATATTCACTTGACTAAATCTATACTGAAGAAATCAATAGAGATGGCATGTTTTCAAAGGCATTTAGATATTAGTTTCAATGTCTGCCAATATTACAGGATCTCATAAATGGTCCCAAGACTTCTCACAATGTAGAAAAAAGAGATTCAAACAAGTTACAGAAGTCCAAGAAGCTTAACAAGGCCAAGACAACAGCAAGTCCCACAGCTTTTTGATTGCTATACAGCCTCACCTTCCTTTTATCACTACCATATCAGAAAAAGCAAAGTGGCAAGAGGTTCAAAGAGCAACGGCTTCTTTGTGGGTGCAACTAGGCTCCAGCATATTATAAAGACTGACTTTTGAACAATAATGTTATAGTAGATATGACCAGGGCATATATGATCTGAAAAGAAAATGAGCCAACCAAAATAGAAGGCTAAGAAAATGGCTCCACAAATTATCAAAAGAACTAAAAGAAGACCTGTCGCATATTTGCTAGATCCTCCATGGAGAATTAAAAAAAAAGATAGATAAGAATTTTGCATTGATGAGGATGTTGAACAAATGAATACTTATATCATGTGATAACAGATCTAGTGCTGACATACAAAATTATACAGTCAATATACAAATATACTTACAAAAATACGAAAGTATAATTTTAAAAGGAAATATAAAAGATAAGTTTCTGGTAATGTCCTACAGTTTAGTCATATCATACTCTTCATGACCTCATTTGTTATTTCCTTGGCAACAAGACTGGAATGGTTTGTTATTTGCTTCTCTAGCTCATATTATAGGTGAGGAAATTGAGGCAAACAGGATTAAGTGACTCGCCCAGGGTCACACAGCTAGTACACGTCTAAGGCCAGATTTGAACTCAGGAAGATGAGTCTCCCTGAATCCAGGCCCAACACCTAGAATACATTTAGGTTCCCCATAATGTCCTATACTAATGTTCATTTGTGACAATGATATAATTCAAGGTTTCTAAAGATTATGTCAGCAAAGTAGAGAAAAATATTATGCAATGGAAAGGCTTCAAGTATGGGCTTGAAAATGTAAGAAGAAAAGAAAAGAAGAAGAAAATTGCCTGAGATTGAAAACTAAGGTCAGTTAGTCAATCCATCAATATTTAGTAAATGCCTACTATAGTCAATCCATCAATATTTAGTAAATGCCTACTATATATCAGGCACTATGGCAAACATGGTTTCATTCTCACAGAAGAAGCCTGCCGATAATCAGAGGCAGTATCAGTCATACTGCCTCATTAAAGTCTCTCAGGAGGAGTTAGTTGGGATACAAATTACTAAGAGCCAACATTATTAAGATAGAGGACAAACTATGAAATCTTTACTCTTGACTTGGCTTTTACTCTTCCAGTGTTGTTCCCCAAGGCACGTCCACAAAGCAGCCCCAGAAGCCCAAGTTCTACATTATCAATAAGTGATAGATTCTAAATTAGAATCTCAATTATTTCCCAAGGTATGATTTATGCTATGTATTACAACATAATAAACACAATATGATATGGTACAAGAAAATGTAATGTGATATATGATGTAATATGGTTTATGTTATAATGATATATTATAAAATATAATATAACAGCTGAATATGATATAACATGACAATAATATATCATGGCATAACAGAAACTAAATGGTGGTACTTAAGGTCTTTTTGAGTACAGTTATTTACATTGTAGCCGCTACAGCATTGTTTTCAATGTCTCCTTTTGATCCATGCCTCTTACTCTGCAATTCAAAAAGAAAATCAAACCACTAGCAAGTGGTTTGTTTTGTCATAGCAACTCACAATATTTACCTATATATGTATATATGTGTGTATGTGTATATGTGAGTATATATGTGTGTGTGTGTGTATATATATGTATATGCGTGTGTGTGTATGTTTGTATGTGTCTGTATGTATTCCTCTTCTTCCTCAGAACTCTAGTGCATAATTCCTGTCTGGATAATCTAAAACCCTCCATCTTTTCTCTAGTAAATAGCTAAGCATTATTTTCATTGGAGCAATAAAAATTGATTAGTCATTAGGGAGTGGTTATTATCCTAGTCCACTGTCAGATAGCTAGTACATGAGAGCACTCAACAGTTGGAATTTGAACCCTAGTCCACTGACTACAAATTGTCTCTTTTCTGCTATACCATAGTTTATATTTCATAAAATCAGAAACCAAAACACAGAAAGATGAAATGTGTTGCCAATGGTCACAGGACTAGTAAGTGTCAGAACCAGGATGAGAGTTGTTTTCAAGCAGCAGTTTTCAAACTGTTTGGTATGAAGAGTCTTTTATATTAAAAAATTATTGAGAACTCCAAAGAAATATGGTTATATGGGTTACATATTAGATATTTACAATATTAGAAATTAGAATGGATAATTTTAGCATTTATTTATTTGAAAAAACAATTACCTGCTAACATAACAATGTTTTCAAAAATAAATGAGAAAAGTGGTATTGTTTTACATGTTTTCATGTATCTGGATTAATTGAAGAAAACTGAATTCTCATATAGCTTCTTTATTTAAATTGTGGCAATATGTTGATTTGATTGAAACATATGAAGAAAATCTAGCCTCACACAGATATGTGATTAGAAAAGGGAGGAGTGTTTTAACAGACAATGTCTTATTATTACTTTAAAAATAGTTCTGATTTCACAGACACACTGAAAGAGTCTAGGGGATGCCCAGGGATATTTTGACAAAACTTTGAGAACCACTGTTTTAAAGTATTTGAATAGCTGTCACAGGAAAGAGTGGTACACACTGTAGAACTACAAGAACTGAGCAGACATTATTTGTGTAGTCATTTGGCAGGTGACAGCAAGGGACCACAGTATAAAGAGCTGTTACTTTTTTTGAGGGGAAGGAATTTTCTTTGGGAAGGCAGCTCAAGGGATGGCTCTTTTAAGGGATGCAGTGTGTCCCCTATGTTAGTGTGATACATGAAAGTTTTATGTTATGTCTCTTTAAAAAATCTGCCTCTAAGTCAGCCAGTTCTGACCTCCTTTAAACTATTGCTTATTCAAAAGTTATTTTTGCAACTGCCATTCCTGTCAGACAGGTTTGATTATATTGATAGCAACTGTTCAAAATTTATTTATATATATTTTCTGCTCATTTAAAATATAACAAAATACTGTAAATTTTTTTTTAAAAAATGGCTTTTCTTCTTACTCTGCTATATAGACCAAGCCTTTAATCTGTCTAAAGATTATACCCAAGATTTCCTGTACATAAACCTCCTAGTCCATTCTAATCAAGTTTAATTGTTGGCTTTTATAAAATATCTCTGTCCTCAGGCGCTGGCTTAAAAACTGAAGGAAAACAAAACCATGTAACTCCACAAACATCATAGAGTTTTGTAGTGTCATTCCTGGTAAATTTATCCTCAACTAAGATAATTCAAACAAAATCCTAAGGAAGTAACTTCACTGTACTTCCCGTCTTCCAAACATTAAAGTAGAACAATAACATGGACAAACTCAACCCCAAATGTTGCATCCATGAATCATTCATATTAAATTTTCTCTGTTTACTATTTCAAGGATCATCCCCAAAAGTTATCAATTGTAGAGTGCCATCTTGACTAATAGGGTCAACTTTCTGGGTTACTGTTAGTTGCATTAATGTTTTAGTGAAAACTTTCATGATCCCTTGGAATAAAATTTTGATGAGTCCAGTGTCTCATTGTGGCATATCAGTGGAACTACAACTAAGGTAGGATTTTGCACAAAAGATGAAGAAATTGAAAGGGTGATGATAGATCTTGCTCTTCTCAGTGGGGAGAAACAGCTAAGTTTCCATCCCACTTGGCAGAATGATTAACAAAAGTGGCAATAAACAAGTGTATTTACCTTATTCTTGGAGTTCTGAATTGTCCTCTTCTTTTATCTTTCCATACGTTCCCTGAAAGTAACCTTTGCTACATCACATCTCTGCCCACCAAAGCCAAGTTCCAAGCTCTCAGGTTCTACCCTTTGAAACCTTGTGTCCTGAGGTTTAAGGTATTTTTCTAATGTATCTCCTTCCTCTCAATATCTCTAAGGCATTTTGTGGTGCTTCCCTTGCCTAGCACAGCGTCTAGCTCATAGTAGTTAATATATAAACCCTGATTCCCTTCCTTCCCATTCATACCATGTGAGTTGTTTTAGCTAGGGTTCAGCATCTCATTGTTATTTCCCAACAGTTGTTTCTTGGGCAACACTGTATAATTATATTCAAGAAATCTTAATTGAATTGTTGGAGCTTAAAGGAATCTTAGAGGGCATTTAGTCTGATCCACTCAATTTACAAATAAAAATTTTTGAATCCAAGAGTAGTGAGGTGATTTACTCAAGAACGAAAAGATATTTAAGCTGGAGGGGGTAATTAAAACTGTCACCTACTGCAGACAGCTAAAGGAAAAAAAGGAAGATTGCTTTGGCAGTCAGAGAAACAAAACAGTCTTGGGATTAGTAATCCATCACCTTGGATGGAGTGGGAGCAGTTAAAGATAATTTGATAGTGTAGATTAGATTCATAGAGTTAGTGGTGGATCTAGAATTAAAACCAGTACTCCAAGATGCTTGTTCAGTGCTCTCCACTATACCAGTTACCTCTACTCACAGAAGCATAAGATCCATAAGAAACTGAAACTGAGAGAAGTAACTTGCGCATGTTCATATAGCAGGTAATTGCAAAGCTAGAGGTCAAGCCTGAGTCCTGCAACCCAATGCTCTGTTGTTTATACTACACTGTCTCCATCATAACAAGATGATTCCAAATATACAGTCACATTGATGATAGCATTGTCAGACAGTGCTGCTCAAGTAGGAACTAGTAAGTGTTAGTAAGCCACAGTGACATACTAGAGGCTCATTTTAAGTGGGAAAGTATCAAAACTTTGTACCTCAGAAGTGTTTTGGCTTTCATTATAGTATTATAGAAATGAACAATTCAGTTGTGTTGAAAAATAAAACTCTCATGAAAAATAACTCTTTATTCACTGTCCTCACATGTGGTCAATGACTACATAAATCATGAAACTCAGAGGTCTTTTTTGTAATAAGGGGAGTCATTTTTTGTAGCCCTCATTCATCTTCTATCTTTAGTTACATAACACTACTAGTCACCTTATGATTCCAAGTTATTCCATGGCATCTGATAATTTGGATTAACCTAGTTCTCCTATATCCTCTTGGCTGATTTTTCTCTTTGTAACATTTGGAAGCACTCTCTCTCTCTCTCTCTCTCTCTCTCTCTCTCTTTCACACACACACACACGTGTATCTGTGTATATATAAATATGTATGTACATGTGTGCATACATGTATGTATATGTACATGTACATATACATATGCATATACACATCTCCTAAAAAGCTACCACAGGCCATGTGTTGTGTCACATACCTATAATCCCAGCATCATGGGAGGCTAAGATTGATGGATTTCTTGAGCTTCAAGTGAGCTGCAACAAGTCTTGATGTCCTTGTTATATTCAGCATATTCAGATGTCAGTAGGAAGAAAGGATAAACACAGAGACCATTCAAGGCGGCATTAATAGAACATATATATGTAGAAGAGATAGACATCTGAGGTTGCAAAGCCATCATTGTTTTCTGGTGATGTCATCATGTTATTAACCTTTATTCTGGGCTTGTTGCTGTGGTATCTCATCTCTAGCATACCCTGAGTGGTCTCACATTACATGAAGCAGAACATAATACAGTGGAGTTAACACCGATATCAACAATATAAGCTAAACTCTCTTCCCTCACCTCTATCAAATCATTCCTGCTTGTATGCCTTTGGTTAAGTCATATAACTTTCCTGGTTCTCAGTTTTCTTATCCATAAAAATAAGGAGCTTAGACTAGATAGCCTCTGAGATACTTTCTAGCCCAAAATATATGATTCTAGCATCCAAGGATCTTTATAGCTTCCTGTCATTCCCCACACACCTCCCAGATGGTCATCATAAGAACCATCTGCCTATAGATGCTCAATTGGAGTTTTTGATTCAGTGTCACTTCTTCCAGAGAGGAAACCAGATTCTCTCATATTGTTTCCTTCTTATTTTATAACCCATGGACTTTTAGTGAGGAAGGCCCTCCCATGCCCTGTCATCAAACTGGGAAAATTCAAGCTTCTTTCCAGAGGTTAAAAACAAAACTAAACAAAACAAAAGACAAGGTCTTAACTATAAGCTATATTCTCTTTAGAAATATAGAGTCCTCAGGCACTTAAATGAGTGTGTGTGTGTGTGTGTGTATGCATGTTCATGTGTGTATTATGTTTGTTTTGTTTTGTTCTACTCCTCTAAGTATCCCTTTCCCAGTCTAAAGTAAGAAAGTCCCCTTTAATTCTCATTATTTTCTCTTCCTTAGTATTCATTCTTCCTCCAACTGTTTCTAGGAACTCTATTATATTTTCTCCATTTCTCTCTAATACTTTTTTTTTCAAATTATGATTTTTTCCTTCTGCTATAAAAACAGTATTATGTTCCTTCAGTTGTTACTTTAATCTGTTTAAGCAGCCCTATTCATACTGCTCTTTTCCCTTCTCCTCTAATACCCTCTTCTTGTTTGTTACTACTTTCTTTTTGTAATTTAATTTTTAGAATTTTTTTTCTCTCCTGATTTTATGTAGTTATGACTCCCCAGATTATTCTACTTTGGAAGCACTGAAAATTTCCAAAATCTCAGAACTAGTTCTGAAAAAAAGCTTGAAGAAGCTTGGGAGAATGGCCCTCCCCTAATCCTCAAGACTAGTAACAGACCGCAACTTAAACATGAATTCAAAGTCAAGAAATAGGCTGGAAAACTTGCAAACTAACTAGAACAAAAAAAAAAACTAACCAGATTTTTTTTCAAAATACCAAGGTAACAGGGAAGATCAAGAAACAAAGTTGGAGGAAGCCAATTAAGTCAAAAAGCTACAAGTTAATTCTCGAAGGAGAAAAATGGTCAATTAAAAAGAAGCCTAAGTAGAATTCCTGGAAGATCAAAAATAATTTTCAAAATAAAATAAAGCTGGTATATAAAAATATTAGGTAATTAAATGAGAGCAAGGTAAGTAAATTGTTAAAAGACACTTAAGAGCTTGGTAAAAGAAGCACAAAAATGCTGAATAATGCCCTAAAAACAGAAATGGCCATATGGAAAAAGAGGTATAAAACTTCACTGATGAAAATAACTCCTCAAAGATAAGAATCAACCAAAAGGAAAAAAAAGAGGTTAAAAAAGAAAGCTCACTGAAGAAAATAATTCCCTAAAATTTGCAATGGACAAGTGGAAGCTAATGACTACCTGAGACATCATGAAGTAATAAAACAAAGTCAAATGACTAAAAAAAATAGAAGAAAATGTGAAATACCTCACCAAGAAAAAAAAAAAAACTAAACTGGAAAATAAATCCATGAATGATAATTTAAAGCAGTTTAGAAGAAATTGGAATAAGCCAAAATTTAATACCATTATACCAAGTTATGGTTAAAATGGATAAATGACATAGACATGAATGTTAATAACATAAGTAAATTAGGGGAGCATGAAAAATCTGTGTGTCAGATCTATGTAAGGTAGGAGATGACAAATACAGAAAGGTATGCAGAAAAAATTGGGTTACTGTTGCAACTGTAGTGGACTTGTCACAGGTCACAGGTCACACCATTCTGGAGAACAATTTGGAACTCTGCCCAAAGAGTTATCAAACTCTACATAGCCTTTGAACCAACAAAACACACTAGTTTTGTATCCCAAAGAGATTAAAGAAAAGAGAAAAGGATTTATTTGTACAACAATGTTTATTGTAGCTCACTTTGTGGCAACAAACAATTGGAAATTGAGAGCATGTCCATCAACTAGGGTATGGTTGAACAAATCCTATTATATGATTGTGATGAAATACCATTGTGCTAAAAAAATGATGAGTAATATAGTTCCAGAAAAACTGGATTAGTGTTATATTAACTGACACAAATTGAAGTGAACAGAACCAGGAGAACATTACAGTAACAGTAATAATAATAGAATGCTCAAGTGTGAAAGACTTAGCTACCATGATCAAGACTGATGCAAGACAATTGCAAACAACCTGTGGTAAAAAATGTTATCCAATTCCAGAGATAAAATTGCAAAAAACTGACTGCAGATTGAAGCATTTTTTTAACTTTCATTAAAAGAATGTTATAAATAATAATTTTTAAAAAATAAAGAAAATCTTATTTGTTGTGCATCGTTCTGAAAAAAAAAATCTCTCTCTCTCTCTTCTTATCCATCCTCTATTTTCTGTCTACTCATTCTTTGATTCATGACCTCAATAATTATTTGGTCTATATCTTTTCTTTTTATTCCTCATATAATTAAAAACTTCCAAGATATCCTTTCCGGGCTTGCCTCTCTAGGTGTTTTCTTCCACTGCTTTGGGGTTTGTCCCATGGATTCCCCTTTTCCATTGTGCCTCATTGTCAAAATAATGCCAGTTATTGCAGATGCCATAGAGAACACTGCCCCATGGTAGGGTCCTTCCTCCACCAAATCCATGCAAATTATGCAGCTTATAACTCACATATCCCCTCCCCTAGTGACTTTTTATTCCACATTTTACTGGAATCTTATCCTTGCCTTCATACTTTCTCCCTCTTTCAGGTGTCCCTAATAGTTCTACAGCTTATCACTCACATACCCTCCCCCCCATGAAGAATAAATACACTTTTCAGCCATCAAGTCCCTAAGGTCACAGCTAATGTAAGGTCCCCACCTCCTTTCACATACCATCTTTCTTCATTTATAGGAGCATTCCACATAGGAATCTCCTTTCACTACCAAAGTACAATCATCTTTCTTTCCCTCTTTTTCAATTCTTCCCCTCTCCTCCTCATTTATTCCCCTGGACATTCTTATTTTTCCGATACCACAGAATTCAGCCTCCCCTCACTGTTAGTGCTTTGATTTGACACTGGTACATCATACTTTTCTCTTTGTTCCCTCTCTCCCTTCCATGTACCTTTCCATGTTATAATGTAATAAAAAATTAACTCTAGGAAGGGTATTGTCAAGTTCTGTCCATAATGCCACATTGTTAGCTCTGTCAGATTTCCACTTTCACCACTGTCACTTTGCATACATTTAGAAAGAAATCTCTTACTGATGTTTCTGTTTTCATTATTTCTATTGCTGTCCTTGCATACTGCATTTATCACTAGTCTTGAATATCTATTGGTTTGGTGTTCAAGAAGAGAATAAAATCTTCAATTCTGTTTTTCTTTTTAAAAGTGTTTCTTACTCTTGTTGTTGAATACTCATCTTTTTCAAGTATGGAAAACCTCAGATTTAAACATTAAGTCACCCCGGGCTGCATCCTTAGTTCCATTGCTCTTTGGAGCACATTATTTCATTCTTTCCTATATTTTCAAGTAGGTGTGACATAGTCTTGCATTATTCAAAAGTTCTTTTATTTTTAATTGAAAGTCTTTCTCCAGACCAGTTTTCTAACTTATTGTTTCTTAATTGAACTATTAAATTTAATCACTATGAATCTTAAATTTTGCAGTCTTCTTTTTTCCTCAAGGAGATCTGTGAATTCTTCAAATTAGAATTTCATTTTTTTTACATTTAGAAGTTTTAGAAATTTACATTCTATTATTTCCTTCATGATAGCATTAAGCTTTGTTGTCACATTATATTCTTCGGGGAGAGCTATGATACTTAGGTTGTCTCTACACATCCTGTGTTCAACATCAACATGTATTACTTGGATAGGGATCACATTTTCTTTTAATGTCATTCTTTTAGAATTTTCTTCTTTTAGATTATCCTTTATTTCTGTTTATTTACATTCCCAATCTATTGTTTTTTACTTTTTTGTTTTGTTTTTTTGATGAGTCCAAACATTGCGTATTACAGTTTTTCTCTTATCCTGTATATGTGTGTGTATATATATGCATATATACACATATGTGTGTATGTGTATATGTATATATATACATATATAGCATATAGTAATATATATATATATATAAATATATGAAATATATATGAAATTCATCTCTCATTATACTCACTTCTCTATTGAACCACTAAAGAGCAGCATGTTGTACTTCCAGGTTGTCCTTAAATTCCCCAAAGTAGTAATTGAAAGTGAGGCCATAAGAAAATAAGTGAAAGTAAGGCCATTGATGGAAAATGCAGCCAGGGATGCTCTTATATTAAAAGACAGGCAGATCTCAATGAGAGACAGAAGATAGAAGGAATGGAAAAAGAAAAAGTCTGAAATGAAGCCAACTTTGTTGCCTTAGCAATTGGCATTCCAGAGGGCAGATTAGAAAGGGTAAGTAGCTCTAGGGTAGGAAATTGGGATGGTAGTTGTTGGGAATAAGGAATCAAGCAGTGGAAGTTGAGGAGTTGGGTTTGCATTATGACAAAGAGTGGTTTAGAATCATTAGAATGGGAAAGGTATGGCCAGGCAGGAGTCTGACATGGAATGAGTGGAATGTTGCTCTTTCCTCATCATAGTAGCATGGGACTAGATTCATTCTCTTTCAAGAGAAGATAGATATTCGACAGGAGATGTGTGAGGTACCATGGTAAGGAACTATCCTCTCCAATTTAGCCATTTCTCATGTGCTTAAAATACCCTTAAACTAAAAGATTGCAGTAGTCTGCAGGACAATAGCCTGTATTTTAAAGAGAAATATAGGAAGAATGATTTTTTTGGCAAGGGAATGAAAGATGTATTTTCCATAAAAGCTGCCCCTTTCTTTCAAGTTTCATGGATGCTTTTCCAATAGTGACAGAGAAGCCACCAATGAATTTCTAGGCAACTTTGTTGGAATTTCCCTACAGATTTGAAGATAAATCCCAAATACTCCAAAGCTACAACCCAGTCAATCAAGGAACACTTATTTAGATCTTACTTTGTGCCAGGTACTGTGATAAGCACTAGCAGAGATAAGCATGAAAGATATGTGAGTAGACTGAAGGAATGAATATTTTTCTTTGATAAGGACAAACTACAGTCTAAATATAGAAGTTTTGGTCAAAATGTTTTGATAATGCAAAGTAGACAAATGGCACACAGATGTGTGTGTGTGTGTGTTCATGCACACACACATGCATGTATATCTATGTGCTATGGCAAAAGGGAGAAGTGTAATACACAAAGGGAGTGAAGATAACATCCTCTAAAATGGTTGTCATTTGGAGGAAGGAAGATAAATGGAGCACATTAACATTGACCTAATACTATGATTTCTAAAAGTAAAGGATCCTTTATCAATGCTGCCATTCTTTAAAATGAAAGGTAAGCCTAATTCATTATTGTAGTGTAGTACCATAATATAGATTGGCTCATGTCCCTGAGGTTAACGCTACACCACAGATGTTTCAGGGATTTATTTATTTAGATCAATATAATCTGGGATCTGACCAAGGGGATTTCAACCTTTGGGTTGCTCAGCAGAAAGGTAATGACTACCAAACTATTGTGGGAAGAACAGGCAGTATTCAGGACAATTGTCGCTTGGTAATTAATCTTTCTTCTTCTTCCTATTCTCCAAGAAAAATATTGGGCTAGAAACTAGGTAGCATTGTGGGTAGAATTCTGGTTTAGTAGATAGGAAGATCTGAATTTAAATCTACCCTCAGACACTTCCTAGTTATAGGATCTTAGACAATTCACTTAATTTCTCTCAACTTCAGATTTCTCATGTGTAAAATAGGGATTTTAATGCCTACTCCCCAGGTTTGTAGTAAGGATAAAATGCAAAAATATTTGTAAAACACTTAGCAAATCTTAAAGTGTTATATGAATGCTAGCCATTTTTTGTTGATAATCTTTGCATATAATATGTTATATATACATATGTATATAAGTTTTAAATCATGTATGTATATGTACACATACATATATATGCACAAAGATATTTATAGTCTAGGGATACTGTAATGTTAAAAGTTAACTTTCCTTGATATTTCTAAAAGAGAAAGAAACTTGATACTCTCCTTCAACTTAGTAGCCACCCCCATCAAATGCTGGCTGCAGGGGAAAAAAAGAATCATATGTATGTATCAAGAATCCAGCTAGCAGCTTCTGTTGGGGTGTAAGATCCACCAACAACCAGCACCCAGAAAGCTGCCAACACAGGTCCTTTTGATCTGCTTTACTTAAGGAAAGGAACGTTAAGGGGTTAACAATCTTACTTTAATCCAGCATACAAATAACATCCACCTAGTTCAGGGGGAAAAGCCAGCACCCTGAATTACAGACCAAACACAATTCATAGTTATCAATATCTAGGTGTACAGCCAGGGAGCTCATTAGAACGGCTGGCCCAGAGTCACATGCCACTCCTTCTGTGGCTCAGAGCTCTGAGAGAGAACGCTAACCTCTGAGCTTATATATCCTGTTCAGGGCCTGGAGACCTCACTCAGGCTGGGTGTGGAGAAGTTCCCCACCCCCAATACCACATCAGACACAAATCAATGGCTCCCAATTGTCACAGTGCTGAGAAATGCAAAAATATCCCACTTTATCTGCCCCATATAAACAAAGGCCAGAATCATTACAGGTCAACAGCAAAAAGTCACACCTTAATTACTATTACAATGTACTATGCCCTCACATTTATCAGAGCAAAAAATGAAAGCGAATTTGGGAAATTAATAACAAAGAAGAGCAGGGATACTTAGCCGGTGGTCTGTGAATATTAAAAAAACAAATTGATGTTGATTTCAATACAAATGTTTTTTTAATTAATAATTTATTCTATACTTAAGTACACAATGAGAAAAGGAAAAGAAACATACAAAAACACAAAATATTAAACTTTTTTCTTTTTTATTACATATAATTTTAATTGCATCTTGATCTGCTTTTTCACAAGAGTTTGAATTACAAATTTTCTCCCCATTTCTACCCTCCTGCCCACTCCAAGATGACATTTATTCTCATTGCCCTGTTCCCCAGTCAGCCCACCCTTCTGTCACCCCACTCCCCTAAATCCCCTTTTCCCTTAATTTCTTGTAGGGCAAGATAGATTTCCATGCCACATTGCCTGTATATCTTATTTCCCATTTGCATGAAAAAACTTATTTTTTGAAGATCTGCTTTTAAAACTTGGAGTTCCAAATTCTCTCCCCTCTTCTCTCTCCACTCACCCCCCCCTAAGAAGGCAAGCAATTCAACATAAGCTACATGTATATCATTATGCAAAACCCTTCCACAATACCCATGTTGTGAAAGACTAACTCCATTTTGCTCCTAACTATCCTATCCCTCTTTATTCAATTTTCTCCCTTGACCCTGTCTCTTTCTAGAGTGTTTGGTTTTGATTACTTCCTCCCCCTATCTGCCCTCCCTTCTATCATCCCCCCTTTTTCCCCTTTCCTCCTTCTTTCCAGTGGGGTAAGATAGCCAGTTGAGTGTATAGGTTATTCCCTCCTCAGGTCAATTCCAATGAGAGCAAGATTCACTCATTCCCCCTCACCTGCCCCCTCTTCCTTTCCTATAGAACTGCTTTTTCTTGCCACCTTTATGTGAGATAATTTACCCCATTCTATCTCTCCCTTTCTCCCTCCCTCAATATATTCCTCTCTCATCCCTTAATTTGATTTTATATTTTTAGATATCATCCCTTCATATTCAACTCACCCAGTGCCCTCTGTCTATATGTATGTATGTATGTATGTATATTCCCTTCGGCTTCCCTAATACTGAGGTCTTATGAATTACACACATCATCTTTCCATGTAGGAATGTAAGCAAAACAATTCAACTTCAGTAAGTCCCTTATGATTTCTCTTTCTTGATTACATTTTCATGCTTCTTTTGATTCTTGGGTTTGAAAGTCAAATTTTCTATTCAGCTCTGGTCTTTTCACTGAGAAAGCTTGATGGTCCTGACTTTATTGAAAATCCATATTTTGCCTTGGAGCAATACCCAGTTTTCCTGGGTAGGTGATTCTTGGTTTTAATCTTAGCTCCATTGACCTCAGGAATATGATATTCCAAGCCCTTCAATCCCTTAATGTAGAAGCTGCTAGATCTTGCGTTATCCTGCTTATGTTTCCACAATACTCAAATTGTTTCTTTCTGGCTGCTTGCAGTATTTTCTCCTTAACCTAGGAGCTCTGGAATTTGGCAACAATATTCCTAGGAGTTTTATTTTGGGGATCATTTTTTTCAGGAGGAGATCGGTGTATTCTTTCAATTTCTATTTTACCCTCTGGTTCTAGAATATCAAGGCATTTTTCCTTGATAATTTCTCAAAAGATGATATCTAGACTCTTCTTTTTGATCATGGCTTTCAGGTAGTCCAATAATTTTTAAATTATGTCTTCTGGATCTATTTTCCAGGTCAGTGGTTTTTCCAACTAGATATTTCATATTGTCTTCCATTTTTTCATTCCTTTGGTTCTGTTTTATAATATCTTGATTTCTCATAAAGTCACTAGCTTCCATTTGCTCCAATCTAATTTTTAAGGTAGTAATTTCCTCAGTGGTTTTTTGGATCTCCTTTTCCGTTTGGCCAAGAACTGCCAGCCCAGACTGCGACTCAGATCTAAGCAGGCTCTGCACTCCCACTCTGATCCACCACTTAATTCCTCCCACCAGGTGGGCCTGGGGCTGCAAGCAACTGCAGCTGTAATAATCAGAGCTGCAACACCTCTGTTGCCCCTGGGGAGTTGGCCTAACCTCAAACTCCTTTCACTCTGTCCCCACAGTATTTCCCACAGTATTCTCTGTTGTCTTTGGTATTTATGGGTTGAGAATACTGGTAACTGCCACAGCTCACTGATTCAGGGTGCTAGGGCTTGTTCTGCCCATCTCCCTATTTGGTTGGTTCAGGCGAGGCCACACTGGGCTCTGCTCCTCTCAGCTCCCTGCTCTGTGTGATAGACCTTACCCAGTGTCAGTCCAGGTTGTCCTGGGCTGGGCACCTGCTTCCCTCTGCTATTTTGTGGGTTCTGCAGTTCTAAAATTTGTTCAGAGCCATTTTAATAGGTGTTTGGAGGGTCTTGGGGGAGAGCTTTCAGCAAGTCCCTCCTTTCCAGCCACCATCTTGGCTCAGCCCCAGAAATATTAAACTTTAAAAACGATATAACAAAAGAAAAAAAATATGTCCAAGTGCACAGCAAAATTTAAGAGAGAATTCAAAATAAACAGCAACAAATTTTCATTACAAGGTGGATCATGGATTTTTTTTTTATTTCTACCTTTACCTCTTCTTCTAACACTTCATGACAATTTTCTTTAATTACTTCTTGTATTATTGTATCAAAATTCTTTTATTCATCATAGCCTTCTGGTTGTCTGATTATTCTTATATTTTTCTCTTCTTGATCTCTTCTGCAGATCAGCTGTTTTTCTTATGAGTTGTACCACTTTGTTTTCTAATGTTTCATGCTTTATATTTTGTTTCATTTATTCTTGGACTCATAACTTCACTGACTTCCCCTTGATCAATTCTAATTTTTAAGGAATTGCTTTCTTCCTTAGGATTCTGGATCTCCTTTTCTACTTGGTTGACTTGCTTTTCATAACCTTCTCTTTTTCTTGGATTGTTCTTATTATTTTTTAAAAATTTTCCCTTCCCTGGCCCCCCTGCCCCGTCGCCGCTGCCTGCCACAGCCAGCCCCTCTCCCCGCCTTCCCCAGCACTCCCTTTCCTCCTCTCCTCCCTACGGCCCGGAATCGCCGCATCCTAGCTCCCTCCACCTTCCCCTCCTCCCCTCCCTGTCGTCCCTCTCCCCCATCCCAGTCCTCGCCCCAGGGTCCGCCGCCGCCCGTCTCACACAATGGCTCTGAAGAGAATCCACAAGGAGTTGAATGACCTGGCACGTGACCCCCCAGCTCAGTGTTCAGCAGGTCCTGTTGGAGATGACATGTTCCATTGGCAAACTACAATAATGGGGCCAAATGATAGTCCCTATCA
This sequence comes from Trichosurus vulpecula, assembly GCF_011100635.1. Lineage (NCBI taxonomy): Eukaryota > Metazoa > Chordata > Mammalia > Diprotodontia > Phalangeridae > Trichosurus > Trichosurus vulpecula. Next base: position 352,872,246 of record NC_050576.1, on the reverse strand, counting down.
GGGTGGAGTATTTTTCTTGACAATTCATTTCCCAACAGATTATCCCTTCAAACCACCTAAGGTTGCATTTACAACAAGAATTTACCATCCAAATATTAACAGTAATGGCAGCATTTGTCTTGATATTCTACGGTCACAGTGGTCACCAGCACTAACTATTTCAAAAGTACTCTTGTCCATCTGTTCTCTGTTGTGTGATTCCGATCCAGATGATCCTTTAGTGCCTGAGATTGCATGGATCTACAAAACAGGTAGAGAAAAGTACAACAGAATAGCTTGGGAATGGACTCAGAAGTATGCGATGTAATTAAAGAAATTACTGGATAACCTCTACAAATAAAGATAGGGGAACTCTGAAAGAGAAAAAAAAATTTTCCTCAGTCTCTTTCATTTGATTTTTAAAGCATTTTTTGAGTTGTTCTATGAATTCTTTTTGATCAGGTTACCATTTGACATTACTCTTTGGGGTAGGAAAGGCCTTTTGTGTTCCATTATTCTCCTCTGAAGATGAACCTTAGTTTTCTCTATTCCCATTACTATCTATGTTTGGATTCCTTTGCCTAATCTTTTTTTTTTTTTTGTAGCAACTTATTTTTGGTAATCACCCGTAGTTCTGGGGTGTGGGGGATAATGCCTGTGACCTCAGATCCTCCATCAATTCTCCCCTTTAGCCTGCAATCAGAACCAAGAACTCCACCCTCCTGTAAGTTTTCATTGCCACCAGGGTCCTTGCCCCACTGCTTTTACACTCACCAAGTATGTGCTGGTTACTTCTCACTCAGACCCATGTCTGGGCAACACAGCTGGGCCTGGCATTCTTTCTCATCTGAGATTCCTGCAATCTTCCCTATCTCAGAAGCTGGACTCCTGACACAGTCTGAGTGGTAAGAGTTCCTATGTTGGGGGGCAGAGCCAAGATGGCAGCAGGAAAACAGGGACTTGCTTAAGCATTCACCCAGGTCCCTCCAAACACCTGTAAAAAATGACTCTGAACAAATCCTAGAACTATGGAACCCAAGAAATAGCAGAGGGAAGCAGGGCCCCAGCCAAGGATAACCTGGATGGTCACTGGGAAGGAAGGGTCTGTCAGATGGACCTGGGAGTGGAGTGGAACACAGCCCAGCATGGGTTGTGCCAGGACCAAACAGACAGGAAGCTGAGCTGAACAGGCAGCAGGGCCCTGAATCAGTGAGCTGTGACAGTTACCAGACATCTCAACCCCAAAATGACAAAGAAAACAGAGAAGGTTAGTGGGAAAAACTGCTGGGTCTAGAGTGAAAGGAGTACACAGGTGGCCCCAATTCCTGGGGGCAGCAGAGGTGGTGCAGCTCTGTGGCTGCTTCCAGAACTCCAGCTGTGGTTGCTTCCAGCCCCAGGCCCACCTAGTGGGAGTAACTAAGTGGCAGATAAAAGCAGGAGTGCAGAGACTGCTTGGATCTGGGTGGCAGTCGAGGTTGGCGGTTCTTGGGGGAGGAGGAGCACTGGTGTGGCAGAGCTTGCTGTGTAGAGGTAGCTCTGAAAACAGCAGCACAGACCCTAAAACTTGAGACAAAGCATTCTCTACACTACAAGCAGTCATACACTAACAAAAAGCTAAAGGGTCAAGTAGTTGGCTGGGAACATGAACAGCCAGCGAAAACGGACTCAGATTCAGACTCAGACTTTAAAATCTTTTTGGTGGCAAAGAACATCAAAACATACAGCCAGAAGAAGTCAACAAAGTCAAACAGCCTACATAAAAAGCTTCCAAGAAACATGTGAACTGGCCTCAGGCCACAGAAGAGCCCAAAAAGGATTTGTAAAAGCAAATAAGACAAGTAGAGGATAAATTGGGAAGAGAAATGAGAGCGATGTAAGAAAACCATGAAAAACAAGTCAATGACTTGCTAAAGGAGATCCAAAAATATACTGAAGAAAATACCACCTTAAAAATTAGATTGGAGCAAGTGGAAGTTAGTGACTTTATGAGAAATCAAGATATTATAAAACAGCCAAAGGAATGAAAAAATGTAAGACAATGTTAAATATCTCATTGGAAAAACCACTGACCTGGAAAATAGATCCAGGAGAGATAATTTAACAATTATTGGACTACCTGAAAGCCATGATCAAAAAAAGAGCCTAGATATCATTTTTCAAGAAATTATCCAGGAAAACTGCCCTGATATTCTAGAGGCAGAGGGTAAAATAGAAACTGAAGTAAACCACCAATTGCCTCTCAAAAAAGATCCCCAAAAGAAAACTCCTAGGAATATTGTCACCAAATTCCAGAGTTCCCAGGTCAAGGAGAAAATACTGCAAGCAGCCAGAAAGAAACAATTTGAATATTGTGGAAACACAATCAGGATAATACAAGATCTAGCAGCTTCTACATTAAGGGATGGAAGGGCTTCAATATGATATTCCAGAGGTCAAATGAGCTAGGATTAAAACCAAGAATCACCTACCCAGCAAAACTGACTATCATGCTCCAAGGCAAAATATGGATTTTCAATAAAATAGAGAACTTTCAAGCTTTCTCAGTGAAAAGAACAGAGCTGAATAGGAAATTTGACTTTCAAACCCAAGAATCAAGAGAAGCATGAAAAAAGTGAACAAGAAAGAGAAATCACAAGGGACTTACTAAAGTGGAAGTTTTTTGTTTACATTCCTACATGGAAAGATGATGTGTGTAATTCATGAGACCTTTCTCAGTATTAGGGCAGTTGAAGGGAATATACATATATATAGACAGAGGGCACAGGGTAAGTTGAATATGAACGGATGATATCTTAAAAAATAAAATAAAGTTAAGGGATGAGAGAGGAATATGTTGAGAGAAGGAGAAAGGGAGAGATAGAATGGGGTAAATTATCTCACATAAAAGTGGCAAGAAAATGCAGTTCTATTGGAAGGGAGGAGGGGGCAGGTGAGGGGGAATGAGTGAATCTTTCATCAGATTTGACTAGAGGAGGGAATAAGCTACACACTCGATTGCATCTCCTACCCCACAGGAAAGTATGAGCAAGGAGATAAAAAAGAGGGGATGATAGAAGGGAAGGCAGATTAGGGGAGGAAGTAATCAAAAGGAAACATTTTGAAAAGTGACAGAGTCAAGGGAGAAAATTGAATAAAAGGGGACAGGATAGGATGGAGTGAAATATAGTTAATCTTTTACAACATGAGTATTGTGGAAGTGTTTTACATAATGGTACACTTGTGGCCTATGTTGAATTGCTTACTTTCTTAGGGAGGGTGTGCGGGGAGGGAAGAGGGTAGAGAATTTGGAACTCAAAATTTTAAAAGCAGATGCTCAAAAAAATTGTTTTTGCATGCAACTGGAAAATAAGATACATGCAATGGGGAATAGAAATCTATCTTGCTCTAAAAGAAAGTAAAGGGAAAGGGGATGGAGGGGAAGTGGGGTTTTAGAAGGGAAGGCTGACTGGGGAAAGGGACAATCAGAATATATGCCATCTTGGAGTGAGGTGGGGGTAGAAATGGGAAGAAACTTTGTAACTCAAACTCTTGTGGAAATCAATGCTGAAAAAAAATATTAAATTATAAAATATGGAATTAAAAAAATAAAATAAAATAAAAGAATTCCTGTGTTGCTAGCTCAGGCCGGGCCCAACCCAGCTAGCCCTAGGGCTTGTACCTTTTTGATTCAATGGAATCATCCTGTAGGAGCTTATTCTTCCCAGGGACCAAACTTCAATCTTTGGATTTTTCTTCATGTCTTCTATGATTGTCCCAACAGGGCCACTGTCCTACTCCAACCCTTGTTTATTTTTAGCCCTTAAGCAGTATTTTTCTTATTTATGAAGGAAACCTAGAGAGCTTGGAATTTTCTGACCCACTCTGGCATTTGCATTTGTAAAGTTGCTTTTTTTTTTTAATCCAAGCACAGAACTTCACATTTATCCCTGATCAATTTTATTTTTCTCAATTTTCCCCACAATTTTTGCCTATCTATCTTTTTAATTTAGATCCAGATGTGGCTTCAGATATTAATGATACATCTTTTTTAACATCAAATTTAATATTTATTTTCCCCTATTACATGTAAAAACAATTTTTAACATCGATTTTTTTTAAACTGAGTTCCAAATTCTTTCCATTGCAACATGTATGTAACATTTTGGGGCTTTAAAATATTCAAGAGAAGAGAGAATAAAAAGTTCTAGATGTCCTGGGATGTATTTCCAGGTCACATAACAGTGTCCAGGACTCTAGAAGGTACAATGGAAAGATTCATGATAAATTTCATGAATTTTAGTGTGTAATAACAGCAAAATACTGAGACCCAGTTGTCCTATGTCATACTGGAAAGGTTATATATAGTAACTCTGTGCTTATCCAAGTAGTGTGAGAATAAATATCCACCTGGCAGCAGGGAAAAGTGACTATAGCAGCCACATCCACCTCTATTTAAATGGAAAAATGAGCAGGGGTGATATTCATGTTCTCAGACCAATATATATATATGTGTGTGTATATATATGTATATATGCACACATATGTACATGTACATATAAAGTATGTGTTTATATGTATATATACACATACATATATAATATACACATATATACATTTACATATATAAATATACATAATATGTACACATATACACAAAGATATATACATATATACATTCACTTACATACTTGATCTAGACTCAGAGTGAGACATTTTTGAGTTCTTATTGTGCCTCAGATAATTACTGGCTGTATTCAGTTTCCTTGTCTGTGAAATGAGGATATTAGGTAAAAAACCTTAAAGGTCCTTTTGAGATCTAAATCTATGATTTTACCTCATCATTTATGCTTACTTACTATTTTAATAAGGATTAAAATGAAAACATATTACTAATAGATTTTAAATTTTTCTTGACAAAAGTGTATTTTGAGTGGATGATATTCTCTACAAAGATAAAAAATATTCATGTTTCTATCAGATAATTAAATGTTAGAGATGAGAATTTAGAGATGAAAATAGACAATAGAGATGAGGGTAGTTAGAGATGAGAATACTTAGGAACCCACTAAGAGTGAGAAGATATTGATAGGAGAACTAAGGCTTAGAACATTTTAGGTGATATAATTATTACCATCAAATACAGATTATTCTATCCTTTATATTAACGAATTGAAAGGGAGTATACAATAGTGAATAGAGTGCTTGGAGTTCAGAAACCCTGGGTCCAAGTTTTGAAACTGACACATCCTACTTTTGAGACTATAGAAGAACCACATAATTTCCAAAACTTTAAGTTACAAAGGAATTGTCAAAGGATAGAAGCAGTTTCCTTATTAAGGGTTTTTCACATCAATGAAATCCTAGTTCTAGACCAAAATATGAAGATTATGGTAATGATGATGAGAATGAGGATAATGAGTATGAATAAGAATAAATAAAAGGTACACTAAGAATGAGAATCAGCAATTAGATTCAATATGCTTCTGGTTAACGAAGAACAATGGTCTTATACCCTTGGCAAGTTGATGTATAATAAACCACTCAAGGAGCTTTTATTGAGTGAATAATGAAGAAAATGAAGACAATTAAGAACCTCTTCTTTACCTCTCATTGGTTTAGTTGGTACTGTTTAATTTGCTTATTTTCTTGAAGGTGGCTAAGTGTGTTTATCTTTCTTCCTTCATGTACCTCAGCTCTAGCTCCCCTACCACCACCATTACCATTCTCGTCACCCAAGTGTAACCAAATAAGAAAACCCTTCCATACTAATTTATATTGTTAAAAAGAAAAAGTGGCAGATATAGGTAGCACTAGATCACCTGCAACCATAAACCTATCACTTTCTTATTACAGAATCTATTTGAAAACAAATTCAGGTTTGGGGAAACAATTTGGAATCTGTAATCTCTAGGTATTAACCAAGATATTGAGGAGGATGAAGGACTTATAATGAACATTTGGAATTTTGTCAGGTACTTAAAATAGTGCAAATTTTAACAATAAAATTATATATGTGCAGGTGAATGTGTATATTATATATGTATATAGATATGTGTGTATGTATATACATATTCACATATATGCATGCATATACAGTTGTTTGTATATTCACATAACTGTATAGATGATAACTTTTCTTTAATTATATTTGACTTGTCAGTAGGCTTAGTTTGAAGTTTTTTTAGTCCATGGTAGTAATGAATGTGTAAATGTATTTCACAAGCATAAAACAAATATTTAAATTAAAACAGCAAATAGCTTACATGGTCTACAATCAAAGAGATAGGGAAAAGAGGTACTTTCAAGAGAATTTTATCAGAGGCAGACACAGATTTTTCTGGGTGATTTAATGTCAGACCTGCCTAGAAGCAGAAAAATGACTGATATCTCTTCTAGTCCTGTGGTTGTGGATTTCCATTTTCTAAATAACCTTAGTGGTGCCATACCCCAGTGATGAAGAGATCTATTTTTTCAGGCTTTCATCCTGTCATAGTATTCTAAATTCTAAAATATAAATGTAGAAATGTCCAAGTCATCTCTAATAACAAAGACAAAGGTATGTAGAAATGAGAATTCAATTCTATCATAAGTACTTCATATTAACAACATATAATGCTCATGCAGCCTACGGAATATATCACCACACTAAATGTAATATTCCTTTTCCAATACAGAATTTTATACTTAAATCACTGTAATCCAAAAAGCTATCTCCTTAGCCTTTTTGTGTAGGCTTTTATTTGGTTCAGGTGAACATTTCATAACTATTTATATCCAGAAATTGATAATTCCTCTCAAATGTCTCCACCAAAAAAATTCTCCCATATTCCTGGGTTCATTGTGACATTCAATTTTCCACTAACAGAAGCCTTCCACTGCTAAAGCAGAGTCTCTAAGTCAAGACTTATTAAACATTTGTTATGTATTTGAACGCATTGACAGTACACTGAAAGCTATTATTCAGCCTTCTCTGAATAATGCTATTAAATGCCTAAAATAAAGTCACATAAGATTACAAAGGAAACACATATACATATATTTGTACTTATGAGTAAACATACATATGTATATACATAAATATGCACTTTCTTGTGAATTTACAAACTATTTGAACAGCCTGTATGGTGAGTCCTAATTTTTGAAAATATTAAAGGAATAAATCATAGTCCAAAGTTTATTCTCCAGAATACTTTCTGATTTCAGGGAATCAGAGAGTCACTAAATTTTTGCCTCCTTACCTGGAACTCCTTTTAAAAATCTATCTGAAATACAATCTTCCTACTTTGGTTTCTCATCATTATATGCAAGTTTCCCCAAGATTGTGAAAATTCTGCTAGAATAAGCTCTGAAAATAACTCCCAAATCAGAAAGGCTTCAACCTGGAGCCTATAATCAAAATACAACAACTAAATTCAGAGAATCTCTTCAATAGAATGTTTATAACTGAGTAATTACATTCTTCCTTCTACCTTCCTTTTTTCTTCCATTCCTGAAATTCATTAAGGTCATATGGTCAAAGAAGCTGTAACTTTCATTGGTAGAGAGCACCCATAACCCTATACTCAAAAAAACAAAATCAAGGATCCAGGGAGTATTGCATCTATCACTTTCAGACTGATTTAAGCTAAATGGCAGGCAAATTTGTTGATTGCCATTTTTCAATCAGATTCAGTCAGTAAGAAGAAGTTGGATTAACCACTTCTTACTGATGAGTGTTTGGCATTTACTGTGATGAGCAAAAACCCAAATAGAACTTAATGATTCATTGAATAATGCTTAAAGAAATACTCTGAGATAACTATTTGAAAAAGGATGATTGTATTTAAAAATAAATGAATAAGTAACACTCACTTATTGTAGAGTTGTGGTGTATTTTTTAATAAAATATTTTGACACAAGAGAAAGACTATATATATTTTTTAATCTGTTACCAAATCCTACTCAAAATTCTCCACAGTATTATCTGGCTCTCCAAATTTTGTGGCAAACTCACTTGTTTTAATCCCTTGAGGTGGACAAATTCCTCGAATTTAGTTATCCTCACTATTGTTAGCTTTTGCCAGCACAGAAGCTCACAAGGTATTAGTATCTGAATGCTTCTAATAAGACACTGAGGATAAATTAATGTTAACATCTGTCCAGCTTTATGGCAGTCATTAAAAGAGAAGTTAATTGTTGATCAGTTCCATTGTCCATTAAGGCTAATTTCAGACAGGTTTTACTATCAAGATAATCATGAGAAACATAGTCAGGGTATAATATTCCAGGTACTATATTAAAATAAAAAGCTGAAAATATGAGCATTATCAAATACGCAATTGTTTTCTGATCATCGATGTAATTCACTTTCAGTGAAAATATTTTTAATGTCTTGGACATTCTTCTATTTTCTATTTTTCATTTTCTTTACCCAAAAAGTGTTTTTCTTTTATTGGTTTTGTATTTGGAAGCATAATATACTTCCAGTGAAAACCAGTTCCTATGACTTATTGAAATGTGAATAGTACTCAGGCTTTCCAAAGGCCATGCTATTAGTGCATACTTTCTTACAGGACATATTAAGTTAGAAAGACTTTACATCCTCTACTTGTTATATTACATGAGATTAATCACCAAAGAGCTGACTGAGAGGAAATGATTTAGTTTTTGGTTACTGAGATATTAAGGGGGTACAATCAGCATTAGAGAATGACTACTGAATGCAATTTCTTGAATTATTGATGCACATTTCCAATATGCTTTAGAGTTATTCCTAATGGTTGTGAAATGTTTGCCCCCAAAAGAGCTTAATTCAGAATTGTATATTCTTCATGACTTAGAATAAAAGCCATGACTTTTAAATTGCCTTAAGGCCTGGAGGAAGGGAAATTTAAAAACAAAAAAGAGTAGACCAGGCTGAGAGAGTTCTGAGAGCAAGGAAATAAGCTATAACAGAGCAGGAGCAGGAGCAGGCCCAGGGCTGAATTGCTGGCTGTGGTGGTAATCTCCAGGTCTCTCAGCAAAAGGATAGGAGTTTGTTGGACCTAAGACTAGACAGAAACACAGAACCTGCAGCAGCAGCAGCAGCAGCTACTCCTGGAGGTATCAGCCAATAGACTAAAGGCTGAAACTCACTTTCTGGAACTTTTGGAAGCCATGATGACACAACAAACTCTAAGAGCTTTTGTCCCTCCCTTTCTCACTTTAAAACACCCAGAAAGCACTGTCCTGGGAAAAATCCAGGAATAGAGGAGCCAGAAATGGAGGTTCAGCAGTGTTGTAGCTTGGGAAGCTGGGGGAACAAGGACCATTTGCGGTGGCTGAAGGAAACAAATGGAGGAAGGAAGGAATCAAAGCAGGCTCCGCCTCAGCACACCAGGGGGAGTTCCTGAGCCTGAGGGAGAGGTGGAGACTGCAAGAGCTAATACCAGTTCTCCAGGTAAACCTTTGCACAGCCAGGGGAATTGTCAGACACCAGCGCAGACGACAGCTGAGACCACTGGTGCTACAGCACAGCCCTAGGGGAAGAGCAGACTTCCAGCAACCATACCACCCCTCCCCCACACCTCCCACTTGACTCCCTGGAAACTCAGAAGGACTTCATGGGGTCCCAATCCTTGTCACATAGCAGCCACCTCCAGCTCAGCACCAGGTGAGTGGCAGCATTATATAGCCTCTAGCTGACAAAACTAGAGGCCTCAGCAGACAAAGCCCCAGTTCCCAGCACAAGAAGATTGGGACAGAGCTTCCTGTGGCCCAGAAGCACAGATGCACTTTAAAAGCCAGGAAAAAGATAACCACCATGAAGAAGCAATCCAGAAAAACAAATAACATTGATTCTTGCTATGGAGACAAGGAAGACCAAAATACTAATTCAGGAGAGGACAGCATTGACACTATACCTACATCTGAAACCTATAAACAGAATATGAATTGGTCTCAACCCCAAAAAAACATTCCTGGAAGAGCTCAAGGAAGATTTTAAAAGCCAAATTAAAGAGATGAAAGAAAAAAATGGAATAAAAAATTCACTGATGGGAACAAATCTTTAAAAAGTAAAATTAGTGTAATGGTTAAGGAGGTACAGAACCTTGAAAGAAATAAGAAAATTCTGTTCACCTCCTTTACTTCTTCCTTGTTCATTTTGAGGTTAGATTTATCAAGTTCATACAGGGGGAGGTTCAGGTCCCTCACTAGTATGGTTTTGCTGTCTATTTCTTCCTGTAACTTCCTTAACTTCTCCTCTAAGAATTTTCCTGCTATACCACTTGGTGCGTATATGTTAAACAATGATATGGCTTCATTGTTTGTGGTGCCTTTTAGCAGGATGTAATGTCCTTCTTTATCTCCTTTAATTAAATCTATCTTTACTTTTGCTTTGTCTGAGATTAGGATTGCTACACCTGCTTTTTTTACTTTAGCTGAAACACAATATATTTTACTCCAGCCTTTTACCTTTACCCTGTGTGTATCCCATTTCAAATGTGTTTTTTGTAAATAGCATATTGTAGGATTATGGTTTTTAATTCATTCTGCTATCTGCTTCTGTTTTATGGGAGAGTTCATCCAATTCACATTCGTGGTTATGATTATTATCTGTGTCTTTTTCTCCATCTTATTTCTCCCGTATTTATGCTTTTATTTCTCCCTTTCCACTTCCACTCCTCAACAAAGTTTTGTTTTGACTGCCGCCTTCCTCAGTTTACCCTCCCTCTTGATTCCCCTCCCTTATCTTACCCTTTTCTACTTGCTACTTCTCCCCTCCCTTCTGACCACCCCACTCCCCTTTTTTCCCCTTTCCCCTCCTACCACCTGTAGGACAAGTTAGATTTCTATACTTATCAGGGTATGTTATTCCCTTCTTGAACCAGATCCGATGACAGTAAAGCTCAAATACTGTTCTTCTCCCTCCCTTCTTTTCCTTTAGTATAATGGGTTTTTGTGCCTCTTCGTTTGATGTAATTTACCCTTTTCTACTACCACCTTACCTTACCTCTTCTCCCATAAACCTCCCTTTACATCTCTTAAATATTTTTTATCCTTATATCAGTTATTTTATACAGACATTCGCAGTCTATATGTATCCTTTTCAATTGTCATAATAGCTGTATTATTCTCAGGATTGACATATATATACACAACATACATAAGGTGATATAATCCTATTTAAAGATGTAAATAATTTGCCCTTATTGATTAATAAGGTTTGTGTGGGTTTTTTCCCCAATTTACCTTTTTATGTCTCTCTTGAATTTTGTATTTGAAGATCAACTTTTCCATTGAATTCTGGCCAAAGAACAAATCAGAGAAACAATTAATAACTTCTTCAAGAGAATGACAATAATGAGGCAACATACCAAAACTTATGGGATGCAGCAAAAGCAGTTCTTAGGGGAAGTTTTATATCCCTAAATGCTTACATGAATAAACTAGGGAAAAAGGAGATCAATGATCTGGGCATACAGCTGAAAAAGCTAGAAAAAGAGCACATTGAAAATCCCCAATTAAATACCAAATTAGAAATACTGAAAATCAAAGGAGAGATTAATAAAATTGAAACCAAGAAAGCTATTGAATTAATAAATAAAACAAAGAGCTGGTTTTATGAAAAAAAACAATAAAATTTATAAACCTTTGGTCAATTTGATTAAAAAAAGAAAGAAGAAAATCAAATTAACTGTATCGAAAATGAAAAGGGTGAATTTGCCTCTAATGAAGAGGAAATCAAAACAATAATTAGGAATTATTTTGACCAGTTGTATGCCCATAAATTTGACAACCTTAGGGATATGGATGAATATCTATGAAAACATAAATTGCCCAGGTTGACAGAAGAGGAAATACAATTTCTAAATAACCCCATGTCAGAAAAAGAAATTAAGCAAGCCATCAATGAACTCTCTAGGAAAAAATCTTCAGGGCCAGATGGTTTTACATGTGAATTCTATCAAACATTTAAAGAACAATTAATTCCTATACTTTGCAGACTATTTGGGAAAATAGTTGAAGAAGGAGTCCTATCAAATGCTTTTTATGACACAAAAATGGTACTAATACCCAAACCAGGTAGAGTTAAAACAGAGAAAGAAAATTATAGACCAATTTCCCTAATGAATTTTGGCGCAAAAATTTTAAATAAAATATTAGCAAAAAGATTGCAGCAACTTATCATGAGAATAATACACTACGACCAGGTAGAATTTATTACAAGAATGCTAGGCTGGTTCAATATTGGGAAAACTATTAGCATAATTGACCATATGGACAACAAAACTAGCAGAAACCATATGATCATCTCAATAGATGCAGAAAAAGCCTTTGACAAAATACAACACCCATTCCTATTAAAAACACTAGAAAGCACAGCAATAAATGGAGTCTTCCTTAAAATTATAAATAGCATCTATCTAAAACTATCAGCAAGCATTATTTGTAATGGGGATAAGCTAGATGCATTCCCAATCAGATCAGGGGTGAAACAAGGATGTCCATTATCACCCCTACTATTCAATTTGGTACTAGAAATGTTAGCTATAGCAATAAGAGAAGAAAAAGAAATCAAAGTAATTAGAATAGGCAAAGAAGAAACTAAATTATCACTTTTTGCAGATGATATGATGATTTACTTAGAGAATCCTAGAGAATAAAGTAAAAAAACTACTTGAAATAATAAACAACTTTAGCAAATTTGCAGGATACAAAATAAACCCACATAAATCCTCAGCATTGCTATACATCACTAACAAAGCCCAACAGCAAGAGATAGAAAAAGAAATTCCATTTAAAGTTACTGTAGACCTTATAAAATATTTGGAAGTCTATCTGCCACGAAATATCCAGGGCCTATACGATCATAATTATGAAACACTTTTCAGACAAATAAATCAGATCTAAATAAATGGAAAAATATCAGTTGCTCATGGTTAGGCCGAGCCAATATAATGAAAATGACAATTTTACCTAAATTAATCTATCTATTCAGTGCCATACAAATCAAACTACCAAAGAATTATTTTACAGAACTGGATAAAATAATAACAAAATTCATCTGGAAGAAAAAGAGGTCTAGAATATTTAGGGTATTAATGAAAAGAAATGCTAGAGAAGGTGGCCTAGCCATACCAGATATTAAACTGTACTATAAAGCAGCAGTCATCAAAACTACCTGGTACTGGCTAAGAAATAGAGTCATGGATCAGTGGAATAGGAAAGGTACACAGGAGGGAGAAATCAACAACTATAGCAATCTACTCTTTGATAAACCCAAAGAGGCCAGCTTCTGGGCTAAGAATTCACTATTTCATAAAAACTGCTGGGAATATTGGAAAATGATAGGGCAGAAACTGGACAGAGGCCAATATCTTATACCATATACCAAAATAAAGTCAAAATGGGTTCATGATTTAGGAATAATGGCTTATACTATAAGCAATTTGGTAGAGCAAGGAATAGCTTACCTATCAGATTTATGGAAAAGCAAAGAATTTATGACACAGCAAGAGAGAGAGCACTACAAAATGCAAAATGGATAATTTTGATTATGTTCAATTGAAATGTTTTTGTATAGAAAAAGCTAATGCAACAAAGATTAGGAGGGAAGCAGAAAATTGGGAAAAAAATCTTTACAACTAGTGTCTCTGGTAATGGCCTCATATCTAAAATATTCAGGGAACTGAGCCAAATTTATAGGAATAAAAGCCACTCCCCAATTGAGAAATGGTCAAAGGACATGAACAGGCAGTTTTCAGAGGAAGAAATTAAAGATATCTATAGGCATATGAAAAAATGCTCAAAATCACTACTGATTAGAGAAATGCAAATCAAAACAATTTTCAGGTACCACATCTCTCCTGTCAGATTGGCTAAAATGATAAAACAGGAAAACGATAAATGCTGGAGAGGATGTGGGAAAATTGGGACACATACAATGCTGGTGGAGCATTATTCCAGCCATTCTGTAGAGCAATTTGGAACTATGCCCAAAGGGCTATAAAAATGTTCATACCCTTTGATCCAGCAATACCACTTCTAGAATTGTATCCCAAACAGATCACACAAGTGGGAAAAGGACCCATATGTACAAAAATATTTATAGCAGCTCTTTTTGTAGCAGCAAAGCATTGAAAATCAAGGGGATGCCCATTAATTGGGGAATGGCTGAACAAGTTGTGGTATATGAATGTGATGGAATTGTACTATAGTACTATATAGTACTATAAGAAATGGGGAAGATATGGACTTCATAATAACTTGGGAAAACCTACATGATATAATGCTGAGTGAGTGGAGTAGAACTAGGAGAACATTATACACAACCACAGATATATGGATTCTGTGATGACTAACCTTGATTGACTTAGTTCTTCACAGCAATTCAAGGTTGAAAGACAACTCCAAAGGACGCATGATGAAGAGACCTATCTACACCCAGAAAAAGAAATATGGAGTCTGAATGCAGATGGAGGCCAACTGTTTGCTCTCCTTTTTTTTTCTTTTTTTTGTTTTGTTTTGTTTTTACTTTCTTGTCATTCATTTCATTGGTCATAATTCTTCTTTGCAATTTGACTATTTTGTAAATAAGTTCAATGGGACATTATATGTAGAATATATACCTGATTCCATGTTGTCTTGGGGATGCAGGTGGGGGCAGGGGAGGAGAAAATATGGAACTCAAAATCACATGGAACTGAGTGTTGTACACTAAAAGTAAAAAACAAAAATCTTAATTAAAAAAAATTAAAAATAAAAATGACTGTTTTACCTAAATTAATTTATTCCATTTAATGGGATGGGCAAAGGCTCTCCAATATTAGCCATCAACCTTGTTCACTTCTTTGGTGGTGGCTTTCCTCAATTGCACGAGAAGGGTTTGCCTGATGTAAGCCACCAGCCTTGTTTTCCCTTCACTATCTAGCCCCAAATCCCCCTTGGGATTCCATTGGTATTCTGCCTGACTACACAAATTTTAAGGTCCAGAATTCCCCAACTAGGGAACCCTGTACTTCTCCCATGAGTGTGATGTGTTCTTTTTATTCCAAAGAAAGAGGTCAAGAATTCCAGAATGATTGTAGGTAGTAATGTAATCAATTGGGTACTTAAAATTGGGGCAACATGATGAATCCCTGCCAATATATTAATCATATTCATTCTGTGGCAGTGGCCAGACCAATCAGTAAATCTTTGCGAAGAACCCCCAAAAAACCCAACAGAAAACAAACAAAGGGAGGAAGAGCTATAGACCGTATCACTACTGCTTAGTGGATATATTTAGTTTTTTGCCTTAGCAAGGAGCATGGGAATTAAACCAATGCTATTCCCAAACAAAAGTTTGTGTATAGATCATATTCTAGTCACATATAGGTCATAATATTTTTGTTATGGTTTTCATAGATCATAGTATCTTAAGTTATGACAGTGTCTAAAATATAATTCAGTATCTATATTATGACTGTTAACAGGTCACCCTGTTCAGGCTTCCACCCTTTGCAGAGTTTAAGTTTTTATGGCTTTTTACTTATTACTACATTTTATGTTTTTTTCCAGTTCAGACCCCACAGTTGTTATGTAGAAAAATTAGCACAGTTGTTTTTGTCAAGTGATTATTGTGTATTAGTTTAAGGATAACAACTACTACTAGACCCAAGGGAGATCTGAAACATGAGGGAATGGAGAATGTGTTACAGAGTGCCATTTAGAAACTATCCCTGGGTTCTATCCCAAAGAAAAAAAATCCCCATATCAACTATAGTATTTCAGGGGAATTCAGAAAAGTTTATATTACAAAAAAAAAGAATAGGAGAGAAGTCTTTCACATTTTTGTCATAAAAAAACATAACATCTATACTAGAAGTAATTAAGTTAAAATCTCAATTTAAAAAAAAAAAGATCTGATTTAATCTCATAAATTCACCGAAAATTCACTTATACAGTAGAAAAGAGAGAAGTGTCAAATGTGTCACATGGGGCCTGCTAAACTTAAGTGAAGTCAAAGTAGATTAAAATGTAATTGCTAAATGTTAAACAAGATAAATGAAATCACAACATAGATGATGTTGATTTTTTGTTATCTTAGTCAAAATGTGGCCATTAATGGTGTAACAACAATTTGGCTAGCAGCAGCTGTTGAGGTTTAAGAACCAGCAAGACTAACAACAAGAGCTGCCAGCACAGGTTCTTTGATCTGCTTTACTAAGTAAAGTAACTTTGAGGGGTTAACAATCTCACTTTAATCACACATACATACACACATACATATACATATACACCCTGAACTTCAGAGCAAATAGAAATATAAATTACAAACATCAACAGACAGACCATGTCTGATTCAAATCACAATTCATAGTTACCAGGGAAGCATCAACATCTGGGTTTACAAGCCAGGGGGCTCTTAACAATGGCCACCCAGAGTCTCTTCAAGTCACACAACATTCTTCCAGTGTGTGAGATTCCCAAAAGAAAAACACAAACCTCAGTTTATATACACTGTTCAGAGTCACCACATACAACTCAAACCTATATTACTTAAAAGCTTCTGGTGTCACATATATGTGACTCAAACCTATGTAAATTATGCTTTCCCTTGAGGCAAAAAGGTCATTAGCAGGATGAAATATGCTTCAGTATCTTCCCCCTGAGTCCATCAATTCTCTATTTGGAAAAGGAGAGTGTTTTTTCTTGATGAATCCTTTGGAGTTACTGTGGATCATTGTGTTGATCAGAATAGCAAAGGTTTTTACAGTTAATTATCTTTATAATGTTGTTATTTCACAGACTATTACAAGTTCTGCTCATTTCACTTTACATCACTTCAGATAAACTATCCCAGATTTCTCTGAAAATATGCCCTTCAATAATTTTAAAGCTTTTACTTAGTAGTTCATTCCCCCCATTATATGTAAAAGCAATTTTTAACATTCGTTTTTGAAAACTTTACATTCCAAATTCTCTCCCTTCCTCTCTCCCCAAACCCCCTCATCAAGAAGGCAAATAATTTGATATAGATTATACATGTGTACTAATGTAAAACATATTCATGTTTTGAAAGAAAACATAGACAAGAGAAAAAAGTAAAAAATAAACTAAAAAATAAATCAAAGAAAAGTATGCTTCAATATGTATCTAGAGACCATCAGTTCTTTCTCTGGGGATGGATAGAATTTTTCATCATAAGTCCTTCAAAGTTTTTTAGATCATTGTATTGCTGAGAATAACTAAGTCATTCATAGCTAATCATCTTTCCGTTATTGTACATGATACATTTGATTTTGCATCAGCCCAAGTATTTCCAGGGATTACTGAGAGCATCCTGCTGATCTTTTCTGCACAATAGCATTCCATCACAATCACATACTACAAATTGTTCAGCTATTCCTAATTCATGGGCACCCCCTCAGCTTCTAATTCTGTGCCTACAGAAAAGCGTTGCTATAAATATTTTTGTAAATATAGGTTCTTTTCCTTTCATCTCTTGATATATAGACCTACTAGTGGTATTGCTAGGTTATGCATGGTTTCATAGCCCTTTGGGCATAGTTGCCTATTGCTCTACAGAATGGTTGAATCAGTTCCCAACTCCACCAACAGTACATTAAAGTCTCATTTTCCTTCATTCCCACCAACATTCGGCATTTTCCTTTTCTGTCCCATCATAATAGTTATGAGACAATATCTCAGAATAATTTTAATTTGCATTTCTCCAATCAATAGTGAGAGTTTTGTTTTCATAAGGCTATATATAGTTTTGATAAATTCATATGAAAACTGATCATATCTTTTGATCATTTATCAATTGGGGAATGTCTCTTATTTTTACAAATTTGACTGAATTCTATACATATTTGAGAAATGAGGCCTTTGTCAGAGAAACTTGTTTCAAAACATTTTTTTTTGCAGTTACTATGGCTAACTGTATTTCCCTCAATTCTATTTCCTCCCCTGTTTATTCTATTTTCTCTCTCCTTTCATCCCATCCCTTCTCAAAATTACTTTGCTCCTGATTACCCTCCACCCCACTCTGCCCTACCTTCTCTCCCTCTCCCCTTCCCTTATTCTTTTCCCCTCCTACTTTCCTGTAGGGTAAGCAAGACAGATTTCTATAACTGAGTGTGTATGCTATTCCCTCTTTGAGCCAATTCTTATGAGAGTAAAGTTCACTCACTCCCCATTCACTACAAAAGCTTTTCCTTGCCTCTATTATGTGAAATAATTTGCCCCATTCTACCTTTCTCTTTCCCCCAGTAGAATCATCTCTCAACCTTTAATTTTATTTTTTTACATATCATCCCTTCATATTCAACTCACACCTGTGCCCTCTGCCTATGCATGATTCTTCTACCTACCTAGATAATGAGAAAAGTCTTATAAGTTACAAATATCTTCCTATGTCAGAATGTAGAAAGTTCAAACTTGTTAAGTCCCTTTTGTTTTTCCTTTCCCCTTTACCTTTCTATACTTCTCATGAGTCTTGTATATGAAAGGGAAATTTTCTATTCTGCATTGGTCTTTTCATCAAGAATGCTCTTAAAGTCCTGTATCTCATTCAATGTCCTTTTTCTCTCAGGAAGGATTGTACTCAATTTTGCTTGGTAGGTTATTCTTGGTTCTAATCTTAACTCCTTTGCTATCTAGAATATCTTATTCCAAGCCCTATGATCCTTTAATAAAAAAGCTGAATAAATGTTGTGTTTTCCTGCCTGTGGCTCCATGATAGTTGGAATTTTTTTTTCTTTCTGGCTTCTTGCAATATTTTCTACTGGACCTGAGAACTCTGCAATTTGGCTATAATACTCCTGGCAGGTTTTATTTTGGGACCTCTTTCAGGAGGTATCCACAGATTCTTTCAATTTCTATTTTGCCCTCTTGTTCTAGAATAGGGAAGTTTTCCTTAATCATTTCTTGAAAGAGAATTTTTGTTGGATTGTGGCTTTCAGGTAGTCCAATAATTTTGAAATTATCTCTCCTAGATCTATTTTCCAAGTCAGTTGTTTTGTGCAGCTAGCTATTTCATATTGTCCTCTATTTTATCATTCTTTTTGTTCTGTTTTATTGTTTCTTGATTTCTTACAAAGCTATAAGTTTCAATATGCTCTATCCTAATTTTTAAGGAATTATTTTTTTCAGTGAGCTTTTGTACCTCTTTTTCCATTTGGCTAAATATGCCTTTTTAAGGCATTCTTCCCCAATGGATTTTTGGACCTCTTTTGGTATTTGGCAAAGTCTGCCTTCTAAGGCGTTATTTTCTTTCGTATTTTTGTCTGTTCTTTACCAAGCTGTTTACTCATTTTTCATGATGTTTTGCTTCGCTGTCATTTCTCTTCCCAATTTTTCCTCTTCCTCTCTTACTTGATTTTCACACTCCTTTTTGAACTCCTCTATGGCTGGAGAACAATTCATATATTTCTTTGAAGCTTTAAATATAGGAGTTTTGACTTTATTGCCTTCTTCTGAGTGTATCTTTTGATCTTCCTTGTCACCATAGTAGCTTTCTATAATGAGAGTTTTTTTTTTCCATTTTTTGCTCATTTATCCAGCCTGTTAGTTGACTTTTAAGTCTGTCAAAGTACAGCTCTGCTTACAGGGTAGAAGATGATCTCTCCCAAACTTCAGAGGTTTAATGCTGCTGTTTTCTGAGATACTTCTAGGGATCTGTAAGTTTTCAGTTCTTCCAAGGTGGTATGATCTTCTATGAGAGAACACAATCACTCTTTCCTGTCCTGAACCCTGAGGAGGGTCCCACCTTCTCTGTGGCTGAAACCTCTGCTATGCTAGTGCTTTTCCTCATCCTAGGACTACCACCCAGGACTCAGATCTATTTATGGGCAAGGAAACAGAGTTCTGCCTCAATACTAGCAAAAAGATGCCTTTGATCTCCTTCTGATCAGTTGTTTGGCCCCCTTGTTATTGGTGCACTGAGCACTCTGGAAGCAGCTGATGTTTTTTTCTGCTGCCACTGCTGCTGCTGATTCAGTCACTCCCAAGGCCAGCTCCTGGTTTGCTGTGGCTAGGGCTGTGCTGGCATGGCCTGAACTGGATTGTGACAGATCTTTCCTACAGACCTTGCAAGTTGTTTTGGGCTGGATATTTGTTTTACTCTGTCTTTTTGTGGGTTCTGCTGCTCTAGAATGTGTTTGGAGTCATTTTTAAAGGTATTTGGAGGCAGTTGGGGGAGAGGTTAGGTAAGTCCCTGCCTTTACTCTGCCATCATGGCTCCCCACAAATATTATTTCAATTATACACGCTCAATAAAATTCCCAAGAACAATAGATATCACTAGATATAAAATTAGCCAGTTATTATCTTGGTCACTAAATGTGCAGGAAAAAATGTATAACCATTTCAACTTGATTAATTGAAATTGGAACCAACTATGCATCCAACACAACCAGTCATCTAGGTGGGTTTATTGGTTTGCAATTAAATCCAAAAGTCATTATTTAGTACAAAATAGTAGGAGTGTGGGCTAGATGTTTTGCACGGGTATGACATAATCATAAGAATATTTTGGGAAGATTACTTAGACGGTGGTATGGCTAGAGACAAGATCGGTTAGGAAGCCACTGCAAAAGTTCAGGATAAAAGAAGCTTCATAATATGAATGATTAAGTGAATTCATGCTACCTTGCTTTCCTTAGGCTGAAGAGGCCTTTATGTCCATGATGCTGACAGCACCTACCCCTTCCTTCTGACAGGAAGGCCTGAGTTCCCTAACTTACCACCTACCTTATCTGTCCTTATCAAGAGGCCTGTATACTCAGGTATACTAGGGGCCTGATTGAGGAAATTAGGTAATGAGGCCTCTTCTGGGGGCCTATGAGAGTGGAGTTAGGATACTTGGAGTGAGAGAAAATGGGGCAGGACTGGACCAAAGCCTTGTACTGCCCCTTCTTTGTCCCCTAAGAAAAAATTTGACAAAAGGATCTCTTAATTTCATATCTCCACCTTCCAAAAGCCCTTTTGTAATGGGGCTGATGTATGGATGAAACAGTTTATGTATATAGAGCACTAATTGTAAAATCAAGGATACCTGTATGGATTAGTGTCTAAGGGCAGTTCTTAAATAGTTCTAAAACTGCTTCAGGCCTGAAACCATATCTGATTTCAAAGGTTTCTTCAGAAAAAGGATTTCTTGGTTCAGCTTAAAACTCTTGGATTTCTTCTAACCCACCACTCTGTTTTCTTTTCTCCACCTTCTCTTCTCTGTCTTTCTGTGTCTCTGTGTCTATCTACATTTGTTTCTGTCTTTCTCTGTGTCAATAACTGTGTTTGTGCCTTTGCCAGTCTCTTCCCCTCAGGTCAACATACAACTGTCTCTGTCTTTCGGTCTATTGTCTCTTTAACCGAACCACATTCCCTTGTATTTTGTACCTTGAGCATTGACTTGAATTGGCATCATTCTCTAAGGGCAGGGAATAGTATATTAAACAAGAGGTCATCATTCCTGATAAATTTTCCATTATGTCTCCAGATGGCCTGTGAGCACCCTTAAGAAAGTCTAATATGAAGCATTTGGACCAAATTCTTTCATGAATGAATTCTTTCATTCTTTTGTCAACTATTTCACTTAATATTTATTCTTGTTTGATTTTTCTACTTAAAATTCTTAGCTGAATGCTCATTATATGGGGACAGCATTTCATTATATTTCCTTGTTTCTGATTAAAAACCTCTCCACCCATGAAAATGTTCTGATGAAGTTTAACTGTAATAGAATAAGCAATTTTATGTGAAGTTATAATTATACATGGATTCTCCAAAGAAATTTGAAATGTGAAACATTGAGGTATTGAATAAAGTGCATCTCTCACTATGCATTATTAACATTTAGTAAGAGGTTTGGGGGGAGAATCAAAACAAAGTGTTTTGAACAGTTTCTCGAGGTGGCAAAAGAGAATTGGCAAGAGTAGGAGGGAATAGAAAACAAGAAAGAAAAAAAGTAAATCACTGGAGGTTTTGGAGGGGCAGATAATAGAAAACAGTGTCAGGATCCAGATTTGGAGGTTTTATAAAGTGAGTGGGAGGTAAAGAAAATATTGGAAGCAGTGAAAATAGGTAACTTTTTTTTTGCTTGAGGGAAAGATAGGGTTTATTAATCCAGGGTATTGGGTATAGTTGAAAAAAACAAAACTGGGGTGAGAAGGGGACATGATTAAAGGGCCAAGCTTCTGGAGGAGATGGGAAGGATTGAGACCAATGGCAAAAATAGTAGGTCTTGTAAACCTTAAAGGTTATATCTCCTGAGACTGGAGAAAGGAGGAAAGACTAGAGCATGGCATCAAGAGATTCTAAGATGCAGAATTAATGAGAGAGATAATAACAGTAAATGATTCTCATATGTACAGGAACTTGATTCTGCTAAAGAGGAATAAATAATAATGTATTAGCTCTAGAAAGCACTTTAGAAATTCCTTAATCTAAACTTATTTTTATTAATGGATAAACTAAGTTCTAGAAACTTTAAATAGTCCTTCCAAAGTTACACAACTAATTATTGACAAATGTGGGAATAGGCTTTACATCAGATTAGTTCTATTCCAGTGTTTTTGGGTATAAAATAATACATAAGTCTGTTCTATAATAGTTTGTTTCCTATTCCTCTGATTCTTTCTTGTATATTATAAATTAAGAGAAATATTTTACCACAAATTGTAAAATGAGAATTTAATAAAAGATGTTCCATCTTTTCAAGTGTGAAGATCCCTTTTTAATAAAGAACAGACCCTAAATAATTATTGTTGCAGGTGGCTCAGTGGAGCCACTTGCCCATGGCAAGTAAATTTAGCCTCTTGTTTTTGGGCTTAATCCACTGGAGAAGAACATGGCAAGCTACAAAATTTTTTCTAAGAAATACCCCTATGCCCCATCACAAAGAGTCAGACAAGACTGAACAACAAAATTTAGATTTAATAGGGTACATCTAGGTGTCACACTGGATAGAATTCTGTGCTTTGAGTCAGGAAGACTCATCTTCCTAAATTCAAATGTGGCCTCAAACACTAACTAGCTCTGTGGCCCTGGTCAAGTTACTTAATCCTATGTACCTCAGTTTCCTCATCTGTAAAAGGACCAGGGGAAGGAAATGACAAATGACTCTAAGATATTTGCCAAGAAAATCCTGAATGAGATAATGAAAAGCCAGACACAACTTAGACAACTGAACAATAACAATAAATTACCACCTGTATTCAGTGATTGAAAAAATTCATGATTCCTAAACACTACTATGAATTTAGTAATGATTATAAATCTATCTGCATTTTAATTAACATAATAGCCTTTATATTTGTTTAAAAAATAAATATATATATTTATTATTCCTTCTACAGACAATATGTTATTTTTAAAATTATTCTGATTCATGTTATATATTCCGTTGGCACTAAGTAAAGGTAAAAATGCTGATTCTTGGTGAGCATATGCTTCCACTGACCCTTTATAATAGTTATATGCCTTCCCCATGATTTTCTGCTGCCCACATATTAGGAACTATTAGGAACTGTTCAAGTCAGAAACACATTGTATAATAGTTACCCTCAAGCCTCCCACTACCCTAGGAATGCAATTAAACTATCATCATTCACATCATTTACAGTAAATATATAAATCAATACTCTAGTAAGCAAGCAAAGCCTAGAGATTATGTGAGGCTATGTTAGCTTTTTTTTCCTCCACATGCTTCACAATTTATAAATCAGTTCAACAGCTTTCATATGGAGTAGGAGATATCAAAAGAAGCTATATGATGTTACCCCTGTATTATTTTCATAAGACAAAAGGATATTGGTGTCAAAGCATCAGTCATCTAGCTTTAATATTCTATCAATATACTATTGAAGAAATACACATAATCTCTTCCAGAAAGAGTCATACCAATAATTATTATGAAATTTCTGCAGGAAGGAGGTATTAAATACTTAAATTTTGAATGAAGTAGATAGGAAAGTAGCTAGTGCAAACTGGTGATAATCATTCAATATCAATTTATTAACTTCAAGAAAGGACAGAGCCTGACCTGATTAACCAGAGGAAGAGCCAAAACTGATTAACTGGATGAAGAGCCTGACCTGATCAACCAGAAGGAGAGCATGAACTTAACAATCTCTTTGTTCTCTGAGTAAACTCCTTAGAAAATACCTCTTCCTATGTGAACAAGTCCAGATTGGGCTGACTTAAAAACATTCTTTCCTCTGGCCATTAAGGACAAGATCCTTAACCCAAGACACTGTCTTTTATAATGTGACTTCTTCTTTTATGGGCATATGCTATGTTATGGCAATGTTAATAGTAAATTAAACAGAAATGCTGGGTTGTAGTTTCAATTGATCTTTGTTAACTCTCTTATCTTATTGTATTTACAACCTATTTAATTTAGAAAATTCTTTCTTGAATCGTGGTTAAACATACATGGAAATCATAAAATTGAGTAACACAGACTTGCTGAGTTTCAACTGTTCTATAAATATATTTAAACCTTCACATACTTCTGTTCAGGCAGTCAGATTTTGTCTGGCTCCATACATGTATGCATGCTGCTAGCTTTAAGGGAATAAACAATACGAATTTACATATCACCTAGCTTGTTTGCCTCCCTTAACCAAATTTTCAGGTCAACACTGGCTAAACTAGCTTCTTCCTCTGGAAGGAAAAGGGATATGTGGATGTAGAGATAAAAAGAGTGACTAAGCACATCTTCTGACTTAAAAAAAAAATACTAACTTCTGTGTTTAACTTTGTCTGACTCACACATGATTTGTATATTCAAAGGTAACTAGTGTACATTATTCCCTACAGTAGTTTGCAACTTTTTTAAATGGCTCAAACTCCATTTCTCTACTTCAGTATTAATATAAAAGTTGTTGTTGTTCAGTCATGTCTGACTCTTGTTGACCTCATTTAATGTTTTCTGGGCAAAGATACTCAAGTGGTTTCCCATTTCCTTCTCTAGATCATTTTACACATGAAGAAGCTGAACCAAACAGGGTTAAGTGAGTTGCCCAGGGTTACAGAGCTAGTAAGTGCTTGAGGCTAGATTTGAATTTAGGAAGATGGGTCTTTGTGACTCCAGGCCCATCACTGTATTCATTGTACCACTTACCTGCCCCAAAATTAAAAGTATATATCCAGTCCCCAATATCTGTAAGGTATTCTTTGTCAGACTATGTTTCAATAGAGCTGACTTCTTGGGAAAAATTGTACATATGACTTCATTTTTGTGAATCAGATAAAAAT
The DNA here is from genome assembly GCF_011100635.1 of Trichosurus vulpecula. Classification (NCBI taxonomy): domain Eukaryota; kingdom Metazoa; phylum Chordata; class Mammalia; order Diprotodontia; family Phalangeridae; genus Trichosurus; species Trichosurus vulpecula. Next base: position 352,847,082 of record NC_050576.1, on the reverse strand, counting down.
GGAACCTTAAGAGTGATACTGTACCAGATCTAAAACTATTTGGTACTGATTAACAAGTAGAGTGGTGTATCAGTGGAATAGGTTAGGTGCACAAGAAACATAGTAATCTACCATTCGATGAACCCAAAGATTCCAGCCTCTGGGATAAAAACTCATTATTTGAGAAAAACTGCTGGAAAAACTGGAAATTAGTAGGGTAGAAATTAGGCATAAAGAACATCTCACATCCCATACCAAGAAAGGTTGAAATGGGTACATGATTTAGACATAAGAGATAATACCATAATAAAATTAGGAGACTGAGGAATGAATTACCTGTCAGATCCATGGATGAGGGAAGAATTTAAGATAGAGAACATTATGAAATGCAAAATGGATAATTCTGATTGAATCAAATTAAAAAGGTTTTGCACAAATAAAACCAATGCAACCAAGATTAGAAAGAAAGCAGAAATCCGGGAAACATTTTTTTAACAGCCAGTGCTTCTGGCTATAATTTCTAAAATAAATAGAAAACTGAGTCAAATTTATAAGAATACAAGTCATTCCCCAATTGATAAATGGTCAGAGGATATGAACAGGCTGTTTTCAGAGGAAGAAATTAAAATTATCTATATTCATATGAAGAAAATGCTCTGAATCACTATTGATTAGAGAAAGGCAAATAGAAACAACTCTCAGGTAACACCTCCCACCTAGTAGATTGGCTAATATGAGAGAAAAGGAAAATGATTAACATTGGAGAAGATGTAGGAAAATTGGAACACTAATGCATTATCAGTGGAGTTGTGAATTGTTCCAACCTTTCTGGAGAGCAGTTTGGAACTATGCTCAAAGGGCAACCAAACTGTGCATACCCTTTCATCCAGCAATACCACTACTAGGTCTATATCCCGAAGAGATCAGAAGAAAGGGAAAGAGACCCATATGCACAAAAATATTTATAATAGCCCTTTTTTGTGATGACAAATTTGGAAATTGAGGGGATGCCCATCAATTGAAAAATGGTTAAACAACTTGTGATAGAAGAATGTAATGGAATATTTTTGAGCTATAAGAAATGATGAACAGGCAAATTTTAGAAAAAAACCTGGAAAGGCTTACATGAACTGATGCTGAGTGAAATGAACAGAACAAGAAAAACATTGCACATAGCAACATCAACATTTTACGATGATCAGCTATGACAGATTTAGTTTTTCTCAGCAATATAATGATCCAGAAACTTCCAAAAGACTTGTGATGGGAAATATTAACCACATCCAGAGAAAGAACTATGGAGTCTGAATGCAGATGAAAGCATACTATTTTCACTTTTTTTGTTTTTCTTTCTCACATTTTTTTCTTTTGTTCTGATTTTCTTTTACAACTTGCTTAATGTGGAAATATATTTATTGTATATGTATAACCTACATCAGACTGATTTCTGTCTTGGGGAGGGGGGTAAAGGAGTGAAGGAGGAAGAATTATTTGGAACTCAAAATTTTATTTAAAATGAATGTTGAAAACTATCTTTACATATAACTTGAAAATATATATTAGTGGTAGGGGGAGAATGTATCTTCTTTTGTTTTGAAGTCCATTAATGAATCTTGCAATGAGATCAGTATGGTAATGATATCTGTAGCTCTTTCTTGAAGTCTCAGACCAAACTAGTGCTGTAACAGTAAATTTAATTTCATGTCCCTTCTAACCCAAATTAAAAAAATGCTTTTTAGATAAACATGGCTGATCTTGGCATTGGCATTACATAGGCAACTTGCCTGAATAGGTACAAATGTTTTTTCAAGTACAATAGAATCTGGTCAAAATGAACATATTGCATTTGCAAAATACTTAACATAACATCTCATCACCAGAATGGCCACATGGCTCACTCATCTTCCCCTAGATATTTATATCCATTACATAGGTAAATTGGAAACTGGTGCAGATCAAAGAATCTGTGCTGGCAGCCCTTCTGTGTGCTGATATTATTGCTCTTACACCCTTACAGCAGCTGCTTGCAATATTGTTGTTACAGCCTCTATTTCTGGACACAATATCTTTGTTAATGCAATCTAAAAATGCATGGATTTTGCTGGTTACCATATCACATTGTAGGCTCATATTGAATTTGTAGTCCACTAAAAACCTCAGTGCAGTTTTCAAATAAATCTCTACATCTTTTCATTGTGGGTTTATGAGTTTGAATTTGATAGATTTCTGAACCCAAATATAGTACTTTACTTTTGTCACCATTAAATATTATTTTATTAGATTTGACCAAATGTTGTAGCTAGTTAAGTTCTTTTTAGATCTCAGATTTATATTTTCCAGCACATTTACTACCCTTGATACCTTTGTTTCATCTAAAAAAGCAATGAGCATGCCATCTTGGCCTAGGTCTAGGGAAACTTCATCCTCATATACTGACAATACTTACACATTTGATTACAAAACATCATCAGTGTCTCTGAGAAGTCATGAGGATTAGGAAAGGTGGCAATAAACCGAAGAGGGGGAAATTAATTTTTCTTGTCTTACTTTATATCTTGTCTTTCTTTCTTAAGATTTTTTTTTTATTTTTAGTTTACAACACTCAATTCCACAAGTTTTTGAGTTCGAAATTTTCTTCCCCTTCCTCCCCTCCCCAAGGTGGCATATAATCTGATATATGTTCTACATATACCTTCTCATTAAACTTATTTACACAACTGTTAAGTTGTAGGTTATTTACACAACTGTTAAGTTGTAAAGAAGAATTATGACCAACGGAATGAATCATGAAAAAGGAGAAAGAAAGCCAAAAAAAAGAAGAGAAAAAAAAGAGAGAGAGCAAATAGTGTGCCTCAATCTGCATTCAAACTCCATAATTCTTTCTCTGGATGTGGATAGTTCTTTCCATCATGAGTCCTTTACAGCTGTCTTTGAAACTTCTATTCCTGAGAAGAGCCAAGTCTATCAAAGTTAGTCATCACAGAAGCAATGTATCTGTGGTTGTGTACAATGTTTTCCTGGTTCTGCTCCCCTCACTCAGCATCATACCATGTAGGTCTTGCCAGGTTATTATGAAGTGTAAATGTTTCCCATTTCTTATAGCACAATAGTAACCCATTACACTCATATTCCACAACTTGTATAGCCATTCTTCAACTGATGAGAATCCCTTTGATTTCTAATTCTTTGCTACCACGAAAAGAGCTGCTATAAATATTTTTATACATATAGGTCCCTTTCCCACATGTGTGATCTCTTTGGGGTACAGCCCTAGAAGTGGTATTGCTGGGTCAAGAATATGCACATTTTTATAGCCCTTTGTGCATAGTTTCAAATTGCTCTCCAGAATAGCTGGATCCATTTACTACTCCACCACCAATGCAACAGTGTTCCAATTTTCCCACATCTGCTCCAACATTTACCATTTTCTTGTTTTGTCTTATTAGCTAATGTGACCAGAGAGATGAAGTACCTAAAAGTTTTTTTTTTAATTTGCATTTCTCTAATCAATAGTGATGCAGAGCATTTTTTCATATGCCTATAGATATCTTTAATTTCTTCCTCTGAAAACTGTCTGTTCATATTCTTTGATCATTTCTCAATTGGGGAATGACATTCCTATAAATTTGGCTCAGTTCCCTGTATATTTTAGATATAAGGCATTTTTCAGAGATACTGGTTGTAAAGATTTTCTCCCAACTTTCTGCTTCCCTCCTAATCTTTGTTGCAACTTTTCAATTTAATGCAACCAAAATTATCCATTTTGCATTTTGTAACGCTGTCTCCTGTTGAGTCATGAATTCTTCCCTTTACCATAAATCTGATAGGTAAAGTATTTCTTGCTCTCCCAAATTTTTTATAGTATCAGTCTTTATTCCTAAATCATGAACCCATTTTGTCTTTATTTTCATATACGGTGTAAGATATTGGTCTATGCCCAGTTTCTGCCATACCATTTCCCAACTTTCCCAGCAGTTTTTGTGAAACAGTGAATTCTTAGAAAGAGAATTCACAAGGGGCTTACTAAAGTTGAACTGCTATGTTTACATTCCTACATGGAAAGATGATGTGTGTAATTCAAGAGACCTTTCTGAGTATTAGGGGAGCTGAAGTGAATATAGACAGAGGGCACAGGATGAGATGAATATAAAGGGATGATATCTAAAAAAAATGAAACAAATTTAAGTGGTGAGAGAGGAATATATTGAGAGAGGAAGAAAGAGAGAGATAGAATGGGGTAAATTATGTCACATAAAAGTGACAAGAAAAAGCAGTTCTTTTGGAAGAGAAGAGGGGGCAGGTGAGGGGGAATGAGCAAATCTTACTCTCATAAGATTCATCTTGAGGAGGGAATAATACTCACAATCAATTGGGTATCTTACTCCGCAGGAAAGTAAGGGGAAGGGGAAAAAGGGGGGGGATGGTAGAAGGGAGGGCAGATATGGGGAGGATGTGATCAAAAGCAAAACCCCTTTGAAATCGGACAGGGTCAAGGGAGAAAATTGAATAAAGGGGGACAGGATACGATGGAAGGAAATATACACAGCTTTTCAAAACATGAACATTGTGGAAGTGTTTTATCTATGTTGAAGTGCTTGCCTTCCTAGGGAGAGTGGGTGGGAAAAGAAGAGCGGAGAGAATTTGGAACTCAAAGTTTTAAAAGTAAATGCTTTAAAAATAAAAAAAAAGTTGTTTTTTTGCATGCAGCTGGGAAATAAGATATATAGGTAATGGGACATAGAAATCTATCCTGCCCTACAAGAAAGTAAGGGAAAAGGGGATGGGGGGAGTGGATTGAAAGAGGGGAGGACTGACTGGGAAAGAAGGCAATCAGACTATATGTGATCATGGAATGGGGGGAGGGTAGAAATGGGGAGAAAATTTGTAAAAAAATCTTTTGGAAATCAATGTTGAAAATTAAAATATTAAATGAAATAAAACCTTAAAAACAACTCTGAGGTACCACATCATACTTATCATATCAGCTAACAAGACACAACAGGAAAATGATAAATGTTAAAGAAGATGTGGGAAAATTGGAACACTAATGTATTGTTGGTGGAGTATTGATCTGATCCAGTCATTCTGGAGAGCAATTTGGAACTATGTCAAAAGAGCTCTCAAAATATGCATACCTTCTGTTCTAGCAATACCAATACTGAGTCTGTATCCTAAAGAGATTATACAAAAGAAAAGAAGGAACCCACATGTACAGAAATATTCATAGCAGCTCTTTTGAAGTGGTAAAGAATTGGAAATTCAGGGGATACTCAACAATTGTGGAATAGTTGAACAAGTTGTCGTACATGAAAGTAATGGAATACTACTGTTGCACAGGAAATTATGAGAAGGTGGATTCCAGAAATAAACTGGAAATACTTACATGAATTGATTCTGAGTGAAGTGACAGGAACAGGAGAACACTGTACGCATTAAAATCAACATTGTCTGATGACCAACTTTAATAGATTTAGGTCTTCCCACCAATGCAATAATCTCAGACTATTTCAAAAGAATCATGATGACTAATGCTGTCTGCATCCAGAGAAAGAACTGTGGAGTTAGAATGAAGATTGAAGCATAGTATTTTCTTTTTTTTTCTTTCTCATCATTTTTCTCTTTTGTTCTGATTCTTCTTCTACAACATGAATAATACAGATGTAGTCTATATCACATTGCAGGCAATCTTGGAGGGGGGGAAGGGGAAGGGGGAAATTTAGAATTTGAAATCTTGTAAAGGTGAATGTTGAAAAGTAAAAATAAATAAATTAATTTTAAAAGGAAAACAATATAAAAAAAAGAATTTGGTATGATTCCTTCACCTATTTTCCCAAATTGTGTATAAAGTATGGGAATAAATTGTTCTTTAAATATTTGATAGAATTCACATGTGAAACCATCTGGCCCTGGAGTTTTTTTCTTAGGGAGTTCATTGATGGCTTGCTCAATTTCTTTTTTTGAGATGGGGCAATTTAGTTATTTTACTTCCTCTTCTGTTAATCTCGTAGAGAGATAGGGAGAGAGAGAGAGAGAGAGAGAGAGAGAGAGAGAGAGAGAGAGAGAGAGAGAGAGAGAGAGAGAAAAATTTTAATATTTATTTAATATTTTCAGTTTTCAGCATTGATTTTCACAGGAGTTTGAATTACAAGTATTCTCCCCATTTCGACCCTCCCCCCCACTCCAAGAGGACATATATTCTGGTTGCCCCACTCGCCAAGCAACCCTTCCTTCTGTCACCCCACTTCCCCCATCCCCTTTTCCCTTACTTTTTTGTAGGGCAAGATAGATTTCTATGCCCCATTGCATATATATTTTATTTTCTAGTTGCATGAAAAAACTTTTTTTTTGAAGATCTGTTTTTAAAACTTTGAGTTCCAAATTCTCTCCCCTCTTTCCTCCCCACCCACCCTCCCTACGAAGGCAAGCAATTCCACATAGGCCACATGTGTATCATTATGTAAAACCCTTCCACAGTACTCATGTTGTGAAAAACTAAATATATTTTGCTCAGTCCTATCCTATCTCCCTTTACTGAATTTTCTCCTTTGACCCTGCCCCTTTTTGATGTGTTTGTTTTTGATTACCTCCTCCCCCATGTGTCCTGCCTTCTATCATCCCCCCTTTCTTGTCTCCTTCCTTATTCTTTCTTGCGGGGTAAGATACCGAATATACTGTGTATGTTATTCCCCCCTCAGGTCAATTCCGATGAGAGCAAGATTCACTCATTCCCCCCAAATGCCTCCCCTGCTCTTCCTACAAATCTGCTTTTTCTTGCCACTTTTATGTGAGATAATTTACCCCATTCTATTTCCCCCTTTCTCCTTCTCTAAATATATTCCTTTCTCATCTCTTAATTTGATTTTATTTTTTTAGATATCATCCTTTCATCTTCAAATCACCCTGTGCCCTCTGTCCCTCTCTATATGTATATTCCCTAAAACTGCCTTGATATTAAGGTCTCATGAATTACACATATCATCTCCCTATGTAGGAATGTAAACAAAACAGCTCAAATTTGGTAAGACCCTTATGATTTCTCTTTCTTGTTTACCTTCTCATGCTTCTCTTGATTCTTGTGTTTGAAAGTCCAATGTTCAATTCAGCTCTGGTCTTTTCACTGAGGAAGCTTGAAAGTCCTCTATTTTATTAAAAATCCGTATTTTGCCTTGGAGCATGATACTCAGTTTTGCTGGGTAGGTGATTCTTGGTTTTAATCCTAGCTCTATTGACCTCCGGAATAGTGTATTCCAAGTCCTTCCATCCCTTAATGTAGAAGCTGCTAGAGCTTGTGTTATCCTGATTGTGTTTTCACAATACTCAAATTGTTTCTTTCTTGCTGCTTGCAGTATTTTGTCCTTGATCTGGGAGCTCTGGAATTTGGCCACAATATTCTGATCTTTTTCAGAAGGTGATTAGTGAATTCTTTCAATTTCTATTTTGACCTGTGGTTGTAGAATATCAGGGCAGTTCTCCTTGATAATTTCTTGAAAGATGATATCTAGGTTCTTTTTTTGATCACAGCTTTCAGGTAGTCCAATAATTTCTAAATTATCTCTCCTGGATCTATTTTCCAGGTTAGCAGTTTTTCCAGTGAGATATTTTACATTTTGTTCCATTTTTTCATTCCTTTGGTTCTATTTTATAATATCTTGATTTCTCATAAAGTCACTAGCCTCCACTTGCTCCAATCTAATTTTTAAGGTAGTATTTTCTTCAGGGGTCTCTTGGGCCTTCTTTTCCATTTGGCTAATTTTGCCTTTTAAGGCATTCTTCTCCTCATTGGCTTTTTGGAGCTTGTTGACATTTCAGTTAATCTATTTTTAAGGTGTTATTTTCTTCAGTATTCTCTTGGGTCTCCTTTAGCAAGTCATTGACTTGTTTTTCATGGTTTTGTCGAATCACTTTAATTTTTCTTCCCAATTTTTCCTCTTCTTCTCTCACTTGCTTTTCCAAATCCTTTTTGAGCTCTTCCATGGCCTGAGATCAGTTCATGTTTTTCTGGGAGGCTTTTGATGTAGTATCTTTGACTTTGTGACTTCTTCTGACTGTATATTCTGGTCTTCTTTGTCACCAAAGAAAGATTCCAAATTCTGGGTCTGAATCTGAGTCTGTTTTTCCTGCCTGGCCATATTGCTAGCCAACTACTTGACCCTTGTGTTTTCTGTCAGGGTATGACTGCTTATAGAGTAGAGAGTACTTTGTCCGAAGTCCAAGCTGCTGTTTTCAGAGCTACTTCTATTCCATCATCACCCCAGACTCTGTCACAGAAACACTCCTCCTCCCCTAAGAACCACCAACCAAGACTGCAATTCAGATCCAAGCAGGGCACAGCAAGAGAATCTGCCTTTGTGCCCACAAAGTGTTCCTTGCATTCCCACTCTGATCTGCTGCTAGATTCCTCCCACCTTGTGAGCCAGGGACTCAGGAAGTCACTGACGCTGGCACTCTGGAGGCAGCCTCGAGAGCTTCCTGCTGCTACCACTGCCACCACTGCACCACCTCCTCTACCCCCAGAGCTGGCGGCCAGAACTGCTCTGATCTCTATCCCCCCAGTTTCCCAGAAACCTGCTCTTTGGTGTCTGTGGGTTGAGAATTCTGGTAAGTGCCGCAGCTCACTGTTTCATGGCCCCAAAGCCTGTTCCAGCTGGCTCACTCTAGGTCTGGTCTTTCATGGTGCAGCCCATGCTTTTCTGCCTTCTGCTTTCAGCACTGTGTGATAGACTGGTCCCAGCGACCATCCAGGATCTCCCAGATTGGAGATCTGTTTCCCTCTACTATTTCATGGGTTCTGCAGCTCTAGAGTTTGTTCAGGTATTTGTATGGGTTTGGGGGGAGCTTAAGCAAGTCCCTACTTTCCTGTTGCTATCTTGGCTCCTCCCCACCCCCTTAGTTTTTTCAATATTTTAAAAATACCAGTGTAGATCTCCCCTCCTATCTCTATCTCTTTCTCTTTGCTTTTTCAGATATTTACATCCTTGAATGTGTCCTTTATTCCATTTTTAATATATGTCATGTTTGGCAATATCCTCTACTGCTTAAAACACCATGTATCTTTCTACTATCTTTTGGGTCACATGCAACTTTATTTTTTTCTTGTATGATGCTGTTCTATCATTTGCTGTCATCTAAAATCATTGAGCTAATGTGAGTGTTCTATAGAAAACCCTCTCAACACAAATATTTTAGGAATTGCAAGCACTGTATAATATTCCAAAATATTATCCAATCCAATTACCTATTCAATTCTATTTTCAATTAATCAACCATTTGCAATAGCCTTCTAAAACAGATATGTGTATGGACAAATTCTCTATTTTTTGTTGATTTGTTTTTCCCCCCATATTTGTCCATGCAATCAAATTGGCAATACATTTTGAATAAAATAGTCATTGTTTCTACTCATTAACATTGCTACTTTGACTATTTAACCCGTGTCCTTTGTATATTAATTCATTTTTGTTTTATTAGTTTTCTAATTACTCTGCTGTGTCCCTCTGACTTTGCTTTAAATATTGACAGATTGCAAAGTAGTAGAATAAAAATTCCCTTGCATTTTGTACAGAGGGAAGGGAGGCAACAAAGTAGATTAAAAAGAGCAGTGAAAAGCAGCCTGAGTTAAAATCCCAAGCCTTCTACCTATTAATTGTGACATGTATAACCTTGGGCAAATAATTGAATCTTTGTCCCTTTTATTTATTTGTAAAAAGAGAGGGTAGGATTAGATAAATCATAGGTCCATTTTAGTGCATGATCTTAATTGGAGTACTATGTGATGTAGTTGGTTATTGTAATGATACAAGTGAAAACAGTCTTATTAGCCAGCAATGTACTATTGTTCCTTTTATGTTGTTAGGGTTAGCTTGATGCCAGAATCTTCATTAACTTAGATACCAACTAAATCTCTACCTCTTATTTTAGGGTTACAGCCAAATTAAGATATCATAAACTTTTTTTCACTTCTAATAAGTGAAAGTAATCAAGATTTAAATAAGAGAATTAATTTTCAACTATATTCAGGATGGTTTGTGACCTTAAAGGGAAAGCAGTCAAGATTCAATTACATGAAAGATCCTACATGTCATTTGAGATTCCATAACATTTCGTATATTGATTTGTATGATATTTTATTGAAATAGTGATCTCTTAATTCTACATATACATTTTTAAATATAAATGTCTTGTTACCTCAATGAAGTTTGATCTTTGTAAATATCAGATTCTCAAATATCAAATTTATTATTTTTGTATTTAGGTCCCACTATTGCCTACGGTTAGAAGAGAATTCAAGGCCAAAACAGCAAAGATCAGCAGCTTTTAATGACCTTTATTTCAAACCAAATTATGCCTTTTCTTTTCTTTCAGATAGTTATATACAGCCATGAGAAGAAGACCAGATTGTAGGACATATCCCATGTGAAATAGCTAAAAAAATGTGTCACACTGCAAAGTACATAAAAACACATTAATAACAACAATGTTGTGCCATGTGTGGCATTAGTGATCTCCTCCTGCTTTGACTAATTACTTTATGTACTAGAGAACAGGTTTTCAGCCAATGAGCCATAATTAATTTTGAAGGGAAAGTTGACAAGGAGAAATTTCACTTAATATTTGTATATGTGAATTACCAACAATGTGGCAGGGCATAAAATGAACTCTAAGGGTAATAAAGATTATTATAGGTATGTTAAGATAATGATTTAAGAGGCACCATGATATGATGGAGAGATAGTCTTCCCTCTAGTTAGTTAAACCTATATTCAAGCTCTGCCTTTCACATATATTTAGCAGTGTGACCTTTGGAAAATCAGATAACCTCTCAGTGTCTCCACTCACTTTCTAAGAAGTTAAATTGCAGAGAAGTTAGCTAACCTAAATTGGTAGAAGGCATCTACTATACCAACAAAATCACAACTTCAATCTTTAAACTTATGCATTATTCTAATTTTTATAATTTCAATTAGATTTCAATTTTGTTTTCAATTTAATTTCAATTGATAATGAATTTATAGGCACATTCATGTAAAGGAAAATATGTATTTTAGTAATTTAAAATATACCTGCCTTTTCTCCTTCATTCTGGCTTGGTGGACATTAAATTTCATGATTCTGAAATTAAAAAAACAAAACAAAACAAAATACCTGGGGCAAGAATCATCTTTCCTTCACTTTTACTTTCTTTCTATTTTAAGGACTAGTATGTATGAAACAACAAGGCATAGCAAATCACAAATATGTTCTGTAGACATAGTTTTCAGAATAACTTAGGAAATCACTGTAGTTAGCTGTCAAGGTAGGGAGTATTCTTTGTAGCATGTGACACTATTCACTATTAGCTAAATATACTGGACTCTTCACCTCATCAATCAACTGATTAATGAACAAACAGTTATTAAGTGACTGCAATATGCCAGTCAGTTAATATGTTCTTTTTTACTTCGTCATCATTTCTCCCTTCCCTCCATTTACAATAACACCCTGTTCAGTCTCCCTGGACAATTATGATAGCCTCTTAATCAGTTTCTCTTCTTTCAATCTCTCTTCCAAATCCACTTCATTCTCTACACTGTTAATAATCTTTCTAAAGCCCAACGTTTTTCATCTCTCAAATTTTTTCAGTGTTTCTTTGTTGTATACTGAAATTCAAACTCCTTGGTATCACAATCAAAACCTTCCACTATATGACTTGATTTGTACTTGTATCACAGAATCACACTATGTATTAGATACAATATTTCATCCCTCCAAAAATACAGCTTAAGGACTTGCAGTAACCTCAAAAGAGTTCATGCTATTCTTTGTTTTGATTGATTATTCATATTTGTTACAAGGGATTTTTTTTCTTTCTTTCTCATGGTTTGTGGGAGTTAAAAAGCAGAGAGAAAACCAATGTCAATTAAAATGTTAATGTTAATAAAAAAAATAAAAGATCATAAATGTACAAATGTATGATCTTCTCTGTTATATTCCACCCCCCATTTATAGCGAGTTCCACTTTGCTTTGCAGAGACCTATGCAATTTTCTATTCTTAAAACAATAAAATCAAATTACTCTTAGAAGAGAAATAAACTTTGGGATGCTAAACATATGAATTTCCAAAACTGCAATATCTACAACTTTTGTTCCAGCTTTATACTACTACCAAGGCATCTTTATATCTTCAGTACTTAACATAGTTTCTCAGATATACTAGAGCTTTAATAACTATGTATTGAACTGAATGCTTATTTGTTGGATTTGATGGCTCTTTTTGGAGACAGACTACATACTATTGATAAATCTCAACCCATACCTTTCTGTCTCTTTGTCTTTTGCTCTTATTCTCCTCTGACTATGGAATTCATTGCATTCATCTTAGCCTTACTAAATTCTTCCTATTCTGCAGCACCCATTTTTGTTTACCCTCTAAATGTTACCTTCATCAATACAATGTCTTTGAAATAATGACACACCAAAATTTTTAATAAACGAATGAATGAGAGAATGATCTTCCTGGCATAATGTAATTGGTTTCACAGAACTCTCATCCTACTGTTTCTAATTCTATTGTGCATTTAATGTATTCTAATTTTATTTCAGCTATTGGTGCCCATGATTTATTTATACAACCTATTAACTCCCTCGAAGTAGTAACTGTATTTTTCATATGTGTATCCAATGAAGCATCTACTCAAGAGTTTTTGGCATATTTTAGTAGTTTTTCCATCATATCCAACCCTTCATGACTCCTTTAGGGGGTTTTGTTGGCAAAGATACTGGAGTAATTTGCCATTTCCTTCTCCTCACTGCCCCTTTTGTATACAGTCATCACTTACTAAATATTTGTTAAATTGAGCTGATCTGTCTTGGCACTAATCACAGACATCAGCTTTGGAATGAATTGTAGAAGTCATCTAGTGAAAATGAGAATGTTTTTCACAACCTAACCTTACTTACATCATTTAGTCATCACATGGCGACCTCCAGAGAGTGTTAGCTTAAGGCAGCAATCCTACTTATGGCAGTTTTAAGTGATTACAAGTAGTAACTTGTAATTCACATCTAAATTTGTCTCTATGATTTTCACACACATAGCTCCTACTTCTGCCACCTGAGGCCAATTAATGCAAATTCACACTCCTTAAAGACAACTTTCATGTCCTTCTCAATTCTTCTCTTTCCTTGACTAAATAGTCCCACTTTCTTCACTATATCCTTATATGACCCTTTTAATTCTAATGATTTTCTTCTGGAAAAGTAGTTTATCAGTGCCCTCTAGATTATTGGTTCATTTATAATTTTTTTGTAACCTAATATACCTAAAATATGTATTCATTACTTTTTTTTCTTGATGAGGGGATCTTAATTGCATCTTTATGGAGGAATTTTCACTATGGAAGCATCCTTCAGCAACTTGTCTTATGATCTTGGAGAGTCACAAAGAGCATTAAGAAATGAAGTACATTGTCCTCACTCTTTGAGCTAGTACATCAGAGGAAGGATATGAATTTGGATCTTCCTTATTTTGACATCAGATTTTTATTCACTATGCTGTATTGTCCCAGTAATAAAAAGGAAACAAAACAACACTATGGTTTTATAGATATTTATTTATAATATTTGCTTCAACATTTGTTTGGAAGTCTTGGTAATTATGAGTTGGACTCCACTTTAGGGGGCAAGTTCCTAGGAAGTGGAGGTCATTGTTAATCCCCTTTGCTTCCCATCCCTGTGCCATATGCACATAATTCCTTAGTAATTTATCTTTCACAGTCAAAATGACACTTAAGGAATTAGCCTTCTGAGGTTTATTTCCTGTAAATAACTTATGCTAGAAGAAAACTGGCAAACAAGTCAGTCTAACACTTGAAATTGAATCCCTCCACACAAGAAAAGTATTCTGGAAAGGACAAAAAAAACTGTCTCTCTCTCATACTCCCACCACTACCATATAAAAAGTAGTTGAACAGGTGGGAATTTGACTCATGGACAATCAGGCAGCCTTCATAGAAAAAATATTCCCATAAAATTGCAAATCTTTTTAAAGAAAGGGTGAAAAGTGGAAAACTGATTTGGGGAGGAAAGTAATATTCCTTCCTACTAACTATCTTAAGTGTAGGTTTGGTCTCTGACAAAATGTTTGTTAGCCAACCCCATAGACCTTCCTTGAAGAGAAGTGTGCATATTTTAAAGCCCATATGTGGAGGTGGCGGCAAATAATGGCTAATAATAAAATAGATCTTTTATCACTCTTTCAAAAATCTATGATTATTTTCTAATGTGGAATATAATATGAATTTTTATTTTCCTTGCAAAAAACTATCATTAAATGATAATATATATATATGTATATATATATATATATATATATATATATATATATATATATATATTTAAAAATAGTCAGCCTTTTTGATTCCTCATTTGTTTCCTTCCCTGAAGAAGGTTGTCTCCGTAAATTGCAATAAAAATGATTGTAAGAGGCCTTAAAAGTCTGATGAATATGTATGCTGACAGTTTTACTTAAAAGCATTATTGTCATTATAAAGCTCAGAATCTACAAAAGCAACCAACATGGTCAAATGCCAAGACAGAAGATTACTTTGTAGTATATATAGATATAAATACATATATATATATATATATATATATATGTATGTATGTATGTATATGTATATGTGAGTGTGTGTGCATGTATATATAAACATGTATATTTACATCTATATATATAAACACATATATACACATATACATACATACTATACATATGCATATACGTGTGAATGTACACACTAAAATTCAACTAAAGAAGCGATTTACTATGAAAAAGAACCAAATAAAAATGAAACCCAAACAAATCATATTCCCAACTAAAACATTTTGTTCCTCAATGTTGAGCTTGTAAGAATTCAGAACATTACAATTCTCCTGTTATTTGTTCCCAGCTAGAACATTATGCCTTTTGTTAATGATTTACTGATGGTAGCACCTTTTCAGTAGGCTGTGTGGAATGCCACTGTCTCATTTGGCATTCTGAGCTGTCATTGTATTATACACTTAAAAACTATTAATGACACTGTTGCAACTCTATAATAGTTCTGAATATACCCGAAGTCAAGGTTATAGAAGTCTATAAAATATGTCCTCTCTGACTTCAATGTAAATAAAGACTATAAAATAAACAGTGTGATTAATGATTCTTTCTTATCAAAGAACTCCCATAAATGTCCTTTCCTTAAGCCTGGAGGGTAGAGGTAAGTTCTTATAAATATTAAATATAACATCTACATTTGTTTGTTATTTTTCAAGTCTTGACAAGCCACATTAAAACTATATTTCTAAGATTAGCTGACATTAAAACTGGCAGTTTTAAAAAAGTCTCTATTAAAAGAATTAAGAAAAAACAATGAATTTTAATTTAGTTTAAAATCCAGTTATTTCTTTTTCAAAACATATTTTAAACTCAAATTTAATTTTTTACATTTCTTTGTTTTACTATAGGAATACAAATCTAGAGCTGAAAGCCAACTTAGAAGCCATTTATTCCTCTCATATTTTGTAGAAGATGGCTAATAATAATAGCTAGCATTATTTGGTGCTTTAATCTTTAAAAAGAGCAACACATATATTATCTCAATTTATCCACACAACCCTGAGAGGTAGGTGCTATTATTATCCTTATAGGTGAAGAAACTGAGGAAGACTGGAAGTTAAGTCATTTCCCCAAAGTTACACAACTAATGTCTAAAACAGGATTTGAATTCAGGCCTTCCTAACTGTAGTTCCAGCCTTCCATCAGCTGTGCTATCCAGCTGCCTAAATAGAACAAAACTAATCTAACTACAATTCCAGTACTGTTTCTACTGTGTAACACCTAATGAATTTCATTGCCTTTAAATGCTTTAAGGGCAGCTAAGTGGCAGAGTGGTTAGAGTGCCAAGGCTGGAGTTAGGAAGACCTATCTTTTTGAGTTCAAATTTGGCTTCAGACATTTACTAACTGTGTGACCCTGGGCAAGTTACTTAATCCTATTTACCTCAGTTTTCTCACCTGTAAAATGATCTAGAGAAGGAAATGGAAAACCACTCTGGTATCTTAGCCATGAAAACTCCAAATGGGGTTGCAAAGAGTCAGACAGGACTGAGAACAACTGAACAACAACATTCCTGAAACAAAATATTCCTTGGACTCATATAAGACCATCATGACAATTGGTATATTATCTGCTGTACTTGACAAAAGGCTTCTTTATGAGCATTTATTTTTATATACAAACACATGCACACGCATGTGAATGCACACACACACTTGCTATTGTCTGTTGAAAAAGCATAGGAGAATTAAGTTCTAGTTCTGAATTAAACACTGATATATCACTGAAATTATTATGATACAGTTAGCTTATACACACTGTGTAATAATTTGATAGGGAAAATAGTTTGGCTTCAATCTTTTCATTGCACCCCATATAATTTTTGGAACTTCTGTAATAACTTACGAAATTATATATGTAAATATGTGCTATACATCATATTTCAGAGACATACGTGTGTTATATGTGTATAAGTATATATGTATATGTACACACACATCTATGAATTTATCTATCTATCTATCTCCCTTATACATATTCTTTCATTGAAGTACCATCCTACTGTCTAATTGGAAGAAATTTCTGTCTAGCAGGTACTGCCTAACTTTGAATGATATCCTTACTCATCACCTTAGGGATATCATACATCAGCCTAGGTACTGTCATAATATTGGTTGGAAATTAATATGTTTTTCAGAATGCTGGGGAATGCAAGCATATGGAAGAAAGGAAGGGTGATTAAGAGTGGTAAGGAACTATGATAAAGGAGGGAGAAAAAGAAGAAGAGGAGAAAGAAGAGAACTAAGGTGAGAAGGAGGAAGGAGAGGAGGAGAAAAAGGAGAACGGAGAGGAACAGGAAGAAGAGCAAAAGGAAGAGGACCCAAAGGAGGAGGATAAAGAACAAGGAGAAGGGGAGGAGAAAGTAAAAGAGTAGGTAGAGAAAAAAATCACTTAGTGACTGATTGTCTTAGGGAAAATGATTAGAGCTAGAAATCAAGCATTAAGAAGACGTGAAAGCAGGTGGGAGAAAAGTGACAAAGGAATTCTTAGTTCCAGGAAGAAAAAAAATATGTTTTTTTTTTTCCTTTTCTTTTTCTAGTTTTTTTTTATTTTCTTTTTTTAAAATTTATTTAATATAGTTAGTTTTCAGCATCGATTTTCACAAAAGTTTGAATTACAAATTTTTTTCCAGTTTCTACCCTCCCCCCACTCCAAGATGGCATATGTTCTGGTTCCCTGTTCCCCAGTCAGCCCTCCCATCTGTCACCCCACTACCCTCCCATCCCCCTTTCCCTTCTTCTCTTGTAGGGCAAGATAAATTTCTGTGCCCCATTGCCTGTATATCTTACTTCCTAGTTGCATGAAAAAACTTTTGTTGTTGTTGTTGTTGTTTTTGAATGTCTGTTTTTAAAACTTTGAATTCCAAATTCTCTCCCCTCTTCCCTCCCCACCCACCCTCCCTAAGAAGGCAAGCAATTCAACATAGGCCACATGCCTATCATTATCTAAAACCCTTCCACAACACTCACGTTGTGAAAGATTAACTATGTTTTGCTCCTTCCTAACCTGTCCCCCTTTATTGAATTTTCTCCCTTGACCCTGTCCCTTTTCAAAAATGTTTGTTTTTGATAACCTCCTCCTCTCGTCTGCCCTCCCTTCTATCATCCCCCCTTTTTATTTTCTTCCTCCTTATTTCCTGTGGGGAAAGATACCCAATTGAGTGTGTATGGTATTCCTTCTTCAGGTCAAATCCGATGAGAGCAAGATTTACTCATTCCCCCTCACCTGCCCTCTCTTCCTTTCCTACAGAACCACTTTTTCTTGCCACTTTTATGTGAGATAATTTACCCCATTCTATCTCTCCCTTTCTCCCTCTCTCAAAATATTCCTCTCTTATCCCTTAAATTGATTTTATTTTTTTAGATATCATCCCTTCATATTCAACTCACCCTGTGTCCTTTGTGTGTGTATATATATATATACATACATACATATATATATATACATACCTACATATATACATACATATACACACATATGTATATATATATGTGTGTGTGTGTGTATATATTTATATGTATATGTATACACACATATATGTATGCATATTCCTTTCAGCTACTATGATATTGAGGTCTCATGAATCATACACATCATCTTTCTATGTAGGAATGTAAACAAAACAGTTCGACTTTAGTAAGTCCCTTATGATTTCTCTTTCTTGTTTACCTTTTTGTGCTTCTCTTGATTCTTGTGTTCCAAAGTCAAATTTTCTATTCAGCTCTGGTCTTTTCACTGAGAAAGCTTGAAAGTCCTCTATTTTATTGAAAATCCATATGGTGCCTTGGAGCATGATACTCAGTTTTGCTGGGTAGGTAATTCTTTGTTTTAATCCTAGCTCCATTGACCTCCAGAATATCACATTCCAAGCCCTTCGGTCCCTTAATGTAGAAGCTACCAGATCCTGTGTTATCCTGATTGTTTTCTCCCAATATCCAAATTGTTTCTTTCTGGCTGCTTGCAGTATTTTCTCCTTGACCTGGGAGCTCTGGAATTTGGCAACAATGTTCCTAGGAGTTTTCTTTTTGGGATATATTTAAGGAGGTGATCTGTGGATTCTTCCAATATCTATTTTACCCTCTGGCTCTAGAATATCAGGGCAATTCTCCTTGATAATTTCTTGAAAGATGATATCTAAGATCTTTTTTTGATCATGGCTTTCAGGTAGTCCAATAATTTTTAAATTGTCTCTCCTGGATCTGTTTTCTAGGTCAGTGGTTTTTCCAATGAGATATTTGACATTGTCTTCCATTTTTTCATTCCTTTGGTACTGTTTATAATATCTTGGTTTCTCATAAAGTCACTAGCTTCCACTTGCCCCAATCTCATTTTTAAGGTGGTATTTTCTTCAGTGGTCTTTTGGACCTCCTTTTCCATTTGGCTAAATCTGCCTTTCAAGGCATTCTTCTCCTCATTGGCTTTTTGGAGCTCTTTTGACATTTGAGTTACTTTATTTTTTAAAGTGTTGTTTTCTTCAATATTTTTTTCAGTATTTTCTTGGGTCTCCTTTAGCAAGTTATTGACTTGTTTTTCATGGTTTTCTTGCATCATTCTCATTTCTCGTCCCAATTTTTCCTCTACTTCTCTAACTTGCTTTTCCAACTCCTTTATGAGCTCTTCCATGGCCTGAGACCGCTTCATGTTTTTCTTGGAGCCTTTTGGTGTAGGCTTTTGGACTTTGTTGACTTCTTCAGGCCATATGTTTTGGTCTTCTTTGTCACCAAAGAAGGATTCCAAAGTCTGAGACTGAATCTGGGTGTATTTCACTGCCTGGCTGTGTTCCCATACAACTTACTTGACCCTTGAGTTTTTCATTGGGTTATGAGTGCTTGTAGAGCAAAGAATACTTTGTTCCAAGCTTGAGGGGATGTGCCATTGATTTCAGAGCTATTTCTATACAGCCAGCTCTGCCACACCAGCACTCCTCCTTCCTCAAGACCCACCAACCCGGACCTGACGCAAATCTTCAGCAGGCTCTGCACTCCTGCTCTGATCTGCCACTTAATTCCTCCCACCATGTGGGCCTGGGGCCAGAAGTAACTGCAGCTGTAGTTCTGTAGCTGCACCTCCCCCACTGCCCCTGGGGCAGTGGCCAAACCATGAACTCTATTCCCCGCAGCTTTTCCCACTAACCTTCTCTGTTGTCTTTTGTGTTTGTGGGTTGAGAAGTCTGGTAACTGCTGCAGCACACTGATTCAGGGTGCTAGGGCCGGTCCAGCCTGGCTCCTGGTCTGGTTGGTCCTGCTGCCTCCCATGCTGAGCTCTGCTCCCCTCCACACTGTGCATGATAGACCTCATCCAGCAACCATCCAGGCTGTCCTGGGCTGGATCCCTGCTTCCCTCTGCTATTTTGTGGGTTCTGCAGTTCTAGAATTTGTTCAGAGCCATTTTTATCAGTTTTTGGAGGGACATGGTGGGGAGCTCATGCAAGTCCCTGCTTTCCAGCCTCCTAGTGTAAGCTTGGTATAGTGATCTTGGGAAGAATATTTTAAATACATGAACAGCAGATGAAAGATATATAGAAAACTGGTAGTAGAGTTGCTTGTCTGTTTTCTAATTGATGGCCAAATTAAGATGAATCTTTCCCAGAACCTTTTAATTCAGTTACTTGCTGAAAAGATTTGATTCTTCCAGGAAAGCATCAATATCAGGGTTGACAAACTGGGGAGCTCTTAATAATGGCTTGCTCAGAGTCCCACTCCACTCTTCAAGTGGCTGAGAGCTCCATCTAGTTTTTTTTTTAATTTATCTATTTTTAGTTTTCAACATTTTGTTCCATAAGATTTTGAGTTTTGAATTCTCTCCCCTTCCCTCCCCAAGGTGGCCTGCAACCTGATATAGGCTCTACATATACATTCATATTAAACCTATTTTCTCATCAGTTATGTTATAAAGAAAAATTAGAACCAATGGGAGGAACAATGAGAAAGAAGATACAAGAGAAAACAACAATTAAAGAGAGAAAAGAGTATGCTTCCACCTATATTCAGACTCCAAAGTTCTACTCTGGATGTGGATAGCATTTTCCATCATGAGTCTTTCAGAGTTGTCTTAAGTCCTTGCATTGCTAAGAGATTAGTCTATCACAATTAGTCATTGCACAATGTGGCTGTTACTATGTACAAGGTTCCCCTGGTTCTGCTTACTTCACTCAGCATCAGTTTATATGTTTTCCCAGGTTTTTCTGAAGTATGCCTGCTCATCATTTCTTATACCATAATAGTATTCCATTACATTCATATACCACAACTTGTTGAGCCATTCCTCAATTGATGGGCACCCCCTCAATTCCCGATTCTTGGCCACCACAAAAAGAACTGCTCCAATTTGACCTACATTGTAGCGATTTCCCAAATGATAATGTGATGTGAATCTAAAGACACATTAGCACGTAGGCTGTCATTTCCTTCAGTACTTTGTATATGAGTAATGTAGATGTAACCAACAAAGTATCAAAGGAATTCAAAACTGACTGTCAAATTGTAAAAAAAAAAAATATTTGGACACAATTGCTGTTTGCTTTTCTCCATGCTACTTGTATAATATGGTATTACTCTACCTCTAGAATCTCTTGTCAAGATACTGTGTCATAAAGTGAACTGTATCATAATTGTGCAAAGAATATGGCCTCATTCATTTCCCATGATTTCCTTAGGAAACCTGTGAAAATTGTTTCCAAGGGCAGAACCAAGTTGGTGGAGTAGCAGCAGGGACTCATCTGAGCTCTCTCAAATTCTCTTCCAAACAACCTTGAAATAAAGCCTCAAAAAATTACAGAGTGGCAGAATAAACAAAAGGATAGTGTGAAACAATTTTTTCTAGCTGAAGACAACTTATAAGGTCAGCAGTAAAGGTCTATCACACAAGGATGAGAGTGAAGCACAGTCTGGTGTAGGCTGCCACCTAGCAAGCCAGTAGCAGGACTTGGGGTTAACTGAATCAGAACCTTATACTTCTGGAGTTCTAAGCCCACAGACACTGTTCAGAAGATTACAGAGGATTATTTGCTGGAACTATTTGGAAAATTTTCTTTCATTGTCCATACTAGGTTCTGAGTTGCAGTCTCAGTACAAGGAGAAGAACAAGCATGCTAAAGAAGGTGACCACAGTGGAACAAGGACCATGGTCAGAATGCCAGGGTGGAAAAGAGTGATTGTGTTTGGTTATAGAACAGAGGGTAGCCCAAGAGAGCAGTGACCATGCATCTCCCTAAATCATATGACTTTGGAAGAACTGAAAACGTACAGTCCTCAGAGCTAGCTATGAAAACAGCAGCACACAAAAAAAGATTGACACTTTAGACAATGATCCTGACATCCCAGGAGCAGAGACAAATTTAACATAAAGTTAAAAGTCAATAAGTAGGCTAGGAAAATGAGAAAAAAGAAAAGAACAACAACGACAACAAGAACTAGGCCATAGAAAGTTACTTTGATGACAGGAAAGATCAAAACACAAACAAAAAACACAATAATGTCAAACCAGCTACATACAAAGCCTTAAAATATATGAATTGGTCTCCGGCCCAAAGAAGATTCCTGGAAAAGGTCAAAAGGGATTTTACTGATCAAATAAGAGAGGCAAAAGAAAAATTAGGAAAATAAATGTCAGTAATGCAAGAAAATCATGAAAAAAGTCAACAGCTTGGTAAAGGAGGCAGAAAAAATTATGAAGAAAATTAAACCTTAAAAACAGAGTAGGCCAGATGGTAAGGGGCACAAAAATTCACTCATGAGAAGAACTTAAAAGTAGAATTAGCCAAATGGAAAAGGAGGTACAATAAATCACTTAAAAATCAGAATTGGCCATGTAGAAAGTATTGATTCCATGAGATATCAAGACACAATAAAACAAAACCAAAAGAATGAAATAGAAGAGATAAATAAACAAAAGGAAATGTGAAATATCTCATTGGAAAAACAACTGATCTGGAAGCTAGTTAAGGAGATATAATTTAAGAATTATTGGACTACCTTAAAGCTATGACTTTAAAGAAAGAACCTAGACATCATAGTTCAAGAAACTGTCAAAGAAAACTGCCCTTATATCCTAGAACCAAAGGGTAAAATAGAAATTGAAAAACTCCACTGGTCATCTCCTGAAATAGGTCCCCAAATAAAAGCTCCCAGGAATACTCGGCCCAAATTCCAGAATTCTCTGGTCAAAAAGAAAATGTTGCCAAGTAACCAGGGGAAAAAAGCAAAGCAAATATTATGGTAAACAAGATTTACCAGCTTCTGCATTAAAGGATAGGTGGAGGGAGGAGTGGAATATGATATTCCAGAGGACAAATGAGCTAGGATTACAGCCAAGAATCACCTATCTAGCAACACTGAGTATAATCCTTCAGGGAGAAAGTGGATGTTGAATGAAATAGAGGAATTTCAAGCATTGCTGATGAAAAGACCAGATCTGAATAGAAAATTTAACATTCAAATACAAGACTCAAGAGAAGCATAAAAGGAGAAACAGGAAAGATAAATCAATAGGGATTCAATAAGGGTGAACTCTTCACATTTCTACATGGGAAGATGATACCTGTAATTCCTCAAAACTTTATCATTTTTAGGGTGGTTAAAAAGAGCATATACAGACTGGTAGAGCTGAATATTATGGGATAATATCTTTCTAAAAATTAAGAAATAAAAAAGAATGACTATGATAGGATGATATCTAAAAATAAAATCCAAGGGTGAGAAAGAGGAATGGACTGGGTGATAAGTTAGGGGGATGCAGAACGGGATAAATTATCTCACACAAATGATTCATGTAGACAATTGAATCAATGATCATAAGATACAACATTACTATATTATAGAATACTATTCCTTTTACTTCCCCCTGGATGCACACTTGTGTTACACATGAGATAATTTACAATAATTTATAATACAAACTTGTTTTAAGCTTAAGATTCATTAAACCCCCCTACCCCCAACTAAATTTTATCTTTTTTCTCCATCAAACCCCAAAACTGGACAATAGGCTGAGCACCATACGTACTTATTGTGGTTCAATAATTTCAGTTGTGTCCAATTCTTAGTGAACCCATTTGGGGTTTTCTCAGCACAGATATTGGAGTGGTTTACCGTTTCCTTCTCCAGCTCATTTTACAGGTGAGGAATTGAGGCAAATGAGGTTAAATGATAGGTGATTATCCAGGGCCACACAGCTAGTAAGTGTGTGAGGCCAAATTTGAACTCACAAAGAGGAGTCTATCTGACTCAAATCCCAATACTCTATCCACGGTACCACTACCTGCCTTTTAGACAACAACAGCAGCATACTCATAGTAATTTTAAAGAGAGGAAGAAAGGGAAAAAAGTCAATATGTCACTTCTTCCTGTTTATCTAGCCTACTACTTCACAGTATGAGTATAAGGTAGGAAAAGGACTCATAGAATCTATCAGGTTCATGAATAATTGTATAGTTAATAGAACCATAGAACAAAAGGTCGAGACCTGGAAGTGACCTCAGCAGCTATTTAGCTTTACTCATGTATAACCTCTCCCACCACACCCCAGTTTGAGAAATATGATTCTGCATTCATTTTTTACCAAAAGAGAATATTTTCTTATTATAGAAGAGAAACTGCCTGCAGTTCAGATTTATATCTTGAAAACAAAATATTTAATTTGCATTTATAGTACAGATGTCCTAAAGCATACCTTTCCCAGAAAAGTTCCTGCAGGTTAATTTTTTTGCTACTAGGGGAAACACTGTGATTTGCATTGGATTCCAGGGATTTCCTGCAGGCAAACACCTGCCTGGGAAACACCTGCAGTCAGCCACCTATGGGAAGAGCTATATTATAAAACAGAAATGCTAGGGGTTAGTATGTGCATCACCAACCCATTGTATGAATAATTGGAAGGGAAAATAATTTTTTTAGTGGGAGTAACTCATCAGGCAGAATTCTGGCTTTTGTTTAGCATGATGTAGATTTATTGAATTCTAGGAATAATGCCAACAATATGGGTGCAAATAATCAAATGCTATATCACCTTGGTAGTTCCATGCATTTCAGAAATGATTGGAAAAACATGTAGAGAAAAGAATGATATCCAAGAAATATCATGGGAGAGATTTCTATTCTCTCAGCTGCATCAAAATTGCTGGATTTATTTCACACTTATGACTCACAAATTTTGTACTGTAAAAATCAATAAAAAGTTTAAACTGATTTTTTAAATGAGAACAACCTTTATATAAGTTAAGAACTAGGATCCTTTCAAGCTCACTGATCCATAAAAACACACACAAATACATAGTCAGCTTCTAACTTTGGAACAAGTTATATGAGAATGTAGAACAAAGAACATTTTACATTTCAGGATAGGATGTGTAATGACAAATTATAACAGTTTATGTCAAACTTTATTACATTTAACCTTTTTGTACAGCACATTTATTGAATACCTGATTAATTTAGAAGTAGTAAGAATAGTGTCATTTGGCAAGTAGTTTTGAGGTAACTATCTTTATCTCGGGAAAGATATCATACTTATGGCTATACTTGGTTTAACTTCTTAACTATTGAGGTTCAGAAAACTTAAAGATCAGAGAGACTGACATTTTACTAAGCATAAAGTTAATTGATTAATAACATATAAATCACTTGTAAAACAAATAGCAATATGAAGCAGGGACAAGATGTTTTTATTGCAAAAAAAGCCCTCACTATGCTAATTTTACCTAAAATGTATTACTGTTCCTCTTAGAATTAAAAAAAAGTACCCTACTTGGCTTGTATGTATATGTGTACCTTATGGCCACCACAAGGTCCTTACTCTGGCCTGGCATTGAAAAGCAAATTCAATTCTATAAGTAGCTAAATACCAGAAAATTCCCATAGCACAGACTGGTTCTAAATGGCCCACAGATGTTAGGGAGGTATGAGGTTTTATGCTGGGGCAGATAAAGGCATATGGGTTTTCCAATTCAAGGAACAGGACAGGCAGATATATTTTTTTAGTCTAAGGCAAATTAGCTGCTGCTGAATGTTCTAATCATGATTAGTTTGGGAAATTTAAACAGAGAGCCTGGTAGAATTCCTTTGGAGCCACAACCTGTACTTATAGATATTCATTAGTTATTTGAACTATCTCTAAGTCTCCCTTTGAGTGAAGTGGCTGAACTAACTGGCCTATGCCAATTTCTTTGTTTTAAGATTGGATTGAGTCTACTGTTTCAATAGAAGTCTGCATATGATCAACCAAGTTCACTCCTCCAAGCTCAATGGAACATAGCAGGGGCTCCACAGGACTCAAGGAGAGCAGTGAATACTACTGCTCTGTTCAATGTCTCCAAGTGCAAACAGGGGAGGGGACTAATTTTCCCACCCTTTTCATAATTCCAGGCAAGGTTTATAACAGTTAAGAATCCAGGCTGTAGGTCAGAGAACAGAGCTTATATATTAGTATAGTAACTAGTTCAATTTCAAAATGCCAAGCATACCCAGGTAAGATAATGCATCCTTCCTTTACATGAGAGAGCACAGAATGACCCCTTACTTTGAAAATATGATTAAAATTCTTATACTCAATCATCTACATTAACCTTTCATTTTCTGTGGACCAAAATGTAATGTAGGTCATATTCATTCTGCTGTAATCTATGGGATGCTTCTGTTTATACTCACTGTGTCTTATATGATAAGAATCTAACTCTGAATCCATGTTTTTGTAGAGCATACTAACAATGATCAAGATGTAAAGTATTGTAGTTCTGTTTATTGTGAAAGAAAGAAAAATAGATTTTAGTTAAAAATAATACTGGGCTTTGGTTTTTGGTAATCTTCTTAGTGGATTTGGAGTTCATGGAAATATGGAAGCTCTCTAGAAGTATCTGGAACTCATGAATCACATGTTTTTTGCAAGGTTGTATTAATAATATTAATGAATTTCATTATATACTCATATGGTCTTGGAAATAGGAAAAGAGTACTGCACTAGGAGAAAGGATACCTGAGTGCCAATTGAAGCTTTCTTGACTGTGCCTATGCACAAGTTACTCATGGCATCTTAGAAATTATGGGTTGGAAGAAATCTTTAAATTATTTAATAATATCATTTTGTAGATGAGAAAATGAAGAACCAAAACTCATAAGGGATTTGTCAAATGTTATTAAATTAATTAGAGGCAGATTTGGAACTGGATCTCAGGTTTCCTGACTCCTTGCATGATGTTCTTTCCACCAGACCAAGGGTTCTTAACCTGGATCCATGAACTTTGTGTTTGGACATGAATATAATAGCAATAGTGATAATAATGACTAACATTACTGTAGTGCTTACTATGTTCCAGGTATGTGCTAAATCCTTCAGGATTATTATATCATTTGATCCTCACAATAACCTTGGGAGGGAGGTGCTATTATTATTTTTCTTTTATAGATAAGAAACCAAAGTATACAGATGTTAACTGACTTGCCCAAAGTCACACAGCTGGCAAGTGTCTCAGGTCAGATTTAAACTCTGAGCTAACTTGAAGTCCAGTACCACCTAATCAGCTGATATATATATGTAAATGCATATGTATATGGACATGTACATGTACATGTGTATGTGTGTACACATGCATAGGTTATATGCAAATATATACGTATTACATATGTAATCTATCTAGATGTAAATTTATTGGTTGCTTTCGCAATCTTGTATGTCTTATTTTATACATTTGAAAACAACTATTTTGAGGAACCCATAGGTTTTATCAGACTGCCCAAGCATTCCATAAACAGAAAATGTTATTAACTTTAGAACTAGACTAATTCTTCCATGAGCCTTGGAGAATGGATTAGAAACAGAAACTGTGGGTCTTCCAGTGGTTAATTCTGAAACACCAAAAATAGTCTATATTCACCCTCACTAAAGAGTGAGGTCCTACTTATCCTTTAGATCTTTTTAATCTGGCTTCCAAGCCCAACATTATTGAAATCCTTTATAGCTTTCCTTTTGCAACCATGATATTACACATTCATGCTTCTCTTACCACTTCTCTGTAATCAGGTTTACATCTGAACTGTGTGTGGGGCAGAGGTAATCTCAATGAGAAGGGGAATAAGGAAAATGACATATGTACATAATCATAGAGGACCTACTTATTAGATACTTGCTATGAGTCTTTCTGGGCACTAGGAAATAGTCCAGGTAAAAAGTCTATCCCAAACCACAAAGGAGAAAATTATATTATTATCTTCACTAGAAACTGGGGCAAAGTTCCCCTCACAACTGAGAAGGGTTAGACAATTTATTATCCTATTGCTAGCATAGACTCAATTCTCTAATTCCCTTAACCTACCTAGGGGCAAACTTTCCTCCCCTATTGTCACTCCTTTATCTTTCACTCCTTCATCATCATTCACCTCAGTGTACCTCTTTCTGTTGTTTAACAAACAAATACAGATTCCTCTTCATATTAGTCCTCTTTTGCTCTACTTCTATCATTTTTTACTCATGGAAACTTATTTTTTTTCCCAAGAACATTATGCACTTCTGACAACATGGAATGGTGAATAACCAAAGGCCATGGACTTAGGTAGAATTGGATTCAGATCCTCCCTTAGGTGCTGTGACTTTGAACATGTAACCTCTGAATCTCAGTACAACTGAAAAATGAGAGTTGTGCTAGAATGGCTGCTGAGGCCCTTCCTAGTTCTCAGTTTTTCTTCTGATGTTCTTTTTATAACACTGACTTATCCCTGACTTTCTGAATGTTAAGATTTGAAGGATGGTGGCAGGGGGAAGAGCCAAGATGGTGGCCAGAAAAGAGTGACTTGCTTAAGTCCCCCCGCCCCAGGTCCATCCAAACACCTATCAAAATGTCTGGGAACAAATTCTAGAGGGGCATAACCTATGAAATAGAAAAGGGAAGCAGGGCTCCAGCCCAGGACAGCCTGGATGGTCACTGGGAAGGGTCTATATCACGGAGTTGGGAGTGGGGCAGACCACAGCCCAGTGTGGGCCGCACCAGGACCAACCAGACAGGGATCTGGGTGGAACAGGTGTAGTGCCCTGAATCAGTGAGCTCTGGCAGTTACCAGACTTCTCAACCCACAAACGCCAAAAACAACAGGGAAGGTTAATGGGAGAAGCAGCTGGGACAGAGTGAAAAGAGTTTGTGGTCATCCACTGCCATGGTGGCGGCAGAGGTGGTGCACCTCTGAGGCTGCTTCCACAGCTACAGCTACAGTTGTCTCCAGCCCCAGGCCGACCTGGTGGGAGGAATTAAGGGGTGGATTAGAGCAGGAGTTCAAAACCTGCTTTGCCCTGCCTGAATCTGGGCTGCAATCCTGGTTGGTGGTTCTCGGAGGAGGAGAGCTGGTGTGGCAGAGCTTGCTGTGTAGAAATAGCTCTGAAAATAGCAGCACAGCCCCTCAAGCTTGGGACAAAATACTCCCTACTCTAGAAGCAGTCTTATCCTGACAAAAAACTCAAGGGTCAAGTAGTTGGCTGGGAACATGAACAGGTAGCAAAAAAACACCTCAGATTCAGACTCAGACTTTGGACTATTTTTTTTTTTTGGTGACAAAGAAGACCAGAACATACAGACAAAAAGTCAATGAGTAGAAGAATGCCTTGAAAAGCAGAATTAGTCAAATGGAAAAGGAGGTCCAAAAGACCACTGAAGAAAATACTTTTAAAATTAGATTGGAGCAAGTGGAAGCTAGTGACTTTATGAGAAATCAAGATATTGTAAAACAGAACCAAAAGAATGAAAAAATGTAAGAAAATGTCAAATATCTCATTGGAAAAACCACTGACCTGGAGAATAGATAGAGGAGAGATAATTTAAAAATGATTGGACTACCTGAAAGCCATGATCTAAAAAAGAGCCTAGATATCATCTTTCAAGAAATTATCAAGGAAAACTGCCCTGATATTCTAGAGCCATAGGGTAAAATAGAAATTGAAAGAATCTACCAATCTCCTCCTGAAAAAGATCCCAAAAAGAAAATTCCTAGGTATATTTTCACCAAATTCCAGAGCTCCCAGACAAAGGAGAAAATACTGCAAGCAGCCAGAAAGAAACAATTTGAGTATTGTGGAAACACAATCAGAATAACATGAGATCTAGCAGCTTCTACATTAAAGGATTGAAGAGCTTGGAACATGATATTCTGGAGGTCAATGGAGCTAGGAATAAAATCAAGAATCACCTACACAGCAAAACTGAGTATAATGCTCCAAGGCAAACTATGGATTTTCAATAAAATAGAGGACTTTCAAGTTTTCTCAGTGAAAAGACCAGAGCTGAATAGAAAATTTGACTTTCAAACACAAGAATCAAGAGAAGCATGAAAAGGTAAAGAAGAAATTGAAATCATAAGGGACTTACTAAAGTTGAACTGTTTTGTTTACATTCCTACATGGAAAGATGATGTGTGCAACTCATGAGACCTCAGCGTTAGGGTAGCTGAAGGGAATATACATATGTATATATATATATATATATATATATATATATATATATATATATATATATATACATATGTGTGTATATATATATATAGATAGATAGATACATATATATATATATATATATATATATATATATATATATATATAGACAGATAGCACAGGGTGAGTTGAATATGAAGGGATTATATCTAAAAAAATAAAATCAAATTAAGGGATGAGAGAGGAATATATTGAGAGAGGGAGAAAAGGAGAGATAGAATGGGGTAAATTATCTCACATAAAAGTGTCAAGAAAAAGCAGTTCTGTAGGAGGGGAAGAGGGGGCAGGTGAGGGGGAATGAGTGAATCTTGCTCTCATCAGATTTGACTTGAGGAGGGAATAATATAGACATCTCAAATGGGTATCTTACCCCAGAAGAAGTAAGGAGGAAGGGATGAAAAGGAGGGGACAAAGAAGGGAGGTCAAATAGGGGGAGTAAATAATCAAAAACAAATACTTTCAGAAAGGACAGGGTCAAGGGAGAAAAATCGAATAAACGAGGAAAGGATAGGAGGGAGCAAAATATAGTTAGTCTTTCACAACATGATTATTGTGGAAGGGTTTTACATAATGATACATGTGTGGCCTATGTTGAATTGCCCAACTTCTTAGGGAGAGTGGGTGGGGAGGGAAGAGGGGAGAGAATTTGGAACTCAAAGTTTTAAAAGCAGATGTACAAAAAAATGTTGTTTTTGCATGCAACTATGAAATAAGATACACAGGCAATGGGGCATAGAAATCTATCTTTCCCTACAAGAAAGTAAGGGAAAAGTGAATCGGGGGAATGGGGTGACAGAAGGGAGTGCTGACTGAGGAATGGGGCAATCAGAATATATGCCATCTTGGAGTGGGGGGGAGAGGGTAGAAGTGGGGAGAAAATTTGTAATTCAAAATCATGTGGAAATCGATGCTGAAAACTAAAAATATCAAATTAAAAAAAAAAGAATTGAGACTACTTTTTGCTCTTCACTGATGTTTCCAGACTTGCGATAGTTATGCTCTTGATCTAATCATCTACCAAAATTATCCATTGTACTCAATAAGGAATTCAGTTCTGAAATCCCTTTCTCTGACTATTGCTCTATCTAACCTCCTATCTAGCCTTCTTTCACTTCCTTCCCATCTCTCTACTCTCAGACACCTTTTTCTTCCTCACTACAACTTCCACTGTATTCCTCCCTGGTCTCCCTGACCATCACACTTGCTCTAGCCTTACTTATTTCTGTTATAAATTATAGTATAATAGTTAACAAGTCCAAGTGTGCATTGTGCTCTTCCCTTATATCCATTCTACTTTCCCAATTAATCCTTTTTGAAATCAACAATGCTGGATTACCCACCTCCATCTCCATCCACTTTCACTAATAG
The DNA here is from genome assembly GCF_011100635.1 of Trichosurus vulpecula. NCBI lineage: Eukaryota > Metazoa > Chordata > Mammalia > Diprotodontia > Phalangeridae > Trichosurus > Trichosurus vulpecula. The sequence continues at coordinate 352,815,640 of NC_050576.1, read as the reverse complement.
TGTTTGATAGAAGAGAATTCCAAAGGACTCAAGTTAAAAAAAGTGTTATTCACCTCCAGAGGAAGAACTGCAAAACAAATCTGATTGTACATTGAAGTATAATTTTCTCATTCTCTTTATTTTTTCCTTTTTTGTAATATGGCTAAAATGGAAATATGTTATATATTATTTCACATGTATAATTGATGTCATATTGCTTTTCTCAGCAGATAGAGAAGGTTGAAGGGAAGGAGAGAATTTAAAACTCAAAATTTTTAAAAAAGTTAAAATAAATAAATAATGAAATTTTAAATTCTAAAAAACAATCTTCTATGTGCCCACATATAAATAATGTTTTTCCCCTCTCCCTCATTCAATATTTTCATCCTTAACCTGCTCAGCCCTATTTTCCTCAATCCCCATCCTTTTCTTCTACCTCTTTCTACTGCATTCACTCAAAATTTGAATCTATGTGTCTATGGTGTTCAGGATGACTAGAACCTTTATTGTGAGGGTTTGCCAAATGCTTTTCAGGGCTTCTCATCCACTTTTGATGTCCATGGGATTCACCCAACTCTCATCTGTGACCTCAAGAAGCTGTAGCATGCACAGCAGCCACACCCTGGTAAAGCATCTCAGAAGATGGGCTGAACCAAGTTGAGGATAACCTATAGGACTCACATTGTCAGTGAATTAGCCAGATGTCTATCTCAAGCAGATGAAGACTTTACCAGGCAAAATGGGCAGATGAGCACAATTTGTTCCAACATCCATGAATTCAGCTGAAGCAGGCCCTGTGGAATGCATAAAGCTTGATAAGGTATCAAAAACATGAAGGCCATCCACTGCATTCCAGGCCATTGTCTCAATTTTTGTCCTGCCACTGAACTTCAGTGAGTCTGAGGATTTTATGCAACTATACCTTACTTAAATCTAATTTGTGTGCAATTCAAGACATCATCCATGATGTCATTGGTCCTCCTTTAAAACAAAGGACAACCAAAAACATCATTAACATATTCTAAATCATTTTAGTCCTTTATTTTCATATTTTTACCTTCTATCTCTTATGAAGAGCATCCCCTCATTTGTTCCTTGTCAACTGAAGGATACTTTTTTTCTGCCTATTATACACTAGGCCTAAAAGATGTTCATTGCTTTTCTCCTGCTTCACTCTTCCTGAGCATATTCTTTCTCATCTCTATCATTTCTATTCATCAATATAATCCTTTTCTTCCAGTCTATTAATTCTACTCTAGCCTTTTTTTCTATAATTTTGATTTTATAGTTGGTCAGTTACATATATTGTGGGTAGATAAATGACAGCTGATTTGAGTGAACAGTTGGTGACAGGAGCAGATAAGAGCATGCCAGGTATGTCAAATGGTAAACAAGGCCAGTGTGAATAATGACTGATAAGGGATTTTAGAGAAAGTGGAGGTATGTAGATAAATAGTATGTTAGATAGATCTCACTCTGAAGACAGGAAAAAATTGGGTTGAAACCCCACTTCAAGTATTTATCATTTGTGTCAACCTGAACAACCCCCTTAATTTCCCTTTCCATTTCCTCACTTGTAAGATGACAATAACCATAACATCTACTTCATAGATGTGGAAGAAATTAATCTTTACTTTTGTTTTTGAGGCAGTGTGTTACAACACAAGGAATTTTTCTAGGGTCAAAGAAGCTCAATTCAAATCCTGCCTCTGATGCATAAGGTATGACTTTAGGTATATCTAATTTTTCTGGATCACATATCTCTCACTTGTAAGATCAGTGTATTATACTTCTGGGCCTCTCAGCACCCATCCGGCTCTACATCTATAACCTTTATGACAATACTAGGCAGTCTACTGAATAAAGTGACTTTGTTTCTTCTCTCCCCCATGGCTGGCCACCCTTATTTCACCTGACTTTGCCTTAAAAAAAGTTTTTTGCCTTGAATTCAAACCTACACCCATGAGTGCTCTTGGGAGAAAAAAGAAAACTATTATCGCCTTCATTTTTAAAGGAGGAAATGAAGCCCCTAGAAGGAGTAAACAGCAAAGACCTAACACGCAAAATATCAGGAAAATAACTACACTTAGGGAACTGATTGAATTTAGAAAAGGATAGAAGAAGACAAATTTTATTTAAGCACTGGCAATTCCTTTCTCCACTTGTAGCCTGAATTCTTCCCATTTATGAAAGTGTGATACTTGCACTTAAACATCATAATAAATTCATTCTCCTCATTTCTGACATTTAATTCATTTCCACAAATTAGATATCCCAAGACCAATTAAGGTAGTAAATTAATAGCAAAATGGTAAAATTATATTTCACATTAGTTACGCTGTCATCATGAAAATTCAATAATGAGTAGTAGGAAAGACATTTTTAACCAAAATTTTATATAAATTGGCAGGAGAAATTTTAAAGTGAAACCTTGTTGCTATTAAAAAATTCTAATGTTGAAATTTTGAAATGTATACAAACAAAGCTTGTAATATTTTAAAGGTAATACGAACATAAGAATTAGCTCAAGGTCTTGAATCTGTATTTTTTGCATTTAAGTAATACGTTTGTTCAAGCGTCATTTGCTTCCTTGGAACCAATATTTTTGTTTTTCTGTTAAAATGATTAGAAAATGTTCAGCATTATTTGTTACATTCGTTATTTCTGATCTACTGTAAGGGTCTTTGATGTGACAGATTAAAATTTTAGTAGAGTTATCAAATTTTGTCATCTGGCTTGTTCAACAAATTAGAGCTCCAGTTCATCAAATAGTCTTACTATAAATACATATATGGCATAGTTAAAAAAAAACTGGTATAGAATTTAAAGAAACATGTCTTATTTCTTCTGCTACTTATTACTGCATAAGAAAGCTTGAGAAATTAATTTCAAATTTTGAAGTTTCAGTTTCCTGTATGTAAAATGAAAAAATGGAATTAGGGTTAGGTAGGCCTAATTATCTCAAAGATTTCTTAACAGCTTGAAAAGCCTATAAATGTTTATGATCCCATGCCCATAGCCCATATTTGCCTCTCTTTATTTTCCCCTCCCCAGACCACATACCAGTCACTCTTTCAAGGTGGTAGTTCCATCCTCTGAGCCTTACCATCAGAGTCACTCTCACTTCATGTAGGTTTAACATATTTTTTTTTTTTTGCAGAACAGACTTAACTCTTTTCATTTTGTCTCTTGTCGTTTTGAAAAATTGAACCTTTTGTTATTTTGTTCATGGGTCCATACCTCAATTTCAAGTAGAATGGTTCTACTGAAAGTCATTTGAATCCCAAATTGATGATGTCCCTTGTGTCAGTCACACACACACAAAAAGCTGATTAACTAGCCTTTCATCTATCATAAACACATTGCATATCTCTCAGCTCCCCTAATCTCCTTCATCTTCAGGCTCTTCCTGTTCTCTGTCCTACCAAAGAACTGCACATTTTCTAAATATCCCCATTTTCTTTAGTGTAACTCTGACTCCATCAGAATCTCTAGACTGCCTTGGGTAGCAAAGAACTCAATCCAACCACTTAGCAATAGCATTTAAAAATATCCATTAATGGGCACAAAACTGCTCAAATAGGGCTTTTTTATGGCAGCATTAGCTATCAAAATTTCACATTTGCTTTTATCACACCTATCTAGGATTACTAGGGACTTCTCACAAATTCATAGAAAAAAATTTTTTTTATGTAGTAGGAGATAAAAAAGTAAGCAGGATTGTACAGAAAATAAATAAGATAGCTTATGATGAACTTTTTTCTATAATTAGGATAAAAATTGTTGGAGAACCTGAATTGAAATTGGTCATAATGGTTATATAATATATTACATATATGTGTATGTACACATGCTTATGTAGACCTAAAGACATAAAGTTGATGGAAACACCCATGTGCATGCATGTATGTATATGTGGAACTATCAATGGAACTATGCATACCTAGCTAGTATGTATATATACATATGTATGTGTGTATATACACACATACATACACAAGGAAAAATATATATATATACACCCATGCATATATATGATATATACATACTATTTTAAATAGTAAATGAAATGAGAATCTCAAAATTATTTCAATTATCATTGAAAAAAGTGTCTGCTTTTTATTTTTTAATATAAACATATATACACACATATATGCATATGGCTATATATTATTCCACATATAAAAATATGTATAGATACACATCTATTTATCTATACAGTTATACATACACATCTGCATCTAAGTGTGTCTGTGTCTCCATGTGTAAAATTACCGAGCTAGAGCCAGAGCTTGAATCAAGTTTTTCTTACTGTATATTCAGTGCAACCTTTACTACTCTATACTACAAAGAATTCACTAGTAACTACTAAAAAAAAATTTTACATGAAAGAACTTATAATAAGTTCCTTGCATTAGTAGACAAGTTTGAAGGGTAGAACACAAATGCATTCAGTAACTGTGGTGAAGATGATGATGATGATGATGATGATGATGATGATGATGATGATGATGATGATCTGATATTATTTAAGGAAAGTTTAAATGAAGCATGCCCTCAATGTTTAGAAGGCTATGCTTTAATTTAGGAAGACATGAAACTGATCATGCCTCAAGTGCTTATCAGCTATGTAACCCTGGGAAAGTCACTCAATTATCTCTTTATCTCTTCATCTATAAAATGAGGATAATAATAGCACCTATCTCACAGGGGTTGTTGCAGGAATAAATTTAATATTATTATTATTTTTGAAAACAGTTTTTAAGGGGGTTAGGTTAGGAAGGAGCAAAATGTAGTTAGTCTTTCACAACATGAGTACTGTGGAAGGGTTTTACATAATGATACACATGTGGCCTATGTTGAATTGCTTGACATCTTAGGGAGGGTGGGTGGGAAGGGAAGATGGGAGAGAATTTGGAACTCAAAGTTTTAAAAACAGATGTTCAAAAACAAAAAAAAAATTTTTGCATGCAACTAGAAAATAAGATACACAGGCAATGGGGCGTAGAAATTTATCTTGCCCTACAAGAAAGGAAGGGAAAAGGGGATGGGAGGGGAGTGGGGTGACAGAAGGGAGGGCTGAATGGGGAACAGGGCAACCAGAATATATGCCATCTTGGAGTGGGAGGAGGGTAGAAATGGGGAGAAAATTTGTAATTCAAACTCTTGTGAAATTCAATGCTGAAAACTAAATATATTTAAAACTAAATTGAAATAAAAAATAGTTTTTAAAACCTTAAAGTACTATATGAATTTTAGTTATTGTTACTTTGTGGCTTGGGATAATTAAATGTTAAAATTATTATTTAACAACAGTCTTTTTATCTTTAAGAAAGTCCCAAATTTGAAAATTCATTTTCCTTTAGAGGAAAGGTTATCTAAAACTACATTTTCTCAGGCTTTGAGTAGTCCTTGGAAAAGACTTTCATAAACTTAGGCTGCCCCAGAAAATAATTTGAACTAATCACCCTCATTAAAGTAGATAAGGAAAATAACTTCCTGAAAGTACCTCAGGAATAGAACCAGTTCAGCAGAAGTCTGATCCAAATATTGCCACAATGATCTTCCTTCACCCACACTGCCCTCTCTCATTTCTAGTTGAAGGATTAACTATGTATCAATTATTCTGTAATGCATCTGTGTAGATGGATTTATTTTCTTTTGAAACTTAAGGTAAGATTATCAATTATTCAGTGGACTGTGGGATAGAGTTGGGTTTTGTCAATGATTATAAGGAAATTATTAGGACCTAAGAGAGAGAACGCAGCTGGGAAAAGAGTATATATTACAAGACGTGGTACAATAGAATAAAAGATCTCTGAATTGCATAAAGGCAGAGTTCCTTGCTTAACAAAATACAATTAAAACAAGACTGGAAAATATTTAGTAGTAGAATTCAGAACAAAACAAGCCAGGGAAAATACACACTTGGCCAAAGACAGATAGATAGAAAGAAAGATAGATAGATAGATACAGATACATACATACACATATATGTATTCACATATATGTATATGTGTATGTATATATTTATATGTATGCATGTATATATGTATGTGTGTCTGTATATGTATATATATATATATACACATATGCAAAAATATAGCTTGTCTAGGAAGTTGCACTATAGATTACATTGTTTTGAGAAGTGTGATACACAGTCACTCATGGTTCTCCTGTATTACCATTTTTGTGGGCTGAGGCAACATAGGCCTTTATACTCATTAATTTTATTACTCATTATAATGTATAGGTACTACTCAATGAGTGATGAAGGATAGAATGAAAGCTGTAAAAGTAAAAATGGGATGGATCTAAGAGAAGAAAATGTGGAATTTTTTATTTAAAATGGTATGGAGGACTGGGAGTTAAAAGAGGGAAGAAAAAGATGAAGGAGACATCTCCAGGATTAAATGCCTGGTGCTTTTAACTACCTTCCATCATTATTTCCATTTAGATTCATTCATCCTTCCCCATTCTCTTCTTTGTGCATTGAAACTAATCTAATGAAGTATGTTATTAGCCCATCAATACACAATCAATAAAAAGTCAGACTAAAACATGAACACAATTACAGATGAAGCTGACAATATCCTAATTAGATTTTAGTCTAATTGTCTCTAATTCATCAGTCTCAACCTCTATTAAATCACTAGCCTTCTACATCACCAAGAGTAATCCAGTCACCAAATTCTTATTTCCCACTCAGGATAATGGTTTCTTTTGCCATTATTAACTAGCAATCAAAAGATTTAGGATGTTTCAGTCTTCATTTTGACAATGTTTCCACCTCTCCATCATTTTTTAGTATATTAAGTCAAAATAAAATTATGTGTTTAAATAGAATTAAGTGGATCCCTGAGATATCTAACAATAAGAAAAGCTCAACTTCATGTTGTAGATATTTCTCTTACAATGTCTATATTCACAAAATATTGTTCATTAATTTCCAACATGTATATGTATACACAAAATATAAAGTCTTTTATTATTTTAAGATATCAGAAAATGGTAATGAGTTTTGTACCAGTTCTTTTGTAGATCATCCATGAGAATACTTTCAATCTTTGCTATAAATCCTTCTCTCCCCATCCAGTGGCTTGTAAAATTCTTTGAGCACTACTTAAAGATAAAAATGTTTTTTTTGAAAAAAAGTGTATTTTAATATCAATTCATTTTAACATCAGTTGTTCTTGAAGTGATAATAAGAAACAATTACATGATACTTTGTTTTCAAAATACTTTACATAGACTTGATGCTCACAGAAGTCTTGTGAGGTAGGCACCATGATTATCCCTACTTAAGGGATGAGGAAACTGAGAGAGGTTAACTGATTTATGCAGGGTTACATAGCTAACAAATGTCTGAGTCAAGTTTGAATTAATGTCTTTCTGGCTCTTATTACGCAATTCTATCCATTATAGCATATAACATTCAAATGTTCCATACACCATGGCAAATCATCCCCATCATCATCATCACCATCACCATCATCATCCTGTAGTGTGGGAAGTTCCCTAAACTAATGAATAATGATAAATATTTTGAATATGTCATCCTTGGAATTAATGCATTTATAGAAAATGGTCAGATTTAGTAGGTTGTGAAGTGGTTAGAATTCTAGTATGAATTCATCATATAGGTTAATATATATTAAGATAGATAGATATATAGATAGATAGATAGATAGATAGATAGATGTTCATCAACTTGGGAACTGTGAAAACATATGTAGCACATGGAGGTTATGGAAAACTATTGTACCATAAGAACAAGCAAATATGAAGAGGACTTTTTAAGGATGGATTGGAATAGAGAGAGTGAAGTGAAGCTAGCAGACTCATCAGAAGCCTGTTGTAACAGTCCAGGCAAGAGGTGATGAAGTCTTGAACTATTCTTTGCATTGTCAGAGGAGCAAAAGTGGCATATTAGAGAGATGTTGAAAAGGTGAAATTGAACAAGCCATGGAAACAGTTTGGATAGGGAGAATGAAAGATAATGAGGAGCCAAGGATAATTCCAAAGTCACAAGCATGGGGAATGGGAGAATGGTGTTGTTCTGTAAAGTAATATGGAACATAGGAAAGGGAGGGAGTTTAGTAGCAAATGTGATGAATTCTGTTTTCAACATATTTAGTTTAAAATATCTACTTCTCATCCAGATTGAGATGTCTGAAAGGCAGATGGAGATGTGAGATTAGAGGTATACAGAAAGGTTAGGGGAGGATACTTATATTTGAGAAGCATTAGCAGAAAGATGGTAGTTTAAATCCATGGAAGAGTGAGAGATTTTTAAATGAAGTAATATTGAGGTGGAGGAGAAAAGGGCGCAGGGCAGAACATTGTTGGACACTTACAGTTAGATGGAATGATATAGATGAGCTTTCAACAAAGGAGACAAGATGTAACAATTGGAGAGGTAGGATGAAAATCAGGAGAGAATGGTGTTAAAAATACTAGAAAGAAGAGAGTATCAAGGCAGAGAGGGTGATCAACAAAGTCAAAAGCTACAGAGAAGTAACAAAGAATGAAGATTGAGAAATGGCTATTGGATTTGACAAGAGATCCAAGATATCCAAGATATCAACAAATCACTGGTAATTTGGAGAGCAGTTTCAGTGGAATGATAAGTTTGGTATCCAGATTGTAATGAGTTAAAGGAGGGAGTGAGAAAAGAAAATAGAGACATCTATTTTAAATGGCTTTTTCAAAGTAGTTAGCTACAAAGGGCATAAGAGATGCATAATGATAATTAGTGAACATGGAAGGATCAAGAGAGAGTTGATTTTTGTTTGTCTTGTTTTGTTTGTTTTCCCCAGGATGATAGAGACATAATCATGTTTGTAAGCAGTAGAGAATAAAGTAGTAGACAAAGAAAGATTGAAAATAAGTGATAGAGTGGGGATGACAGAAGGGGCAATGTGTTGGAAGAGATGGAATGGAATGGGATCACTTAAACAAGACTGGCCTAGTAGAAATATTGATTCCTAATCTTTGGGTTGGATCATTCAATAAGTTACGGGAGAACCTGCCTGTGTTATTGTGCAGTTCATATTTCTGTCTTCAAATATTTAACAGACTGTCATGAGAATTTAGTATTAATACTCTTACACAGAGAGCAGAAATAATCCCAATGAACAGAAATTTCTAGAAAGGAAATATAGATTTATTCTATGTGCACTCTAGTGAGCCATTTGAAAAAAAATGAATGTGACAGATTTTTGTTCAATTTCAATATAGAATATTAAAGAATCTATACTTTATCCAAAATCTCACTTATAAACAAAAATAGTTGAGTAAGCTAGCAGGTCATGTGCAAAGTAATCATTCAGTAAAATAGCTATTCTGTGGGAGGGGCATAAAGTCAGGTTACCTTACACTACAGCCAATCTTACTGATGATAGAAATGAATACCTCAGATTAATTACTGGATGAGGATACTTCTTAAACAATCACTCTAAAGAGAAAAAGGACACAGAACCTATGTGCTCAGGCTTTAGGTGTCAAGGGTGATGTTTAGACAGCAGAAACAAACCAGGTTGCTGTTGTTGTTCAGTCATGTCTAACTCTTTGTGACCCCACTTGGGGTTTTCTTGGCAAAGATACTGGAGGGGATTGCCATTTCCTTCTCTGGCTCATTTTATGCATGAGGAAACTGAGGTAAATAAGTTTAAGTGACTTGCTCAGAGGTCAGATTTGATCAGATGGTTACTAATTAATAAAGAGAGATCATTAGTTAAGAATGTTTTCTTCTTTGGATATCACTGACCTTGATAAGGTAAGTTTTAAACAAAGGGAAAGAATCAACAGTCAATGAACATTTGTTGAAAACTCTATTATGTGCCAAGTACTCTACTTAGGTGCTGAGACTACAAACACAAAAATAAAATAGACCCCTCCAGAGTCAAAAATTTTAAGGGGGGAATTATCAGGGTTAAAGAAGGGGCATGTCAATTTTAAAATATCTCAAGGGAGTGGGAAGGAAACTTTGTCTTTTTTATAAATGAAAAAGTGATGGTCAAAAGTGATGAGTAAACATCTCACAGGTAGACTGGTATCCTTGGAGTCACAAGAACAAAAGAGACAGAGAGGAGAAATTATAGTGAAAACTTGAAAACAAAACTGGTCATTAAAATGTCAGTGTAGGGGAGACACATAACACAAAAATAAAAAAAAGGATTTACAGTAACTTTACTAGGATTTTAATCATTTACTTTCCACTATATTTGGATTTTTCTATTCTTTCATGACAGACTCAAGTTATCAACTGTCATCTATCTATTTATTGAATAATTGACTGGAGTCAGAAAACTTGGGCTTCTAATCACTTGCTAACTGTGTAACTAGTATAAGTCACTTTATTCTTTTACCCTCTTGACTCATCTGTAAAATGGAGACATTAATATTTTCAGAGCATATTTTACAGAGCTGTTGTGAGGATCAAATCTGATAACGAATAGTGTATCAACCAATTTTTTTTTTTGTTGTTGTTAGGGGAGGGTAGAAGACTTGTTGTTCTCTAGTGGCATTTTCTTCCCAGTTTTTAGCATTCTCAAATCTTCATCTTCCATCAAAAACTCTAAATCGTGATAGATTTATTTCAAATAAAATGCTAAATCAGAGTATACTTGAATACATTGTATTCTGAAAGAGTACTAGGAGTCTGCACCTGCATTCTTAAGCACCACTTAATAGCAATTTAAATTGGCCTCTGGATTCCCCAGGCTGACTGACTGGCCAAGTATAGGATAATTCTATTGTGCAAAAGTATCAAGAGTGATTAATTTAATTACTCCATAGAGTGTAGCATTAAAAATCTGTTCTTTAAAATGTTTTCTAACTTTAATATCTCAAGCTGTTCTCATAAAATATAAAAATGTCTATCCATGAAACATCAGTTCAGAATATAATGTGAAACACGAATTTGAGGAATGTGTACTCATATGCATGATATTTGACTTCATTTTAAGTACATTGGAATGAGAATTGCCTCTAGACTCAAGTATCTTGGTTCAAATTCCACTTTTAACAATTAGCACTTTTTTACTAGGCCTCTTATTATCTCTGGGTCTCAACTTCCTCGTTTATAAAATAAGAGAGTTGAAACACTAGAAGAAAGATGCTGATGAACCATGGCCTCCATCTCTTTGATAAATTAATCAACAAGTATTTAGTAAGTGATTAATGTGTGCCAGATGCTCTTCTAAGTACTGATTGAGAAGGAATGGGCTATAGGTCTAGAATGAAACATAAATTTTAGATATGGCTGCTGTGTTTTTCTTTTTTGCTTGCTGGTTTTTTTTCTTTATGATTATTTGTTACAAGGAAAGTCATATGTGGAGTGGTAATGTTAGTGGTAATGATACAAAATGGAAAAAAATCTACAAAACACTTTTGAAAATGCACAAAAAGGAGTAACAGGAAGTATAGAGGAAGAAACAGACTTTCGATGATTTTAAAGCACCATACTGAATTGGTTATCCACTTGAAAAAAATATAGCAGATATAATACATAACAAATACATAATGTAAATACATAATAGAAATTCATTGTTTCTTGGAAAGTCCCCTTTTTCTGCCCTGTGTATTATGGAAGTGAACATGTTTCTTAATATTTGTCAGGGTTATAATAATCCAAAATAATATTTTGAAATAAAATATGGTATTTGAACTAGAAGATTGTTGAGTTCTCTTCATCTATAGATCCTATTGATCTAGGTAGTCATTAAATAATGTTCTGATAAATGACTTTTTTAATAAGTAATTCCATTGATTTTCTTTGTGGGGAGTAATAATTTTCCAAATGAGATGATAACATCTACTATGGCAAGTACTTGGAGGCAGTTATCATGTCTCCTCTAAGTGTTCCTTCATTTTGAAGATCTTCATTTCTTTCAAATAAACCTCATATGATATGAACTTGAGGTCTTTTTTCTCATTATCATTCTCTAGAAACTTTCTAGAATATCAAGTTTCCATGCTAAGACTGTGCCCAAATTGAAAAAAAATGTTATAGATGTAATCTGATCAATGCAGTGAACTGAAGGATTATCATCTCCTTATTTCTGAAACCTATGCCTCTCCATGAAGTCTAAGTGACATTGACTTTCTTGGTTGCATAGTATCTTGGTCAACTTCTCCCTTACATATATATGTGGGGAGGGCGGGGGGAGAGAGACAGAGAGAGAGAGAGAGACGGAGACAGAGAGAGAGACAGAGAGAGAGAAATCACCATAGATCCAAAGGCAGTTGGATGTTATCATGAGTTATTGTATGTTCAAATCCACAGTTCATGAGGCTCCATCATTATCTTTACATTTTCTCATCAGCTATAGCATACTTTAATTCCTTACAAAAGCTATTTAATTGTACTGATACCTAGACCAGGATGAACCAAAACAGAGAAAGAAAATTGCAGACCAATTTCCCTAATGAATATAAACACAAAAATTTTAAATAAAATGGTAGCAAAAAATTACAGCAATGTATCACCAGAATCATACACTTTGATCAGGTAGGATTTGTATCAGGAATGCAGGGCTAGTTCAATATTAGGAAAATTATCAGCATAATTGATCATATGTACAACAAAACTAACAGAAACTATATGATTACCTCACTAGATGGAAAAAAAGCTTTTGACAAAATACAACCCCCATTCCTATTGAAAACAATGGAGACAAGAGGAATAAATTGAGCCTTCCTTAATACGATAGGTAACATCTAACTAAAACCATCAGCAAGCATTATATGTAATGGGGATAAGCTATATGCATTTCCAATAAGATCAGGGGTGAAAAAGGATGGCCATTATCACCCCTATTATTCAATATGGCACTAGAAATATCAGCTTTAGCTACCAGAGAAGAAAAAAGAAATTGAAGGAATTAGAATAGGTAAAGAAGAAACTAAGCTATCACTCTTTGCAGATGATATGATGATATACTTAGAGAATCCTAGAGAATCAAGTAAAAAACTACTTGAAATAATAAACAACATTAGCAAAGTTGCAAAATATAAAATAAATTCACATCTGCCTTTCCATATATTACTAACAAAGCCCAACAGAAAGAGATAGAAAGAGAAATTCCATTTAAAGTTACTGTAGACATTGTAAAATATTTGGGAGTCTACCTGCCAAGACAAACCCAGGAACTGTATAAACACAATTACAAAATACTTTCACATGAATAAAGTCAGATCTAAATAAGTTGAAAAACATTATTTGTTCATGGGTAGGCTGAGGTAATATAATAAAAAATGATAATTCTGCCTAAAGTAATTTACTTAATTCATTGTGATACCAATCAAACTACTAATAACTTATTATATAGAGCTAGAAAAAATGATATCAAAATTCATCTGGAAGAACAAAAGGCCCAGAATATCAAGTGAATTAATGAAAATAAATGCTAGGGTTGGTGACCTAACCATACCATATCTTAAATTGTATTATGAAGCAGCAATCATCAAAATCATTTGGTATTGGCTAAGAAATAAAAGGGTAGATCAATGGAATAAGTTAGGTACACAAGACACAGTAGTCAATGATTATACCAATCTACTCTTTGATAAACCCAAAAAGTCCAGCTTCTGGGATAGGAACTCACTGTTTGAGAAAAACTGCTGGGACAACTGGAAAATAGTATGAGAGAAACTGGGCATAGACCAATATCTGACACCTTATACCAGGATTAAGTCCAAATGGGTACATGATCTAGGTATAAAGGCTGATACTATAAACAAATTAGGAGATCAATGAATATTTTATCTGTCATATTTATGGAGAATGGAGGAATTTATGGCCAAACAAGAGATAGATAACATTATGAAATGTAAAATTGATAATTTTGATTACATTAAGTTAAAAATGTTTTACACAAACAAAGCCAATGCAACCAAGATTAGGAGGGAAGCAGGAAAATGGGAAAGAATTTTTACAACTGGCGTCTCTGATAAAGGCCTTATTTCCAAAATATGTAGAGAATTGAGCCAAATTTATAGGAATACAAGTCATTTCCCAATTAAGAAATGGTCAAAGGATATTAACAGGCAGTTTTCAGAGAAAGAAAGTAAAGATATCTATAGTCATGAAAAAATGCTCTAAATCACTATTGATTAGAGAAATGCAAATAAAAACAACTCTTAGGTATCACATCTCACCTGTCAGATTGGCTACCATTAGAAAACAGGAAAATAATAAACGTTGGAGAAGATGGGGCAACTTTGAAATAGTAATTCGTTGTTGGTGGAACTGTGAGCTTATCCAACCACTCTAGAGAGCAATTTGGAACTATGCTCAAAGGGCTATAAATATGTGCATGCCCTTTGACCCAGCAATCCCTCTTCAAGGAGTGTATCCCAAAGAGATTATAAAAGTGGGAAAAGGACTCACATATAGAAAAAAATATGTATAGAAGCTCCTTTCGTGGTGGCCAAGGACTGGAAATCAAGGGGGTGTCCATCAATTGGGGAATGGCTGAATAAGTTGTGTTATATTAATGTAATGGACTACTATTGTGGTATAAAAAAAAAGATGAACAAGTGGACTTCAGAAAAACCTGTAAAACTTATGTGAACTGATGCTGAGTGAAGTGAGCAGAACTAAGAGAATGTTATGCACAGTAACAGCCACAGTGTGCAAAGACTGATTTTTATATACTTAACCCTTCTCAGCAATGCAAGGACCTAAAAGATTTCCAAAGGACTCATGATGGAAAATGCCATCAACATCCAGAGAAAGAACTATGGATTCAGAAGGCAGAGTGAAATAGACTCTTTTCTTTTTTGTTTTGTTTACTTTCTCATTGTTTCTCCTGTTCATTATAATTTTTCTATGCAACATGACTGATATGAAAATGTGTTTAATAGGGGCAGCTAGGTGGCGCAGTGAGTAGATCACCAGCCCTGGAGTCAGGAGGACCTGAGTTCAAATCTGGCCTCAGACACTTGACACTTGTACTAGCTGTGTGACCTTGGGCAAGTCACTTAACCCCAATTGCCCTGCCAAAAAGAAAATGTGTTTAATAGGAATGTATGTATAGAACCCATATCAGATTACATGCCCTTTTGGCAAGGGAGGGGGTGAAAATTTAAAATTTGTGTTAAGTGAATGTCGAAAAGTGAAAACAAATCAATAAAAAAAGCTTTTTAATCAAAGAACACAATCAAGAGTTATCTGTAAAGTTACCCTTAGACTCATATTATTTACCAGTCTGTTATGCCACCAAGGGAGAGGGATTACATTGAGAACATACAGTGCTCAGGAATCCTGCATATAGGATACATAAGGAGCATGTATGGCCTGGTAATAGCCATAAACTTTTATGTGTCAGGCACCAAATATACAGTCTACACATAGGTGCCACAGGTTACTAGCAAACATTCATGGCAAGAGAAACAGAATTCTAGTGCTTTAAGGTTATTGAATTCTTCTGAAGTAGGCAAAGTGTTCTCTGCTAATCATTGAGTATCTTTAATGGGCATACATATTATCAATGTTGGCTTCCACTACAACTACAATGATCTCACAGTCACTGCTAAATAGATTTGCCACTCTAGTGGTCACTGAGCTTTCTCTAGGCTACCTTCTGGGCTTTAAGATTTCAGGATCATCTACTAGCTATATTTTCTGCTCATGGCCACATTGGGGGAGGGGGGAGGGGAAGGAGGGAAGTTAAGGAAAGGATGTTTTCTTCCATTCATCATTACAATTACGATTTGATGGTACTATTACTAAAGGAAAAAGAGGGGCAGATGATTGGTTCAATAACTTTTCTACATGAACAAGTCATTAACTCCTCTGGCTCAGCAGTTTATTGGGGGACTGCAGCATCCATGTTCAAGCCTTTTAGTGGTTGGTTGCACACAACCAGAAGCTGGCCAGTTCTCTGACAGGTGTTTGATCTGAGTCAGAAATCACAGCTTTAAGCATGCTCTGTGGGATCCTCATGTTATAGCAATGCTGTATCTATAAAAATTCTTGATATGTCAGTAAGCTTCTAAAAAATTTTCAATTTTACATGAACTGCTCTTAGTGGAGTCATGTCATTGCAACCTGCTTCCTTTTCTAAACATTAGCTCACAATCCCTATAATATGATGTAGAATATTGCAAGGTCAACTCACTCAAATTTCAGTGATGCTTTTGAGGTCAAATTGATCTCCTTGCTTTAGGGTATCTAGTTTATCTTGACATTTTCTCTGCCTGTGTCTTGTCTCTCTTTAGGTTAGTTACAATAGATATTAGGTGAATGCTACCTTCCTCAAAAAAGATTCTGACTTCAGGATTTTTTCTCCTGACTCCGTACTTTGCACTCCTCTTCCAGGAATTCATCTCTAATTGTTATGAAGACATCTCAGACGTTTATGCCTCCAGCCCTCCTTAAGTTCTAATGTTCCTATGCCCAGAGGGCTATAAAACTGTGCATATCCTTTGATCCAGCAATACTACTTCTAGCTCTATATCCCAAAGAGGTCATAAAAATGGGAAAAGGAACCACATGTATAAAAATATTTATAGCAGTTCTTTTTGTGCTGGCTAAGAATTGGAAATTGAGGCGATGCCCATCTATTTAGGAATAACTGAATAAGTTGTGGTATATGAATGAAATGGAATACTATTGTTTCATAAGAAATGATGAGCAGGTGGGCTTTAGAAAAACCTGGAAAGACTTACATGAAGTGATGCTAAGTGAAGTGAACAGAACCAGAAGAACATTCTACACAGTAACAGCAACATTGTGTGAAACCTAATTTTGATACACTTATCTCTCCTTAAATGCAAGGATCTGAGACAACTCCAAATGACTCATGATGAAAAATGCTATCCACAACAAGAAAAAGAGCTGTGGAGTCTGAATGCACATTGAAGCATACTATTTGCTCTTGTTTTATTTCTTCTTTCTCATAGTTCTTCCCATTGGTTCTAACTCTTCTTTACAATATGAATAATGTGAAGATATGTTTAATATCTGTACATGTAGAGTCTATATCAAATTGCATGACATCTTGAAGTAAAGGGAGGGAAGGAAGGAGGAGAAAATTAGAAACTCAAAATCTTATGGAAGTGAATATCGAAAACTAAACATTAATTAATTAATACTTAAAACTCTAATGTTCCAGTATTATATTTGCAACTATTTATAGGACATATTCCACTGAATGTATCTTTCTAACACATCAAACTCAACTTTTCCCAAACTGAGATTATCTCCCACCACCCACCTCAAACTTTCACCTTTATAAATACTTTCATTTATGGTGCCACAACATACTCAGCCTTCAAAGAGGGAAATTGCAGTTATTTTTGATTCTATCACCACAATAACTTGCATTTTTTTCTCTATTGCCATGATCACCATGAACCTATAAGTTTTACATCATGCTATTTATGAAATAAATGACACTCCCCATCTCTTCCTCCCAAAATAGACAAACATTTTGTGTTTGCTGGAGTGTAAAATACAGCAGTACATCCACTCCCTCTGTAAGTCTGCTATGAGAAAAATCTGTATACCTCAACTGAGAGGTACTGTGCCTCTGCAAATATTTTGACATATCATAGATGAATTGGATAATTGCCTTTCTTATCATCCCTACATCTCCCTCACCTACTCAGTTCAATTCAACAAGTGTTTCTTAACTGCTTGTGATGTGTCAAAAATGGTACTAAGCCCTGAGGATACACAGATAACAAATAAAATTATTATTTTTTAAAACTTTCATGGATCTATTTTGGTTTTATATTAGAAACATGTACAGATTACTGTAATACTATAATACCTCATGAGAGGTATTCTTTAACAGATTAAGACAGTTATTCAGAACTACTAATAGTAAACTCATCTGCAACAATTCATATCTGTAGCACTCCTCATTTTTCTTATTTAAATATAAAACAGAAATATGCATTCTACTTCTCTCACTTCCCAAATCATTAGGGAGTGGAGAGAGAATTTTTTTGTAACAAATATACACAGTCAACCAAAACAATTGTTCTACAAAAAACAAAATACATGATGGTATGTAACTTAAAGACATCACTTCTCTGCTATGTGTGCATACATACATACATACATATATATATACATATACATACACATATATATATGTATATATATATATATATATATATATATATATATATATATATATACAGAGAGAGAGAGAGAGAGAGGATGTTTGATGATCAGTCTTCCAAAACCATCAATGATCATTGCATTGACCAGAGCTCTTATAACTTCTGAAGTTTTTTTTGATAAAAGTTCCCAAATTTGTTAATTTTTAGATGATAGTTGTTATAAAATGCTCTTTTGGTTATGTTTCCTTCACTCTGTAGAAGGTATCACCTGTCTTTTTGAAATCATATATTTCTTCATTTCTTATAGTAAAATAGTATTCAATCATATTTCAGAGATTAGGACTTATTCAACTATTACTCGCCTGAGAGGCATCCCCTAGTTTCCAGTTGTTGTTCTTCTTTGTTTGTCACCACAAAAAAAGCTATTATATTTGTGTTTATATAATTATATATATATATATATATATATATATATATATATATATATATATACACACACACACATACACACACTATACACATACATATATGGATGTGCATGCATATTTACAGATACATGTATGCACATACGCACACACATATAGATAGATTTATAGACATGGGACCTTTTCCTTTTTTCTTTGTCATCTTCTGGATGTTAGTCTAGTAGTGATGTAGCTGAGTAAAAGGACATGAACTATTTAGTAATTTAGTATATGTGTGTGTGAGTGTGTATAATTCCAAATAATTTCCAGAATGATTGTATCCATTCACAGGTCTGCCAAGAACATATTAATCTGCTTGCTTTCCAACATCATCTCCAACATTTATCATTTTGGGTCGTATTTACCATTCTGATGGGTATAAGGTATAATCAAAGAGTTGCTTTTATTTGCATTTCTCTATTTAGTAGTGATTTAGAGCTTTTTATTTTTGTGATTTGCCTTAAAGAACTTGTGTTCTACTAAGATAGTAATTGTGAGGAATAACATGAACACAATTAAGAAAATATAAAATCGGGGGCGGAGCCAAGATGGCGGCTGGAAAGCAGGGACCAGCATGAGCTCCCTGCCGAGCCCCTCCAAAAACCTATAAAAAATGGCTCTGAACCAATTCTAGAAAGGCAGAACCCACAGAACAGCAGAGGGAAGCAGGGCTCCAGCCCAGGACAGCCTGGATGGTCTCTGGGTGAGGTCTATTCCACGTAGAGCTGGGAGCTGGGAACGGAGTGGAGCAGAGCCCAGCCTGAGCGGCGTGGACGATCCAGACCAGAAGCCGGGCGGAGGGGGCCCTAGCGCCTTGAATATGTGAGCTGCGGCAGGTACCAGACCCCTCGACCCACAAACACCAAAGACTGCGGAGAAGGTTAGTGGGAAAAGCTGCGGGAGTGGAAGGAGTTCGCGGTTCGGCTTCCAGCCCCGGGGGCAGCAGAGGTGGGGCAGCTACGGATGCTGCTGCTTCCTGCTCCAGGCCCACCTGGTGGGAGGAATTAAGTGGCGGATCAGAGCAGGGGTGCACAGCCTGCCGAAGATCTGAGCCCAGTTCGGGTTGGGGGTCCATGGGGAAGGAGCAGTGCTGGTGCGGCAGAGCTGGCACCTCCCCCCCAAACGTGGAACATAGAACTCGTTAGTCTACAAGCAGTCATACCCCACTGAAAAACTCAAGGGTCAAGTTAGTTGGTTGGGAATATGGCCAGGCAGCGAAAACGCACCCAGATTCAGTCTCAGACTCTGCATTCTTTCTTTGCTGACAAAGAAGACAAAAACATACAGACAGAAGAAATTAATAAAGTCAAAGAGCCTAAAACAGAAACCTCCAAAAAAAACATGAACTGGTCCCAGGCCATGGAAGAGCTCAAAAAGGATTTGGAAAAGCAAGTTAGAGAAGTAGAGGAAAAATTGAGAAGAGAAATGAGAAGGATGCAAGAAAACCATGAAAAACAAGTCAATGACTTGCTAAAGGAGACCCAAAAAAATACTGAAAAATACACTGAAGAAAACAACACCTTAAAAAACAGATTAACTCAAATGGCAAAACAGCTCCAAAAAGCCAATGAGGAGAAGAATGCCTTGAAAGGCAGAATTAGCCAAATGGAAAAGGAGGTCCAAAAGACCACTGAAGAAAATACTACTTTAAAAATTAGATTGGAGCAAGTGGAAGCTAGTGACTTTATGAGAAACCAGGATATTATAAAACAGAACCAAAGGAATGAAAAAATGGAAGACAATGTGAAATATCTCCTTGGAAAAACCACTGACCTGGAAAATAGATCCAGGAGAGATAATTTAAAAATAATTGGACTACCTGAAAGCCATGATCAAAAAAAGAGCCTAGATATCATCTTTCAAGAAATTATCAAGGAGAACTGCCGTGATATTCTAGAGCCACGGGGCAAAATAGAAATTGAAAGAATCCATCGATCGCCTCCTCAAATAGATCCAAAAAAGAAATCTCTTGGAATATTGTTGCCAAATTCCAGAGCTCCCAGATCAAGGAGAAAATACTGCAAGCAGCCAGAAAGAAACAATTTGAGTATTGTGGAAACCCAATCAGAATAACCCAGGATCTGGCAGCTTCTACATTAAGAGATCGAAGGGCTTGGAATGCGATATTCCAGAGGTCAATGGAGCTAGGATTAAAACCTCGAATCACCTACCCAGCAAAACTGAGTATCATGCTCCAAGGCAAAATATGGATTTTCGATAAAATAGAGGACTTTCAAGCTTTCTCAGTGAAAAGACCAGAACTGAATAGAAAATTTGACTTTCAAACATAAGAATCAAGAGAAGCATGAAAAGGTAATCAAGAAACAGAAATTGCAAGGGACTTACTAAAGTTGAACTGTTTTGTTTACATTCCTACATGGAAAGAGGACATGGATGATTCATGAGACCTCAGTATTAGGGTAGCTGAAGGGAATATGCATATATATATATATATATATATATATATATATATATATATGTTTATGTATATATATAAGTGAATGTGTATGTATGTATATATCTATGTGTATATATATGTGTGACACAGGGTGAGTTGAAGATGAAGGGAAGATATCTAAAAGAAATAAAATGAAATTAAGGGAGGAGAGAGCATCATACTGAGAGAGGGAGATAGGGAGAGATAGAATGGGGTGGATTATCTCACATAAAGGTGGCAAGAGGAAGCAGTTCTGTGGGAGGAGGGGAGAGGGCAGGTGAGGGGGGAATGAGTGAACCTTGTGCTCATCAGATTTGGCCTGAGGAGGGAATACCATACATACTCAGTTGTGTATCTTACCCCACAGGAAAGAAGAGGGAGGAAGAAAAAAAAATAAAAGGGGGGGGATGATGGAGGGGAGGGCAGATGGGGGTGAAGGTAATCAAAAATCAACACTTTGGAAAGGGGACAGGGTTAAGGGATAAAATTCAATAAAGCGGGATGGGTTGGGAAGGAGCAAAATGTAGTTAGTCTTTCACAACATGAGTATTATGGAAGGGTTATACATAATGATACACATGTGGCCTAGGTTAAATTGCTCGACTTCCTAGGGAGGGTGGGTGGGAAGGGAAGAGGGGAGAGAATTTGGAACTCAAAGTTTTAAAATCAGATGTTCAAAAACAAAAAAAAAAAAGTTTTTGCATGCAATTAAAAAATAAGATACACAGGCAATGGGGCGTAGAAATTTATCTTGCCCTACAAGAAAGGAAGGGAAAAGGAGATGAGAGGGGAGGGGGTGATAGAGGGGAGGGCTGGGGAAAAGGGCAACCAGAATATACGCCATCTTGGAGTGGGGGGGAGGGTAGAAATGGGGAGAAAATTTGTAATTCAAACTATTGTGAAAATCAATGCTGAAAACTAAATATGTCAAATAAATAAATTTAAATTAAAAAAAAAAGTAAAAAAAAAAAGAAAATATAAAATCTATACAAACTAAATACAATTTGTTATAAAGGAGAAGTGCTAACAACTAGGAAATAAGGAAAGGCTATGGAGAAAATTGCTCTTGAGTAGATCTTCTAAAGAAGTAAGGATTCTAAAAGGCAGAGCTTAGGAGCCAAATATTTAAGGTAAAACTCTACAAAGATAAAACAAAACAAAGCAATAGGTGGTAGAATGTTGCATTGGTAACATTTTATCAGGATCTTGTGTAGGAGGAATGACTAATGGACTAGCATGGCTGGCCATAAAATTCATGGGTCTGTATGGGGATTGAGGGTGGAGAGAGAAGCAAGGTAATATGTAATAAGTCTGGAAGATAGGTAAGAGTCAATTTGTAAAGAGCTTTCAATGACAGGCAGGAGTTTTTATTGTATCCTAGGGAGCCGCTGAAATTTCTTTATCAGGACAGTGTAATTGTCAGGCCCCAGTTTTGGGAAAGTAGTTTTGATGAGGTTAAAGAAAAATGATGACGAGGTTAGGGGACCATAGGTTTTTAGGGGTGCTTAAGACCCCCCAAAATACCAACACACCGAGTCCTGCCGGATGAACTCTACTCAATCCTTCTCAACCAAGGAAAAAGACAAAGTTTATTAAAGATTGATCTTATTGGGTTGTCTTCAAAAATCTCACCATTTGTGACACTTTTTTTCACAAGCAGGCCAGATTCAATCTACTGAGCTAGATTGAATTTGAGCACCTTCATGGAGGCAAGATGAGACTTATATACAGAAAGATCGTGGGATATGGGATGGATTGAGGGGTGGTTAAGTAGTCTGGGGTGACTAGAGGAGGGGTTTAGGGAGGGTCTTGAGGAGGAGTGTAAGGAAGATCTTGATGGGACTGGGGTGACTAGAGGTCAAGACTCCAGTAAACAAGAGAATGGGATTTTGATGGGTTTAAGGGTGGGAAGCAGCTGGACAATAGAAGGCTAGGCTAGGTAGAGATTTGGGCCTAGATAATGAAAGGCTTATGGCCTCAGAGGAAGGCCAGATCAAGTGGGAAGATTCAAGGAGAATTCAAGGGGGTTCCTAAAGACTGTACCTTCATCAGTTTAACTACTTTGAGGGATATAGATTGGAGGGGTGAGAATGGAGGTAGGAAAACCAATTAGGAGGCAATTGCATTACCTCAAGACTGAGAAAGTGAGGGCTTGAGCTAAGTATTTTTTTGTGAATCGAGATGACAGAAGCAAAAGAAATGAAGATAGATATTGTAAAGGTAGAGTTCACAATTCTTGGCAAATGATTAGATATAGGAGATGAAAGTGAAGAGTTTTAGATGGCTAATTAAGGCAGAGCACTGGTCTTAAGGTCAGGAAACTAGGGTTTGAATCATGTCTCTCACCAGTTTATTTGGTGTATGTTTATGGGAACATCATGAAATATCTCTGAGCTGAAGGTTCTTAATTTGTAAAATTGCAGTAATGATAATAATAATAAAAGTACTAATAATTATATTAACTCAAGTTATTAGAAAATTTCTTTAGAAAAACAGAAGTGTTATATTTATACATCATTACTATTGTTATTAATAGCATTATGATAATTCCATATTCCTCATTGATACTGAGCTATACTAGTTTATATTGGAACATGTTGGGACTTGAGTCCTGCAAGGCAGAGATTGAAACTGAAGCTAGGCATAGCTCATCTTTCATGTTTCCCTTTCCACTTAAAGCATTTTTCTATCTCTTCTGAGTGCTCACCTCAAGTGTCCAGTGTCCAGTTCATTTTGAGTCCTAACTGTCTAGACTTGAATTCCTGTTGAAGCACCTTTCCTCTGGCTCTCTTTCTTCTCTACCAAAATATTTCCTATTCAATAACTTGATATGTAGGGCACCAATTTACCTCATTATCACCTTGGAAATTATCCAATAAACTAATTCATATTAAGGGTTTAATAGGTTAATATGTTGCACCACCTATTCCATACACCCTTTGTATTTGAACAAGGGCAAATTATTTTTATCACCTAATATCTTTTTAATAGCATCATTTCCAACCCTGGGAGTAAGTTCATGAGTACAGACAGATAGTGGTGACATGGGAGACCTGTACAGGGATACTGGAGTCACACCACATAATTTTATCCTGATGAAGCATAAATGAAAGGTGTTCAATAGGAATAAAGGTCAGGATACTCCTGAACATTTGAAGGGCTGCTTATTCTAAGGCTGGATTTTCTGGGAGAGTATAGCAATGGTTTGTGTATCCTGGCATAGCATTTAGATATTTGACAGTATCTCTATAAAGCAGGTCAGGATGGCTTGACC
This sequence comes from Trichosurus vulpecula, assembly GCF_011100635.1. NCBI lineage: Eukaryota > Metazoa > Chordata > Mammalia > Diprotodontia > Phalangeridae > Trichosurus > Trichosurus vulpecula. The sequence goes on along the minus strand of NC_050576.1, from coordinate 352,791,405 downwards.
TGCTTTTTAGAGATGTTGTCATCATTCTGGGGTGCAATTATCTTTCAGTGTAAGGGTACCTCTCTACCATTTAGGGAGTGATCATACATGGATATCATTAGCCTCCAAAAATAATCATGAGATAACACATCCCTATTTTTAGACTGGAAAACTGACTGTCCCTTCATAAGGATATATATAATAGAAACCTCCAGATATCCATTATCTCTGAGTGATAATGACAACTATATCTTACAAAGAAATTGAGTCAGAAGGAAGTTAACTGCCTTGCAGGGACAACAGTGATCAGAGGCAGTAACAGATGGCTTTCTTATGCTTTTGCCACCAGAATATTAGAGAGAGAGAGAGAGAGAGAGAGAGAGAGAGAGAAAGTGAAACTTTAGAACTAAAGTTTAGAACTAAAGTCTGGCAAGATGTGAAAAATTGTGTCTTAAATCTAAATTGCTTTAAAACAACCATGACAATTAGAAATGTCTCTCTAGCCTAATGTCCTCATGTTTTGAACTTTGAATAACAAAATTTGAATAATAAAATTTCAGATATTGATTCTTATTTTCTGCATCTTTCATGTAGTAATCTCATAGCACATTTCTCTGTTGGTGTACAGTGTGATGCGTATAATACAAACTTATGTATATAATGAATTACATTTCCTCAACTGCATTGTAAACTACTCTAGTAAAGAGTCAATATATACTTAACTTCTTTAGATCCCAGCACCTAGCACATTTAAGTATTTCATTTTTTTAAACTAAAACATTTGAATATAGATTAGATGATTTGTTGAGAGTCAGTGTTGAGTAGTAGCTTATTGTCAGATGGACCTAGTTTCAAATCCCAAGTCTGTTACTAGTTTTATAACCAGGAGCAAGTCACTTAACCTCTCTAAGCTTTAGTTTAATCATCTGTAAAATGGAAGTAATTACACCTTTAGCACCTACATTATAGGGTAGTTGTGAGACTCAAAGGAGATAATGTATGTAAAGTGCTTCACAAACTTAAAAGTTCCTGCCTAGAATCATTTCATGAAAAAGCCCCAAATTATCCATGCTCAGTTCTCTCCTCACTCCACTCCTGATTCTCTGGCCTCTCTGCCTTCAAATTAATAGCCTTTTCATCCTAAACATGCTTGTTGTATCTCTAGATTTTTAAAATTTGCTACCATGCAGACAACATTCCTCCTTTCATCCCTCTGATTTGATGCATTGTTTCCTCCTATTAGAAAGTAACCGAGAAAGTAGAATCAGCTTCTTATTTCTTTTATTTCTACTCCCAATACTTAGGATAGTGCCAGCCACACTATTGTTGTTTACTGGTGTCTGACTCTTCATGACTTAATAAAGGATTTTCTTGGAAAAGGTGCTGGAGCAGTTTGCCCTCTCCTTCTGCAGTAGATTAAGGCAAACAGATGCTAAGTGACTTGCCTAGGGTCACACAGGTAGTGAGAACCTGAGGCCAGATCTCCACATAAGTAACATCTCTCTCTCTCTCTCTCTCTCTCTTTCTCTCTCTCTCTCTCTCTCTCTCTCTCTCTTTCTCTCCCATTATTATCTATATTATTATTTTCATTTAGTAATATCATTTCAACTACATTCTATGTTGACAGTAGTCTAAACCTAAACATGTTGCTCTGAAGATGAATAAATATGTATATGTGTGTATGTGTATGTATACACATATATGTATATATGTGCATGTATGTGTGTGCATTTTATATGTACCTATAGATATATGCATATATATGTGTGTATATGTATGTATATATACATATATGTATATATGTATATACATATATACATATATATATATATATACACACACAGACACAGGCACACACATACAGGAGAGGGGTAGATAAATGGTTTAGAGGATAGAGTGCCCCCTTTAATAGAATCAATTTAGAAGTGGAAGGGAACTCAGATTCATTGAGTCTAATACATTCATTATATAAATGGGGAAAATGAGGCACAGAAAGGGAGGATAAGTAATTTACCCAAGATCTCATGCTAATTTTCTGAGGTAGAATTTTTGAACTGAGGTCATCTTGAATCACTGTCCACCACCCAGTTGACTAAACCATGTTTTATTACATTTGATTCCTCCTTTACCAAAAGGGTGATTTTAGTCCAATTCAACATCAACATTTCCAGTATTATGGGAAAATTGTTAGCATACTAAATTGTAAAGGCCAAGTCAAATTCATGTGATTTAGATTTCTAATAGTTCTACTAATTAGAGATATTATCACTCAACTCAGCTGAATTAAATTAAATTAATTTTGATAAACACTTTTTAAAGTTCCTACCATGTTCAAGCATCCTATACTAGAAGCTATGGATACAAAACTAAAAAAAAGCATATCCTTGCCTTCAAGATGCTTTCAGCATAATAGAGAAGTCAGGGCCAGTAAACAGACAAATTTAATGTAAATTGCAACTGATTTTTTTTTTGCTTACATTCAGGTAACTGCTTCATGTCATTGTCATCAGAAAACATTATAATCTGTCATAGCTATTTTGCAATCTTTCACACCTGTTGACCATTGAAAGCATACTCTATTTCTTGATCATGGGTAAAAATGTCCCTGAGTTCTCTAAATCTAAGAGATTAAATTGAATTGAAATTATAGCGGGACACAAATTATGGAAAGGTTTCAAATATGTCTATTTTTGGCAGTGCTTACCATCAGAACATATGGCAGAAGGCAATGATTATATTTGGCATTATTAAATTACAAGGACCATCTACTACTTAGGCAGTCATCAGTCTTCAGTTATTTTGATTTTTAGACCCCCTTTACACTTAACAATTACTGAGGAACTCTCTGCTCCTGAACTTTTTTTCATGTGTGTTGCTATATCTCTCAATATTTACTGTACTGAAAATTAAAATATCTTAGTATTATTATATCTAAAAAAATTTTCATCTGAATATTTCCTGAAATGATCATTGGGACCACTGGAGGTATCTGAACCATACTGCAGAAACCATTATATTATGTTATTTTTGAAATATGAAGACCATTTCAACAATTGTACATGTATGTGCATACATGTGTGTATATATGTATATGTACAGTGTCTGACATACATTAAATGTTTGATAAATTCTTTATCTATCCATTGGGACATCTATCATTTTATCTATCTGTTGATTCAATCTATAAGACTGGTTGAAATATAAGTTATTACCTTTAAAATTGTGACTGTCTTACTTAACCATTTTAATTGTTACACCTGGGTCATCCCTTGTGTCACATTAAACTCTTAAAAGCTACTCAAGGTTTGAGGCACTGTATGAGTGGACACTCATTCAAAACAGTAGGTCATTAACCCCCACCAATGTCTCTGCTAGATATGTCCACATCTCTGCTAATCAAGTCAGTTCTGTTGGGTATAGCTAACGGTTCTATGGACACCAAACTCATTCTATCTTCTGAAATTCAATTAGAAAGGGCTATCAACTCCCTTTTTCCTAAGGTGTTGTGGCAAGAAGGTTTCTCCCTAACAAGGGGAAACTTAGCTTTTTTTGTGCAAAACTCTTGAAACAATAAGCCACCATGCCTAAAAAAGGACAAATAACAAATATCAGCAGATTTATCTCCTAAAATAATTATTGAGTTCATATAGAAATCCCTTTCTAAATTTCTAACAACTCCTCATACTCCTAGAAACCATTGAAGGCTATTTTCTATCAGAGAAATTAATGTAGAATGGCCTGACTGTTCCAAATCATCAAAGTAACTACATAGACCCCACTAACAGTAGTGAATCCTGCAGTAGAAAGTTTATTTCCTCATTTCTGGAGCAGAGGGTAAATAGGCTATTTTTTCAATTAAATTTAAAATGTTGTGATGAAGACAAAGAAAAGGTTCATTCTTTGGAAAAACAATTTTTGAAAGTTTCTGCTATATCTTAGGGCAAAGTGATTTTATTTCTGTTTTTACCATTTAAAACATTTCTATTTTAATGAAAATATTAATCTTTTAATATTCCCAAAAAGTCACTTACTATACTGTGTGGGTATTTCTTTTATCAACAGTGTCACACCAGTTATTAGGGTCACAACCAGACATGTGCTATGCAACCTTTGGGGAAAAGGAATGCTAGGGCTCAAAGCATGAGGAGAAACCAAGTCAACATCAATTTATTAGGATACAAAATCTCAAGACCTGAGATGTGAACAAAAAGTGGAAAGACAAAGCAAAGCCTACAAACTAGGAAAGTTGATACAGAAGTGAAGAAGTATGCTACCATAAATCATGTAGTTGAGTGACATAGTGGATAGAGATTTGGCCTGGAGTCAAGAAGACCGGAGTTCAAATCAGCTCTTAGACAGTGATTAGCTCTGAGACCTTCTTCACCTCTGTTATCCTCAATTTCCCCAAGTGTAAAGTGGCCATAATAATAGCAATTACATCCAAAGTTTGTTTTGAGGATCAAATGAGTTAAAATTTGTAAAGCACTTAGCATTGAAATGTTCACATTTTAAACTCTTAATAAATGCTTATTCCTTGTCCCCATCCTAACCTCTTACTGAAAATTCAGGTAAAATAACTGAGAGGCAAACTGATTCCTGAAAGCTAAAACTTTTTTTCTAAAATTGTGATTTTGCCCATCCCTGCCTTTTTCTCATTTGTTTCTATAATCATAAAGAACCCCTCTTTCCCCAACTTCTTGGTGAAGTTTTTGGAATAGCCATCATTCTTTTTATTCTGTAGGTGTCCATATTATGGATTGATGTGATAAAATTTGTAGCAAGTCTGGAGCATGGGGATGGACCTCTATCCCCAGGACCCATAGCTCTGTAGTCTAAAAGATGCCTCAATCACATCTATGAGTCTACTGTCTCTTCGGAAACACATTTTTATTGCTATTAAAAAGAGTGGGCAAGTCTATTGGAGTGTGGAACTCAGAGATGAGCTTTGTGCTATAATCCTATTCAATTGTTTTACATGTGATTTTATTCTGGGTCTTGCATCCATAAAATAACCCTAGTCAAATACTAGTATAAAAAAGATGGGCTTTTGCATCTGAGAGAAGTTTGAGGCATTTTATAGCTTAGTATAGTCAATAGAGGCTGTTCCCATTTTCCTATGTATTGAAGGAGATCTTCAACTTCAAATGGCAAAAGAGGTTATCTAAAGTGGTATCAGCAAAGGCAAGGATCTGACTACTAGGAAATCACTTTGTTATCACAATGACATACATTGCATAAAAATGAATCTAATGATATATAATATAAAGTACTTGTGTGAGGGAGCTGAGCTACTATATTCACTGTTTAATACACAAAATACCTGGTGTAAAATAGGTAGTAAATAAAATTTTATTTGATTCAATATACTTGTCTACAGCAAATTTGTATACCCAGTGAAATACATTTTGTAAAATATTTTCATCTCTTCCTAATGTATAGTCAAGACACTCCTAAATTCACATATAACATAATTATGATTGTTTCAAATTGCAACTTCCTCTTATAATATAGCTTAAAAGGTGCCACAGGGATCATTTTTATGAAGTATCATTTTGATCATTTCTCAGAACTCTAGAGTCACTCTTAATGTTCCACTCAGAACAAATAAAAAATCTTGATCATTGGCACTAATTAGTTCATAAAATCAAGGAATCATAAATTTTTAGATGCTAGATGGGACCTTTGATATTCTCTGGTTCAATTCAATCATTTAACAGGAAAAAAAAAAAACAGGTCCAAGGAAGGGAAGAGACTTGCCCAAAATTACACAGGTTATATGTAACAGAGAGAGTCACTGCCATTTATTTTACACAAAAAACTTTTTTCTACCATTCAATGTTGACCTAAATTCTCCTATGCCTTATCACTGTCAAAATCCTGAAAAAAGATGAGATGAGAACAAATGTTTCTGTATGAAATACCTGAAAAATATTTATTTCTTCAAACTCATCATTCTGATGAAATAATTTTCTGTAAGTATTTAAAATGTATAAATTTAATGTACATTCCTATGTGCTGTGCTTATACTTCCTGACTCTGATCAGACATTTAATCAGAAACTGTATGTAAGTGAGAGCAACCAATTAATTAATGGGCACAATTGCCCAATTTTTACCTTTTTTTTAGCCACTGGAGATATCAAGTCATAAAAATTGTTTGAAAGTAATGTCTAGTCAAATGATCCAGATTCTCACTAGAAAAACAAAAATAAAACAGCAGCCTGAATAGGAGACTTTGCCATGGATGATGATTTCTTCCACAGTTTTTCCATTGTTTCCTAATAGTTCCTGTTGAAAACAGCATTTCCTTAACTAGTTGAGAATAAGTAAAAGAAAATAATAAAACAAACAAACAAAAAACCTTCAATGGATAACATAAAACAATTCTAATAGCCCAAGTTTCCTTGGTAATCTGTCACCATACATGTGTCTTTTTAGGTACATACACACTCCAGTAAATGAGTGCCACAGTTCTCAGTTTATCAAGCAGTTTTTCACATCCACTGTACAATAATACCTTTTGAGATTATAAGCTTTACTAATCCCTCTTCATAAAATCATAAATATCTGCTAGACTCACCCTGTCTGTCTCCAGAAGACAGAACTACAAGCAATGCTGTGAAGTGAGCAGATCCAGGGGAATATTATACACAGTAACAGCAACATTGTGCGATGACTAACCTTGATAGACTTTGCTCTTCTTGGCAATGCAAGGATCCAAGACAACTCCAAAAGACTCATGCTGAAAAATGCTATCCACATCCAGAAAAAGAGCTATGGAGTCTGAATGCAGATTGAAGCATATTATTTTTCCCTCTCTTTTTATCTTTTTTGTTTCTTCTTTCTTGTGGTTTATCCCATTAGTCCTAATTCTTCTTTACAACACGACTAATGTGAAAAAATGTTTAATGTGAATATATGTGTAGAGCCTATATCAGATTGCATGCCATCTTGGGGTGGGGGAAGGGGAAGGTGGGGGAGAAAATTTGGAACATGAAATCTTACATAAGTTAATGTTGCAAACTAAAAAAAATAAATTAATAAACATAAATCATATTAAGTTATGCAAACAAGGAAATCTAAATACTCTCCATCATTTAATTTTTCAAAATATCATTACAAGAAAATGGTAGTTGAATCTCAGTAGATCAAAACAGTGATTACTAGACCCATGTTCTTCTATAAATTTACCTCAAAAACTTCCAAATAAATTCATTAGATCAGATTAAAAGTAGGAATTATTTAGAAAACAATAATTGACAGTGTATAGCTATGTTGGAAGGATAAAGCAGAATCTAAGTGCTATAATACTGTTGATAAGGTAGATATCAATGTGGGTCAAACTTGAAGAAAAAAAATAGATTAGAAGTGACTTGAGCTGGCCTTTGAAAGAACAGTGGGATTTGAATATAGGTAGACCACTGGGGGTAAAGCAGGAAATAATTTCAGATTCAGAGAAGCAATATAGACAAAGGTGAAAGACCTTATTGTATACTTCTTTGTTGAGTTTCTCATCATTTAGAACAATACTATATTTATAGTAGGCACTCAATAAATGATCAACAAATGGCAATGCATTTTTTGCTTGATTTATGCCCTTGATTTTTTATTTTTCTAATTTTATTTATTTTCAGTTTTCAACATTCATTTCCATAAATTTTATAGCTTTGTTTTCAGTTGTTTATTTTTTTCCTCCTCTGAAAAATGCTTCTCAGTCTATAATAGGAAGCTTTTTGATTTTTGTTTTGGCCTTGGGGGAAACATAATAATAACTAACAATATTTAGCATTTTAAAGTTTGCAATGCACTTTACATATATCAAATCCTTTGATTCTCCTAGAAACCCTACAATATTCATGTTATTTTTACCCCATTTTTTTTAAAACACAAAAAACGAGGTTGAGGCAAGTTGACTGACTTGCAAGTTCACATAGGTAGTAAGTATCTTAGGTAGAATTTAATCTCAGGTACTTCTGACTGCAGGGTCAGTGCTCTATCCACTGTCACAGAGTTGACAGGCTAAAGTGTAGTTGAGCCTACAGTTATGCAAGTGCCTAGACAGACAGAAAAACTAAAAAGTCAAGGGATTTCATGAAGCAGGAAAGAACAACAAAAATAAGACTATATAAAATTGATCCAAGGGGTTTCCCACACTATTCATGTTTTAATCTGAGTTTTAAATTTTGTAGCTATAATTCCTTACATGCAGGATTACATCATGGGATTTTATAGAACCTGAATATTTCATTGTCACGAATGATGATGCTTAAATAATTTTCTTTGAGAAAGAAATCCATACTCTATTATATTGTTGTCCAGTAAATGTTTCTATTATTGAATCAATACTATTATTGTCTTAATTCTCTCATATTCTTCCTAAATATACATCTTTCAAATACACTAAATCATGCCTTTCTTGCTGTAATGTTAACACCCCACAAATAGTTTTTTTTTTAAAATTACCATATATCCTTTTGTGACTTGGATTCATGGGATGAAAAATTGAATAAATCATGCCATTTCCAATGTTCACTCACATCTACACATTTAGATGAATAAATAGTCTGTTCATTCATTACATGAAGTTTAACCTAGTGCAATAATTCCCTCATATTTGCCATATTATTCCCCAAGGCATGGAAAGATATCACTCAGCAAAACTCTGAATACAGATGCTCCTGCTTCTTTTGGCAATGAAGCCAAAGAAAATGGGCAAATATTCACAGGAAAATGAGTTCTGGGTTAATTATCAGTTGTCAACATATTTTTAATATGGGTATATGATCATTTTTCTCCTCCTGTACCTGAAAATATTGATTTAGACACAAGTCAAAAAATTGTTTTTGGAGTCGCTATACAATAGGGCAAAGAGGATGAGAAAACTCCCCCACTGAGACTTTCATATATCTGTCATATTACAATTCAGTCATTTTTATAATACATAATGATGCTACAACTGTCACATGATAGCCATTATATAAAATGCTAAATTTCAGCATCTGTGATATAAACCACAAACCATGAGATGAAGCATTTTCACTTGTCCTGGCAATGATAAATGAGTGAAGAGACTGCAGTCAGATTACTGACAGCTACATGCAAAATATTTATGTTATGTTTTGTGGATTTCATTGCCATTTCTGAAATTCTCCTGCATTTTAAATAATGCTTCTCATCTCTATAAAATAAGAAATGCCTCTATATTTTCTGCAGCCAGTTTGCTTTAGAACATCTCTTTACAGACATACAAGGAAAATGTTCAATAGCTAATAGAACAATATACTGCAAATCGTGTGCTGACAGCTTGATTTAGAATATGATGTTTTCTTTCTTTTTTCCCTCTAGTTTTTGTGTTCTGACAGCTATTCTATATTTTCTCTGAATAAGAACATTCTATAGATATGGTTATTTTCATTTAGATCATATTATTAATTCTAGTTTTATAAAGACAGTTTTTGTATTGCCAGAATGATTTTTATCTCTTTTACAGATGCACTCTGTAGTCAGGAAATTTCCATCAACCCCAGCATTTTATATGTGCATATGGCTCGAGCTAAAATCCTTCAGGATCTTGCAGCAAGATGATAGAATGAACATTCTGATTAGGGAAGTTGGACATATTCCAACAGAGCAAAACTACACTGAAAATAATGAAAAAAATTAGTGAGCAGAAGGAAAGTAATGATTTCAGAAAGTCATTATTCTTCCTATCATGAACCTCTTTGGCTTATCATTCCAGCTTCTCTAGAGGTTTTTTTTTTATAATATTACTAAGGGTGATTGGAGTCAGTGAGAATTTTATTTTATTTTTAATAGAAGATCCAAAGAATAAATGTAATTTCTCCTCTGTTTATTTTATTTTATTTTTTGAGATACCAATTGCTGAACTGAGGGAGTAGTTCCTCTGTAAAGTTACATCTGTGCAACCATCAAGGCTGTTTCCAATAAAAGGGGAGTGGGATGGGAATTTTTGTTTGCTCATAGCTTGGCTTGATATGTTAACATTACAAAATATCCAGAGTTGTCCAAATTGCAGAAACGATTACTTTGGAGGTGGTTCCATTGCTGTTTCTGCAAGTATTATTTCTCATTCAAATCTCTACTTATCTGTTTAAGTTCAATACATAGTTATTAAGTCTGCTATGTTTACTGATATAGTGATTCCTAAACTTTCTTGTTTGACTTTTCTATGACTGGAGACCTAGATATGAGTGACAACTAAACACTTCTAATGAACCAACCAACCAATCAATGAAGCTAAGGTTTTTGACTAAATATGATTTTTTTAAAAATGCTCAATCAATTTAGCAGTCCTCAGAAACCATTTGATGAACAGAATCATTTTGGATGGTAAATATATTCAAATTAGCTGAGACTTAGCTTAACCCTGTGTGTTTTGCTAACCAATACAGAATCTAGGAGATTCTCCCTTGTAACAGTTCCATGTTGGAATTTATTGAGAATGAATTGTTTGGGAAGAGTATGGGTAAAAAGACCCTCATTTTCTGTCCCAATCTTCTCCCCTTCACCACAGAAGAACATAGGGAAATTTAAAGGGCTTGAGGATTTTGGACTACATGTAGTCATCTTAGTCCCAGTGTCCCCAGAACATCTGAGAAAGCATCTGCACTGATAGTCAAGGACCAACTAAATACGTTGAAGAAAGACAATTCCATGATGCTATTAGGATCACAGCAGAGAAATTAACACAAGACTAACAAGAACTTAATCAATAAGCTCCAAAGAAAATTTTTTGGAGTTCTGTGATTATTTCAGAGTGGATTTACTAGCTAGACAGGTAATTTCAATCCTATATTTTTTCCTATAAGTTTATTTCCGACCAAAAATTGTCATTTGCAGAAAAATCCTTCTGAGTGGTTAGGGGTAAGTTATGTCTTTTATAGAATACACACACATCCATTACAAAACAAATCTGGGGAAAAATGTAAAGAATAATAGACAGATAGCTAGAATTGCATAGATGCTTATATGATAGAAAGCATTTATTAAGTCCTCACTGCATTCCAAGCACTGAGCTAAGTATTGACAATATAAATACAAGAATTAAGAAAAGTGTTATTCTTGTCCTAAATGAGCATACTTGCTAATGGGAAAAGACAATACATAGAAGGAAATTTGAAGGTTGAAGGGAAGGGAATCATAGGAGTGAAGCCTACAGAGGAAAGTGACAGAAGTGGCCTAAGCATCTTTACTAAATGGAGGTTCTGCAACAATTTATCCAATCAGAGTGTGAAGAATGGTTCCAATGTATGAATTCCAAGGTTGGAGTGAGGGTTCAGGATGAAGATTTAGGGCATGATAGATATCAGAAGTGGTACACAGTGCAACTTGGACAAAAATGAGACTTGCCTTCTAGGAACTTATATTCTAAGTGGGCAAAACAAAATTGGGGGAGAAGGGAACGTACTGCACTTGGGCAAGGTGACGTGATGCAGGGAGTCATGGGCTGAGCCAGTTTTGAAGTAAGCATTGCTGGTGTTTGTGCTTCTGGAAATGGAGGCTCCAGGAGGAACTTAACACTCAGAGGAGGAAACTTTAAGGGAAGAAGTTTTGCTAGCATGAGAAAGTTACTGGACAGAGTTGAAGAAATCATCCAGGGAGTCATGAACTGAGCTGGGTTTGAAGCAAAAGAATATATATTGTATCTACATATGCCTCAGTCTGTATTTGAACTCAGGAAGATGAGTTTTCCAAACATCAGGCCCAACACTCTGTCTTCTGAATATAATGTAATGTAATATAGTATAATACAATATAATATCATGTCATGTAATATAATATGATATGATATGATATGATATGATATGATATGATATGATGTGGTAGGGTAGGATAGGATAGGATATAATTACATATTATGATGATATATTCACATAAGCTGATCTATACTATAAATGTATACATACATTCACTATATATGCATGATTTAATAATATAAAATTGGTATGATGCTTAAAATATGGTAAGAATTTTGCAATTATCTCATTTGATCTTCACAAAAATCCTGGGGTTGGTTGGTATTATTGGTTGGTATGGGTTGGTATTATTGGTTGGTATAGTTGGTATTATTATACTTATTTTACAGATGAGGAAACTGAGGCAAACAAATCTTAAGTGACTTGCCCACATTCACCCAGCTAGTTCATGTTTGAGGCCAGATTTCAATCAAGTCTCTCTGACTCCAAGCCTGACACTATTCACTATGCCACCTAGTCCATTTGTATGCCATATAAACATACACTTACACATACACATGCAAATATACATGCACATACACAGGTATACATATATACATGCATACATACCATATATAGATGGTATATGCATACATCCCATATAAATACACACACATAACATGTATAACATACACATGCATAATTTATTATATAAAGTTATTTATGATTCACACACACTATATACATGCACATACATAAATATGCACACACACATAAATAAAAACATGTGATTGTGTGTATATGTCTGTGTGTTTTAGCAAGTAAAAGAGTAGGAAGAAAAAACAGGTTGGGAAAGACCAGGTAATTCCATCATGTAAAGTTGTACCACTTAAAATAAACTGCTTCACTCTTATTTAAGACACAGATGTGGAAATGGTGGAAATGTTCACCATTTTAGAATAACCCTAGGCTTTTGGTAAGTTTTTTTAATACATGAACATCTGAAGACTGAATCAGTTCCAGCTACTTTTAATAACTTGGCCTCAGCACAAGATGACACATTTAGTATTTATTCAAGTCTTCTCAGCTCACTTGGGAATTGAAAATTTTCAAGGACATGTTTTCAGTAAGCCATATATGGATGTCAGTTGAATAACTTTATCATAATTTTAAGGTGACAAGAAAGCTAAGACAAACCAAGGACAATATACAACATGTATATGCATACTTTTGTAATCACTTATATATGTTTGTCCATACTTAAAGTCACCTTTTATATTAGATCAGTATAAATATTGCAAAGTCGTTGCCATAATGAAGAGTGCAAAAAAAACCACATGATCTCCTAGACAAGTAGAGAGTCAGGGCAATCAAGGAAAACATCTGCTTGCAAAGGAAGCTTTTTTTCATGGTTAAGTATAGGAGGGGAATACAGGCAGATTTTCACAGGCATATCTTCTTAAGTTTATAATCATTTAAATACAAATAGGTTTAGTATATGTTAGATGTCACTATATTTGTTGTTACTGACTAAAAAAACTAAATTTGTTGGATCAAACAAGCTTATATTTCTAAGCTTATTTATATTAACATTCTTCACACACAGATTACTTGATGTTTCCTATGCATTTCCTATCCATTTCCCATTGATTCACCTTTGTTTGGTCTGTCCTCATAGAATGAACTCTGTCTCTTAGAATCCCTAACTTCCTTCATGACATAGCTCAAGAAGTAGTTTGTACCTGAGTGAGAAGTGGTATAGATGTAAACTAAGGTGGAAATTCTGTGAGATGAAGTAAAGGGACAAATATGAGAAATGTTGTGGAGGTAAAATAAGATTCAGCCATTGTTTGATTATCAATTAAGAAGTTAATGATTGCCTTTACATAGTGAGAATACAAATGAGGTTAAATCACATAAATATGAAGTATATAAATCAGCTCAGTGGGGAAAATTTAGAGTTTTCATTTGTCAAGAGATGAGCAATTATAGGAAAAATAGGCAATGGATTGAAAATTAACAGAAATTGTAGTATCAATATTGTTAGGTAAAGAGTCATGATTGAGAAGGGAGGAAGTAAATTCAGAGTATGAGCAACATCCTGAGAAAATAATGAGGGGTTAAGGGATTGAAGATTTAATATAGGTTTAAGGCATAGAGAGAAATAGAATGTCATAGTCAAAGAGAGGAATGTCAAAGTTTTTGATTATCCAAATTGAACACTAGAGGCCAATGGTAAAATTCAGAGTATTGCCATCCCTGCACTTTACTGGGTTAGAAGGGAGGTATAGGTTATTTGATTTGAACAGATTAAGGAACTGGAAGATTAGAGTGTTTGAGGTAGCATAGATATGAAAGTTGACATTCTTAAGGATAAAGTAACAAGTAAGGGAGGTACCAAACTCTTTATGAAAGGAAGGGAGGTATTTCCTGGGATTCATAGACAGAGGTACCACAAACTATATTGGGAGATAATTTTTAATAGAGTGAAATTAAAAGGAGGAAACATTGTTAAGCAATCCTGACAAAGGGATAATATACAAGTGGCAGTGGGGAGCAAGGGGAACTATTCTTGGTTCTCCGCTAAAAGCAGTGTGATAGGAGGTGAAGGACAAATTGCAGCAAGTGCTTAAGTGGATGACCAGCAAAACAGTGATATATGAGGAAACTGTTATCTCTCTAATGAAGTTAAACAGAAAGAGTAGAAGAAGAGACACGAAATGAAGAGAATTACACTCATTATAAAGAATTTCAAAGGCACAGTAGAAAGGGTAAGGTAGGGTTGGAATGAGTACTGGAAGAGGAAGTGGAAGAGGAAGACAAAGATGAGACAAAAGGAAGTGGTTTTGAGAAGTGATTATTTATGCAAACAATCTATATTAATTTATTAAACTCTTATCTATGCTATCTGTGTTAGCTAATGGAGATAGAAATAATATCTCATAATGCTTGCTAAAATTTATGTTTTAATTTTTCTGAAGTAGATTATCTCAAATAGATAATCAAATTTGATTCTTACAGCACCTTAAAATAGGTGCTATTATTATAATACCACTTTTAAATATGAGGAAACTGAAGCAAAGAGAATTTAATTTGCCCAAGGTCATGCAGGTAGTAAGTATCTGAGGCAGTATTTGAACACAGCTCCTTCTGAAACCAAGTCCAATACTGCAAGCAATATGCTGCTTAGATGCAGAAATAAAAGAATGAAATAATTCCTACTTTCATGAGGCTTTCATTGTAACAGGGAATGAATGATTAAGTAACTTTGGAATAAAGTAACATGGAGTAGGAGTTTGTTAACCATAGTAGCAACACAGTGTGGCAGTTTGATTTAATATTCAGTCTCAGGTGCTCTGCCAGAGTCTCTATGTCTCTGTACTTTGTAGTGTAATCAGTAAGGACAGACAGAATAGGATGTGAACTCGAGGATCCCACCAGCAGCTTCCGGTTGGATGGTAGTTTGACAATGAAGAAACAGGGCTGAGGGTGACAGGGAATTTTATTATTACTATTACTAATGTTTTTAATTTATTCTCATTTTTAAATGGAAATCAAATCTGAAGATAAGGTGGTATAATGCTAATAATCTTTTATATTTAATGTTATTCATATTACCGCAAATTAGATAATTGAATACATGTCATGAGATGCAATCTTATTGTCTTTGTTCTCACTTAAAACATTTTGGAAACAATTCCAGCCACAGACAAGGCAATAGGTATGACATATACATTTTCCAGTTTCTACCAATTTTAATTTCTTTAGGTAATTATATTTTGAAAGTATCTTATTATATGTATTTTGGATATTATAAGCATACCATATGGTGATATTTATTAAAATATCATTATTATTTTTTAGCAATCAATGTCATTTCTAAGCAGTCATAGTTGACATTTCTGTCTGTAATTAGGGTTGGGCTGTAATATGGTGTATTTTTTGAAGTCTCAGTGATGAGTGGGGGAGTATATTTATAATTAGGGGATTTATCATTGCTTAATTTATTAAGGATAGCAAGTTTCCATTTCATAATTATAGCTACATCTTTGTATCCTTCTGGGTATGAAACGGATACAAAATTTTTCCAACCTGTAGTGATTGTTACACATTTTCTGACTCAATCAATAGATCTATCCTCCTTAAGTACAATCTTTTTTAAATTTCTGGAGGCAATAGCATAATCCTGAATTACCATCATAAATCCTTCTGTTTCCATAAACAAATCTACTTTACTCCGTCATTTTTCTAATATTTTCATCAATATATCATTGACTGAGCTCTTCCAGATTTTGTCCCCTAAGAATATTTATAAATCCACTTATGAATCTCAGCTATTTAACAGGTTTCATCCATTAGTTACATTCCTGAAATCCAGTGACATATACCTAATATCAGTCTTTGCTATTGATTAGTGAAATGATGTTTTCTGATTCCAAAGGAAATATTTCTTTGGGTTTTTATGTGTTTTTATAATACATTCTGAGAATATCTATCAATTTCATTTCTCCCTGCTAGTGAAGAGGCTTGATCTTTTTATAGCTACTCTAGAATTTCAGACCCTGGGATTTTGGTAGGATAATTTTAAATCTGTTTTTTTCCATTGCATAGTTCTAAAAGTTGAGATTAATATTGTTCAAGTATTAATTGCTTTAAATAAGTTATTCCCATTTAACTCTGATTTCAGAACTTCAATACGTGTCTTCACATGTTCACTGATGTGTACATTTCCTTTAAAATTTCTCCTTCATTCAATGATTTAATTTGACCTACAGATTCATACTCAAAACCATAAGTTTCTAATCTAGGGAATCATTGAAAATGCATATTTACTGAGTCAAATTAACATTTGATATCACTGTACAAAGATTTCATTAGATGGAGTATTTGAGTTTGTTTGCCCCTGGAAACACAGCATAATGTAATCCATGCAATATCATGTGATTAATAAAATATATTGGTGTGACTACCTTTTTATTTTGCAAGTCATATTTAGTTTTACTTAGAAATGATCACAATATATTTAAGTCTGGGCAGAATTATAATGAGCTTAATTTATCTTCCTAAAATGCAGCACTTTATAGAATTTCTTTAGTACATTATTGTATTGGTAGCATTTTTAAACAAAAATATTTTCTTCCAGATTTTAAAAATTCTAGCATTCTCATTAGACTTGGGTCTATTTTATAAATGTTCAGTATTTGAAGAAGCTATCAGATAATAGGACTGAAATAATTATTTTCAACAATTTAAAAAGGCAATATAAGTAATACTCTCAAGTGTCTTACCCAACAATTATGTAATGAATAATATGTTCTTCTTGAGAATTTTTGACATTACTTTTTGACATTGCTCCTGGTAATATCTGGTCTTTTTGTAAATGATACAAGCTGTGAAGGCTTAGAAAAACCTAATTGGACATATAATTGGCCTATAATTTGAGAGGTCAATAGGACCTGGTATTATACCTGTGCCTGTTCATTCAAGTTCAATATTGGGATGAAATGAGACACTCACAAGTCATTGAACAGTTAACAAAAGGGGATTTTTTTCGCCCTAAGTCAGCAACGATATGCCACAAGGATTCAGTAGCACTTAGCTGGCCCACATGGAAACACATCTGGTTCTGGACTCTGTGTGCCTTCATTTTCATACAGAAACACACCTGGAAGAATGGCAGATCATATGGTGATAAGGTCTTGACTTTCTCTTCAGGAACTTCACCATCCTGCAAGACTGAATAAGCCTTGGTACTCACTCCTCATCAGTTCCTTCTGCACCACTAAGACAAAGAGCTCCTCCCCAGATCTCCATTTAAGGAGCATACCCAGGTCAGCCATCTCTTCATTTCCTATCTGGCTTCATCATGGCACCTACACCAGGGACCTTCCCTTCACTTTTTTGTGTTTTCTTCCCCTATTACATTGCAAGTTCTTTAAGGGCAGCACTTCGTATAGTGCATGCCAAATGATAGCTGTCTAATAAATGTTTGACTTACTGGTCATCAAACATACACCAAGTTATAGGGGCCTTGACTAGAGGGGGTGGAACATTTTGTGTTATTAGGTGAGGTCATTTATGCCATTGACAGAGGATGATGAAGTACCCAGTGACAGCTTTCTTGTCTTTTAAAGAAAACTAATTACTGTGTGTGTGTGTGTGTGTGTGTGTGTGTGTGTGTGTGCGCGTGTGAAAAACAGGGGCCATCTCCAGTTGTCTTGATCAATATCTGGCCACTGGACCCAGATGGCTCTGGAGGAGAAAGTGAGACTGGTGATGCTGCATAGTCCTCCATCACTCAAATCAAAGTCAATTGCATGACACGGTGCTCTTCAAGAATGAAGGGCATACCACAACCTGTGAGCAGTATGAATTGCCTGAATGGGGACCCAGCTGGCCAGTTCCAGGTGGGCATCCTTTCTTCATCTCTCTTTTCTCCTCCCTTCCTCTCACCTCCTCTCCCCTTTTCTCCTCTCCCTTACCTGAAGGTGTTCTACCTAAAGGAAAGTAAATTTAGATGTACGAAAGCTACCTAGTTAAGTTGGGGTTTACTGGCTAAATTTCTTTCTCAAAGTTGAAGCCTTAACTCAATTCACTCTGAATCTTATGGACTGGAAAACAATAGGTCCCTGCCCAAGCACCATTTAATGGTTATTTTTGAGCCCTCCTGGCTCAGAGTGAATGTAAATAGTAATGGTTTCTCTTTTGGCCAGCAAGCCCTGAGGGTCTTCCCTGCCACTTTGATTTTTTTAAAAGGTTCCATCCCTTGAATGACTTTTTAAAGAAGCCTATTATAAAAGTCCAAGTACATCATTGAGTGTAAATCCAAAGCATACTTGAAGCACAATTGTTAGTAGAATAATAAAGCTAGTTTGGTTC
This sequence comes from Trichosurus vulpecula, assembly GCF_011100635.1. NCBI lineage: Eukaryota > Metazoa > Chordata > Mammalia > Diprotodontia > Phalangeridae > Trichosurus > Trichosurus vulpecula. The sequence goes on along the minus strand of NC_050576.1, from coordinate 352,772,852 downwards.
AGAGCATTGTCAACAATGATCCATTATTATTCTTTCGGGTTTATGACATTTAAATTCCAGTATTTTAACAAATTACCTAATGAATTCTACCTTCCTCTCAATCTTAGAACTAAGAACTCAAACTCAGAAGGAAGTACAATCAAAACATTTTTTCTTTATCTTGTCCTATCATTCACTTCAAGAATTTGAAACCGTGTGATAATCTAAATTGTCTGATATTCATAAAAAGAATCTATTTAATTCTGTAGACACATTGCCTGTGAAGGTGGGATGAGTCTCAGTAGCTTATACAATATTTTCTAAAGTTTATATTTTTATTGAAAAAATTTTGTTTAACACACCATACAAATGGAAATTTATAAAACAATGTCTCTGAAAACACTTAAACAAAATAACACTAAATACTTCTACTGATGGCACATGGAACTGTTCATTTAAGTAAGTGAATGTTGCACTTTAAACTTGACAAGATAGTATTGTTATGTTGTCTACTTTGCTTAAATTGAATTTTGCTGCCATTTAATGCTGTCTTTTTATTAAAAACAGTTTTTTTTTAAATTAGCAAACATTTATTTTCTCTCATTCCCATTCACTACCACATTGGGGAACAGAGAAAAGACAAATCAATTCCCTACAACAAATACGTAGAGTCAAGCAAAATTAATTTCCTCATTGTCAATTTTTAAGAAAATAAGTCTCATTTTCTACCCTGAAACCACTCTATAGGAGGCAGACAGCATAGTTCTTACAAAGTGATTTATTTTTGTAGTATTGTTATTGTATAAATATTCTGTTTTTGCTCTTTCCATTCTGTATCACTCTACAAATTTTGAAAATTGTTCATTTTATATTATTGATATTTAGCATTCATAGTCATTTAATATCAATTTAGTAACTTCAATAAGGACCAGAGCCTGAACTGATTAACCAGAGGAAGAGACTGAACTGATTAATCAGAAGAAGAGTCTGAATCTAACAACCTCTTTGTTCTCTGAGTACACTCAGAGAATACCTCTTCCTATGTGAACAAGGCCAGATCTGGCTGACTTAAGCTCATTCTTTACTCTGTCTACTAGCCATTGAGGATGAGACCCTTTAACCTGAGACACTATCTTTAATAATGTGACTTTTTCTTTTATGGGCATATGCTATGTTATGGCAATGTTAATGGTAAATTAAACACAGAAAGGCTGGGTTGCAGTTTCAATTGACCCTTGTCAACTCTCTCATCTTATTGTACTTATAACCTATGCAATTTAGAAAAGTCCTTTTCTTGGATCATGGTTAAACATACATGGAGATCATAAAATTGAGTAATGCAGACATGCTGAGTTGCGACTGTTCTAAAAATATATTTAAACCCTCTCATTCTTCTGTTTAGGCAGTCAGATTTTGTCTGGCCCATACATGTATGTATCTGCTAGCTTTAAGGGAGTAAACATTATGGATTTACACATCACCTAGCCTGTTTGCCTCCTTTAACTAAACTTTCAGGTCAACAGTTATGGTGCCATAGACTGTGAATGGAACTGATGGAATGGCAGAACATTATCCCAGCCTTGCCAATGCTAAACTCAGGCACCTCAGGATTCATTTTGCCTGGAGTCTTAACATTGATGGGGTTGCATAAGTTCTCCCTATTCTCAGCTTCCATGGGACTCCCACTAGTTTGGTTGAAGTCCAAATTCCCTTTAAGCTAGCTCTGGGGGCAGGGGTCAAATCTGCAGTAAAACGCTCTGTATAGATCCCCTGGTAGTACTGATCTATTACAGGAAAAATTAGCACAAGTATTGGCAAGCACTGGTATCAGTTAACTAAAGATGGTCCCAAATTATTTTGGCCACAATAGGGCTCTTTTGGACATGTCGAAGTTACTTTATCTTAAAACTAAATTAAGTTTAAGAGGCCAACAAAATATCTAGCTTGGACAGGACATGTTTTCACCATGGATTTGCTAAGATGGCTGAGCTAGAATGAAAGGCCTCTTCCCTTAATGCTTGCAAAGCTGCTTCAGCATCACCCTCAGTATTGGCTAATTCCCTCCACTCTCTGCCCTCTTTTCCAACAACTCCAGCCATAGCTGTTCCTCTACTCTTTCTGCCCTATTCATCACCTCCTTCCTCCTTCCCTTTGCTTTAAAGACTTTGATTTTGGGGAGGATAACTGCACTTTGTCGTTACTTCCTCCCTCCTGCCTTTCCTTATCTGCCCCAGCCCTAAGGAGGATAACTTTGTACCGCTGCCGTTGCCTCTTACCTCCTCCTTCCCCCCCCCCCCCTTCCCTTAAGGGCTCTGTTCTTGAGGAAGACAGCTACACTCTGGATGTAGGTTATATGAAGTCAGAAACATCAGGGATGACAAGGCTTCCCCCAAACACCATAGAGGTGCTCCAAGCAAAGGTTGCAGGATCCATCCTTGTCAGATCTTAGATCCTTGAAAATTCCCCAAACCCCCTTTCCTCCAAATAACAATAGCCAATTGTTGATGGGAATTTCTAACAAGCCTCTAATTCCTTCTCTGTCATTAGATTGTGAACTTAGTTTGTGTTTGTCCTGTTAATTGTCAATTTGTGAGTGTGTGTGTTGTAAATGAGTCTATTACTTTGTAATAGACTTTGTAAATGCAGGCAGTCAGAGATTTCAAAGGCTGCAGCTAAGGAAACAAAGACTCTTTTCCTTGTAATTTCTGGTCTGGCCAACCTGGAATTACAGTGGAAACATAAACTAAAACATTGTAGCAAATTATGGGATTAATCATTAAAAAGTTTGGAAACTGATTAGTTGGAATTTTGGGAGAGAACTCCTGAGATTGTAGATTATTCCAGGAACTCTCACTTGTGCTAAAACACCCCCTTCTAGTCTTGATCACTTATCATTCTCCACTGCCTCCCCAGAGTTAAGAGGGTATCTCAGTGTGGGAATTTTTAACAGCCATAAGGGTTCTTGTTAACTCCTCTCATCCCAGGTTAGATTAAGAGAAGAGAATGCTGGAGAATTTAAATCACCCTTCCCCAACTGGCAAAAGGAGAGGAAGGGCAGAAATTCACAGACTGGCAGTAGCTCTGACAGTCCTGTGCCCCTGGGTACCTTGTAGCCCACTCTACTAGTCAATGCTTGGAAATGTCACCCAGGTCCTATACATTCTGTCCAGCCTGTCCCAGCAGCTGCAAACTGCCCCAGGCTCAGTAAATTCTGCAGTTGTGGGGGAAGGGAGAGGTAGATGGGTTGGGCCTGTGGCTAGCATTCCCTAAACCCTGCCTGCAAGAATTATCATCATTGGGAAACCAGCCTCTGCTCTTGGTAAACTTTACTCTTTTCTGTTCCAGTTGCAAAAATGTATTTTATTTCTATTTGACCCATTTCCTGATTTGTAAAGGGAAAGTAATAATGGTTGTTATTATGGGATCAAAATGATCTAATTTAATGTAATTGTTAACTTTTTGAAGTGGTTTTTAAATACCAAAGGTAATAAGTTGAATAATTTCTATGTGTGATAATCTAGAAATGCAATTAATATCGTCTGAAGTTTATTGTTTCTATATTTTGAAAACTGTATTGTATTTCTAAAATTCTCTTAGATTGTGAAATTTGAGAAGAACATTGTTTGGTGATAATGGTATTACAGTAATTTTAATCTGATTTTGATATACATGAACTGAGAAAAAAAGAGATGTGATAAAAATTTGATAATTTAAAACTTATATTTGGTTATAAACAGTATTAATGATAATACTGATATTTATTATGAGAGCAGATTTTCCATGTGAAAACTTGTCTATTATGAGAGTATATGTGGTGGTTTAAAGTTACAAGTTCAATATATTAGTGATGAGATGAATGATTCTCTGTGCAAAGTGATTTAGAAATACTTTCTCCTAAATTGATAATTAGTTGTTTCAAGTTTTTAAATACCTAATAATATTTAGGGCATTGTTACATTTCTAGATCATGTAATTTGGCAAACAGATGTATCAGTAATACTGTTGCAAAAGCAATTCCTCTTGTGTTATATTAAGATGCTAGATTAAGAATTGAACAAAAACAATAGGGGTGTGATTTTCAAGCCTGTTTCACCTAAGGAAAGGCCCGGTTAACTTTGTTATTGTGATAAGGCTAATTTAATTGGGTATGTTCTTCTTGACTTATAAAAACTAAGTGTCCTCTCCATTATAACACCTTTTTGACTGAGGAACTTTGGAATATCTAGGTATTCTGTATAATACTTTGAGAATGAGGACATTTTGCAACAACTTAGTTTTAATGAATTGTGGTGTTTAAAGGTCTATTTTTGCTTTAAGGAAGAAGAAAGAGATTTCTATAATTTTAAAACTTTCCAACTAATTTTCTTCATAAATGTTTAGTGACTATTCCTCTTAACATCAGGATAAATTTAAAAACCTTTTTAAAAGGGGAAACATTTTTAGAAGAAATGTTTTGAAAAATATATTTTTGTGATTTTTAGAGGCCCTACCAAACTGTCATTTTCCAGAAAATTAATTGCTAAATTAATGTAATGGGTCGTAAAGCAGGATAGATCTTGCTGTTTTGATCTGAATTTGTAGTCATTCCATGGCCTAAGCAATAGTTGAAAATTAGTGTTTTAACTTATCATATGTAAAAGATTTAATTCCTGAAGTGTCCCTTTCCTCCAGAATGAATATAATTAGGGAAGAATAGATAAGCTTGCAAAACAAGGACATAAATCCATCAATCTGTGTGGTTGGTCATTAACCTTTTTGCTTTGTTTAAGCTGGAATGGGATTCCAGTACAGATGGTTATATTAGTAAAGACTAATAGCTTATTAGCTATCTTGTCTTGTGGTTGAAATGTAAAGGAAAGCTGAATAATGGGCTTGAAAGATTTGGAAAGATAAATAAAAGTTTGATTGGAAATATGAAAGGCAGAGAAGAAGGTCTGGGGACAAAAGGAGGTTAGCCAAGCCTCTTCTGTTCTGAGATAATTACTCTGGATATCTATGTACTAGTTTCAGGTGGTTTAAGTATATTGAGAGAGAGTGAGAAAGTGTTTTAGAAGACAGAAATGTTATGTAGCTGGATTTGATAATTAATGCTCAATGAAATTTGGAACAGTCCTATCTGAAGGATATTTATTTGCTGTTTAAGACTTTATGGGACTACAATTTACTGTGTTTTAAACTCTGATTACAGGGATGGGTGTCATAAAGTCAATATTAGAAGGGCATGCACTACAGGCTGAAAACTTATAAAGGTAGATGTCTGTGTCTGGGAAAAGTTTTGAAGACAACCTTGGATACAGCCAAGGTAGGATCTTCCTGACTCTATTTCCCAATTTCACTATTTCCTTTCCGAAAAGGAAAAATTCCTCACCTGATTACTCCTAAGCTCTGCTTTCAACATCTAGTGACTATTTGATTGGCAATCAGATATGACTTCTGCCTGGAATCAAACAGAGATAAGGAAGTTCTTTCCTTCTGTTAAGGTACATGACATTGTCCCTCTTTTTTTCTTTTATAGCAAATTTATATTATCAAGAAGTTTTGTAAGCACAATGCTAAATCTATTAGGTAATAGATGGGTATTGGAACATGTCTGAGTTACTACAATAGGATGCAGGAATGGATAGCTTACAATTTTGACCTATGTTCATAGCCAAATAAAAATAAAAATAATATAGAGATAACATCCTCCAAAAGGAGGAAATGGCTAGACAAAGATGTAATGTGATAGATGTCTAATAAAAAAAGCATAGCAAATTTTGAAAGAAGAAATAGGATCAGATTGATTCTTCTAAGAACTATATACAGATGTATGTGATTGACTTCCAAAATTTCTCATATTTTGGTAATAAGATATGGTTCATGTTTAAGTTTTCTTCATTATCTAATGTGCAAATGTAAACATGTGACATGTAAATCTTCTAAGTGGTTTGGTCTGACTTGATGTAATTATACAATTTTGTGAATTGTGAAAAAAAAGATTACTGTTCGAACTTAGCCCTGTGTGGCTGGGAAATTGAACCATTTTTATGTGCATTTAGTCAAGGACCTATGTTGTGCAGTTTATCAAATCATACATGTTCTGGGAGCCCCTGTCAGGTCTGACTACTCCTATAGCTGCCAACTTCTGGATATGGACTTCTTGATCCCTCTGTCACACCTAATGATTGCCCCTGCTCCCAAGTGGACATCTGATCCCATAGGAGACCTTGCCCTCCTGTTTCAAAGGGGACAGAAAAAGACAACATCAGACATAGACGGCTTTCCCAAGAATAAGGATCAGACCTGCACAAAGAGCAGCTCCATCTCTACCTGAGTCCCTTATATTCCCAAGACTTTACCTATATCTTTGGTATTTTTAGCTTATTTTACTTAGTTCCTCTATTTTTCCTATTATGTTCCCTACATTGATCCCCCTTGCAACTTGCTCCTTCTGCTTGTTTGTGATTATAATTACAGCCCCACCTCTGGGGATGTCGAAACACTGGAAAAAAAACTCAAATCCACCTAGATAAGGATTTTTAGAACTTCACCCCTGAGGAAGAGAGATGTTTTTTCCATACTTTCCTTGGTCTATAGGGGAAGCTTTCAGCTTGCCTTTCACTAAAAGGAGGAAATGACAATCATTTAATACCAATTTAGTAACTAAAATAAGGGCCAGTGCTCTTTCCATTCTGTATCACTCTATACATTTTGAAACTTATTCATTTTATATTATTGATATTTAGCATTGACAGTCATTTAGTATCAATTTAGTAACTTCAATAAGGACCAGAGCCTGAGCTGATTAACCAGAGGAAGAGACTGAACTGATTAATCAGAATAAGAGTATGAACCTAACAACCTCTTTGTTCTGTGAGTAAACTCAGAGAATACCTCTTCCTATGTCAACAAGGCCAGATCTGGCTGACTTAAGAGCATTCTTTCCTCTGTCTATCAGTCATTAAGGATGAGACCCTTTAACCTGAGACACTATCTTTAATAACGTGACTTCTTCTTTTATGGGCATATACTATGTTATGGCAATGTTACACAGGAACATACAGGAACACAGGAACACTGGGTTGCAGTTTCAATTTACCCTTGTCAACTCACTTATTTTACTGTACTTACAACCTATTCAATTTAGAAAAGTCCTTTTCTTGTATCATGGTTAAACATACATGGAGATCATAAAATTGAGTAACACAGACATGCTGAGTTGCATCTGTTCTAAAAATGTGTTGAAACCCTCTAATTCTTCTGTTTAGGCAGTCAGATTTTGTCTGGCACCATACAGGTATGTATCTGCTAGCTTTAAGGGAATAAACAATATGGATTTGCATACCTCCTAGCCTGTTTGCCTCCTTTAATCAAACTTTCAGGTCAACAGCATATAATTTATTCTGACTCTGCTCATTTCACTCTGTATTAATTCACATAAGTCTTTCAATGTCTCTTTGACATCTAGTTGCTCCTTTCTAAAAGAACAATAATGTTCCCTCACATTTGTATACCACAATTTCTTCAACCATTAATGCAATTAATTGGCATCACCTTCATTTCCAGGGCTTTTGTGGCCACAAAATAGCTGCTACACAAATTTTTGTACATGTTGGACCAGTTCCTCATTCTTTGATTTCTTTTGTATACAGCCTTAATATTGGTATAATTTATTTAAATGGTATGCCCTGTTTAACAACACTTTGTGTATAATTACAATTTCTTTCCCCAATGGTTCTATCTGTTTACAGGTCCCCTATCTGTGCATCAATGTGCCACAGTCCCTCCAATATTCCTCAGTTGACATTTTTGGTCATATTTTACCAATTAGATGAGTGCAAGGTGTAATCTCAAAACAGTGATTTGAGATATTTTTTGTCTTGAGAAGAGCTTGTTCATCTATTGAGACCATTTGTCTAATGGTTCCAATGCCTATAAATTAGATTCAAATTATTATATATCTTAGAAATGTGACTTTTATCAGAGGAAATTGTTACAATAACATTTCTAATTTTCCTTGTAGTCCTAGACATGTTAAATTTATTTGTGCAAAAGTTTTTAATTTTGCATATTCAAAATCATACATTTTTTTGGTGATCCTCTACATAGGTTATTTCATGATAAAATTTTCTTCTATCCACAGTAGTTAGTTAATTTTTCTACACTCCACTAATTTGTTTATGATATAACCTTTTAAAATGCATGTCATCTATAATTTTCAAGTTTATATCAATATACTGTTTAAGATGTTAGCCTACTATAATTTTTTCCATATTGATTTATGATTTTTTCAATAGTTTTTATTTAAGTAGTAAGTCTTTACCACAGAATGTGGGGTTTTTGTATATATCAAACATTAGACTACTAGATTTATTTGCTTCTGGATGTATGTATCTAAATTTTTCCTCTAATTAATTTTTCTGGGCAGTGTCAAACTGTTTTAAGAATTGCTGCTTTCCACTGGAGTTTGAGATCTGATATTGATAGGCACCCTTTCTTCCTACTTTTTTATTATTTCCCTTCATATTTTAAAATCTTTTTTTTGCTTCTATATGCAGTGCATTACAATTTTTTCTAGTTTCATAAAATAATTCTTTGGTTCTTTGACTGGCATACATTGTGTAAGTAAATTAATTTAGTTGGTATTGTCATTGTTATTGTATCAGCTATCAGTATTTGTTTTAATATTTATCTGGTTCTCTAAATAACGGTTTGCTATTTTGTTTAGATAGTTTTCATGTACATATGGCAGTTAAATGAGATTATTTTATTAATCCAATATTTTGTTTTGTTTTAATTTTATCTCTTTATTTTCATGATTTCCCTTTTTATTTCTATTTTCTATGTTTTAATTGTGTGGTTTAATTTTTTTTTTCTAATTGTTAAGTTTTGTCTAAATTCATCCATCTGGGGGCAGCTAGGTGGCACAGTGAGTAGAGCACCAGCCCTGGAGTCAGAAAGATCTGGGTTCAAATTTGACCTCAGACACTTGACACACTTACTAACTGTGTGACCTCGGTCAAGTCACTTAACCCCAATTGCCCTGCCTGACCCACCCCAAAAATAAATGAATGAATGAATGAATGAATGAATAAATTCATCTGTTCTTTCTGTCTCTCTCTTTTGTTGTTAATAATGATAGTTCTTATTGATATCAATTCTCCTCTAAAGAATACCTTGTATCCCCTAAATTTCAGCATGCTGTCTCCTTGTTAGCATTATCTTTAATAAATTATCTATTATTTCTATAATTTGTTTTTTGACCAACCCTTTCATAGGATAAATTTTAACCTCCACTTAAGAGTTAAAATGTAATGATCCACTGTTTAATATATTTTTTAGACTTGTGTTCATGTATATCATACCATTTTCATCCTTTTTTGTGAGGTTTTTGTGTACTAAGAAATTATTATTTTTGTTGTGATGTCATGCACAGTTGAGATATATGCATATTCCTTTATATCCCTATTTAATAATTTCTAGAGATTATACACATATATGTGTATATCTTCCTAAAATTCTATATTTGTCTTTAATTTATTTCTTTTCTCATGTTTTATTAGATTTATCAAAGGTTGGAAGAGGTATGATGATATCTCTTTACATTACATAATTTTTTTGACATTTCCCTTTGTAATTCATTTAGATTTTCCTTAAATATTTAGATATGATGTCATTTTGTACATCCATGTTGCACATTAAAATGAAATTAAATTAAATAGTCTATGTTATGTTTTCAACAAAATGTAGTTTCCCTGTTAATCTATTTTGACTAATCTCTTTTTCTGTGTTGATTACTCTAAAATTATAATCACTATTCCTAATTTTTGTTTGCGTGCTCCAGTCAAAATATTAGAATTTGGTCCAACTGCTCATTTTTTACTCTGGGTTACTTTTTATATTTCAACTATGTTTCTTGGGAAAAAATATATTGTATTTGCTTTGTATTCTGATCTATTGTATCTTCAGTTTAATAGGTTTATTCATCCTATTCATATTCACAGTTATTATAATAAATGGTATTGTCCATCTTTTTCTATGATATAATAATTATTCTTCTCTATAATTTCTCTCCCTCTTTACATTTTCTTTCTTTGCTGTTAAACTCTTCTTTCCTATCCCCTTTCTAAGCTTGGAGTTTGTTTTGCTTTTTACTATTCTGTCATTGAAACTACCCTCCTCTTTATAGTCCCTTTTCTTTTATTTTGTTATATATAGAATTTCATGATGGCAAAGCTAGGAGTTTTCATTTTTCTAAGTATATGATCAGTGTTTTTTTTCTATTTTCACATGACTTTTTAGTTCTAATATGTCTACATTATTTAATGATTTATTGAAACATATCTAGATTATTTTATTATTGTGGATTTCAGGTAATCTTATGATCTTAAGTTATCTTTACTTATTCCAGGTCAAATAATTTTATATGAGATATCGTTCACTTTCTTACTAAATTTTCTCATTTTACTGCTTTTTTAATGATTGTTATTCTCTCCTGCAATTATTATCATCTATTTGGTCCATTTTCACATTTAGGAAGTGCATATAATATTAAGAATGAAAATATGCACATTGGCATGAAAGAAGTGGCCTAGAAGACATTGTGAAGAACGTACATATTTGAAAAGGATGACAAGCCTTAACAAATGAAACATATGAAACAAGGACATCCCTAATGTTACCCTAGAATCTGTAATGTTGAAAAATACAGAAAGAGCCTCTCCCCTGTGAAAAGAAATAGAAGATCATCTCAATAGAATATTTATGGGAGGAGATGAACAAAATAACACAGGATGAAAAGGCATGGCTGTGTTTTTATCTATTTAGGTAGAAGAAGTGGCGACACAAATGAGATTATAGATCATTAAGATCATCAATACTGACAGATACAAAATGAAATTATTTCAAGATCAAATAAAATAAAATTCATGGTAATGTCAAAGAAAACACAAATGCAACAATTCCACCATAGACATATTATTTCATTAAGAATTTTGCATAATAGAATTTATGTAATATTTTAATATTAACAAAGTTCTTTATAAATTTTATCTTATACTCACAAAAATCCTGGAAAGTAGGTGTTATCATTATCCTCATTCAATGGTGAGAATACTGAGGCAAAGTTTAAGTGACTTACTCAGACTCAAACGGATAACAAATTTCTGAGGCTGGCTTTGAAATTATGCCTTCCAGACTTCCACTCTACCATTCTATCCACTGTACCACTTAGCATTATTCTTTTGAGCTCCATAATAGTATATTCTGAGTAAAACTCTGATATCTTCAAGGATGGTGATAATACTGATGACTACTTCTTCTTGTCTTCCTCTTTCTCCTCTTACTGTTCCTCCTCTTCCAACTCCTCCTCATCCTCTTCCTCCTGCTTCTCCTCCTATTCTCCTCCTCCTCTCCCTCCTCCTCCTATTAGTAATACTACTACATCTACTACTATCAGAATAATTGTGTCAGTGTCTTAATGAATGGTTTGCTGCAAGAGTCCTGAGCATCGCAGGGTGGATCAATTTTTGCAGTGAGTAGGGTCAATAATCATATTGATGTTCTTACCATTAAAAGTGTAAAAGCATATCACTGTGAGAATTACTACATTGGTGAACCAGTGTAATATTTCTATTGTCATTGGTCTCTGCAAAAATGTGTTTGGAATTGGAAATTTGAGATCAAATTAAATATCAAAGTCTTGGGAATTTTAGAACCACAAATATACCCCTCAAATTACAATAAAATACAAATCATTTTGTATACTTCAATTTTAACATGAGTATTAAAAAAGGATGTCTGGAAGAGGAAAACACATTTACCAAGCTGAGAAGGAATATCTGTAGACTTGAGGCAATATTTTATCTATGTAGTCAACTTGCCAGGTAAATGTTCCTTTTAAAGAAAAAAAATTCAAAGTTGTAGAACTTAGAAGGAGATTATATTGCCTTCTACAACATTATGTGGAAGGAAATGATAATGTGACTTGACAAACATAAGCACATTTTCTATTTCTGTAAGAATGCCCATTGCAATATTCCTTTAAAAAATCTATTCAAGAGTTCAACCTGTCTTGACAGCCTTCAAAAATCCATATCCCAAGAGCTGTTCCACTGACAGAAGAAACCTATCAGTATGGTGCTGTTATCTTGGCTTGCACTACTGATAGCTCAGCTTGCAATGAAAAGGTAGTGCTGAGATGAAATATGTAGTGGTCGTGCAGCTTAAATCCCACCGGCAAAGAGAAGCACAGATTGTGAAAAAGCACTAGGAAAAAAAAAGATTCAGGGGAGGGGCAAGGAAATATCTTCTTGTAATACAAATTATGTCTCACATAGGGAAGGTAAGAAGTGATAGAGAATTTTGCTCTTTTCTCAATAAAACGTGGATCATAGAGAGTGCAGATACTGGCCTTGAACTGTACCCTGCTAGGAAGAGTTAAGCTTTCACACTTTGAAGATGTTGATGAAATCAGCTGTTAGTGGTGCATGAATCTCCCCACAAACTTTGCTGGATTTCTTTCAGTTGATTTAAGAAACATACTCAAAAACAGTATTTCAGGAAAAAAAAGAAATTGAAATTGATATCTGGATGATTCACTGTCATACTAGGAACCTGCGATCTATAAAGTATGATCATAAGGGGCTGCTCTTCTCTCTTCTATCAGTTAAAACTTTACAAGAGAGTCAAAAATCAGCTCACAAGGGGGCAAACTCATTTAGGAGAAAAACAAACTTATTAAATAGCATTGTAGCATTATCTGAATATTCTAAGCACTTTGCATCTCTCATGAAGTTATAATCAATTAGTGCCATGGTTGTAACATAGCTACTGTTTTATATGTTTATATTCTTAAATTATAAGTCCTTTGAAGGCAACAAGCACCTCCTAATTATCATTGTACTTCTGAACACGTAAGGCCTAGGGCATTGTACAAAGTAGGAACTCAACAAATATTGAATGGATGTGACAGTGTAGCACTCTTCAAAAATGTCTCAATATATAAGTATTTATCATGCATTCAATGCAAAAAGTACAGTGTACTAGTGTAACAACAAAGGTACTAGCAGCTGCTGTGAAGGTATAAGACCAACAACACCAGCACACAGGAAGGTTGCTAGCACAGATTCTTTGATCTGCTTTTCTAAGGAAAGCAATTTTAAGGGGTTTACAATCTCACTTTAATTAAACATACATATATCACTTACTTAGTTCAGGGGGAAAAGTCTTCACTGTGAAATTCAGAGAAAACACAAACAGAAATTACAAGCAGAAATGAAATAAACAGAGCAAAGAATACATATCAGCAGACAGGGCTTCTGTCTGTCCATAGCAATACATACATAGTTACCAGACAGGGCTGCTTTCAGTCCATAGCAATACATACATAGGTATCAGAGAAAGAGAAGCACCAACATATGGGTTTTCAAAGCCAGGGGGCTCCTTAATGGCTACCTAGAGTCTTGTCTGGACAAATTGCATGAACACTCTTCCGGTGAGTGAGCCCCCCAGCAAAATGCTTACCTCAGGATGTGTGAATATACATACATACATATGTACATACATACATACGTGCATATATATATGTACACACACATATGTGTGTGTATATATGTGTGTGTGTGTGTGTGTGTATATATATATATATATATATATATATATATATATATGTACTTCTTCAGGGTCAGAGGGCATCAAAACCATGTTACTCAAATTCATGTGACTTAGGCTTTCTTGTGACTTAAGCAGGTCATCAGAGACCCTTGATTCAATCAAAAACTTTTGAATGAAACAAAGGCAAGACTCAATCAAAGGCACTTGATTGCCTTAGTGCTCAGAAGCACTCCAAAAGAAAGAAAAAAACAGCAAAAATCCCACCCTGCTTGCCATTACAAATAGGCAATTTTAAAGAAACAGAAGATATTCTTCTACCCACAAAGAGCTTGCACTGTAATGTGAAGGCAAGATTAATGCCATTCAGTATGATGTAGTAATAAAAATGAAGACTATGGTGTCTGAGGACATGTGTTTAATCATTGGTTGTTTTACTAGCTGCGCAACGTGGGGCAAGGTATTTAAATTCCCCTTGCTTTATCTGTAATATGAAAGGGTTGGATTACATGTTCTCTATGATCTCTCCCAGGTATATATTCAAGAAGATAAGGTGATATATAATTGTGCTGAATTTTATGTCATGACTAAGCATAAAAGCATTTATTATGGACTCACATGCAAAAAGTACTTAAGTAAGCAGTGCAATACAAATAGAAAAATGAGAGACAGACCTTACTTTCAAGATCATATTCTAATATGGCAGACAACACACATAGAAGATTTCTACTCTAAACTAGATGGCAAGATTCATTAATACTTAGGGCCTAGGAGCAGGGCAGATGATAATGAACCTTATTTAGTGCCATTCCTAATATAATTCTAAATGGCATCTAGCTTTTTCCAGCTCCTTCAGCTAGTTCATGTGATGTAACTTTGATAAATGGAAACAAAGGGAAGTCTACTTCCAGGAGAAGCTTAATAATGACAAGCTGGGAAGAGAAAACCCTCAGGGATGGTATTCCAAAAAGAAATAGTTACCATTGATATTCAATCTAAGCCAGGAGGGCCCAAAATATATCCATTAAGTGGAACTTGGGCAGGGACATATTATAGTCCAATATCCACCAAAAGGGAAAGGGCATTACCTCACCCTAAGAGAGTACATGAAAAGACCTTATACTGAAAAGGCCAGGGTCTCCCATTGCATCTGTGGTCATCTCCAGTCATCCTGAGGAATAACTGGTCACTATGTCCAGATGGATCCACTTTCTCCTCCAGAAAGTGAGGCTGGTGACCTTGGAGAGCCCTCCCTCACTCAAATCAAAGTCAATTGCAGGTCATGTCATCATTTCCCTAATGCCATGGTTCTCTTCGAAAATAAAGGACAAACACAACAGTAATCATGAAGTTAGATCCCTTGGAGAAATTGTAGAGCATGTGTGGATATTCATTAACTGGCCCCTTTTGGCTACCCATATGGTCAAAACTGGGAACTTTGCCTACAGAATATTAAAAGAAAATCTCATAGCTTCTTACATTTCCTCTCTACCTCATTCCTCTTGACCTCATATAATGACTCACTGGTTCATGGCATATATGAAGAGACAAGGCTATAGGGGGAAAGGACACGGGGATGTTGTTCAGTTTGTGGCCTTTGTGTTTCTTCTTTGCCACTCTGGGTGAAGGGAGTAGTGTGTACATAACCTTATGAGTCTCAAAAGGACCAAAGGACACTTTGGTGTCTCAGCATTCTCTCCTGTGTTAGATGTTTTAATTTCCCAGAATTCTAAGCCAGAATTTATAGACAGCTCAGCACTGATGTTCCAAGGAAAAATTGATGAATTTCTAGACAAAGACTAGTGAAAGCTAATGTAACACCTGAACGTGGACTTGATTGAGCCAACACTATGTAAGAAATCTACTAAGTCCTGAGATCCTCTTATCCTTTATCTGTATGCACATATACCCAGAGACTGTGGTGGTATAGGAGAAAACATGAAACCAATTGCTGGAGGTAATTATTGTAGTATGTATTGATGTATCTTTGAAGGATATATCACTTTGGAAAAGAAAATTGGCATCATTAAATGGAACTGAGGTGCTAATCACTGTTCTACTAACAATGCTACTTTCAGTAGGGACTGTGAGAAAAGAGACACAATACAAACCCTTCAGAGTATTCCGGATCCCTAAGACATCAATATTGTCAACATCACTCTGGGAGAGAGGGCCAAAAGGAACTTGATGCATTACCATATTTGTTTCTGATTTTGAACCACTTAATATTTCAAGAATTTATTTGTTGAGAAGTTTCTTTTTTTGAGGGGGAGGGTCATCAGTAGCAATATTTGATAAGGTACAGGGGTTATGGCACTTGCATAGGCAATAACAAGTGTTATTTCCCTAGACAAGGCTAAGGGGTTAGGCTAGAAGTGCTGCTTGATTGTTGTCCTTTAATCTTGAAGAGGACAAAAATGACCGAACTATGTTGGGCAAGGAACAATTTGTCCAAATGTGGCTGAACAGATCATTATGAGCTTTGAAGGCTGAGGTCAGGCACTGATAATCCATATGAACATTTACAATGGAGATATCTCTAAATTTATACATCTCAGATTTCCTTTTTTTTGAAAGGATAGAGCAGTTTTATTATAAGAATCACTTGTATTTTATTTCTATTTTTCCGGAGTAGTGACTGAAGCCTTATTTGTCTGTGTAGAGCAGGGATAGTTGATTTGCCAAAGAATATTGTGGTGTCAAAATGGGCAGCTGAAAAGTAGTCATATGTCTTAGTCACTGTACCTAGAAAATATTCTTCTGTCTGAATGTTACCTACATTGACAGAATAGGTACTACCTTACAATTAAGTCTTGCTTGGGAAATGGTCTTTTTAAAAAAAAAAAAGTGCTTGGAGGCACAAATTGTCCAAGTAATAAACAAAAGGGCATCTTCACAAAGAGTTGAACAAATATGTCAAATGATTACAATTTGGCAACTTTCAGAAAAGCTGCAAATCAGGCTCAATGATGCACACTGTTCAACAATTTCCCATAAGTTGGGATTCTCCATCCAGGTGCTACTCTCTCCTTGTCATTGATTTGTTTATTTATATCTTCCTCTGTGGAAGGGGTTCCTTCAGAAATGTAGATTTCCAACTAATGTTTGAGAGGTAAACACACCTCTGAGGTTTTACTCTTAAGCAAAGCCCAATAAGAGGGGCCAGAGAGCAAGGAAGTACTGTGGGTGTGAACCTGATAATAACCAGATAATCTTCTTCATGTATCTCCTTTACTTCCACATAACTTTCTGTTACCATTTCCACTTCTTTTAAAATATTGGGCTTCTCTGGGTCCTGGATGATTCAAATTAGATTGAAAACCTCTAGCACTTTCTCTTCCATGATCCAAGGCTGCTGGGCAGCTCCCAGCTCAGAGCAGCTGGAGAGCCACAGAGCCCAGAAAAGTAGCCTGGATACTTGTCCATCTTCCCCTCCCCCAACCTTGGCATCAGTCCCACCAGAGCCACCTTCTTGCCACCTCCCCAGAGGAGATATTTCAACTTCCTGGTCCCAAGGTGGTGAAGCGAGGAAGCCTAAGGGGCATGGGGAGGGAAGAATGGTCACATTGCTTTTTGAGTTATGGAAAGTCTGTCTTGCTCATAGAGAACAGCACATTCTTTGATGTGGATGCAACATGCTGGATGGTCTTGTCCCAGTTTCCCCCATTTCTCACACACACACACACAAAATCATTTCCATATTTCTTCAGTGAGACCTCGAGAGTGTCTTTCTATCACTTCTTCTGAGCTCCATGTGGATTCTTGCCTTGCGTAAGTTCCCTGTAAAATAGTCTTTTAGGGAAACATACATGTGGCATTAGAGCAATGTGAACAGCCCATCAGATGATTTGCACTCTCTGCAGTAAGGTTTAAGTGCTTGGCAATTCAGTTCAAAAAATGACCTCCGTGTTTGTTACTTTATCTTTCCAGGAGATCTTCAGAATCTTTGTAAGACAATTCAAATGAAAGTGATTCTGTTTTCTGGCATGGTTCTGATACATTGTCCAGGTTTCACAGGCATATAACACTGAGGTCAGCAAAATGGCTCTGTAGATATTCAGTTTGGTAGGCAGCCTAATATCTTTTTCTTTTCTCCCTCCCAAATAGAGTTAGTTCTGGCAATGCTTGCATCATCTATGTTTACAATCCCTGGAAAGTATACTGCCAAGGTAAGTGAACTTATCCACAGCATGGAAAATTTCTCCATTTGCCTTAACCACTTGTTCCACATATGGAAGGTATGGTGTAGGCTGGTGAAGAATCTCTCCATCCACTTGCAGTCTTTTGAGGTTAAATAGTTTACTGCTAGTGCAATAACTGACATTGATGCTATTTTCCTCATAGAAAGCATCTGACAACATTATTGAAAACATATTAAAAAGCATGGGAGCAGCATACATCTCTGCTTTACTCCATTGGTAACTGCACGTGAGGGTGTTCAGAAAGGACTAATACATCTGGTGTGTTTTTCAGGGCTGTTTTCTAACTTTGGTATCCATCAGATTCAAATAACATTTACATGTGTCTCCAAGAAACTGTTTCATGTGCAGCTGCTACACCCCAGGAAACCATTTTGGCAGGTAAGCAAAACCAGGTTGAGGATAACTTAGGGGTCTCAATCTCATATGTAAGTTATAGGATATCTACCCCAAGCATGTGAAGACTTCCTCTGGTGGTATAAGTGGATGAGAACAATTTGGCTAGAAGTATTCTAGTTGTCTGGAGGAGGGAAGAAACATTGCTATTATCCTTCAATAATTAAAATGCAGAATCCTGGGCTATCTTTGCTAATGTCAAAGGGGAAGTATTAAATCCTCTTCTCTCCCCCTCAGTTGGTCCTAAAATATCAAATTTATAAACTTTAGTTGGTATTTTTTTAGAAGAGATGAATCAATGAAGTAGATGATGCTTAAATTAAACTTTAAAGGATGGGTATGTTTTGAGTAGGTGGAGAAAAGAGATAATATTCTACATAAAAACAATAATGTGAAAGGAAGTACATATATAAAACAATAATTAATGATAGATGTAATTTTTAAATATAATTTAATAAATTTATTTAGTATTTTATGTTCCCATTTATGTGTAAAAATAGTTTTTAACACTCATTTTTAAAACTCTGAGTTCCAAATGGTCTCCCTTCTTCCTTACCCACCCCCTCCTCATTAAGAAAGTTAGCCATTCGATATAGGTTATTCACGTATGGTCATGCAAAATATTTCCATAGCAGTCATGTTGTGAAGAAAAAAACATAGACCAAAAAAATCCTCAAGAAAAATAAATTTTTAAAAAGCACGTTTCAGTCTATATTCAAACAGCATCAGTTCTTTCTCTGGGAATGGATAGCATTTGTCAGTATAAATCCTTCAAAGTTGTCTTGGATCATTGTATTGCTGAGAAGAGCTAAGTCATTCACAACTGATCATCTTACAATATTGCTGTTATTTCGTATACAGCACATTTCACTTTGCACCAGTTCATGTAATTCTTTCCACTTTTTTTGAAAGCATTCTGCTCATCATTATACAATAATATTACATCATAATCACATATCACGATTTGTTCAGCCATTCCCCAATTGATGGGCATCCCCTCAGTTTCCAATTCTTTGCACCAGAAAAGAGCTAGACAGGTGTAACTGTTTACACTTTTTCCATTTATTGTTCCTAATCTTGTTCTTTCTTCTATCTATTTATATTGGTGAAAATATCAATAGATATATTTGGATTAAACTGGTCCTCATTATCTTTTTCCTGGACTATTGAAATAGTCTTTGAATTGGTCTCTCTCACTAATGGCTCTCCCCTTACCATTCCATCTTTTTCATAGCTGCCAAATTTATTTTCCCTAAGTACAGTTTTGACCACATCACTCTATTGCTCAGAAAACTCCAATGTCTCCCCTTTGCCTCTACAGAATTCCAGAGTTCTTTGTTTTACATTCACAGTCCATTGCAATCTGACTCCAGTCTATTTTCCAGGATTATTAAATATTACCTCAATCCACAAATTCTACCTTACAGCCAAATTGACCTACTTAATTCTTCTTATATACAATATTTCTTCTACCTTTTCTGCTTTTGCAGAGTCAGATTTGAATTGACTCTCTTTTCAATCTTACCTGTAAGAATCCCTAGTCCCCTTAAGAGCTCAGTGAAAGTGTAGTCTTCTAAGGCTTTTCCTGATCTTTCTCTTCTAGTTTCTATTGCCTTCTGCAAATAATTTGTATTAATTGTGTGTATACAGATACAAAAACTTATACGTAGACATATTTATATAACCTCTACAAATATACACATTATACACATACACATATTCTTATAGACTATAAGCACCGTGAGGGTAGGGAATGTTTTATTTTTTCATTATATCCTCTAGAAAAATGCTGGAATGTGACTCACAATAACTATTTAATAAATGCTTCTAGATTGATTTTCTCATTATAATATATTGCATAGGTGAAAGGAGAATTGAATTTCCTTCTCAATTTAGCATATACAATTGTTTCTTCATGAGTGAAGAAGAGTAATTGGGCTCCCAGATACTAAGATACATAGAGGTACAATAGATAATTTTCTATTTCATTCTCCCCTCTGCAATTACAATGAATGTCACCTCAAAAACATAATAATAAAGTTCAATATAGAGAATATTCACTTCTACACTTTCTACCTTGCCACTTTGATTCAAGTCTCTATACAGATTCAATAATTTCCCCACCTGCACTTGGCAGCCTATACAGCTTCTGACTCTTGACATTTTTCAATCCCACTTCTAAATGGCATGGACAAGTGTCAAAATGGGAAAATTTGGCAGTAACTGCAAGCTCTAAAGAATACCTGAGTGCCAGTCATCTACATCCAGTTTTCACAGTTATGATCCCTAAGGAAGAAGTAGTGAAACAGTAAGAGCCAAGTAAATGATGTCTAGAGATGTGCATATAACACTGCCAAGAAATTCAAAATCGGAAAATATCCCCTTTTCATTTTGAGAAAATGAATCTAAATCAAAATTGTTTACATAAACAGTAATTCATTTTTATATAGTACTATGAAATTTTAAAAGTACTTTTATCACTAGGTGTGAGATAGATAGGGAAAGTATTATCATTTCCATTTTACAGATGACATATCTGAGAGGTTAGGTGAGGTGCCCATGGTGCCCCAGGTAATAAGTTTGTGAGGCAGGATTCACACTCAGGGTATTTGGCTCAAAGTGCACTACTCTCTCCGCCAAGCCATGAGTACCATATTTCTTAATAAATATAATTTTATACTTGATACTTTGAAACACTGATGATTTAATAAGTGAAGGTATTTCCTCCCTCCCTTTCTCTCTCTCTCTCTCTCTCTCTCTCTCTCTCTCTCTCTCTCTCTCTCCCCCTCTCTCTCTTTCTCTCCCTCTCTCCCTCCCTCCCTCTTTCTGTCTTTCTCTACCTCTCTCTCTCTCTCTCTACATCTCTCTCCCTCTCTCTCCCTCTCTCTTTCTCTCTCTCTCTCTCTCTCTCTCTCTCTCTCTCCCCGCTCCCTCCCACTCTTTCTCCCTCCCTCCCTCCATTTCTCTCTCTCTCTCCCTCCCTCTCTCCCTCTCCCTCTCTCTCTCTCTCTCTCTCTCTCTCTCTCTCTCCCCGCTCCCTCCCACTCTTTCTCCCTCCCTCCCTCCATTTCTCTCTCTCTCTCCCTCCCTCTCTCCCTCTCTCTCTCTCTCTCTCTCTCTCTCTCTTTCTCTCTCTCTCTCTCTCACACACACACACACACACACACACCATCTGTTCAGAGGGAGTTTTACTGATTTTGTCTCAATAATTATCACACTGAGTAAGGATCACCTGATTTGAGTGATGTAGAGTTTTCATGTTCTTAATATACAGTCAATAGATTATTTCTGCTCCTTGGTATGGCATTGGCCTACATAGGTACAAGATTTAGATTTCCCTGTTTTTCAAGGATGTTGCCATTCCCACAGCAATCCATAATTTTTCAACCCCTCAAGAAATAGTCATACTTGGAATGGAATGAGAAAACATTGAAGAAATTGCCAATGTCATCTTCACTAGCCAAGAAGTGGATTTTTGTTGCAGAAATTATTTCTTCAGAAATTCTGCAGTGCACTCCAGGATTGATTATGCTCATAATAATACATGGTCTGATTTTAATACTGTGTGTTTCGTTTTATTAGTGTAGACAGTTGAAAAACTCAATTACAGTAGATGCTCTTAGTT
Organism: Trichosurus vulpecula; assembly: GCF_011100635.1. Taxonomy (NCBI): domain Eukaryota; kingdom Metazoa; phylum Chordata; class Mammalia; order Diprotodontia; family Phalangeridae; genus Trichosurus; species Trichosurus vulpecula. The sequence goes on along the minus strand of NC_050576.1, from coordinate 352,751,063 downwards.
TATTAGAAGTGTTATATTCTAATAGTATACAACTGCAAAACAAAATATAAAGATTGATAGATCTATGAAGTTAGATTGCTTAGTTAATAGGAAGTGATGGTATAAAAATAATGAAGTCTCAAAAAGATATTGTATTATAAAATAGAACTTTTTCAAAGAATTGGCAAGGACAATTTATAACCATAATAGTCCTTAAATGCAAATCACCAATAAAGATTTGGCAAAGAAGGCAAATGGGAAATGGCAAATAGGAAATATAAGTTTGTCTCAAATCAAAAGCTGGAACAGAAAATGCTTACATTTTTTTTAGAATAATAAACTCCCTAAGACTGTCCATCAATTCATTTCAATAAAATAAAATCTTGTGGAATATAAATTTGTTGAAAATAGGAACAACACCTAAGACAGGATTGAGTAGGACAAAATTCTAAGCACCACATGGAAAACATTCATAATTTTAATGCATTAAAAAAGAAAATGGTGCTTTTATCCTTCCTTTGCTTTGCAGAATCATATGCATTCTGATAGAAGGGAAAAATATTAATTGCTATTTGAGGGTAAACATCTCCCTCTTCTGGACTTTCCATTAAATTCAGGAAACTTAAGGTTTTAGATTCAAAAGAAGAATAAGCGTTTGGTTTCCCACACACATATCACATCAGGAAACCCATCATGAAATCTTTAAATCTAGCATGTCATTAGCTTGAAGAAGTACACAGAATATTGATTTTCCTTCTCTTTAAGATTACCTGCATGCTAAGGAATTGTTTTGCTTATTTCAGTGTGAGTGTTAAGTCTTAAATGTTTCTTTTAAATAAACAAAGATATTGATCATTTCTTTATTTTATTTCTCTCAAATTATTAAAGACAAATTAGAACTGATTCTTTTTGCAGAGTTTTTAATTCAATGTTTTAAATCTCTCTACATATTAAAATTGTTAGTAAGTATACATTAGATAAAAGACTGGACTAAGAAGGACTAATTTCAGTCTGGTCTTCTTTATTTTATCCCTCTAAGAAGCAAATATCTCCAAATTGGAATTAATGGAATCTAGTGATATTGTCTATACTGTTTGGTGTATGTTTGAATTACAAAGCTCATCAAATATCATCTGATCCTAATCAGCATATCTATTACTGACATAAAATTAAGGAAACTGTGGAAAGCAACTTGTGAGTGTGTCGAAAGCTGCATATCTATGTGGAATTTACCAAGGTAACTGAACACAAACACATTACATTTAAAGTACTTCATTCTGAATTACTGCTGATATTTTTAATTAGCAGGTCGCTAGCAAGGGGCTAAGAATATATCAAAAACTCTGTCAAGAACTTGTTGGTTGACTGATTCATTTTAAAGAAGGGATTCCCCAAATGGAATTGGATACCCTCAAGAAAAAATTTTTGCATGTTGGAATTTCTTGCAGAATGATGACAGCCTTTGCCTAGGGGGAAGAGAACAAAAAAAAAGCTAAAAAGCCAAGGATGAGAGGCATTGATTAGGAGGAAAGCATCAAGTAGTACAGGTGTTTATAAGGGAAAATAGAGTTTAACTGTGAATACAGAGAAGGTATGGGAAGAGAGGATAACTAAATCCAAAGGGTAAAAATTAGAAGTAATAAGAAAGTTTAGCTAGATTCTAATTAATATTCTCAATATTGAGTTGGAAGACTAAAGTAAATATATGACAGAAAAGTCTAGGTGGCACAAGAAATAAAACAGTCCATTATTAGAAGTTGGACTAGAACTGAAAAACTCCTGCTCAAGATCTCATGGAACTCCCAAGGCATCATTTGAGCATATAAGCCATCTATTTGTTATTTCTAAATGTCATTATTTAACTGGCCTAAAGCCATTTGTGGTCAAACATCTATTTCTTTAGAACTTCCTTTTTTTAGTATTTCATTTTTCCACAGGTAAATGCAAAACAATTTTTAACATTCATTTATAAAACTTTGGATGCCAAATTCTCTCCTTTCCTCCCACCCATCTAGCCACTCCCCCCATGAAGAAGGCAAGCAATTGAATATAGGTTATATATGTGTAGTCATGCAAAACACATCCATAATAGTCATGTTGTGAAAGAAAACAGAGAAAGAAGAAAAAAAAGAAAGTTTAAAAAAGTATGCTTCAATGTATGCTCAGACACCATTGGTTATTTCTGTGGGAATGGATAACATTTCTCATTTTAAGTCTTTCAGAGTTGTCTTGGATTGTTGTATTGCTGAAAATAGCTAAGTCATTCAAAGCTAATCATCTTATAATACTGCTATTACTTTGTACACAGTACATTTCACTTTGCATAGGCTCATGTAAGTCTAAATTTTTCTGAAAGCATCCTGCTCCTCATTTCTTATAGTACAACAGTAATCCATCATTATCATATTCAACAACTTGTTCAGCCATTCCCCCAATTGATAGATATCTCCCCAATTTATAAATCTTTGCCCCCAGAAAAGAGCTGTTAAATATTTTTGTCTATATATATATTATATATATATATATATATATATATACGTGTGTGTGTGTGTGTGTGTGTGTGTGTGTGCATGTGTGTGTGTATATAACATCTAGGTCAAAGGGTATGCATCATTTTATAGCCATTTGGGCATAGTTTTATATTGCTTACTGAATGGTTGAATCAGTTCGCAACTCCACCAACAATGCATTAAAGTCTCATTTTTCCTACATTCCCTCCAATGTTTATCATTTACCTTTTCTGTCCTATTAGCCAATCTAATAGGTATGAGGTAGTATCTCAGAATTGCTTTAATTTTTGTTTCTCCAATCACTAGTGAGTTAAGAGTATTTTTGTTCACATGGCTATAGATAGCTTTGATTAATTCACTGTAACAACAATGTTGCTAACAGCTGTTGTGGGGATGAAAGACCAACAACAAAAGCACATAGGAGGGCTGTTAGCACAGGTTCTCTGATCTGCTTTTCTAAGGTTAAATATCTCACTTTAATTAAACATAAATATACCATCCACATAGTTCAGGGGGAAAAGTCAGCAACCCAAACTTCAGAGCAAATAAAAACAGAAATTACAAATAGAGACAATATAAACAGACCAAATAATAATACATAGTTACCAGAGAAGTACCAACATCTGAGTTTTTCAAAGCCGGTGGGGGTGGTTGGGGGTGCTGCTTCAATGGCTACCCAGAGTCTCGTCATAAACACTCTTTCAATGATTGTGCCCCCAAAGGCAAAATGCTAATTACTGAGTTTATATACACTTCTTCAGGGTCAAAGGGCATCACAACCATGCTACTCAAACCCACGTGACTTAGGCCTTCTTGTGACCTAAATGCTTGCTCAGGGTCAGAGGGCTGAAGTGGGCTTTCCCTTGACCTAAGCAGGTCATCAAAGACTCCCAATTCAATCAGTGATTCCTTAGTGCTGAGAAGCACTCCAAAACAAAGACAACAAGTCCACTTTGCTTTCCATTGCTTTTGAAAAGCAAAACTTATCAAAGGTTCTTGATTACCTCAGCATTCTAAAGGAAAAAATAGTAAAAAAAAGTCTCACCCTACTATCACAATATTCATCTGCAAACATCATATTTTTTATCATTTATCAGTTGGGGAGCTGCTTTTATTCTTATAAATTTTATAAATTTGACTCAGTTCTCTATATGTTTGAGAAAGAGGCCTTTATCAGACAAAAACTTGCTTCCAAATTTTTTTTCACAGTTACTATTGCTAACTATATTGACCTCCATCCTATTCCCTCCCTGTTTTTTTTTTCTTTTCTCTCTCTTCTTTCACCTTGTCCATTTCCAAAACCGTTTTGCTTCTCCCTACCCTCTCTCCTAATTTGCCCTCCCTTCTATTGCCCTCCCTTTTCTTATTCCCTTCCCTCCCTATTTTTCTATAGTGTAAGATGGATTTCTATACCCTTATTCTCTCTTTGAGTCAGTTCCAATGAGAGTAAGATTCACTCACTCCCCCTTATTTTCTCCCTCTTCCCCTCTACTGTAAAAGATTTTTCTTGTGTCTTTTATGTGAGATGATTCACCCCCATTCTGTCTCTCTCTTTCTCCCAGTACATTCCTCTCTCAGACCTTAATTTTGTTTTATAGATATCATCTCTTTATATTCAACTCACACCTGTGCCCTCTGCCTATATTTGCTCCTTCTATCTACTCTAATAATGAGAAAGGTCTTATGAATTACAAATATCATCTTCCCATGTAGGAATGTAAAAGTTTAACCTTATTGAGTTCCTTGTTGTAATGATAAGAAGAGTGGACTTTTTTACTGTTTTCTCTTTTGGAATGCTAAGGTAATCAAGTAACTTTGAGTCTTGCCTTTCAAATGTAATGGCAAGCAAAGTGGGACTTCTTGCTATTCTTTTGTTTGAATGCTTCTCAGTAGTGAGATAATAGGGTGCCTTTGAGGAATCTTTCCTTTGCTTCTTTGATTGAATCAAGAATCCTTGATGACCTGCTTAAGAAACAAGAAATCCTATTTCACATGGGTTTGAGTTGCATGGTTGTGATGCCCTCTAATCCTGAGAAGGGTATATAAGATCTGAAGTTGGCATTTTGTTTGGCTCTCACTCACTGGAAGAGTGTCATGTGATTTGACCAGACAAGTCTCTGGGTAGCTGTCACAGAGCTCTCCAGCTTTGAAAACCCAGATGCTGGTGCTTCTCTCCCTGGTAACTACTTATGTATTGCTTGGACAGACAGCTAGAAGCTTGTCTGCTGTTTTGTGTTATTTTCCTGTTTATATAATTTCTTCTCGTAATTTCTGTTAGCGTTTTCTCTGAAGTTCGGGGTGCTCACTTTTCCCCCTGAACTAAATCAGTGATATATGTATGTTTAATTAACGTGAGATTGTTAACATATTAAAGTTGCTTTCCTTTGAAAAGCAAATCAAAGAACCTGTGCTAGTAGCCCTCCTATGTGCTGGTCTTATTGGCCTTACACCTCCACAGCAGCTGCTGGCAACATTGTTGTTACCCTTGTAATTTTCCTTTCCTGTTTACCTTTTTAGCTTTCCTTTCAATTTTATGTTTGAAAGGCAATTTTTTATTCAGCATTGGTCTTTTCATTAAGAATGCTTGAAAGTCTTCTATTTCATCGAATTTCCATTTTTCCCATGAAGGATTATACTCAGTTTTGCTGGGTAGGCTATTCTCGTCTGTAATCTTAATTCCTTTGCTCTCCATAATATCATATTCCAAATCCTCTGATCCTTTAATCTAGAAGTTGCTAGATATTATGTTATCCTGACTGTGGCTCCAACATACTTGAATTGTTTCTTTCTCGCTGCTTGCAATATTTTCTCCTTAACTTGGGAACTCTGGGATTTGGCTATAATAGTCCCGTCACTATTCACTTTGGGATCTCTTTCTACTTAACACTTTAGACCATCAGCAAAGTTTTCTTTGATAATTTCTTGAAAGATATCTAGGTTCTTTTTTTGAACATGGCTTTAGTTAGGCCTATACTTTTAAAATTATCTCTCCTGGTTGTATTTTCCAGGTCAAATGTTTTTCCAGAGAGATATTTCACATTGTCTTCTATTTTTTTATTCTTTTGGTTTTGTTTTATAATTTCTTGATTTCTCATAAAGTCATTAGCTTACATTTCTTCTGTTCTAATTTGCTCTGCTGTACTAGTGCTCCTCTTCTCCCTGGGACTGCCACCCAGGACTGCAACCTGGACCTAAATGTGGGCAAAGCAACAAAGTGCTGAGCCCAGTGCTAGCAAATAGATCCATGTATTATTCTTCTTCTAACCAGTTGTTCATCCCCTTAACTGTCTGTGGGCTGAGAGCTTCAGAAGCAACCGCTGCCATTGCTTCTGCTGATTCAGCCCCTCCCAATCCCTGTTCCGGGTTTGCTGGGGCCATGGTATGCTGGCACAGCCTACAGGACTCTATTTCACTCTTACCCAAGTGGGACAGACTTTCCTGATGATCTTCTAAGTTGTCTTTGGTGTCTGTCTCCTGAGAGGTCTGGAAATCACCACTATTGTCCATGATTCAGTCACCCAGAGGCCTTCTCTGGGTTTGCTGGGGTCGGATTTAGGTTGGTGCAGAATATACTGGACTGTTCTACTCTCTCACCCTGTTGCACCATACTCTTCTTGCTGATCTTCCAAGTTATCTTGGGCTGGAAATTTGTTTCACTCCATATGTTTGTGGGTTCTGTTGCTGTAGAATGTGTTTAGAGTAATTTTTAAAGGTATTTGGAGGGGTTTGAAAGAAAGGTCAGGTGAGTCTCTGCCTTTTCTCTGACATCCTGGCTCTGCCTCTTTAAACATCTTTTAAATGATAGATCTTAAACAATTCTTCCAGTCTTCCTTGGTAATATGGTGTAGTATGCAGGAGTCAAAAACGTGCACAGAAATACTTGCAAGGTTAGCCCAAATAAGGTTAAAATGTAAATGGGAAGTATTTAACTAAATTAAACATTCAATGGGACATTATTAATGTCGACATATAATTTCCTTAGTCAATATGTGACCCACAGGAATATTTATGTATGATTTATTGGCTTTCTTTCTATTTGAGTTTGACAGTACATCTGTAGTGTGTGAAATGACACCATGTCTCTCTTCATCGTCCTTTGAGGCACCCACAATTTATTCTTTAGAGAATGAGTCACTTATTCCCAACTTTATAGTTTCAGTATATTTCTCTTTCATCCCATACTCTATAGTTTAATCAATCTGACCTTATTTCTGTTACACATGGCATTTCAAATTCTATGAAGAGCTCTCTTTAACATCTTAAATTACTTTAAAAATAATTTGCATTTATACTTAAAAAAAAAAGACTTGATTTATCTAACTTGCCCAAGTTGCAAGTGCGCGGATCACTAATAATGGGCCCAATATCACATTGATCTGCATGGGGACTCTGACTTGCTCCATTTTGATCCAGACCAGTTTTCCCCTATTTAAGTAACCTGATTCCTCCTCACCTTTCCCATTCAAGGGAGGCTCACCATATTAATGTTCAACTTTGTAAGGACAATGATTGCCGTAGTCTACTGAAACGTGGAGATCCTTCACTTAGGTGATATGCTATCCTCAGAATCTATAGGAACTGGAACCACAGGCAGGCACCACCATCCTTAGTCATACGTATATTCACATAAGAACAATTTATCATCGCTGTAGAAAAGATTGTGCTCTTATCTTTGCATTCCAAGTGCTTACCATAGATGTTGGCACATTGCAATAATGATACATAGTCAGTAAACTGTGATACATTGTTTTAGGAGGTTCTATGCTTGGAAACTCCTTTATCAATGCAGATCACCACTTACCCTTTAATTTATTTTCTTAGATAATTACCTACAATACTGAAAGATTAAGAGAGTCAACTGGTGTCACACAACAAGTTTAGGTCAGAAGTTAGACTTGAACACTGATCTACCTGGCTATCTATTCACTGTGCCATGGAGCTTCTCATCTGGCACATAGTGAGAATTTTTTAAAGACTTGTTGATTGATTAATTGAAAAGTTTTGGCAGTAGAAGTCTTGTGTTTTTTTTCAAGCTGAAAACACTTTCAACCGTAATTATATTACACGATCCTCAGTCACTCTACCACGATAGTTGTTATCCTCTTAACAGTTTTTAGCTTACTAAGGTCTTTCTTAAACCATGGTGTCCTAAACTGAACAAAATACTTCTGATGCAATCTAATCAGGGCTCAGTATAGCAGACCTATCTCCTTATTTACTAGGTTTGGAGTCAGGAAGAGGTACCTTCCTGAGTTAAAATTTGGCCTCATAGAGACAGAGATAAGGTGGCAGAATAAAGGCAGGGGTACACCTGAGCTCTCCCCTGTATGCCTACAAATGTCTAAATAATCGCTTTATACACAGTGGCAGAACCCACAAAATGATGGAGTGAAACAATTTTCCATCCCAAGACAACTTAGAAGGTCAATGTGAAAGGTCTGTTGCTCCAGGGTGAGAGGGCAGTACAGTCTAGCACAGGCTATACCTACAAAGGCTCAGCTCTAGCAAACCTGGAACAAGCCTCCAGGGGACTGACTCAGTGGCAGTAGTGATGGTTTCCAGACATCCTCCAAATACTTTTTTCAGAATTTAACTACAATATGCCATGGAGTTTTCATTTTGTAATCTCAGGAGGTGATGGGTAGATTCTTTCAATGGCTACTTTGCCCTCTGGTTCTAGGATATCAGGGCAGTTTTCTTTGATAATTTGTTGAAAGATGCTGTCTAGGCTCCTTTTTTTGATCATGGCTTTCAGGTAGTCCAATAATTCTTAAATTATATCTCCTGGATCTATTTCCCAGGTCAGTCGTTTTCCCAATAATATATTTTATATTTTTCTTCTATTTTTTCATGCTTTAATTTTGTTTGACTGATTCTTCATGTCTCATAGAATCATTACCTTCCACTTGCACAATTCTAATATTTGAGAAATTGTTTTCTTTGCTTAGATTTTGTACCCTCCATTCCATTAATCCAATTCTACTTTTTAAGGAGTTCTCTTCCATGATTTCTTGTTTTTCCTTTTCCATTCTGCTTTCTAAGTAGTTGTTCACTTGTTGTTTTCCCATTTGGTCAAGTGTACTTTTTAAGGAATTACTTTCCTTAGTCAATTTTTGTCCTTCCTTTTCCAAATTGTTGACTTTCTCTTGCATAGCTCTCATTTTTTTTTCCAATTTTTCTTCTACCTTTTCAATTCACTTTTAAAGTCATTCTTGAGCTCTTCCAAGAAGGTATTTTGGTCTTGAGACCAATTCATGTTCACCTCTGAAGTTTTGGATGTAAGTATATTGACCATGTTGTCCTCCTCTGAGTTTGTTTGGATCTTCCCTGGCAGATAGAAACTGTCTATGATCAGTATTTGTTTTTACTTTTGCTCATATTATTTGCCTACTTCCTGGCTTTTGAAGTTGAGCTCTACATCTGTTGCACAGTGGTCACTGTCCCAAGCTTCTTGTGCTGGGGGCCATGGGCCTGGTCACTAGCTTTGTGTGCTAGGTCCTCAGGTGCTAGCAGCTGGGGGTTGTAGGTGTCTGACATCTCATCTAATCCTGAGCTGGGGTCTTAGTAGTGATGTCTGGGGTGCATTGAGGTCAGGTGGTGTTTTTCTGCATTTTCTTGGGCCTGCACTGGAGCACATGGAGGTCTGGATGCTGGAGAACACCTGCCCATCCAGGGCTACATTGAAGCATGTGGTGGTTTTAAGAGCTGGAGTCTGTTGGTTTCCCTCCCTATGCTAAGGCATGCAAGTAGTTCTGGTATTGGAGTTTATATGCTCCACGACTCTGGGGTTCAGGATCTCCTGCCGGTTTCCTGAGGTGGGGCTTGATTCTGACTTCCTGGGATGCTTCCTATCCTAGAATGTACTCCCCTTTTCACAAATAAGACAGACATTCCTTGCTGATCTTCCAAGCCTCCTGGGCTAAAAGACTGCTCCACACTGTCTTTCTCCTGGCTCCAATGTTCCAGGATTTTCTGGGGCACTATTTTCTGGTTGTTTGGAGACAGATATAGAGAAGCAACAACGATTTACTTCTTTTTCTGCCATTTTGGCTGCCAGAAGTCCTTCAAGCACCTTCTTCTTGCCAGGTGCTGGGCTAAGTATTGGTGATATCAATAATAAAAAGAATTTATTTGATCTTTCCTAATACCTTTACGTATTGTATGTATGTCTCTCTTATATTATCTTCAACATATCTTTGAATCTAACAGAAATATGTTATGTTTATACACACACACACATATGTATAATTACACATATCTGGCTTCCATAGATAGAATTTGAGGGCAAAAACTATTATTTTTTCACTTTATGTACTCAGCCACTAGCAACATACTTCGCACATAGTTGACCCTTAAAGGGTGTTTATTGATTGATTGAAATTTGGTGAAGATGGTTGTTGAATAAAAAAATAAATACTGAAAAGAGTTTTTTTTTTTCTTTTAAAGGGTTACATATCATCTGTTCAGCTATCAAAATATGGCCAGAATGGAGGGAACTGAAAAATTAATTTTGTTTTCTTTCTCATGGCTCACTTATCCATGTAGAAGCTATGATGATGGGGGGCAGAGCAAAGATGGTGGCTAGAAAGTAGGGACTTGCTTAAGCTCTCCCCACATCCCTCCAAATACCTGTAAAAATGGCTCTGAACAAATTCTAGAGCTGCAGAATGCATGAAATAGCAGAGGGAAGCAGGGCTCCAGCACAGAAAGCCTGGATGGTCACTGGGAAGGGTCTATCACATGGAGCTGGGAGTGGGATAGAGCACAGCCCAGTGTGGGCTGTGCCAGGACCAACCAGAGAGAGAACTGGGTGGCCATAGCTCCATGATTCAGTGAACTGTGGCAGTTACCAGACTTCTCAACCCACAAATGCCAAAGACTACAGGGAAAATTAGTGGGAAAAAACTGCTGGAACAGAGGGAAAGGAATATGAGGTCAGCCCCAGGCAGGAGAGTAAGGAGGTAGTGCAGCCCTGGGGCTGTTTCCAGGACTCCAGCTACTGTTGCTTCTGGACTCAGGACCACCCTGGGGAGAAATTAAGTGGTGGATCAGAGTAGGAGTGGAGAGTATGCTTGGATCTGGGTGGTGGTCCAGGTTGGTGGTTTTTGGGGGAGGAAGATCACTGGTGTGGCAGAGGTTGCTGTGTAGAAGTAGCTCTGAAAACAGCAGCACTTTGCCCCTCAAACTTGGGACAAATACTCTCTACAAGCAGTCATAAACTGACAAAAAGGTCAAGGGACAAGTAGTTGGCTGGGAACATGAAAAGGCAGTGAAAATGGACTCAGATTCAAACATAGACTTTGGAATCTTTTTGGGGGGACAAAGAAGACCAAAACATACAGCCAGAAGAAGTCAACAAAGTCAAATTGCCTACAACAAAAGCGTCCAAGAACAATATGAATTGGTCTCAGGCCATGGAAGAGCTCAAAAGAGATTTGGAAATGCTAGTAAGAGAAGAAGAGGAAAAATTGGGAAGAGAAATGAGAATGATGTGATCAAACCATGAAAAAGAAGTCAATGACTTGCTAAAGGAGACAAAAAATACTGAAGAAAATAACACCTTAAAGAATACACCAACCCAAATGCCAAAAGAACTCCAAAAAGTCAATGAGGAGAGAATGCCTTGAAAGGCAGAATTAGCCAAATGGAATAGGAGGTCCAAAAGACCACTGAAGAAAATACTACCTTAAAAATTAGATTAGAGCAAGTGGAAGATAGTGCCTTTTTGAGAAATCAAGATGTTATAAAACAAAACCAAAGGGGGCGGAGCCAAGATGGCCGCGTGAAGGCAGCGTCTTACCGGAGCTCTCTCACAAGGTCTGTCACATTCCTATAAAAAAGTGAATTGGAGCAGATTTGAGAGAGTCAGAAACCGCGAGCAGTCTGTGTGGGGCAAATTTCCGAGCCAGGAAAGTCTGAAAGGCCGGAGGCACGAACCTGTAGGCTCGGAGAGTGCTTGGTGCGGAGCTGCTCCAGACCAAGGCGGAAGCGGCTGGCTGGGAAATCCACGTGCGAGACGGGCTGGGAGAAAGCTGGGCACCCGAAACCGGCGGAGATCCCCAGACCTCCCAACACAGGTTGGCAGTCTGTGGAAGCGACAAGAGGCAGCGTAACGCCACCGGGATACACTGACTCCAGAGGTTTGCAGCCCAAACGTATGAACCGCAGCTTCTTGAACTTCCGGGAGTTCTTAATGTCCAGATAAACAGCTCTAATCCCTCCCCTCCCCACCCAGAGAATCCCTCGGGGGAAAAAAAGAATGCTGGAACTGAGCAGAAAGTAGTGGGGCTTCAGTGGTTAAATAGCAGAAGTTCATTAGTCCCATAGGGGCAGAGTCAGCAGGGGTCAACGCCAGGAGCCCAGACGTAACCTTGCTCCCCCAGGGGAAGTGCCAGACATCAGCTCAAACAACAAACAGCTGAGACCATTGCTGAAAAGCAAGTGCTGGAGAGCACCCATAGGGAGTGAGATGCCAGGGAGCCAGACCCCTCCCCACACCTCAGGAAACTGAAGGCTATAATTCTAGACTCACAACCCCCAGACTAAGAAAGCTGGAATAGAAAGCCCTGAGGCCCAAAGGTTAGAAATTAGTTGTAAAGCCAGCAAAAGGCAAACCAACATGAAGAAGAACACAAAAAAACCAAGGACAATAGATTCTTTTTATGGAGACAGGCAGGATCAAAATACAAATATGGAAAAGGGAAGTGACGATACTATAGATACATCAGATACCCCAAAAGGTAATATGAACTGTTCTCCAGCCCAAAAAGCACTGCTGGAAGAGCTAAAGGAGGATTTTACAAACCAAATTAGGGAGCTAAAAGAAAATATGGAAAAAATGGAAAAAAATTCACTGATGAAATCAAGTCCCTAAAGAATAAGATTGGCGAAAAGGATACGGAGATTCAGAATTTAGAGAGAGAAAAGGACACCCTGAGAGGCAAAAACAACCAATTGGAAAAGGAGACTCAAAAGCAAAATGTAAACACTAACTCATTAAAAATTAGACTTGAGCAAGTGGAAGCTAATGAATCTATGAGGCATCAAGAAGTAATAAAACAAAACGTAAAGAATGAAAAAATAGAAAAAAATGTGAAATATCTGATTGGCAAAACAACTGACCTGGAAAATAGATCCAGGAGAGACAATTTGAGAGTTATTGGTCTACCGGAAATCCACGATGAAAAAAGGAGCCTTGACAGTATCTTCGAAGAAATTATCAAAGACAACTGCCCAGAGGTCCTAGAACCAGAGGGCAAAATAGTCATTAAAGAATTCACCGATCACCCCCTGAAAGAGATCCCAAACTGAAAACACCAAGAAATATTATAGCCAAATTTCAGAGCTATAAACTCAAGGACAAAATACTGCAAGCAGCCAAAAAGAAGCAACTCAAATATCATGGAACTACAGTCAGGATCACGCAGGATCTCTCAGCTTCCACCTTAAAAGACAGGAGAAATTGGAATATGATATTCCGAAGGGCAAAGGAGCTGTAACTACAACCAAGGATCAACTACCCAGCAAAACTAAGCATAATTGTCCAGGCAAGGCGATGGACATTCAATGAAATAAGGGAATTGCAGACCTTCCTGATGAAAAGGCCAGAACTCAATGGAAAATTTGATCTCCAAATACAAACCTCAAGAGAGACATAAAAAGGTAACCAGGGGGAAAAGCCCCACAAACCTTATTAACCAATAAGGGCATGTTGTTTACATCTTTATGTGGGATTATATCATCTTATGTATTTTTTATGTATATATATATATATAGATATAGATATAGATATAAATATATACATATATAAGTCATTCTTGTGAATGGTACAGCTATTATGACAAATGAAAGGGATATACATAGGTTGTGAATGCCTGTATAAATTAACTGATGTAAAGATATAAAACATAAATAAGAGATATAAAGGGAGGGCTATGAGGGAAGCAGTAAGGAGGTAGTAGAAAAGGGTAAATTACACCAAATGAAGTGGCACAAAAACATACTATAGTAGAGGGAAAGAAGGGAGGGAGAAGAGCAGTATTTGAGCTTTACTGTCATCTGATCTAGTTCAAGAAGGGAATAACATACTCTGATAAGTTTAGAAATCTAACTTGTCCTACGGGAAGTGGGAGGGTGAGGGGGGGGAAAGGGAGTGGGGTGGTCAAAAGGGAGAGGAGAAGTAGCAAGTGGGTAACGGAAAGATAAGGGAGGGAAATAAAGAGGGAGGGTTAACTGAGGAAAGCGGCGGTCAAAAGCAAAACTTTGTTGAGGAGGAGAAAGGGAAAGGGAGAAATAAAAGCATAAACAGGGGGAATTAGGATGGAGAAAAAGACACAGATAGAAATCATAACCCTGAACGTGCAGGGGATGAACATTCTCACAAAACAGAAGCAGATAGCAGAATGGATTAAAAACCATAATCCTACAATATGCTGTTTACAAGAAACGCATCTGAAACAGGGGGATACACATAGGGTTAAGGTAAAAGGCTGGAGTAAAATATATTGTGCCTCAGCTAAAGTAAAAAAAGCAAGTGTAGCAATCCTAATCTCAGATAAAGCAAAAGTAAAGATAGATCTAATTAAAAGAGATAAGGAAGGACATTATATCCTGCTAAAAGGCACCATAAACAATGAAGCAATATCATTGCTTAACATATATGCACCAAGTGGTAAGGCATACAAATTCTTAGAGGAGAGGTTAAGGGAGTTACAGGAAGAAATAGACAGCAAAATTATAATATTGGGAGACCTCAACCTCCCCCTTTCTGAACTTGATAAATCTAACCTCAAAATAAATAAGAAAAAAGTTAAGGAGGTAAACAGAATTTTAGAAAGGGCACATATGATAGACCTCTGGAGAAAACTGAATGGAGATAAAAAGGAATATACTTTCTTCTCAAAAGTACATGGCACATACTCAAAAATTGACCATGTACTAGGGCATAAAAACCTCACAATCCAGTACAGAAAAGCAGAAGTAGTCAATGCATCCTTTTCAGATCATGATGCAATAAGAATCATTTTTAATAAAGTACCATGGAAAAATAAGCTAAAAACTAATTGGAAACTAAATAATTTAATTCTAAAGAATGAGTAGGCCAAAGAACAAATCAGAGAAACAATCAATAATTTCATTCAAGAGAATGACAATAATGAAACAACATACCAAAACTTATGGGATGCAGCAAAAGCAGTTCTTAGGGGAAGTTTTATATCTCTAAATGCCTACATGAATAAAATAGGGAAAGAGGAGATCAATGATCTGGGCATACAGCTGAAAAAGCTAGAAAAAGAGCAAATTGAAAACCCCCAATTAAAAACCAAATTAGAAATAATGAAAATCAAAGGAGAGATTAATAAAATTGAAACCAAGAAAACTATTGAATTAATAAATAAAACAAAGAGCTGGTTTTATGAAAAAACCAATAAAATTCATAAGCCTTTAGCCAATTTGATTAAAAAAAGAAAGAAGAAAATCAAATTACCAGTATCAAAAATGAAAAGGGTGAGGTCACCTCTAATGAAGAGAGAATCAAAACAATAATTAGGAATTATTTTGCCCAACTGTATGCCCATAAATTCGACAACCTTAGAGATATGGATTAATATCTACAAAAACATAAACTGCCCAGGCTAACAGAGAAGGAAGTGAAATTTCTTAATGACCCCATATCAGAAAAAGAAATTGAGCATGCCATCAACGAACTCCCTAGGAAAAAATCTCCAGGGCCAGATGGTTTTACATGTGAATTCTATCGAACATTTAAAGAACAACTAATTCCAATAATTTGTAGACTATTTGGGAAAATAGGTGAAGAAGGAGTCCTACCAAATTCTTTTTATGACACAAATATGGTACTAATACCCAAACCAGGTAGAGTTAAAACAGAGAAAGAAAATTATAGACCAATTTCTCTAATGAATATTGATGCAAAAATTTTAAATAAAATATTAGCAAAAAGATTGCAGCAACTCATTACGAGAATAATACACTATGACCAGGTAGGATTTTTTCCAGGAATGCAAGGCTGGTTCAATATTAGGAAAACTATTAGCATAATTGACCATATCAACAACAAAACTAGCAGAAACCATATGATCATCTCAATAGATGCAGAAAAAGCCTTTGACAAAGTACAACACCCATTCCTATTAAAAACACTAGAAAGCATACGAATAAGTGGAACCTTCCTCAGAATTATGAATAGCATCTACCTAAAACCAACGACAAGCATTATTTGTAATGGGGATAAACTAGATGCATTCCCAATAAGATCGGGGTGAAACAAGGATGTCCATTATCACCCCTATTATTCAATTTGGTACTAGAAACATTAGCTGTAGCAATAAGAGAAGAAAAAGAAATTGAAGGAATTAGAATAGGAAAAGAGAAAACTAAATTATCACTTTTTGCAGATGATATGATGATCTATCTAGAGAATCCTAGAGAATCAAGTAAAAAACTACTTGAAATAATAAACAACTTTAGCAAAGTTGCAGGATATAAAATAAACCCACATAAATCCTCAGCATTCTTATACATTACTGACAAAGCCCAACAGCAAGAGATAGAAAGAGAAATTCCATTCAAAGTTACTGAAGGCACTATAAAATATTTGGGAGTCTATTTGCCAAGACAAACCCAGGGCCTATATGAACATAACTATGAAACACTTTTCACGCGAATAAAATCAGATCTAAATAAATGGAAAAATATCAGTTGTTCATGGTTAGGCCGAGCTAATATAATAAAAATTACAATTCTACCTAAATTAATCTATCTATTCAGTGCCATACCAATCAAACTACCAAAAAAATTTTTTTACTGAGTTGGACAAAATGATAACAAAATTCATTTGGAAAAACAAGAGGTCTAGAGTTTCTAGGATATTAATGAAAAGACATGCTAGAGAAGGTGGCTTAGCCACACCAGATATTAAACTGTACTACACAGCAGCAGTCATCAAAAATTCCTGGTACTGGTTAAGAAACAGGGGTGTGGATCAGTGGAATAGGATAGGTACACAAGTAGGAGAAATCAACAAGTTTAGCAATCTACTCTTTGATAAACCCAAAGAAGCCAGCTTCTGGGCTAAGAATTCACTATTTCACAAAAACTGTTGGGAAAATTGGAAAATGGTAGGGCAAAAACTGGGCATAGACCAATATCTTACACCATATACCAAAATAAAGTCAAAATGGGTTCATGATTTAGGGGTAAAAG
This sequence comes from Trichosurus vulpecula, assembly GCF_011100635.1. Classification (NCBI taxonomy): domain Eukaryota; kingdom Metazoa; phylum Chordata; class Mammalia; order Diprotodontia; family Phalangeridae; genus Trichosurus; species Trichosurus vulpecula. Next base: position 352,734,348 of record NC_050576.1, on the reverse strand, counting down.
TTGATACTCTAAGTAATTTGGGAAAGCAAGGAATAGTTTACTTATCAGATTTGTGGAAAAGTAAAGAATTCATGACCCAACAAGAGATAGAGAGCATTACAAAATGCAAAATGGATAATTTTGATTATGTCAAATTGAAATGTTTTTGTACAAAAAAAGCCAATGCAACAAGAATTAGGAGGGAAGCAGAAAATTGGGAGAAAATCTTTGCAACTAGTATCTCTGATAAAGGCCTCATCTCTAAAATATGCAGGGAGCTGAGCCAAATATATAGGAATACAAGCCATTCCCCAATTGAGAAATGGTCAAAGGATATGAACAGGCAGTTTTCAGAGGAAGAAATTAAAGCTATCTATAGGCATATGAAAAAATGCTCTGGATCACTACTGATTAGAGAAATGCAAATCAAAACAACTCTTAGATACCACATCTCTCCTGTCAGATTGGCTAAAATAACATAACAGGAAAATGATAAATGCTGGAAAGGATGTGGGGAAATCGGAACATTGTTGCATTGCTGGTGGAGTTGTGAGCTGATCCAGCCATTTTGGAGAGCAGTTTGGAACTATGCCCAAAGGGCTATAGAAATGTTCATACCCTTTGACCCAGCAATACCACTTCTAGGGTTGTATCCCAAAGAAATCACACAAGCGGGAAAAGGACCCATATGTACAGAGATGTTTATAGCAGCTCTTTTTGTGGTAGCCAAGAATTGGAAATCAAAGGGATGCCCATCAATTGGGGAATGGCTGAACAAGCTGTGGTATATGAAGGTGATGGAATATTATTGTGCCATAAGAAATGGGGATGATGCAGACTTCGTAACAACCTGGAAAAACCTACACGGCATAATGCTGAGTGAGCGGAGCAGAGCCAGGAGAATGCTGTGCGCAGCCAGGGATATATGGATTCCGTGAGGACCAACCCTGACATACTGCGCTCTTCTCAGCAACCTAAGGGGCAAGGACAACTCCAGGGGACTCACGATGGAGAATGCTGTCTTCATCCAGAGAAAGAACTGTGAAGTTTGAATACAGATCGAGGCGCACTACATGCTCGCCTCTTTTTGCTTCTCTTTTGTTTTTGTTTTTGGGTTGTTTTTTTTTTTTGGTTCTGTTTCTTCTTTCTCATGATTCATTCCATTGGTCAAAATTCTTCTCCACAACTTGACTAGTGCTTAAATTAATTCAATGCGAAGTTATACATGAGAGTTATATGAGATTCCACGCCGTCTTGGGGAGGGAGGGGGGAGGGAGGGGAGAAAATCTGGAACTCAAAACTGTGTAGAACCGTGTGTGGTAAACGAAAAATAAATAAATAAATAAATGAAAAAACAAAACAAAACCAAAGGAATGAAAAAAAGGAAGATAATGTTAAATATCTCATTGGAAAAACCACTGACCCGGAGGATATATCCAGGAGAGATAATTTAAAAATTATTGGACTACCTGATACCCATGATCAAAAAAAGAGACTAGACATCATCTTTCATGAAATTATCAAGGAACACTGCACTGATATTATAGAACCATAGGGCAAAATAGAAATTGAAAGAATCTACTGATTGCCTCCTGAAAAAGATCCCGAAAACAAAACTCCTAGGAATGTTGTCACCAAATTCCAGAGCTCCCAAACAAAGGAGAAAATACTGCAAGCAGCCAGTAAGAAACAATTTGAGTGTTGTGGAAACACAATCAGGATAACAAAAGATCTAGCAGCTTCTACATTAGGGGATTGAAGGGCTTGGAATATAATATTCTGTAGGTCAAAGGAGTTGGGATTGAAACCAGGAATCACTTACCCAGCAAAACTGAGTATAATGCTCCAAGGGAAAATCTAGATTTTCAGTGAAATAGAGGATTTTCAAGCTTTCTCAGTGAAAAGACCAGAGCTGAATAGAAAATTTGACTTTTGAACACAAGAATCAAGAGAAGCATGAAAAAGTAAAGAAGAAAGAGAAATCATGTGGGACTTACTAGAGTTGAACTGTTTTGCTTACATTCCTACAGGGAAAGATGATGTGTGTAATTCATGAGACTTTTCTCAGCATTTGGGTAGTTGAAGGAATATACATATACATAGACAGACGGCACAGGGTGAGTTCAATATGAAGGGATGATATCTAAAAAAATAAAATTAAGGGATGAGAGAGGAATATATTGAGAGAGGGAGAAAGGGAGAGATAGAATGGGGTAAATTATCTCACATGAAAGTGGCAAGAAAAAGCAGTTCATTGGAAGGGAAGAGGGAGCAAGTGAGGGGGAATGAGTGAATCTTGCTCTCATCAGATTTGACTTGAGGAGGGAATAACATACACACTCAACTGGGTATCTTACCCCACATGAAAGTAGGGGGAGGGGATAAAAAGGGGGGGAGAATGATAGAATGGAGGGCAGATAGGAGGAAGAAGTAATAGAGAGCAAACACTTTTGAAAAGAAACAGGGTCAAGGGAGAAAACTGAATAAAAGGGGACTGGATAGGAGGGAGGGAAATATAGTTAGCATTTTACAACATGAGTATTTATGGGAGTGTTTTGCATAATGATACATTTGTAGCCCATGTTAAATTGCGTATCTTCTTAGGTAGGATGAGTGGGGAGGGAAGAAGGGAGAGAATTTGGAACTCAAAGTTTTAAAAGCAGATGCTCAAAAAAAGGTTGTTTTTTCATACAACAGGGAAATAAGAAATACAGGCAATAGGGCATAGAAATCTGTCTTGCTCTACAAGAAAGTAAGGGGAAAAGGAATGGGGGAGGGGAAGGTGGGTGATAGAAGGGAGGGCTGACTGGGGAATGGGGAAATCAGAATATATGCCATCTTGGAGTGAGGGGGAGGGTAGAAATGGGGAGAAAACTTGTAACTCAAAATCTTGTGGAAATCAATGCTGGAAACTAAAAAATATTAGACAATAAAAAAGCCTATGTAATTGTCTCAAGGCAAACCAGCCTTCTTGCCTCTTCTGTTTCTAAGCCTAATACTTTATCTGTTTGCAGTGTGTTCAAGAAGTGTGTGTGGCTGTATTATGAATTCAACAAAACAATAAAATGAACATTTCTGCATATTAAGAATAGAAAATAAAAGAAGTTATGATGATGGTAGTGACCTAAAACACTGTCCCTCCTGCTTCCTATGGGCACTTAAGGCATCTTCCAAATAATCAGATAAATTAATGTTTTTGTCCAGTAGACTACATAGGACTTAATGAGAAAATGATGCAAGGAGACTTTAAATTCTTCATTAACAGTAAGAATAAATTGAATTTATGAATATTTGATACTTTGCGGAGGCTCTACTCAATATTGGGGAGTATAATTGGAAAAAGGACTGATGGAATAATAGGAGAAAAACATACAGAAGGCAGGCAAATGGCACCAGTTTAAATTTAGCACGATGCCATCAAAGAAGTGAAATTTTCTTATTTTGAGGGTATATAATAGCAAGATAATAACCATTTTCTATTATGCCTGAAATAATTGTATCACCACATATATAGTGTGTATATATATATATATATATATATATATATATATATATATATGCATGTATGTATGTATTTTCTGGTACACTAATGCATGGCATCAGCAAATTCTTTTATTCTTTTCCAAGAACCAGAAAATGTTTTGGTAAGACTAATCTAGAAACAGGGAGTGGGGGGGACAGGGGAAAGTCAGTTATCCTCGCTATGTGCAATCTATTGTCCAACGGTAGCTGAGCAGCCAGTATTTTATAAACAGTGGAGATGGTAGACATAATAAAGTCCCTATTTCCCTACACTTTGTCACCAAACCCAGATTTCAGGGCACTCCAGTTTCTGCACCTGGAAAATACAATTGGATTTACAGCCAATCTATGAACTCTTCTTCTCAACTCCAGAATACTTGGCAGGCCCAACCGTGCAGGCTCAAAATAGCCATCAATACTAGATACAGCTCCTGGAACTAAGATGTAGTTTGCAGATTCTACTGTGTGTAGAGGAATGTCAAACTTGTCAAGCCAATTTAAAAAGAATTGAATAGACAAGTCCTAAAGCTACTATTTAGATACGGAGAAAAGAGAGCTTATGGCCTCAAATGTATCCTGAATGAAATCTTTCTTTTTTTGAAACAAATAGGAGACAATGACCTGCTCCTTGCCCCACTATAAACTCTAATTATCTTCAACCTAATTTACTCTCAGAGTCATAGACCAGTGCTTCATCACCCCCACTTCTGAATCTGACAGTAAAGTCCTTTCTAATTTAGAGCTTGATTCAACTTCAGAGGCCCCAAAAGATGTAACAATTCTCTAAGGACATTACACAAGCTTCTGGGAAGAGGTTGGCTCCTGGGGAAAGTTAGCTGAAAAAAAAATATGATTCAACAAAATCAGCTTCAAAAAGATGTGATCTTTAAAGAAAGGACTGCTACTAACCTATTTTTTTTTGGAGAGTAGAAGGCATGGAAATTAGTTTTAATTGAGTTCTTCAGGGTCACACAGCTAGTAAGTGTCCAAGGCTGCATTTGAACTCAGGTCCTCCTGTATCCAGGGCTGTTGCTCCACTCACTGGGCCAGCTAGCTGCTCCTTGACATTAACTTCTTGTAAGAGTAGAATACTTGTATACCTTTGAAGCAGTGGAGGCTGGATGTGCATTTTTTGTTTTGGTGGGTGCGGAGGGGAAGAAGGGCAGGGAGTGGGTGGGTGGTGTGGAATTTGTCTTGAAAATAAAAACTGCAAAATACTTTTTGTACACAAATGACTTTTTTAAAAATAAATACACATTTTAAAAGAAGTTGTTTTTTCCCACTGGGAATGCTTAATAAGAAATGCATGCTCCCCTGGGGAAAAAAAATCACTGAACATGTTTGAGGTAGGAGCTTAGGGGCTACTGGAAGATACTTGAACCGTCCATTAGAAATTAAACTATATAAAGAGACTCCTCTGGTGGAAGGGGGCAGAAACCTCAATCCTCCCAAGATTGATATGAGTTTGTTTGTTTTTTTTCTTTCCTACCTCATGCTGGTTCCCTTTGTTATAAAACTCTTGTCATATTTGTTTCCCTTTTTCTAATATCCACTCAGATCACTGCTTCCACTTTCTGACTCAGTTGCCCCCTTCAAATTCTTTCTTTCAGTGGTTTAGTATATTTAAGCCGTTTCCTAATTGATTGCCTACACTGACACTGTCATCAGCTCATGTTGTAGATTTATACCACCTCACATTTTTCAGAGAAGTCAAAGTTCATTTAACTTTATTATTATCTGAACATGAATAACTTCCACAATATTCTGGCAAGTGGCTGTTTGGTTTCTATTTAACAGCCTTCCAATTATTCACTACTTTTTGTGGCAATTAATTCTATAGTTAAGAAGTTCAAATTCTTTAAAAAGTTCTTTTTTATTTCATTGAATCAACATCTTTTTGGAAATTTCTACCTTTATTTTTAGTTTTGCCAGCTGGGTCATGAAGAACAAATACAGTACCTCTTGGGCATGACAGTCATTCATTCAGTCAGTCAACTGGTTAGTCAATTAAAAAAAAATATTAAACACTTGCTCTGTACTAGATGTTGTGCTAAACACAGAAAAAAAAATTAAAAGGGGGTATAAAATGTCTCTGTCATCAAGTAGCTCATATTATAATGCTAGTATTAGGGGATTTCATGACCATGGGTTCTTCCAAGTCTTTCTCTAACTGTTAAGTAGCAACACTTGAGTCATAGCCTTTAATTTGGATCCCCTTCTACATTGTCAATATTACTACCTATTGTCTCATCCGTAATTTATTTCTATTGATCAACCAATTACTTGAGCAAGTTTTAATTAAACTTCTATTAGCTATGCATATCTAATCACCAGAAGTTTACACTAATTTGGGAGAAAAGAAGTATATATGTAACTGTATATAATATAAATAATGACTAATAATAATAGCTAACAAAAGTTATAGGTATAGCACTTATTGTATTCTTGGTACTGTGCTAAGTACTTTACAATAATTATCTTATTTGGGATGCAGATGTTATTATTTTATTCATTTGCAGGTAAAGAAACTAAGGCAAACAGAGGTTAAGTGACTAGTAAATTTACCCTAGTTAAGGGTCACACATCTAGGGAATGTCTGAAACTGCATTTGAACTGAGGTTTTTCTGACTCTATTCCCAGCACTCTATTGACTGAGCTACCTAGTTTCCTTAGAACATTAATAGATATAAATATGAGGGGGCTAGTTAAAGACAAGGTAGGTTTGCATAGACAGTACTAGAACTTGGGAAGGGGCATCAGAAAAGATTTTATGCTTGAGATGCTGCCTGAAGTGGGTCTTAAAATAAGAGGAGTTTGTGTTCGAGAGAAGGAGAGAATATATTCCAGGAATATGGGGTGGCCAGTTGAAAGACACAAATAACAGATATATTTTGTGTGAGGAAGAAATAAAATCCATTTTGGATGGCAGAAAATAGAATAAGTTTCAGTAAAAGTGGTAAGATAAACTTGTTGTCCAGGTTGTATAGAACTTCATAAGATATAATATTTTGCCGTCAAGAAGTTAGGAAACCATGGGATTTGTCTGAGTAGGGGAATCACATGGTAAGAAATATGCTTAAGAAAAATGATGTGTAGGGCAGAAGCAGTGGCGGCTTCTGGAGCTCTCAGCCCACAGGCAAAATATTTGAAAGTTACCTATTTCAGCTTCTGGGAGCCAAGATAACAGAGTAAACAGTAAGTTGTTCTCACTCTCCCCTATTGACCTTAAAAAACCCAAAGATATCACCCCAGTAAAAGTCCTGGTACAGCAGAACCAACAGAAATATGGGGTGCAACAGTCCTTTAGCTTGGGAGGCTGGGGTATTAATAGGAAATTAATAGGAAAGGTCTCTCTTACTGTGGCTGAAGGTGACCATTACAAGAAGAGAGGCATCCCAGCAAGCCAGCATCAAGGCCCACGTCAACAAACCAGTGGGAAGATCTGAGCCCCAGGGTAGAAGAGCAGGAAAGCTCTGACACCAGGATCTCCTTATGCCTTGGAACAGCCAGGGGGAATGGCAGATGCCAGTGTGGAGAACTTGTGATCCCAGTAGACAGGCATATGCCAGCAGCTGAACTTACTCATGCTGTATTGCAGTGCCTGGTAAGGAGGTGACCTCCAACAGCCAGACTACCTCCACAACCCTCCCTGACCCATGACCTTCAGTGTAAGCCCAGGGAAATGAAGAAAAAACCCTTCCTGGCCTCAACACACAAGAGCTGCCACCACCAGCTACAGCTCAGCACGAGAGAAGCTACCAGGCCCCTAGAGCCTCCAGATGCCAACATATGAGGCTCTGGCACACAAAGCCAGTAACCAGGCCTTTAGCACCCAGCACAAGAAGAGTAGGACAGTGCCTTCCACGCCCCAGAAGAAGAGATCAACATTAAAAGCCAGAAGAAATTCAAATACCATGAGCAAAAAAGCAACAAATAAAAATGATAACTGTGCAGAATTATTATGGTGGCAGGGAAGTCAAAACACAAATTCAGAAAACAACATTGTTAATATAACAACATCTGAAACCTCAAGAAGGATTTTTAAAAAGTCAGATAGGAGAGGTGGAAGAAAAAAATGTACAATTCCTTTAAAAATACAATTGACAAAATGGGGGGGGGTGGAGTACACTGAAGGAAGCAATACCTTCAAAAGTAGAATTGGCAAAGAAAATTATATACCAATTTCCCTAATGAAAATAAATAAAATATTAGCAAAGATTACAGCAATTTGCCTTGAAGATAATACACTATGACCACATAGGATTTATACCAGGAATGCAGGACTGGTTCACTATTAGGAAAACTATCAGCATAATTGACCATATCTGTAAGAAAACTAACAGAATTCATATGATTATCTCAATAGATACAGAAAAAGCATTTGACAAAATACAGCACCCATTCCTGTTAAAAACAATAGAGAGCATGGGAATAAATAGTCTTCCTTAAAATGATAGGCAGCATATATCTAAAACCACCAGGAAGCATTATATGTAATGGGGATAAACTAGAAACATTTCTGATAAGATCATGGGTGAAATGAGGATGTCCTATATCACCGCTGTTATTCAACATTGTATTAGAAATGTTAACTTTATCAATAAAGGAAGAAAAATAAATTGAAGGAGTTAGAATAGGCAAGAAATCATTGACATTTCTATATGCTACTAACAAAGTCCAAAAGCAAGAGATAGAGAAATTACATTTAAATTTACTGTAGACATTATAAAGTATTTAGGAACATACCTGCCAAAACAAACACATGAATATATGAAGACAATTAAAAAACACTTTTCACATAAATAAAGTCAGATCTCTTTGTATCAATAATTGGGATAAACATCAGTTGCTCATGGTTAGGATGAGCTAATATAATAAAAATGCAAATTCTATCTAAATTAATTTTACTTATTCATTGCCATACCAATCAAACCACCAAAATTATTTTATAGAGCTAGAAAAAAATAATAGTATATAATAAAAATATGATATAATAATATTAATATAATAATAAATATGATAAATATAATAACAAAATTCTTCTGGAATAACAAAGTCCCAGAATATCAAGAGAATTAATTAAAACAAATGCAAGGGAATGTGGTGTACCCTCACCAGATCTTAAATTATATGATAAAGGAGTGGTCATCAAAACTACCTGGTACTGGCTAAGAAATATAGTGGTGGATAACTGGAATACATTAGCCAGTAACTATTGTAATCTACTGTTTGATAAATCCAAAGAGTTCAGCTTCTGGGATAAGAACTCACAATTTGACAAAAATTGCTGGGAAAAGTTGAAAATAGTATGGCAGAAACTAAGCATAGACCATCATCTTCCACTGTATACCAAAATACAGTCAAAATGGGTGCATGATTTAGATATAAAGACTGATACCATAAGCAAAGTGGGAAAGCAAGAAATAGTTTACCTGCCATATTTATGGAGAAAGGAAAAATTTATGACCAAAGAAGAGATAGAGAACATTTTGAGAGGCAAAATGGACAATTTTGATTGCATTAAATTGAAAGGTTTTGCTCAAAGTCAACACAAAAAAGATTAGGAGGGAAGCAGAAACTGGGAAGAAATTTTTACAGCCACTGTCTCTTATAAAGGCCTCATTTCTAAAATACATAGAGACCTGAGTCAGATTTACAACAATGCAACTCATACCCCAATTGACCAATGGTAAAAAGATATGAACAGGCAATTTTTAGATTTAAAACTATCTATAGTGATAAAAAATGCTCTAAATCACTACTGATTAGAGAAATGCAAATCAAAACTACTTTGAGGTATCACATCACAACTATCAAATTGACTAACATGACAAAACAGGAAAATGACAAATGCCGGAGAAGATGTGGGAAACTGGAACACTAATGCATTGTTGATGGAGTTGTAAATTGATGCAACCATTATGGAGAGCAATTTGGAACCATGCCCAAAGAGATATAAAAATATATGCACCCTTTGTTCCAGTAATATCCCTACTAGGTCTGTATCCAAAAGAGACTGTACAAATAGGAACAGGACCAACATATACAAAAATATTTATAGCAGTTTTTTTTTTGTGGTGGCCAAGAATTGGAAATTGAGAGGATGCCCCTCAACTGGAAAATATCTGAACAGGTTGTGGTATATTAATGTAATGGAATACTATTGTGATATAAGAAATGAGCAAGCAGATTACAGAAAAACCAAGAAACTGATACTAATGCTGAGAGAAGTGAGCAGAACCAGGATAACATTGTACACAGTAACAGCAACATTGTACAATGACTAACTTTTATAAATTTAACTCTTCTTAGCAATGCAAGGATCTAAGATGACTCCAAAAGATTCATGAAGGAAAGTGCTGTGTAAATGCAGAAAAAGATCTATGGAGTCTGAACGCAGATCAAAGCATATTATTTGCTCTCTCTCTCTCTCTCTCTCTCTCTCTCTTTCTCTTGATTTCTCCCATTGGATCTAATTCTTCTTTACAACATAACTAATGTGAAAAAGGTTTAATATGAATGTATATGTAGAACCTATATCAAATCACATGTCATCTTGGAGTAGGAGGAAGGGAGACAAGGAGAGAAAAATCGAAACTCAAAATCTTATAGAAGTGGATGTTAAAAACTCAAAATAAATAAATTTAATTAAAATTTTTTAAAAAACGAAAAAATTGATGTGTGTAGAATGAACTAGACTGTTGAGACACTTGAGGAAAGTGGGGTAATTACATGACTTTTTGCAAGAATCAGGGAAAGAGCAGATGAGATCCCAGACAAAGGTTTTAACTTTTTAAGTAGAGAGGAGCAATGTGTGATGGAAACAATATTGACAAAATAGAAACATCAAGATTTGGCAACTGGTTGTATGGCTTTGGTGATAGTCATTGGTCAAAGATAATGTTGAATTTACAAATATTTATTACAGAACTTCTTAGGTAGAAGGCCCATTGCTGGTAATTACAGACCAAAAGACAAAAATAAAACAATCTCCATTTTACAAGTTACCCAGGAAACTTACACTTTATTAAGAGAGTGCAATTGACAGACAGAAAAGTAGTTTGAGGAGGGGGAAAGAGCGAGAGAGAGGGGAGAAAGAGAGAGAGAGACAGAGAGACAGAGAGACAGAGAGAGAGACAGAGACAGAGACAGACAGAGAGAGACAACATAGAGACAGAGACAGAGAAAGGGAAGATGAGATGAGGGATGAGGGAGGGAAGGAGGATGGTAGGGGGAGAGGGAGAGGGAGAGAGCAGTGACAACAGGTTGAGGGTGGAAGGTTTAGGGGATATAACCTGAGCTAAATTTTAAAAGTAACTAAGCATTCTGAGAGGTGAAAGTGAGGGTTCCAGGCATGGAAAGGAGAAAGAATAAATTGAATATCAAACAGTATTCAAAAGGCTAAATAGGCTCAATTAATAGCGGATATTGAAAACAGTAATATGAGGGGGGCAGAGCCAAGATGGTGGCTGAAAGGCAGGGACTTGCTTAAGTTCTCCCCCAGGTCCGTCCAAACACCTGTAAAAAATGGCTCTGAACAAATTCTAGAACTGCAGAACCCACAAAATAGCAGAGGGAAGAAGGGCTCCAGCCTAGGAAGGTCTGGATGGTCACTGAGAAGGGTCTATCACATGGAGCTGTGAGCAGAGCACAACACAGCCCAGCCCAGCAAGGGCCACACCAGGACCAACCAGACCAGGATCCAGACAGAACAGGTGGTGGGGCCCTGAATCATTGGGCTGTGGCAGTTCCCAGATTTCTCAACCCACAAATACCAACGACAACAGAGAAGGTTAGTGGAAAACTGTTAGAGTGAAAGGAGTGTGCGGTTGGCCCTCATCCCAGGGGTGTGGAAGTTGTGCAGCTCTAGGGCTGCTTCCAGAACTCCAGCTTTGGTTGCTTCTGCCCACAGACCCACCCTGTGGGAGAAATTAAGAGTGAGATCAGAGCAGGAGTGCACAGCCTGCTTGGATCTGTGTTGCAATCTGATTTGATGGTTCTTGGCAGAGGAGAAGTGCTGGTGTGGCAGAGTTTGCTGTGTAGAAGTAGCTCTGAAAACAGCAGCACAGCACCTTAAGCTTGGGACAATGGACTCTCTACTCTACAAGCAGCCATGCCCTGAAAAAAAGCTCAAGGGACACGTAGTTGGATGGGAACATGAACAGGCAGTGAAAACGGTCTCAGATTCAGACTCAGACTTTGGATCTTTCTTTGGTGACAAAGAAGATCAAAACATACAGCCAGAAGAAGTCAACGAAGTCAAAGAGACTACATCAAAAGCCTCCAAGAAAAATATGAATTGGTTTCAGGCCATGGAGGAGCTCAAAAAAGTTTTGGAAAATCAAGTAAAAGAAGTAAAGGAAAAAATTGGAAGAGAAATGAGAGTGATGCAAGAAAATCATGAAAAACTAGTCAATGACTTGCTAAAGGAGACCAAAATAATACTGGAGAAAATAACACCTTAAAGAATAGAGTAACCCAAATGCCAAAAGAGCTCCAAAAAGCCAATGAGGAGAAGAACACCTTGAAAGGCAGAATTAGCCAAATGGGAAAGGCGGTCTAAAGGACCACTAAAGAAAATACTAGCTTAAAATTTAGATGGGAGCAAGTGGAAGCTAGTGACTATGAGAAATCAAGATGTTGTAAAACAGAACTAAAGGAATGAAAAAATGGAAGACACTGTGAAATATCTCATTAGAAAAACCACTGACCTGGAGAATAGATCCAGGAGAGAAAATTTAAAAATTATTGGGCTACTTAAAGCCATGATCACAAAAAGGGCCTAGACATCATCTTTCAAGAAGTTATCAAGGAAAATTGCCCTGATTTTCGAGAGCCAGAGGGTAAAATAGAAATTAAAGAATCCACCTATTGCCTCCTGAAAAAGATCCCAAAAAGAAAACTCCTAGGAATATTGTTGCCAAATTCCAGAGTTCCCAGGTCAAGGAGAAAATACTGAAAGCAGCCAGAAAGAAACAATTTGAGTATTGTGGAAACACAATCAGAATAATACAAGATCTAGCAGCTTCAACATTAAGGGATTGAAGGGCTTGTAATATGATAGTCCAGAGGTCAAAGGAGTTAGGGTTAAAACCAAGAATCACCTACCCAGCAAAACTGATTATAATACTCCAAGCAAAATATGAATTTTGAATAAAACAGAGGACTTTCAAGCTTGCTCAGTGAAAAGACCAGAGCTGAATAGAAAATCTGACTTTGGAACACAAGAATCAAAAGAAGCATGAAAAGTGGAACTGTTTTGCTTACATTCTTACATGGAAAGATGATGTGTGTAATTCATGAGACCTTTCTCAGTATTAGGGTAGTCGAAGGGAATATACATATACATAGACAGAGGGCACATGGTGAGTTCAGTATGATGGGATGATATCTTAAAATATAAAATAAAATTAAGGAATGAGAGAGGATTATATCAAGAGAGGGAGAAAGGGAGAGATAGAATGGGGTAAATTATCTCACAAAAAAGTGGCAAGAAAAAGTAGTTCATTGGAAGGGAAGAGGGAGCAAGTTAGGGGGAATGAGTGAATCTTGCTGTCATCATATTTGGCTTGACGAGGGAATAGCATACACACTCAATTGGGTATCTTACCCCACATGAAAGTAAGGGGAAGGGGATAAAAAAGAGGGGATGATAGAAGGGAGGGCAGATAGGAGGAAGAAGTAATCAAAAGGAAATACTTTGGAAAAGGGACATGGTCAAGGGAGAAAATTGAATAAAGTGGGGACAGCATAGGATGGAGGGAAATATAGTTAGTATTTCACAACATGACTATTTATGGGAGTGTATTGTATAATGATACACGTGTGGCCTATGTTGAATTGCTTTCTTTCTTAGGGAGAGTGAGTGGGGAATGAAGAGGGGAGAGAATTTGGAATTCAAAGTTTTAAAAGAAGATACTTTAAAAAAGTTGGTTTTGCATTCAACTGGGAAATTAGATATACAGGCAATGGGGCATAGAAATCTGTCTTGCCCTACAAGAAAATGAGGGGAAAAGGCACTGGGGGGAGTGGGGTGATGGAAGGGAGGGCTGACTGGGAAATGGGGCAATCAGAATATATGCCATCTTGGAGTGGGGGGAGGGTAGAAATGGGGAGAAAATTCATAACTCAAAATCTTGTGGAAATCAATGCTGAAAACTAAAAAATATTGAATAATAAAGTATGGAATAAAATTCAAAAAAAGAGTAAGAATTCCTATGCACTATTGTTCAGTTAAGCTAAGTTAGGTTCAGATTCAGATTCGCACTGGCAATAAAGCACACTCCTGAGAGAACATGGTTTTTATTAAAAGACAGGGGAGATACTCTAACAAACACAGCTAACACAACAAAGACAAAGACACAAACAATATAGATTCATCACCTCCCGGGGGAACTCCAGCACTTGATGCTCTCAAAGCTGAGGGGGGTCCTGGTTTACACAGCCCAGCTCAATCAAGGCCCGAAAGGGAAACTGATCCCAGGAAGCTTCCTCTCCATAATAAGATCCCCACTAGCTTGTTCCACGTGGGGACTTTCATATCTTCCTCAACAAGAAGGGCCTACTGCTAACTGTCCTGGATGTTCCCCTCCAGAAGGGGCAGCCACTTCCCTCGGGAGGGGAAGATCTTGTCAATCATTTTGTTTTTGAGAACTGCCTAGGTCCTCAAGGAGCAGTTTTGGAATTTCCTGTCCTTTGTCTTAAGAGTTACCTGTTCTTTGTTCGGGCCTATATCCTAGTGAGGCCTATCTCTGGGCCCATCAGCCAGAGAGCAGATGTCTGAGAGGTCCATTCTTAAGGTTTATCAGTTGGAGATGGATGTCTGATTCTGGAAAGTCTAAAGGTCTTTGCAAGAAAGAAAGGGGGAAAGGAATGTCTGGTATTCCAAACCAGAGAGTCTTGCAGGGAGGGGGGATGGGGGGAAGGAAGAAAAGCTCGGCTTACACTATAATATGGAAGATCTTCTATAATGATTTATCATTCAACTATCTTATTTATGAACTACACGTGTATGTAGCATTTTGTAAGCTGAGTCCAACCTCACTTCATCTTTCTATCTCTACTAGCTTACATCCCAGAACTTTCTTCTTTTTTGTGACTAAACTCTTTGAGACGACTGTCAAATATCTATGCATCCATCATATTCCATCTTTCCAGTCTTTTCTGAAACCACCCCCTTTATCATTCCTCATGGCAAAATAGTATCACAATTACATTCAACAATTTGTTTTGCCATTCCCCAGTGGATGGGTATCCTCTCAATTTCCCTATCTTTTCCACCAAAAACTGTTGTTCTTAATAATTTTGTAGTTATTTCTCATCATCCTTTGTCTTTGACTTCCTTAGGATACAGACCTGTTATTGATATTGCTGGGTCAAAGGGTATGCACAACTTCCTAGCCCTTTGAACAGTTCCAAATTGTATTTCAAAATGGTTAGACAAATTCCCAACTCTACCAACAGTGCATTAGTGTACCCATCTTCCCACATTCCCTCTGGCATTAGAGATTTTTCATTAACCTCATATTAGGAAATATGATGTTTGTGAGATGATATTAAGTTATTTTATGATATGAGATATGATATTTATGATATGAGTTATTTTAAGTTGCACATCTCCCATCAATGGAGATTTAGAGCATTTTTCATGTGACTAAAAAGTTTTGATTTCTTCATCAGAAAACTGCTTATTCATATCCATTGACCATTTGTCAACTGGGGAATGATCCCTATTTTCATGTTTGTCTCAGTTTTCTATATATTTGAGAAATTAGCTCTTTAGCAGAGATCTTGCTGTGAAAATTTTCCCAGTTTTCTGATTTCCTTCTAATGTTATATGCATTGGTTTTGCTTCTAAGAAAATTTTGATTAAATGTAATGAAAATTATCCATTTAGCTTTTCTGGATCCTCAGTATCTCTTGTTTAGCAATAAACTCTTCCCTTCTCCATAAATCTGAAAAGTAAATATTTCTTTGCTCCCCAAATTTGTTAATGATATTACCCTTTATGTCTAAATCATATAGCCATTTTGATCTTATCTTGGTTTATGGTGTTAAGATGTTGATCTATGTCTGGTTTCTCCTATACTGCTTTCCAATTTTCCCAGTAATTTTTGTAAAATAGTGAGTTCTTGACCCAAAAGTTTCTATCTTTGTGTTCATCAAAAACTAGATTAGTTTGGTCATTTATTTGAGTATATTGCTAATCTAATCTATTCCACTGCTCAACTTCTCTATTTCTTATCCAGTACCAGATTGTTGTAATGCTTACTACTTTGTTTTGTAGTTTGAAATCTGTTATTCCTAAGCTGCCTTCCTTCACATTTTTTAATTTATTCTATTGATATTCTTGACCCTTTGTCCTTCCATATGGTTCTTATTATATATTCTAGGTCTAATAAATAATTCTTTACTAGTTTAATTTCTATAGCACCACATGAGCAGATTAATTTAGTTAATATTGTTATTTTATAACGTTGGATTGATATTCACAAGCATGTTTTCTAATTGTCAACATTCTGTATTTCTGTGAAGTATCGTGCCATTGTGTTCATGTGTCTGTGTTGGCAGGTAGAGTGCTATATATTTCATACTGTTAACAGTTATTTTAAATGGAATTTCTCTTTTTATTTCTTTCTGCTTGGTTTTGTTAGCAATATGGAGAAATGCTGATGTTGATTAATGTGAATTTATTTTATATCTTACAGCGTCGCTGAAATTGTTAATTACTTTGACAAGATTTTTTTTAGTTGATTGCTTCAAGATCTCTAAATATACCATTAAATCATCTACAAAGGGATAGTTTTGTTTTCTCATTATCTATTCTTATTCCTTCAATTCGTTTTCTTGTCTTCTTGCTATAGCCTGCATTTATAATACAATACTGAATAATAATGACAAAAAATGAACATCTTTGCTGCACTCTTATTTTTGAAAGCATCTAGTTTATTCAAATTACAGACAATGCTTGCACTTGGCTTGAAAAAGGTAATACCTATCATTCTTAAGAAAATCTTTTTTGTTTCTATTTTTTAGTGTTTTAATAGAAATTGATGTATTTTGTCAAAAGTTTTTTTTTTTCTGTATCTATTGATATAATCATATTATTTTGTTTATTTTTTTATTTCTTTTGTTGTTGTTGTTGTTTTGGCAGGGCAATTGGGATTAAGTGACTTTTCCAAGGTCACACAGTTAGTACATGTGTCAAGTGTCTGAGGCCGGATTTGAACTCAGGTCCTCCTGACTCCAGGGCTGGTGCTCTACTCACTGTGCCACCTAGCTCCCCTGTTTATTTTTTACTGACATAGTCAATTATGCTTGCGGTTTTCCTAGTATTGAACATGCCTTGCATTCCTAGTATAAATCATACCTGGACATAGTGTAGAATTTTTGTGATATATTCTTGTAACCTTCTTGCTAGTAATTTATTTAATTTCTTTTTTGCATCAATGTTTATTAGGGGAACTAGGTTTTGTTTTGTTTTGTTTTTCATAGAAACTAGTAGTTTTATTTCTCTATTTTTCCTATCCCTGGTTTAGGTACCAACCATATTTGTGTCATAAAAGAAATTTGGAAGTGTAACAACAGCAGCTGCTGTGACTGTGTAAGACCAATAGCACCAGCCCACAGGAGGGAAACTAGCACAGATTTTTTGATCTGCTTTTCTAAGTGAAGTGATTTTAAGGGGTTAACAATCTCACTTTAATCAAACATACATATATCATTCAATTACTTCAGTGGGAATAGCCAGCACCTTGAACTTCAGGACAAATACAAACAGAAATTACAAACAGAGACAATATAAACAGAGCAAACACACACAGTTATCAACAGGCAGTCCTCTAGTTATCTGACCAAAGAATTACATAGTTACCAGAGAGGCACCAACATCTAGGTTTTCAAAGCCAGGGGGGCTCCAGGGGCCACCCAGAGTTTTGTCTGATCGAATCACACAACACTCTTCCGGTGAGTGATAGCCCCAAACAAAATGATAACCTTAAAGTGCTTATACACTTCTTCAGCATCAGAGTGCTTCACACCCCTCAAGGGTTTCACACCTCTCAAGGGCTTCACAACTCTCGTGCCCTAACAGGCAAAAGAGTCTGGACCTTCCCACAAAAAAAGACAAAATTCAGTCAAAGACAGTTGATTGCCTTAATGCCGAGAAGCACTCCAAAACAAAAGACAACAAAAAGTCATGCTTTGCTTGCCTTACAAGTAGGGCCTTTTCTTTACCATTTTTTTTATTTAGTTTACATAGCATTAGAATTAATTGTTCCTTATATGTTTGGTACAATTCACTTTTAAATCCATGTAATCATTCTGGAGCTCGTTTATGACACTCTAAGTTATGACAATTTTAGAATTTTATTTCCTCTTTTTTTAATCTGGACAATTTATATTTTTTTGTAAATATTCATTATTTCATTTTTATTGTCAGCTTCCCTGGCATATAATTATCAAAATAGCCCCTAGCTTTGATTTAATCTTCAGTGGTGGTTTTTTTCCCATGCTTGGAAATCTTTTCTTCCTCCTTTATGCCCCTGGATGCCCTGGCTACATTTAAGTCTCAGATAAAACCCCACTTTGTACCAAAATCCTTTCATAATTTCCCCTTCCCTCATATTTATGTCTAATTTGCCTTATGTACATCCTTTTACATAGTTTTGTTTTAATATTCTCTCCCTTATTATGCTGTGAGCTTCTAGAGAACAGGAAAAGACTTTTGTCTTTTTTATCTATGTATAAAGGTGCTTATTAAATCCTTGTGCACTGACTTTTATTAAGATATTCTTCCTCATCAAAATTATTTATTTTGTTTTCCTTACAATGTTGTTGTTATAATGTAAGTTGTTCTTCTGGTTCTACTAATTCCATCCATTAGCTTAGGGAAGTCTACAAAATTTTCATTTCTATAATACTAATCCTGAAGCATAAATTGATCTTTTAGTTCTGATCACTTTACTCTGAATTACCTCATATGAGTCTTTTCATCTCTTTGAAATTACCTTTTCCCCTCATTTCTTACATATACAATGCTATTTATTTATCGTCACATAATAAAAATTCAATCATTCTCCAGTTGACTGGCATCTCATTAGGTTCTTAGTTTTTTATGCCATCAACACAAAATATGCTATAAATATTTTGTACATATGGATCCTTTCCCTCTTTATGCTCTTCTGGGTTTAGTGAGGTCATGAAGTACCAAGGCAATAATCACAATATAGACAATAATTGTCAAAATGCCTATGTGGGTCTGTATCGCAAAATATAAGAGACTCTCCATATAGAGGGTAGAATAAGTAAGCCATTAATTCAGACACCAAAGAACCAGGTCCCAAAACCAATAAGCTCAATCCATCACAGCAGCAAAGTACTCAATTCACAATGTCACAGCAGAAAATCACTCCATCCCATAACCTTCCACCCCTCTGCTGGATCCTTGACACCAACAAAGTCACAGCCAGCACATTGGCTCTTTTCCTCAGTTCTAATTGCTCTGAGCATTTCCTCTCAGCAAGCTCCTCCCACCGCATGTGACTTAGGCTTTCTGTGATGTGAGCAGGTCACATGGGCCATTAATGGATGGGAAAGAATCTAAATCATCATTATATTTGGCTCCAAGACCTTTCTTATCCATTACATAGGTCACTGGGGCTATCAATAGGAGTTTTGGGATAAGTGGTGACAACAGACCTTTACAACAATATAACAGAGAAAACAAAAAATAAGCATATAAAATAATGTCATCCTTCTCCCCTCGAACTAGTGGGGCTCAAAATCTTGGGGTAAGGGGAGAAGTTCTTGTCTTCCATAGCTTCTTCCTGCTGAAACTGGATATAGAGCTGTTCTTGCCCCAAGAGGTAGAGTCCTATTCAAGAAGTCAGTTCTTTAACAAACTGGCATCTGTAACTCAGTCAATGCCAGGTTCAGGGATGACACATCACAGTCATGGAGAGATCCAGGGGTGACACATCACTATCATGGACAGGTCCAGAGGTGACCTCCAAACATATCAAAAGGTGACATCTGGCTTAAGTGATCAGGCATCTGCAGATGGATTGTACTAAGCCTGCAAGAAACAAATCTAGCAAACAAAATTAACAGACAAAAGCCAAAAAGAAACAAGAAAACAATCATTGCCACATTCACAATATAACACATGAGTCAAGGATACAAGTTGTAATTGCTTTCTCTGGTGTAAACAACAGTTTCAGTATTATTCTTCCTATGCACTATAATTTTTGCAGCATTTGGACATTGTCTGGCTTCCATTTTACCCATACTTTAACTCCCAATTTTATTCTATCAATAGAACCAAATCCTTCAGTCCCTCTGGCAGTTATTTCAGAAGGAGGGTCAGTTGTCACAAGGGGTATTGCTTCAGAAAGAATAATAATCACTTGAACTATTCTGTCATTTTTACAAAACTATATGGGTTTTTTACCCAAATTTTGGAGTATCACAATAATTTCTCCTTGATAATTAGGATCTATCACTCCAGCCAATACATGTATTACTCAAGCTGCTAATCCTGATTTAGGTAATATCCATCCAAAATGATTCTTAGGGATTCTCATACAAATCCACTAGAGATTTTTCTTATCTCTTTTCTATCTAAGCAAAAGTCCTCTAAACAATGTAAATAATATCCTGTTGAACCAGGTATTCCTGGAGATGGTGGTAGGACAGTTTCCCTCACAGTCCAATACTCAATATTTAGAATCTTATATTTTTGTTGTTTTATAATTTGCATATTTAGGGTCATCATTCTGTCTAGAGGTGTACTTCTTCCTAATAGTCTACTATTCAAATTACATAAAGTGGTGAAGAAATTATCCTTCCAACGTTGATACAAATTATTAGAACTTAAATTTCTTAACTCTTCATTTAATAATCCATTCATTTTTTCAAGTCAACCCAGATGCTTGTGGATAATACAGAATGTGATATATCCACTCTATATTGTTCAATACACAATATCTCTTCATTTAATTACCTTTGAAATGTGACCCATTGTTGCTTTGAATTTGTATTGGGGACCTGCAATATAGACTTAAGATATTTAGAGTTTTACAGTTGTTTTTCTGAGTTGCATTCTTATAAGGACAAGCCACTAGTCCACCTGAATAGGTGTCAACCCAAGTGCATATAAATTTGCTTCCTTTATCTTGGGGTAGTTGTCCAATATAATCTACATGCCAAATCTGGGCTGGAACTTTTCTGGTTGCTATTTCTCCAGTTACTACCTGTAATGGTAAGAAGGGTGGGACTTTTTTTTTCTTTTACTGTTTTCTCTTTTGGAATGCTAAAGTCATCAAGTACCTTTGAGTCTTGTCTTTCAAATGTAATGTCAAGCAAAGTGGGACTGCTGCTTTTTTTTGTTGTTGTTGTTTGTTTGTTTGAATGCTTCTTAGCACTGAGGTAATCAAGTGCATTTGGTGAGTCTTGCCTTTGTTTCTTTGATTGAATCAAGAGTCTTTCATGATCTGCTTAAGAAACTAGAAATTCTATTTCACATGGGTTTGAGTTGCATGGTTGTGATACCCTCTGATCCTGAGAAGGGTATAATGATATCTGAGGTTGTTGTTTTGTTTCGTGCTTCACTCATTGGAAGAGTGTTGGTGTGGAGCCTCTGGGTAGCTGTTAAGGAGCCCCCAGGCTTTGAAAACACAGATGTTGGTGCTTTTTTCTTTTGTAACTGTATGTATTACTATGGTCAGATGGTTAGAAGCCTGTATGTTAATTTGTGTTGTTTGGCTTGGCTTGTAATTCCTGCTTGTAATTTCTGTTTGTATATTCTCTGAAGTTCAGTGTGCTGAATTTCCCCTGAACTAAGTGAATGGTATATTTATGTTTAATTAAGGTGAGATTGTAAACACCTTAAAGTTTCTTTCCTTAGAAAAGCAGATCAAAGAACCTGTGTTAGCAGCCCTCCTGCGTGCTGGTGTTATTGGTCTTATACAACCACAGTAGTGGCAAGTAGCAATGTTGTTACACTACACTAGGAATGGTTCATTCCCTTTCTGATTGACATATATAACATTCCTCTCTCACTTGTTTTAACAGTGAATGAGAGGTATTAATATATCAATCTCGTACTCACCAGTGTATGGCCTGGATCTCTAAATGGCCAGCCATTTGGTGGACCTATTTTGCTAGTACCAGATCCTCAGTTGTCAGGGTAGGGACAATACATTCAGTAGCAATCTTTGCTAAACTCTCAGCATGTGCATTGTACTCACATTCTGATGTGGTAAGGGCCACTTTAGTGTCTACATGAAAAACTGACAAATTAGTGACCAAAGACATGTCTCATATATTTTCCCATAATTCTTTACCCCAAACTTGTTTACTACGAATTTCTCAATTTTGATTTTTCCACCTAGGTATCAATATAGCTAACCCATTAGCTACTACCCACAAATCAGTGAATATATGACACTGTCCTCCTTGTTCTGCTTTGATAGCTTGATGTACTGCCACAAGTTCAGCACATTGACTACTTCCACCTATCCCAGTACTTTCCAAAGTCCTCTTAGTACATGGGTTATAGGTTACTGCTTTCCAATGTCTTTTATGGCCCAAATATTTTGCAGTCCCTTCAGTAAAACATGGAAGTTTCTTCTGTTCTTCAGTTAGTCCATCATATCTGTCATTCTGTTTTACCAAAGACCATACCCATTGTTGCTTTGGTTCAGTGGGTTTCTCATTTCCCTCAGTGACTATGCTGTCTATAGATTCATGTAGAGCAGAAACTCCACTTGTGCCTGTTTTCAACCTATTTTGAATATACCATTTCCATTAATGATGCCAGCCTCTTGTGCATGTCCAATTATGTGAGAAGCTAGGGTACTCATTACCCTGGTCATAATCAGAATTCCAGCCCTCAATATCACTTCCTGGCCCAGAGTCAGTTGTTCAGGCTTTACCAAAGCCCGATATGCAGCTAACAACTACTTTTTGAAATGTGTATATTGTATTCCAGATGAAGGTAGTTTCCTTGACCAAAATCCTAAGGGTACATTTTGGCTTTGTTATTTCTGCCATAGACTCCAGTTCACATAGTCATATTGTACAGTCATTTGTAATTCTACCAGGCCACTTTGCATAGGCCATAAATCTAGAGCTAACTGTATAGCAGCTTTGGCTTCTTCAAAAGCTTTACTCTGCTAAAATCCCCAATCAAATTCATATTTTTTGTAATAACTTTAGAGAAGGGTTTCAGAATCTGTCCTACATGTGGAATGTGGTGCCTCCAATACTCTAATTGTCCTATGAATGTTTGGGACTATTTCTTATTGGTGGGGATAGGAAAATCTTTAATCTTTTGTCAGGCTTGTAGAAAAACTTCTCACAGTCCTTTATTCCATTGTATACCCAAACACTTTAAAATTTGAGCTGACTTTTGAATCTTTGCAGGCTTAATTTCTTGCAAAAACCTTTCCAAATCTCTAGGTTCTCTCCTCTGTAGCTTCTCTTCCCAGTTTTCACACAAACCAGTGCCTTTAGCCCTTTCCCTTGCTAGGGAGGAATAAGGTAGCTCCTCCCATCTTGGTATAGCCATTTCTTCCTCTGAAGACCTTCTACCTCCAAATAGAGATTTTACACCTTGCAATCCCATGCTCCTAGTCATTAAATGTATTAGCAAGGCAATAATCACAATATAAACAATAACTGTCAAAATGCCTATGTGGGTCTGTATCACAAAACATAAGAGATTCTCCATATAGAAGGTAGAAGAAGTAAGCCATTTACTCCGACACCAAAGAACCAGGTCCCAAAACCAATAAGTCCAAACCATCAGAGCAGCAAAGAATTCAATACACAACATCACAGCAGAGAAACACTGCGTCCCGTAACTTTCCACCATCCTGCTGGAGCCTTGACACCAAGAAACTCACAGCTAGCACATCGGCTCTTTCCCTCAGTTCTGACTGTTCTCTCTCTATGAGCATTTCCTGTGACACACTTTCTTTTTCCTCTCAGCAAGCTCCTCACACCACATGTGACTTAGGATTTCTGTGATGTAGGCAGGTCTCATGGCCTATTAATGGGTGGAAAAGATCTTCAAATTTAAATAGGCATTACCGGTCAAAGGTCATGGGTTATTTAGTAACTTTTAACGTGCAGTTTCAAATTGCTTTCCACAATTGTTAGACCTATTCACAGCTCCATAAGCAATGAATCTTATTTTAAAATGGGTTCTAATAAGCTAGTTAGATCTGTAATCTTCACATTCCTGTTGAAGGATCTGCTTCATTCCGGTTAGTCTAGCTTTTTTCTTTAGAAAATATTAAAACTCTCCAGTAGATTTTCCTTGGCAATCCTGGACAGTTAATTGCCTAGGGTATTAAACATCAGGCCATTAGCATAGATTCTTGGCCACTTATACACAAAAGAAAACATAACATGCACTCCTCCCCCAGGCTTCTTCTCACCACAGAACATTATGATGACCAATGCTGGTGAGGAAAAGTTGTATTCATTGAAACAAAGATATAATCTTAACGATCATCAATTATCTCTTCTGAATGGCTTTTTTCCTCCTTTTCTGGATAAATAAACTTTCTTTTTGTTTCTTTTTCTTTTCTTTTTTTATTTTGTTTTCTTGTTTGGGGTGTTATTTCTTTTTAATTTTTATATTTTTCTTTGTGTCTTGTGTTTTTCACATATTAAACATTATATAAATTCTTATTATCAAATAATCAAATATTAACTTCCTGTCTATAATACTGTCAACAGGTTTGAAGAAATCAGCAAGCTAGGTTAGCTTAAAAGAAATGTTAGTGGTAGGAGATAAGGATTATTGAGTAAGAATATTTTATAACCAGAAAAATTTATAGGATTAGCCAGCGCATGAGAAGTTTATAGTATAATGCAAATTCATGCCTTTTTATGATGATTGGGTGTTTCAATTTCAAGTGGTTTTGAATATTTGCCAAAGTGTAAATTAAAATGATGATTAGTTAGTCACATAGTTGCACTTCTATAATGATTCTATTCAGGCCCTTATAGAAACTCATTTTGTTTCTCATTAACTCAGCTAGTCTTCCTCAAAGAGAGAATAGGCTGCCACCAATATGACATGATTTCAAGAACTTTTGTAAAAGATTTTTGTTAAATACACATCTGCATGCCTATACATACAAATACATATATACATACACTCATATTTGCTCAGCTAATGCTTAAATATCTCACAACTGAAGACAAGGCATTTCAGTACACAAGAGACGGGTATTAATTATAGATTTCCTCAGGGGCAACAACACAGTAGTTTAAGGTTTCATGAAGGTATAAATAAATTATTCATATGAAACACTGTCTTAAGTTTTAAAGAATAAACACAACAAATAGGCAAGAAAAGACAACAGTTAGGCCACAGTATCCAAAGACAAACTTCATATTCATAACTATTGTTCCTAAGAGAGCTCATGTTCCCCCACATCTGTACTTTTTCTTCATGTCATTCATCCAACTGCAATTCCCAATCTAGGTCCATTGTAATCCTCTTTATTCTTTAAGGCTCAATTAAAATGTTATTTTCTCCATGTAATCCTCCCTAAACTCTCTCTTATCTCATGTACATCCCTTTTTTTATAGCTATGTTATGATATTTACACAGAGCTCACATTTCAGATTTACAAATCACTTTCCTTACAACTATTCAGTATCGAAAGATTAGTCTCACCTTACAAATGAGAAAACTGAGGCATGGGACTATCAATGAATTGTCCATGATCACAAGGGAAGTAAACATCAGAGCTAGAATCCTTATGTTCTTTCCAGAGATATTTCTGTATTAGTACTTTCTCAGCCCATAGTATCCCTGGTACAATTATTTCAGAAGAAATCATAGCAGACCCTGTTTGTGACCATATTACTCTAGTGCAGAGAAAGAGCAACAGAATTCAACACATGTTTTATAGTTTGGAAGATTCCCAAATATTAAGATTTAACAAATAGGTAGTAACTTGCAGCAGTGAAAATAGTGGGTTTGCACTGCTCAATATTTCTAGCAGTAATCTACATTAATGTCATTCTATACTTTTAAAATCTTCAATAACAAATCTGGGAATAATAGCTGGCTTGTGAATGACAAAGTCCATCTAAAGAGATCTTGAGAACCTATAGTAATAGGATGAATATAAATAGATGAAATTAGAGATACAGATGCTCAATGGATAGGAATGGCCAAACAAATTGTGATATATGAACCAAATGAAATACCATTATGATATAAGAAATAATAAATATGAGAGATGAAAAGAAATAAGAGAACAAATACAAAACAATGTAGAGTGTAAGCCACAGTGGAAAGAGCCTTGGATTTGAAATTAGAAGATTAGTATTTAAGTCTTGACTCTATCACTCAATGTCTGTGTAGCTTGGGCATATCATTTAATCTCTGCACCACAATTTTAAGTGAGAGGAAGTTGGATTAGATGAATTATAGACTTCTTCTAGTCCCAAATCTTATAGTAGGTGCTTACCATATGTTTATTGATTGATCCTTTGATTATGTGATTTCATGGTGTTATTAACTAGTATTGACCTCTTAACCTGAATTTCTACATTTGCAACTGTTTTCCTTCTTCATTTTCAATTCTTGGAATTTTGGCACTCCTAAAGAAATTCTGGTACTCACATGGCTTAGTGTTTTGCCCTGTACCTTAAAAAAATTAAAACTATATCTATTCCAAATCTTCTTCATATTCCAATGATTATTCATATTTACCTTTAAATATGAGACTTTCCCTTAGTAGAATAAAACTGTATTGACAGAATATTTAGAGTTAAAATCAGCAGACCTTCTGTTTGCAAACTCATCAGAAAGGAGCTCCAAAGATCACAGAGCATTGGCTACCACTGCCACAAATATTAGAAGAGCTATCTTTTCTGTCATACAAATTACCACTTTGAGGGAAGTAAACAGCTGTCTCTAAGAGAGATCTACTGGATTCACCAACGTTTTTACCTACACTCAAAGGAATTCTCAGTCAATCAGTCAAGTATGTAAGGGCTTACTATTTCCTCAGCACTGGTGTTAAAAAAAAGACAATATCATGGTCCCTCTCCTCAAGGAGCAAACTTTCCAAAGGGGAAGAGAACATGTAAATAAACACATGCATACAAGATATATACAACTCACTACAAGTTGCTGAAGAACTACACTCTAAGAGATTCATCATGTACTGAAACAAGGTGATCTATGTGGTATCTTACCTATTCCTAGAGTAGTTTGCCAGTTGATCTCAACTAAAATATCTATGTTTTGGACAAATTGGAGTGATTCCTTTAGGAGGTCATGAAGACTTTTGATATCCACCTGAGAGGCAAGATTTATATCTAATAAATTCATATCACTAGTAGAAATGCTCATTCATGATAAAATGTCAGTTTCTTCAAAATTTTAAATCAAACCAGCAGAAAAATCTATACTTTGGCAAATCAATTTCTAGTAGGATTGGTTGTACCTTTCTATGATGAATCATCCCAGTTGAATGGGTTACATTGAATCTTATCTTCAATCACTATCATGATAGACTCCTCAGTTATTTCATACACTACCTATTCACAATGGTATGCATATTGATAGTTGGGGTGGAGGGAGAGACATATTTTCCACATATCCCCAGTCAAACCCTTCCCACATATTACCCTATATCTCACCTAATTCTGATAATTGGAAATAAAACTGGTATTTTTCAGTTATCATTGAATTAAACATGGTGGCATTTACCAACTTTATGGACTTTATTCTAGTATGCAGAGAACCCGAGAAACCCAGAGAACACATGTTACTTCATGTTAGTTGTAATAATTTATAGATATGCACTTCAGTTTCTATGAATGATTCAGGAGACATTATTCTTATGGACCTCACTAGGAAAATATTATAGAATATTGATATTCAAACTACAAATAATCCACTCCTTCATGCCCATCACACACCTCAACTCCAGTGATTTGGCTGAATCTGATGCAGGCCAATATGGTGCTTCAGGCCTAGAATTGAAATGAAATGAGACATTTGCAATCAAATTGTTAACAAAATGAGTTTTACTTAGTCATTAGCAGAGAAAGGAAAGGATGCATCATTATTTCACTTGCCCCCCTGTTGGCCCTGTGAACAAGTCAGTCACCTCTAAGAGAGATTAATTCCTGCTTTTTTATGAGATGGCTTTTAAAAATTTAGTCAATCAAAAACCATTTAAGCAACATAAGCCTTAGTGCACTGAGTGAATTAAGCCTTAAAATGGTTGCAATACTATTTAGGGAGAGGGGAGAACTTCCCTAGCCTGTATGGAAGATATTGCTTTCGCCATATTACCTAAAATTGAAAAAAAGTTTGCCAATTTTAATGTGAGATTGGGGAAAGGTCACCATAGGCTTCCAAGACTTCTAGATACACTACTTAGAGCAGAAATATGTTGAAAACATATGAGATGCCCCAGCTTTATCTTGTCAGAATTTCCTTCCTGTTACAAGGACTACTGAGAAGTCATTACTACAGTCAGGACTGAGAAGATGCCAGCACATTACTTCCATGATGTGAAAAATACTTTTAGACATTCTTCTGATCTAATAATGTTGCTGTAAATACTGGTTTAAAACACGTGGTCTTTTTCATATGCTAATAATCTTTCAAAGATTTAAGAATTAGTCTTTCCAAAACCTGCTGGAATCAGGCAGATTTTTTTTTTCTATATGATAGCTTCATTAATGGAGCTTACGTGCTCCATGATTAGTTTACTTCAGATATGAAGAGAAGGAAAGGAAAGTTCTTAAACCATTCGGTGGACTTCCTTGTGTTGACAATATGAAAGGAAAGGGATTCAGAGAACAGACACAGTACAGTTCAAAAGAACTTAGAAATAAAGGATATTGTCCACGCATGCGTATCTAGCATTGTTAGTAGTTAATAATTTACTGATAACATTTTGGTTTGAAACAAATTTAGAATATTCTCTTCTGCAACAAAGCATTCTCATGAGCTTTCTATATTACTCTTATTAAACATATACTGAATTGTGAGCAGCAAATGAGCTTAATATGACATGTTGGACCCTTGCAGAATCAAGATGGCATTAGTGTAGATTAACCATGATGTCCATCACACAGTGTATGTTTTCATGCATAGGAGGTAAAATGTAAGAATGTCATAGGAAGAAAACACATCAATTTAGAGATGGAACAAAAATAGACAAATAAATCAATAAAACAAAAATGGGCTTTCTTTAGAGAAAATAAAATGAAATATTTAATGAATAAACATGTACAAATTGCCTCTTGATACCCTCTCTAGGCCTGAAGCATCCAGCTTTTCTATGGCTTATTCTACATGAAATGTCTAATTATTTATTGCTCTGCCTTCACTCTCACTCCTCATCATTTTCAAACTAGACTTCAGTCTTGGTTAATGACCTTCATCTTCAGGTGCAGTTTTCAGTTGTTAATTTCATTTCATTAACTGCTCAGATGGCTCAGTGGATTGGGTGCTGGGCCTGGATTCAGGAAAATTTGAGTTCAAATATAGCTTTAAACCCTTACTAGCTGTGTGATCATGGCCAAGTCACTTAATCTCTGTTTGCTTTAATCTACTGGAGATGGAAATGACAAAACACTCCAGTATCTTTGCCAAGAAAATCCCATGGACATTATTGTTCACAGTATCATGAAGAGTCAAGCATACCTGAACAACACATACAAGCAATACAAATTCATATAGCCCTTTTTATTTACAGTTAAGTAATTCATTTTCATTCTCACTTGAAACAATAATATAAAATCAGATTTTAGCTTCCTATTACAATTACTAAAATTACCCATTAATATGAAATCACTTTTAATTCACCATTAAAACTACAATTAACTCATAATCATAGTTATGTGTAGGTACCTCTTTATTATAAATATGACAATATTATATAGGGTGATAGAAACCTAATTAAATTCCAAGTCCACATTTCTCACTGGAGAGATGTGTTAAGAAGATGATTGAACAGGGTATACTAAATCCTCTCAATCAAATATGTTCCTAAATCTGTACCCAGCATTTTGTAATTGCAATAAAATATACTCTTGCATAGTCTCTCTTTTGTTTGATTTGATTTACTAGATATTAAGAATTCAGATGCAATAAATATGTGAAAAATAACTTCAATATGGCCCTAATTTCTAATAGGCATTCTACTTTTATATTAATAACTTTATCTCTTTCTCCATGACAAGTCAGTAAACATATCCTTTCCTCCTATCCCAAATTTTGCCCAATACTCTAGTTTTGCAGTTTACTATTTCATTGTTTTCTTTTTACTTTCTTTTGTTTTGGAGGGGTGAAAGTAGGGAACGGGGGTCAAGTGACTTGCCCAAGGTCACACAACTAGTAAGTGTATCCAGTGTCTGAGGCTGGATTTGATCTCAGGTCCTCCTGAATCCAGGGCCAGTGTTCTACTCACTTCACCACCTAACTGCCCCCATTGTTATTCTTGAAAGGCAAGGGGCCATCAAACAAATATTCATTAGGTTTTCCCTTTTTTATTCCTCAAACTTTGTCAGTGTCAAACATTTTACTTTTCATTTCTCAAAGGAAGATGCATCCCTCCTCTTTAATCTAATAGCTAATCGTTTTTTCTACCTGTGCAATTGATTCTGTAGCCTTCCTTCATGCCAACTCCAAATAATTGACTCATTAATCAACTTGTCTTTCATGCATATTCAATTTCTCCATAACCACTGGTTCATCATCATCTGCCTTTTTAAAAGAAAATTATACTTAAGAATTCTTAGGTCTAAAAACAAATGTTTTCCTTAATCTTGCTATGCTATTTGTGTATAATCCTTCTCTTCACACTAAATTTCTTTTTAAAATTGTCTAGATCTGATACTTTTCCTTCCTGATCACCTATTCTATCCCTAGTCCCTTGACATTTGGCTCTTCTTCCTATCATTAAGATGAAACTGCCTTCTCAAAGGTAATTAATGACCTCATAATTGCTAAATTCAATGGACTTTTTTCACATTTTTCATAACCCTTTGTCTTCATGGCAAAGACATTCATGTTACTCCTAATACAAAGCATTTTCTCAGTCCCTGATCATGGTCCCATACTCAGTCCCATATTGGAGTTATAACTTTGAAAGTATCTGCTTCTCCCAGTCAAGCTGAGTGGAGTTTATGTCAAACACCCACATAGACGAGTAAAGAATAAATCCTAAGTTCTAGAATTAGTATCTTCTTGAAGACAGGGATAGATTTATTGTTGTTGGGAGGCAGCTGTTGTGAGGATTTTGATCATTATTAAGTCACTGAAATATTCACTTGAAGACATTCTCTGATACTACATCTGAACACACACATATAATCAATCACACAAGACACTTCTTATAACAAAGTCAAGAGGGAACGTCTATCTTTCCCCATAATTTGGAAATGGTACATAAAAAAGTGAGCCAAGCACGGCCATATAAAATTAAATACTATAAATGAAAAAGGAGCAAGCATTAAAGATGTAGATCTCTGAATGAAATCCCCATAACATTTCACATCCCCTTTAGCTCAATGGATACTAAGATTTAAGGATTTTAGTGAAGGAAACCAATGGCCCTGGTTCACTAATAAATGTGAGAGAATTAGGTAGTGATAACAAAATTGTATATTAGCTTCCCTAAATCTTATCTCAGGCCACTACATTAAGGATGGTAGGCCAGGAGAGTCACCTTAATGGCCTGAGCTGAGAGCTTCTTACTTAGTCTGTGAAAAAGCCTAAGATCAGGGGGCCCACAGGAGGCAAGATGGCAGAGTAAGGAGTGAATCATTTTCGCTCTCCCATATTCACCACCAAATAACCATAAAATAGTACCCCAGAACAATTCCTGGGAACAGCAGAGCCAGCAAAAGGTTGGGGTGGAGAAGTCTTTTTAGCCTGGAAGACTTGGAGGATTGGAAAGAATGGTCCATCTCACTTGGGTAAAAGGGGAGGGGAGTCCAGGACTAGAAGCATCCCAGCAAGCCAGAAGCAAGCTCCACCTCAGCAAACCAGTATGAAATATTGAGTCCCAGTGTGGTGGAGAGGGGCCAACACCATCACCAGGAACACCACATGCCTTAGGGTAGACAGGGGAATTGGCAGACTCTAGTTCCAAGAACCACTATGTGCTTCAGCACAGCCTAGGGCAAACAGGTGTCTCATAGGGGCAATACATCCATGAGCTTCAGTGTAGCCCTGGGGAAATGCAGAAAACCCCCACCTGACCTCAGCACACTCAAGACACCACCACTAGGACCCCAGCTCAAAATCAGGTAAGCTGCTAGACCCTAACAGCTTCCAGCCACCAGCAACTGAGAACCCCTTTGCACAAAAATTGAGTCACCACGCCCATGGGCCCCAGAGCCAGAAACTTGTGACAATGCCCCCTGTGTTCAACTTTAAAAGTCAGGGAATAGGCAAATAATATGAGCAAAAAGCAAAAACAAACTTTGACAATAGAAATGTATTATGGTGACAGGGGAGATCAAAATACAAAATCAGAAGAGGACAACATTGTCAATAAACCTGCATCTAAAATCTCAAAGGGAATACGAATTAGTCTCAATTCCAAAAAACCTTGGAAGAACTCAAGAATTGTTTTGAAAGTCAAATAATTAAGAGACATAGAAGGAAAACTGGGGAAAGAAATGAAAAATATACTGGAGCTTGGAAAAGGAAGGATAAATTTTGCTGAAGAAAATAATTGCTTCAAAATACAATTGGCCAAATGGAAAAAAATCCCCTGAAGAAAACAACCACTTAAAAAGTAAAATTGACCAAACGAAAAAGGAGGTACAAAAGCTCACTGAAGAAAATAATTTCTTAAAAATAGAATTGGGCAAGTGGAAGCCAATGACACAATTAAACATCAAGAATCAAATGAAGTCAAATGAATGAAAAAAATGAACAAAATGTACTATACCTCATTGGAAAAACTACTGACCTGGAAAATAGATGCAGAAAATATAATTTCAGAATCATTGGACTACCTGAAGGCCATGATTAAAAAAAGAGCCTGGATAGCATCTTTCAAGAAATTATCAGGGAATACTGTCCTGAGGTTAAAGTGGTTAAAATATCATTGAAGGGATTGACTGATCACTTCCTGAAAGAGATCCCAAAATTAAAACTCAAAGGAATAATGCAGCCAAATTCTGGAATAATGAGATCAAAGGGAAAATACTGCAAGCAGCTGGAAAGAAACAGTTCAAATATGGTTCCACAGTCAGGATTATTCAAGACCTACCAGCTTCTACATTAAAGGATCTGAAAGCTTGGACTACGATATTCAAGAAGGCAAAGGAGCTTGGTTTGCAACCATGAATCAACTACCCAGCAAAATTGAGCATAATCTTTCAGGGGAAAAGATCGATAATCAATGAAATAGGGAGATTTCAATCATTCCTGATAAAAAGACAAGAAATGAACTAAAAATTCAATCTTCAATTACAAGACCCAAGAGAAGCATAAAAAGGTAAACAGGAAAGAAAAAAAATACACTTTATTCAATAAGGTTAAATAGTTTATATCCCACCACGGAAAGATGATACTCATAACTCTTGAGAATGGTATCTTCATTAGGGCATTTAGAAGGGGTATATATAGACACAGGGTGTGGGTACAAGGTTACTTTGTTTTGTGATATAAAAAATAAGAGCTAAAAAAGAATTATACTGGGAGAAGATGCTAAGAGAGGCAAAATAGTGTAAATTACATCACATGAAAAGGTGCAAAAACCTATTACAGAAGAGGGAAGGAAGGGAGAGGGGTGAGCATTGACTGAACCTTAGTTTCATAGGATTTGGCTCAAAGAGGGTATAACATAGACCCTCAGTTGGGTATAGAAATTTATTCACCTCCCACCTTTTCTTTTCCCTTTCCCCTACTACTTCTCCCCTCCTTTCTTCCACTCCTCCTTTCTTTAGAACCTCCCTTTTCTTTCCCCTTTCTCCTCCTACTTCCCTATAGGTTAAGATAAATTTCTATAGCTAACTGCATGTCATTTGTGTGAAAAGTGTTTTGTAATTTTGTTCGAGTAGTTACTGGGTTTATCTTGTCAGGTAGACTCCAAAATGTTTTATGCTGTCTGCGGTTAAAATAATCAGTTTAAAATAAAGGGAATTTTTCTTTCTATCTCTTGCTTCTGTACTTTGTTAGTAATATATAGAAATGGTAATGATTTATGTAGGAAGCATGAGGAGAAAAGGAAAAGGAAAGGGACAGGGTGGCTAGAATGGAGGGAAGAAGTAGTAGGGGAAAGGTAATAGAAAAGGGAGACAGTCCAATTGAAGGGAAGGCAGATTGAGGGAGGTGGTGGCCAGAATCAAAACACTGGTGAGGAAGGAAAGGGTGAAAGAAGAGAGAAAAGTATAAACAGGGGGAGAAATATAATGGAGTGAAAGACAAAGTTAGTAATCATAATTGTGAATGAGAATGGATGAGCTCTGCCTTAAAACGGAAGTGCAATAACTTGAAAATTGTATGGCAAAAACTAGGCACAGATGAATATCTTACATGAAATAACAAGATAAAGTCAAAATTGGCACATGATTTAGTCATATGGGGTGATACCATGAGCAAAGTAGGGGAGCAAAGAATAGTTTACCAGTCAGATCTATGGAGAAGAGAAGGATGTTTGACCAAATAAGAGAAAACATTATGAAATGCAAAATGGACAAATTTGATTATGTTAAATTAAAAAGGTTTTTCACAAACAAAGCCAATGCAACCAAATTTAGAAGCAAATCAGAAAGCTGAGAAACAATCTTTATAGCCATTGTCTTGGATAATGGCCTTATTTGTAAAATATATAGAGAATACAGTCAAATTTATAAGAATACAAATCATTTCCCAATTTATAAATGGTCAAAATATATGAAAAGGCAGTTTTCAGATGAAAAAATTAAAGTTATCTGCAGTCATATAAAAATGTTTTAAATCACTATTGATTAGAGAAATGCAAATTAAAACACCTCTGAGGTACCACCTCATAACTCTCAGACTGACTAATAATGAGAAAAAAAAGGAAAATTATAAATGTTGGAGAAGATGTGGGAAAACTGTGGGAAAACTAATGCATTGTTGATGGAGTTTTGAACTGATCCAGACATTCTGGAGAGCAATTTTGACCTACACCCAAAGGGGTATAAAACTGTCCATACCCTTTGATTCAACAATAGCACTACTAGGTCTGTATCCCAAGCAGATCATCAAAAAGGGGAAAAGACCCTCACATATAAAAATATTTATAAATGTCCCTTTTGCAGTATCAAAGAACTGGAAATTTAGTGGATGCCCATCAGTTGGGGAATGGCTGAACAAGCTGTCATATATTAATGTAATGGAATACTACTGTGATATAAGAAATGAGCACGCAGATTTCAGAAAAACCTGGAAACTGATAGTAATGTTGAGAGAAGTGAGCAGAACTTGGTGAACATTGTTCACAGTAACAGTAACAGCAACACTGTATAACCAACTTTGCTAGACTTAGCTCTTCTCAGCAATACAATAATCTAAGACAATTCCAAAAGAATCATGATGGAAAATGCTATCTACATCCAGAGAAAGAACTATAGATTCTGAATGTTGATTGAAGCATACTATCTTCTTTTTTTCTTGCTTGTGGTTTTCCCCTTTTGTTCTCATTCTTCTTTCACAATATGACTAATGTGGAAATATTTTTAATATAATTGTACATGTACACCCTATTTCAGATTGTTTGCTGTTTGGGGAAGGGGAAAGGGAAAGGATGAGAAAAAATGGAACTCAAAATCTTATAAAAACGAGTGTCGAAAACTATCTGTACATGTAATTGGAAAAATACAATACTGTTGTGAGGGCAGGGAGAAAAATCTTATAATCAGGATGTGAATCTGCTCATTGTCTAGAAAGACTGGCCATTAAAATGACATCAGGAATGTCAAAAATGTGGGGTTGGCAATCAAGAAAGCTCTACAAAAGGACCAAGATCAGTAGAAGAACTTTGAATAGGCAGAAAAACATATTCTTTTTCAAGTAATCCATGTCATTGTTCATCAATAAGAATACACAATATGAGCCACATGGAACAATAGAGGTGATGCTTTAAGTTGTCCAGGAGTATTGCCCATTTAGGTAGTCCACATACTTTTTAGTCACAGCTATAGATATTCTGTGCTGTGGTGGGCCTGAGGTTTCTCTTATCAAAGTTGAAACAGAAATGTTGGATCTAAGTTGTGTACTGGATAGAAGGATGGACCTGAAATCAGAAAAGATTACATACATACATACAGCATGATTTCATTAGCCTCATTCTTCCACAGTCATCAAAGTTAAGTGACAAGAAAAAAAGTCAGAATGACTGGAGATGACATATAGTGCAATGGATGACTTTGGCATCTTTGATGTCTGAATAAGTTCTAAGTGCTCCACAGCAAGTGCTTTGACTACCTTCATGGCAGTTGAAACAAAGTGTTCTCAGCCACACATTCTGCTAAGAATAGTCTTTATGTGGGGGTGGAGCCAAAATGGCAGCTGGAAAGCAGGGACTAGCATCAGCTCCCCTCCGAATCCCTTCAAAAACCTATAAAAATGGCTCTGAACCAATTCTAGAACTGCAGAACCCACAAAACAGCAGAGGGAAGCAGGAATCCAGGCCAGGACAGCCTGGATGGTCTCTGGGTGAGGTCTGTCCTGCACGGAGCTGGGAACAGAGCAGAGTGGAGCGGAGAAGAGCCCAGCATGAGCAACGCAGATCAACAAGACCAGGAGCCAGGCAGAGCATGCCCTAGTGCCCTGAATCAGTGAGCTGCAGCAGTTACCAGACTTTTCAACCCACAAACACCAAAGACAATGGGGAACTTTAGTAGGAAAAGCTGCAGGAGTGAAAGGAGTTCGCAGTTTGGCTACCACCCCAGGGGCAGCAGAGGTGGGGCAGCTACAGAAGTACAGCTGTGGTTGCTTCCGGTCCCAGGCCCACCTGGTAGGAGGAATTAAGTGGAGGATCAGAGCAGGAGTGCAGAGCCTGCTGAAGATCTAAGTCCAGTCCGGGTTGGGGGTTCTTGGGAAAGGAGCAGTGCTAGTGTGGCAGCTCATTCGCCCAAGCTTAGAACATAGTTCTCTAAACTCTAAAAGCAGTCATACCCCACTGAAAATCAAAAGGGTCAAGTTAATTGGTTGGGAATATGGCCAGTCAGCGAAAATGCACCCAGATTCAGTTGCAGACTTTGGATTCTTTCTTTGGTGACAAAGAAGACCAAAACATACAGACAGAAGAAGTTAACAAAGTGAAAGAGCCTACAACAAAAGCCTCCAAGAAAAACATGAACTGGTCCCAGGCCATGGAAGAGCTCAAAAAGGATTTGGAAAAGCAAGATAGAGAAGTAGAGGAAAAATTAGGAAGAGAAATGAGAAGGATGCGGGAAAACCATGAAAAACAAGTCAATAAAGGATACCCCCAAAATACTGAAAAATATACTGAAGAAAACACCACCTTAAAAAATAGACTAACTCAAATGGCAAAAGAGCTCCAAAAAGCCAGAGGAGAAGAATGCCTTGAAAGGCAGAATTAGCCAAATGGAAAAGGAGGTCCAAAAGACCACTGAAGAAAACACTACCTTAAAAATTAGATTGGAGCAAGTGGAAGCTAGTGACTTGATGAGAAATCAAGATATTATAAAACAGAATCAAAGGAATGAAAAAATGGAAGACAATGTGAAATATCACATTGGAAAAACTACTGACCTGGAAAATAAATCCAAGAGAGATAATTTAAAAATTACTGGACTACCTGAAAGCCATGATCAAAAAAAGAGCCTAGATATCATCTTTCAAGAAATTATCAAGGAGAACTGCCCTGATATTCTAGAGCCACAGGGCAAAATAGAAATTTAAAGAATCCATTGATCGCCTCCTCAAATAGATCCCAAAAAGAAATCTCCTAGGAATATTGTCACCAAATTCCAGAGCTCCCAGATCAAGGAGAAGATATTGCAAGCAGCCAGAAAGAAACAATTTGAGTATTGTGGAAACACAATCAGAATAATCCAAGATCTAGCAGCTTCTACATTAAGACATCGAAGGGCTTGGAATACGATATTCCGGAGGTCAATGGAGCTAGGATTAAAACCTAGAATCACCTACCCAGCAAAACTGAGTATCATGCTCCAAGGCAAAATATGGATTTTCAATAACATAGAGGACTTTCAAGCGTTCTCAGTGAAAAGACCAGAACTGAATAGAAAATTTGAGTTTCAAACACGAGAATCAAGAGAAGCATGAAAAGGTAATCAAGAAAAGGAACCAGAAAAAGAAATTGAAAGAGACTTACTAAAGTTGAAGTGTTTTGTTTACATTCCTACATGGAAAGATGACGTGTATGATTCATGAGATCTCAATATTAGGGTAGCTGAAGGGAATATGCATATATATACATATATATGTTTATGTATATATATATATATATATATATAAAAGTGAATGTGTATGTATGTATATATGTAAGTGTATGTATATATGTGTATATATATACATATATATATATATATAGAATATATATATATATATATATAGAGTATATATATATATATATATATATATATATATATATATATAAAGAGAGAGAAAGAGAGAGAGAGAGTGGACACAGGGTGAGTTGAAGATGAAGGGAAGATATCTAAAAGAAATAAAATCAAATTAAGGTATGAGAGAGGAATATATTGAGAGAGGGAGATAGGGAGAGACAGAATGGGGTAAATAATCTCGCATAAAAGCGGCAAGAAAAAGCAGTTCTGTAGGAAGAGAAGAGAAGGCAGGTGAGGGGGGAAAGAGTGAATCTTGCTCTCATCAGATTTGACCTGAGGAGGGAATACCATACATACTCAATTGGGTATCTTACCCCACAGGAAAAAAGAAGGAATAAGATAAAAAAAAGAAGCGGGTGATGATAGAAGGGAGGGCCGATGGGGGCGGAGGTAATCAAAAACAAACACTTTCGAAAGGGGACAGGGTCAAGGGAGAAAATTCAATAAAGGGGGATAGGTTGGAAAGGAGCAAAATATAGTTAGTCTTTCACAACATGAGTATTGTGGAAGGGTTATACATAATGATACACATGTGGCCTATGTTGAATTGCTTGACTTCTTAGGGAGGGCAGGTGGGAAGGGAAGAGGGGAGAGAATTTGGAACTCAAATTTTTAAAAACAGATGTTCAAAAACAAAAAAAAATTTTTGCATGCAACTAGAAAATAAGATACACAGGCAATGGGGAGTAGAAATTTATCTTGCCCTACAAGAAAGGAAGGGAAAAGGGGATGGTAGGGGAGTGGGGTGACAAAAGGGAGGGTTGACTGGGGAACAGGGCAACCAGAATATAGGCCATCTTGGAGTAGGGGGAGGGTAGAAATGGGGAGAAAATTTGTCATTCAAACTCTTGTGAAAATAAATGCTGAAAACTAAATATATTAAATAAATAAAAAAAATCAAAAAAAATAAATTAATTAATTTAAAAAAGAGAAAAAAAAGAATAGTCTTTATATGCTTAGGGTAGACATACCCCTAACTCGCTAAAGAATATGAACCCTGTCAGTTACCCTCAAACTGGTTAAGCTCATCTGCCAAGTGTGTTTTACCAGGTTGTGGCTGCTGTGCATGTTACAACTTCTTGGAGCCACAGGTGAGAGTTGGGTGAAAAGTAGACACCAAAAGTTAATAAACAGCCCTGAAAGTTCCCTGCAAGCCCTTCCTACAGAGGTACTAGTCCTCTCTGAATACTCAATAATCTGCTATATATAGATATATGTCTCCAAAGGAAAAAAAAATATCTTTCTCCCTCCCTCCCTCCCTCTTTCCCTTCCTCCCTCTCTCCCTCTATCTCTCTCTGTCTCTCTGTCTCTCTCTCTTTCCCCCTCCCTCCCTCCTCCTCCCCTCTGTCTGTCTCTGTCTCTGTCTCTCTTTATTTCCGTGCCCCTCTCTCTCTCTCTCTCTCTCTCTCTCTCTCTCTCTCTCTCTCTTCCTCTGTCTCTCTCTCTCTTATTCTCCCCTGGGCATTGACAGTTTGAAAGCCACAGGTTTGCATTTGCAGTTCCTCAGAGCAGGAAGATAGTTCCTAGTAACTTATTGGACATACCATTATGTATAAAAAATTAATTCCCATTTGGATGATTTGGTCATATCAAATCTAAATCAAGCTGATGCACTATCAACTGAGACTACGCTGAGAAGTTAAATCCATTTAGCTAAGGAACTTGAAATAATTCATAATAGTGTGAAGTCCATTTGTTATAATACAGTCTGAGGGTAACTGGAAATCTTGATTCAGGCTAGAGGATTAGAGGGCACAAGAAGGAAGGTGTCATTTCCTTCCTAAGAGGGGAATTCCTCTGGGAAGTAGAGTTATTTGCATAAGGACCACTTAATACAAAGCAGAGAAGGGAAGAGTACAACCTCTTATCTCATGATAAGTTCCCAAAAGAAGGTGTGTTTGAACCTTTAGTGTCCATCTTTAGATTTGATTGTGATAGCAGTAATCTTGGGCTCTTTTTCATGTAGGATTTCTTGATTGAGGCTATAATAAGAAGACAATTTGTATTTAACAATCCTGGAAAAGACAGTAAAGGTGACCTCACAGGGGCAAATTTTGGTCTGCACACACATCCAGTTATATCAATAAGTGGTAATCTAAACACTTACAGGAAAGCCAGGAGATGTCCATTAGTCCATTAGTGATAGTTCTAGAATTACTCAATGAAACAAGTTTCAAATTATATACTTGAACCGAATTGTTGACTCAGTTCTAATCCTCCTAACCTGTATTCCTATTGCCTTTTACATCATTTGCTGACATAATTGAATGCAAATTTTATTCACTGGTTGTATAAACTCATAATTTGATCACCTATAGCTTCAGAATTAAAACATTTGTACGAACAATCTCAGCTGAGGGTGTTTATACTTTGTGTAATTGAATTTATATCATTGTGGCCAGTATCCATTTTTGACAATTCCAGCTTTACTCCTTTACTTGGACAGGCAGATTAGTAATGCAATACCATAAATTCCAAGAAGATGGCAGCCAGACTTTGGAGTAGATGTGAAAATAAGTCTTTTTTTTTTTCAGAAAAATTGAGATGGAAGAGATATTGTATGGTACGTTCTACTCCCAGAATATGACTTTTACAATTATTGAAACCTAGTTTATGACCATGAGCATTGTTATTTTTATGTCAGTTATGAAATGCTAAGCAGCTATTTTTAGTTATTGTGAATTTAATATTGACACTGGAGACGTTCATAAATGAAACTCTCTTTTAAGCAAGGATATAGCAAGATTGGGCTGTGAATCATCACTTGTCCCTAGACTACATGATGAAAAAAGAAGGAAAGAGGGGCTGTAATAGATTGTAAATTCTAAACTCAAAGTATATCTATGCCCTAACATTATATAACCCCTCAAGCAGGTGGAAGGAGCTAAAAGTTATCTTACCTAACATTTGAGCAGAGAAAGGAGGGGATCTCTGATTGTGGATAACACAACATCAAGAACCCTAGGTAGATATATATTTCAAGATAATTATGGCAGTATTATTCAATTTAGTTTTTATAACTTTTTGGCTAAAATGTTTCTTAGAATGTTATTTTCACACAAGAGCCTGTCTTCCACTACTAAAGATGATTGGGATCATGAGATAGCCACCAATGGCTCTAATCAGGGATGTGTTGTGGTATCCTATGGCCAGGTCTGTACACATTAAAAGGGAGGGAGCAGGCCCTGTTGTGTGCATATAATTTTAAGGAGGAAAGCTATAGTGATGTAGCAACAGTGTTACTAGCAGCTGCTGTGGAGGTGTAAGACCAACAACAAGACTAACAACACCTGCACAGAGGAAGGCTGCTAGCACAGGTTCTTTGATCTGCTTTTGTAAATAAAATAACTTTAAGGGGTTTACAATCTCACTTTAATTAAACATACATATATCATTCACTTAGTTAAGGGGGAAAAGTCAGCACCCTGAAGTTCAGAGAAAACACAAATAGAAATTACAAGCAGACATTATATAAACAGAGCGAATAGCATGAATCAGCAGACAGGGCATCTGTCTGTCCATAGCAATACATATGTAGTTACCATGGAGAGAAGCACCAACATCTGGATTTTCAAAGCCTGAGAGCTCCTTCACAGCTACCCAGAGTCTCATCTGGTGAAATCACATGAACACCCTTCCAATGAGTGAGCCCCCAAAGCAAAATGCTTACCTCAGAGGATATACACACTTCTTCAGGGTCAAAGGGCATCACAACCATATAACTCAAACTCACGCGACTTAGGTTTCTTGTGACTTAAACAGATCATCAAAGACTTGATTCAAGGCAGTTGATTGCCTTAGTGCTAAGAATCATTCCAAAAGAAAAAACAGCAAAAAAAAGTCCCACCCTTCTTGCCACCACAGGTGATTATTCAACTTGAGGCACTTTAGAAACTTCCATGTAAGCAGGTAAAGCATAAAGGTTTCTTTGTTTCTAGTATAACAGAAAACTTTGCACTCATGACATTGTACCTGGAATGCTGTGGCTATACTATATAAAACTATAAACATATCTATCCTTTCTGTGTTTGTCAATTGTGTCTTTAAATGCTAAATAAATCACCTTTTATATCCTCTGCTTATTATGAGTCAGCTATTATTTCACTCTGATACATGGGCTTAGGATGACTGCTCTGGCCTCCCAAAACAACTAGTGATTCCTTCCTTGAATTCACGAATGTTTTAATTTATTCATCACTTTTGTCTTTCTGTTCTTTTTTAATGAAGTTTTTTTCATGACAGTTTCTCTCCTTTCCCCTCTTCATTCTATTACTATCGTTATTTCTATTATTTCATGACTACCTTGATGATTTGTGGTGAGGAGAAGCACTCAGTAATGTTGCCAAATATTCCTTGGACCCCCAAATTTCTTATATATGATTTGAATTTAAAAAAATAAAGTGAAATGAATTATCCCATTATATCATTTAAATTAAACCATTGATTATTTAGCTACTTACCGCTTTCTTGAATTAATCTTCCTACATACCGAATTAGAAGTGTGTGGTGATGGTGGGGCAGGGGAAAGAGGTAAGATAATACACTACGATCCATATCCTTTTCTGGTCTATATCTTTAGACTCTATTTCTCATAGAATTAATATAATGAGAAAAGATGCTACATTTTTGCTTTTTCCTACTTAAACTCCTCTGTATTCTGATCAGATGCAATAGATTTGAGACAATAACATTAAATCTAACCAAGGATTACTCATGTCTTAGATACCTGAGAGAACTCTAATTGGGATCCATCTCTCTCTAATTTTGATTTCTCTTAGAATGTTCAGAAGGCAATTTATTCCGAAATCGTGCAGTTTCTATACTTCCTCCAGTTTTCAACAACCTAAAGACAAAATCTAATAGACATCTACCTTCCAATCAAATGAAATCATAGTATGGTCTCCACATTAAATTGTGATGAAATTCAGAAGATTACCTGGATGTATCAGAAGTACAGGACAGCATTTAGGGAGGGAATAATGGACCGAGTTTTCCTTAAAGCATGTTGAAGATGTTTAATCATTTGGAAATATGTCTGTTTAGCAGTTTTAGTCACTTAGTGCTTCTGGAACATAAGGATTAATGCTTTCAAGCTGAGCCTTTCCACAATCTCCCTCCAATCTCCTAGAATCATTGACATACAGAAGTATATAGACTTTAAATTTGTTTAATTTGTTTAATTATTTGTTAACAGATAAAAATTCCGGGTATTTTTATCTATTTGATATCCTTTTAACAAAAGAGATAAAAAAGAGCTCCCTGACAAAAATTGCCACTTAATAGAAAGGAAAGAATCAGAACAGCTAGGTGTCTAAGTGGATAGCTAACCCTAGAGTCAAAAAGACCTGAGTTCTTATTTGGTAGTCTCAGACACTTATTAGCTATGTGATTTTTTAATTCACTTAATCTATCTGCCTTTATTTCCTCATCTATATGATGGGCATAATAATTCTATCTATTATTCAAGGTTGTTTTGAGGATAAAATGAGATAATATTTAGAAATGTTTTTGCAACTCTTAAGGTGTTATATGGATGCTATATAATAATATTAGTACATCTGTGCTTTAGTCCAAAAATAAATGCTTCTTAGCTTTACAATCTTGGACAACTCACACATCTTATCTGGATTTCTAAATCTTCACCTCTCAAATGCAAATATCTTCTTGTCTTCTACATAAGGTTATGTAACAATGGTTATATCTAAAGCCCATTTGCCAATCTGTGAGTCTTGATCAAAAGGAAAGAGCAAAAGGTTAAAGGACTGGGGATGGAACTAGAAGGTGGGAAATGATGGGAGGGTTGCAGTAAATAAAGAAAATACCATGAGACTTTAAAGGACAAAGATAAAGAGACAGAGAGTGGGAAATAGCAAAATAGAGAGTAGAATGATGTATCTCCAATAAGTTTAGGGAAAGTGATTCTTTATTCTGGGAGCTGATCTTGAATTCAATTTCCCTTGTCCACTAAAAATGAATCAATAAAAGTAATGAGTAGTCAAAAGTCCCTGGGAACTGAAGGGTGGTAAATGGTCACCTGCTGGTCTCAGAAGCTGAGAAGACCTGTACAACCACCAGAAAGTCCAGAATTGAGAGGCAGAGATATCTTTGACTAACTAGCTTTTTTTCCACTGAGGAAATGTTTTGACTCCTTCCTTGGAGGCATTCAATTTCCATTGAGAATGACCAAAACTGAGTTTAGATACCTTGAACCATATACTAAAACTTCAGGGTATGGATAATGATTATAGACTGGCTACAAATTAAGTCTGAGGAAATCTGTAAATTTTTAAACCTGTGGTACCTTAAATATCTTGCTCTTGTATTGGTTACTTTGTCTCTCTCTAATTCACAAAGGCTATCTACTCACTCATAAAAGAATTTCAATCCGTACTACTGGAGAGAACATGCTCATATGTGGGAAACTACAGAGGTTCGGTTATTGAAGGTGTGTTGTCTAGTTTTTTTAGAAAGGTGCATTTAAAATATATTTATGACCTAAAAAAATAAGTACAACCATTTGATTTGTGCCCAGTGGATAATACAGTTGAATTTTTGAGGTCTTTTAGTTGTTTTGCCTTCAACGAATTTTATATCAAATATTATCCTAGAAATGATTTGCATTTAAATTTCAAGTGCAAATTAAAATATCCAAGGGAGAGAAAGAACTGGAGGAACTCAAGATTTCAGCAGCAAGGAATAGCCAAGCAACAACTACTGAGATGGAGCAGGAGGAGGAAGAGAGAAATAGAGAAAGAGACAGAGAGAGTGTTTCAGAGATAGCTTGGCATAGTGGATCTAGAGCAAACCTCTGAGTGAGGACTACTGTTTCAACA
Organism: Trichosurus vulpecula; assembly: GCF_011100635.1. Lineage (NCBI taxonomy): Eukaryota > Metazoa > Chordata > Mammalia > Diprotodontia > Phalangeridae > Trichosurus > Trichosurus vulpecula. The sequence goes on along the minus strand of NC_050576.1, from coordinate 352,689,412 downwards.
ATCCGGCTAGCAGCTGTTGTGGGGGTGGAAGACCAACCTAAGCCCAACAACAAGAATGCTACCAGCACACTGCAAAAGCACAGGTTCTTTTGATCTGCTTAACTAAGGAAAGCTACGTTAAAGGGTTGACAAGCTTACTTTAATTCAGCATACAAATATCATTCACTTAGTTTGGGGAAAAAAAAAACCAGCACCCTGAACTTCAGAGCAAAATCATCACAAAGAGGCAACTTAAACCCATGTGGTCTAAGAGCCTCTGATGTCCCAAGCCTATCACTCAAACTCATGTGTAAACTGGGCCCTCCTCTGAGTTAGCCCCACCTTGGGCCCCACCTTAGTTACCAATCCACACCCACATAGGTTTTACACCTAATAGGGGTTTGGGCCTGGGGCTTAGCACCTAGTAAGGCTCAATGAAATACACTGAATTACTCAAAGGAAACAAAAGCCAACTAAATGCTAAGAGCCCATTTTACTTACCAACAAAACTACTTGGATTGAAGTCAAGCCTTTAACACATCCTAACTGACATTCTGGGCAAATCATTTAATTCCTTCATGTAGATTTCTTAGAGTGTAAATAACTACTTTACTTTGGTAAGAGGGAGTTTCCCCTTTGGAACATCAGTAAATCTGTATCAATGAAATTACAGGTCAGGGCAAAAAAAAAATAATTCTGTGAGGAATTTTGAAAAGCAGAGGTGATAAGGCAGCCATGTAGATATAAAGGGGAAACATAGATATAATTAAATGCCTTCCTTTTCAGAGACAGGAGTAGATCACCTTTTCCTCCTATGTCTTTGATTTCATGGTGGCTTTGAAAACCATGTTAAATGAATATATACAATATTTTTAGCAGGCATGTAAAATAATTTATACAAATAATAAAATATATATTATTAATATGATAATATCATATATACCCTTTGAGAAAATGTGAGGCAAAGTTGTAATATGCAGAGAAAACATACTAGATACTTCAGCAGTCTTTAGTGATTAGTCGATAATTTTTGACATCAGGTTTTTATTAGACTAGAGTGGAATCCTGTAATTTATACCAGTTCAAGCAAATTATACTACTTTGCACATGCCTACAATGCATTCTGAATGCCAAATTGGAATAATAAAACAAAATTCTTACCATCAAATTTCACATTAACCAGTGCTTTAGATCTGCCATGAGAGCTAGAAAGTGAGAAATGTCAAATTATTCTTTTTAACAAATATGCATTTAGATTACTTAGAATAAAGAAATAATATTGAAAATGTATGTACCAGCTACAGACAGTAAGTCATCTAACAATATGTTTATTTTTAATGAAGTTGTGAAGTGAATAACTGCTCACAAAGCTACCAGTATTCAAATTTTAAGTTTCTTAATGCTTTCAGTGTTAAGACGATGGAGACTATTTGTTTTGTGACATGTTCATATCTATTTTAAAAGCAAAGATTACATATAATCAACAATAATATTGAGTCAAAATTTAGAAGATAACTACATTCATAAATTCAGAAATATATATATATGAAATTTCTCAGCATATACATGTATATATATAAAGAGAAATGTCCTATTTTTAAGAAGAAAATAACCATATTTTAAAGTATTTTTTTTAATTTCTAGACATATTTTAAATGTTATTTATATAACAGAATACATTTAACCATATTATATGAGATGCTACTCAGCCTGTGACAAATATTTATTTAATCATATCCTATTGATTGAAGCCTTAATTGTAGTAAAGATTTCTATGAATCAAATGAAAAGGGATATTCAATCTATCAGCCTTCTTTGCAGTTTAGATAGATTTATTTGATGTGGAAGTAATTTCAAATAGAAGACAAGTGGCACTCTACAGAAGCAAATAGGGAATGAATGAGCTACCTATGCTTTGAAAATTGAGGCCTTCAGAGGTATTTTGGTCACAGGGGGACAACAAACAAGTAAATATTTCTCTACCTTCAGGGCAAAATGCTACACTTCAGGCAAAATTAATTTGGAACTGACTTCAGAGGCCTTCTAAGTCTTACTCCCAAGGGTATGGTAGAGCCAGCTCCAGTAACTTAGGTGACATGATTGTTTTATTTTCAGTGTGAGAGTTTACACCTCACAAAATAAATGAATTCTACCAATCAGGACTTGATTTATTATTTTGTTGATTGCCTAGTTTATGCTTAAGGAAATAATGGAGAAAGTGTTAACAATCTAGATTAAATTTTAAAATGTTTTTGAGATCCATTTGTTAAACATTTGCCAGCATAATCTTTTGCATTCTCTCCTCATTTAATACACAATAAAATTGACTCCATATGAAGTTAAATAGCTAATGCAAGGCTATGCAAGGTAGCAAGCAGGAACAATTTGAATTTTGTACCTCTGACTACAGAGCCAGTGATCATGCCATTCCAAAACTTGCAATAGCTACTGTAACAGTAAAAACACATTGAGAAAATTTTATAACCTCTCACATTTGAGAAAGAAAATTTGCAATGTCTAAATTAAGTTATCCTTCTATATTCTAATCACTCTGAATTAATTGAACTGTGAAGACAGGATTTGGAAATGTTAGTATCTGATTACATATATATATATATGCATATATATATATGTGTGTATATATATGTGTATATATATATCTGTGTGTATATGTATATATATATATGTGTGTGTATGTGTGTGTATATATATATATATACATATACATATATGTGTGTGTGTATATATACATATACATATATATACATATATACATATATATATGTATATACAGTATTTGAATACTTATAGGCAATTCTTTAGTCCCAGATAGGATGTGAAAGGCCACTGAAGGCAGTTAACTAAAATGTTCGAGAATGAAGTACAATGATCTAGTTAATTGAATAAAATAGTTAAATTCGAGTTACTCAAAAATCCTTTAAATTTCAGTACTCATTAAAAAATCTCCAATACTGTTCCATTGGAAAAACTGTATCATGATAAGCATAATTTGATATTTATTTCCTCATTCAGTCACTTTTGGCATCCCAGTAGCATTATATCGTAAATTACTATAGATACAAAAGGAGAGTAGTGATTAATACCTCTATTAGATTGTAAACTCCTAAAGGCAGTACCTGTTTTTGCCTCCTTTTATAGATTCTAACACTTAGTACAGTGCCTACAACATAGTAGATGTTTAATATATGTTTATTGATTCATAGATGGCATATATTTAAAATCAGAAATTTCTTTTTTTGCTAGATACATTAGATTATTTTCTTTCTTATTTGCAAATATTTTATAAATGAGAAATTCATTTTTTAAAAAATTTTTGACTATTAGTGAGGTAGTCAAAGTTTATCAAGACCCTCTACATTTTTTTCATAAAGTATCTTCATAATTATTTGCACCCCAATTGGCCTCATATGTATGCAGCATAAGTAGCTACTTATGACATATTATGGCAGAGATGCCAACAAGGACTTGTTATCACCCTGGAAAATTTTCTAACCTTTTTACTATTGTTTAAAATTCCTCAACTAGATATTTATTCATTACCTAACACTTATGAATTCTTACATCCTGGTGATAAAGAAAATTTCCCTAGTAGTGATAATCTACTATGCTTCATCATTGATTTTGGCATACTGGAAATAAAGTTGAAACTAGTGAGGAGGAGACTCAGTTACATTTGACTACATATTCTAGGGCAAGTCATTTAGCTTCTCTTTATGGGGATAATTATTCACATGTATAAATATATTTTTGAGAGAACAGTTTGATAGTATTATGCTAACATTGGCTATTATATTTGGCAACATTGTTTTTCAACACTGTATTTATTTACATGATGAGTCATTATATCCATTCCTGGTTATGTTTTCTTCACTCTTCATCAATTCATAACTAATCTCCACAATTCCCTATATTCTTTATATTTTTCAGGGTATAAAATCATTGGTGTTTAACAAACTACATAGTTGGGGGCTTTCTTTCTTTCTTTCTTTCTCTCCCTTCTTTCTTTCTTTTCCTTCTTTCTTTCTTTTCCTTCTTTTTTCTTCATTTCTCTAACTTTACTTGGGGCTTTGCGTCAGGATCAGGAAATGACAGGCTCTTATTCGGTCCTCTTTTATATTCTCTTCAGTTTTGCTGTTACTTTTTCTGGTATTGTTTTTCAAGGATCTCTGGTTTGGCTCAGGCTTAGGACCAATGAATCTTTAGTGCACACAAAATCCTCTTATCTAGAGTGAAGTCTAATAACTGTCCCATGTTCTAAACTTTTCAACAAATTTACCCACTTTGGAGTCTCAGTGTCAAAACTCTGAGTTTGCCCCTAGTAGGAACTTCAGTAAACTCCTATCCCTAACCTCTATCAGTTTACTGGCAGGCTATACAAGTTCAGAATAATAGAACTACAGATACTCCTTTGGTCTGAGTTGCCATGTAATAGAGGGTATTTCTTTCATATGTATATTGAAGATAAAGGCCACTGCTCTCCTTTGAAGCTTACAAATTCTATAGGATTCTGTGTGTGTGAAACAGAAAAGTCCAGGGGAAAGATGAATAACAAAATGCAAATACGTAAAAGTTGGTTATTGTAGAGAAAAATTGCAAAGTGACAAGAAATACTGATTCTATTGCTATATTTTAAAGGATATAATAGTTGAGGATATCTTATTTGTCTTTGTATCCTTTTAAGTATTTACCATACTCCTTTGGAAATAGGAGGCATTCTTCTTTGTATCATGAGGGAATGAACCAAGGGGATTAATTGATTACTGTGAAGTATCCTAAAACCCTAACCATAGCAACAACAACAACAATAACTACTACTACTACTACTGCTGCTGCTGCTGCTGCTGCTGCTACTAGACATACACATAGTGCATTTTTTTTTGAGAGGGGAGTTCTGTTTCTGAAATAGCCACCTTAAAGGGGAATGTAGTAATATTAGTCAAGAAGCCTTGGGAGGAGGGTAAACGGATTTTAGTAAAGTAAAGGTTGACTAGGGAGACAGAATTCACTGTGCAACTTCAACAATAATCCAAATATGACTTGTCCACTATAGTAAGACTGCTTTAAAAATAAAATAGACAAGAATTTTACCAATGATTATAGATAGCATTCAGGTTTCATGCAAGCCAGATTTGCAAGGAGTTGAGGGTGGGGAGGGAAGTCAATACTAAGGCAAATACAGATTTTTTTTTAATTTAAAGTTGAATTTCTACTGGTCAAATACTTTCATTTTCAAATAAATATGGAAAGTAATGACACCCTTTAAGAAAAGTGAATAGGTTTTGAATTGTCTGTTAATTTAGCACCCAGCCATGTTACATAATGTGCTAACTTTATTAGTACGTAATAACAGATTTTTTATAATGAGTTTTTTTTAGGTGAAACCTATCATCAATTTCAAAAAGAATTCTCAGTGTCATTGAATCTTTCAAATTAAGCTCCAAGTTTGCTAATACATAAAGGTTGTTATGTCACCCTACCTTTTTTTTTTTCCTTGGGTTGGAAGACTATATAATTCAGTAGTCAGCTGTCAGCTTCCAGACAGATTCTTAGTTTGAATAACAACACCTGAACTTCAGTCTCTGCTGGTGCACTGTTTCTTTGCTGCCAGAGTTAAAACAACCTGACCTGAAGTAAAGCTTGATCCTTTCAAAAAAGAGTCCTGCAGGGAGGTTAGGTAAGAGAGTCCACCAAGTAATTTTGGACACAAAGGACAGCACTCTAACTTAATTCCCTCTCAGAAACAAATGGGAATGACTTCATTTCAAGATCTTACCTTTCACTATGGGACCACTTTCCTAGCGCAGTCTACCAATCATGAAATATACTTAGAACTACATATATAGATGTAGATATAGATATAGATATAGATGGAGTTATTCAAGGAGAGTAATCCTCTCATAGGCAGAGAGGACTAATGAGGCATAGTTCCTTTGCTAGTTCCAAGAAGATAGATAGACAGATAGATAGATAGACAGACAGACAGACACAGATAGATAGATACATAGATAGACAGATAGATAGATAGATAGATAGATAGATAGATAGATAGATAGATAGATTTAAGCAGCTAGGTGGTACAGAGGAAAATGTTCTGGAACTTGAAGCAGGAAGATGTGAGTTCAAAGCAAATCTCAAATACTTACTAGCTGTGTTATCCTTGGCAAGCCATTCAACCTTTCTTTGCCTGGGTCTTCTTATCAGTAAAGTGGTGATAGTAATAACACCTATCTCTTAGAGTTATGAGAAACAAATGAGATAAAAAATGTAACATGTGCTTTGCACAATGCCTGGTACATTGTGGGCACTCTGTGAGTGTTAGTTGTTATTATTTAGATAAATATATAGATGTAGATATAGCTATAAGTATAGATATGGGTATAAATAAGGATATATAGTAAGAAAATAAACAGAATTTTAGAAAAAAAAATAATCACATAGGCTGGACAGATAGGCATTGGTTTGTAATCTGATTCCTACAAGGAAAACAGACATTGCCAAAATAACAGATCCTCTTAAGTATTTGTGCATGGTATACTATATTAGGCTACAAAGTACAGCCCCAACTAATCTCCCACACACTTATTAAGAACAATCAAGATTTCTAGGAAAATCACTTCACAGATAGAATTCTTCATTGAAAAATTAGCCCAAATGTTCAACAGTACATTGGTTAAATTTTAGGATGAGATCAGCATTTATCTTCACTGCTGATTCTAGTCATAAGTGCTTAATGTACTATTGCAATAAGATTAATCCTCTCACCAGCAGAGAAGATGGAATGGAGATTAGTTCCTTTGCTAGTTTGAAAGATAAAAATGAGTGATTTGTCCAAAATCATACAGCTAGTTCTGAGGGGTTACATGTATCTTCTCCCCATTTAGGAACATAAACAGCTCAACCTTGTTAAATCCCTTATGATTTCTCACTCATGTTTACCTTTTTCTACTTCTCTTCCATCTTGCCCATCAATTGGGGAAAGGCTGAACAAGTTGCAGTATATTGTTCAGATGGAATAATATTGTGCTATAAGAAATGATGAGGAAGATGGTTTCAGAAAGGGGCTGAGAAACTTCGGGAGACTTGTATGCACTTATACAAAGTGAGTAAAAGCAGGAGAACATCATTCACATTAACTGCTATGTTATAATAATGATTAACTCTGAAAGACTTAGCTACTTTAATTAATACAATGATCCATAGCAAATGTAAAGGTCTCATGATGAAAACTGGCACATAAATCCAGAGAGAGAATTGATGAACTTTGAGTACAGATTGAAGAATTTTGTCACTTCCTTTTTTATTTTTGCAACATGGACAATATGGAATATGTTTTGTATGATCCCACATCTATGATAGATATTATTTTGCTTGCGTTCTCCATGGGTGGGAAAGAGAATGGAGACAGGGAGAGAATTCAGAACTCAAAATTAATAAGTGAATGTTAAAAATAAACACAATTTTAAAAAATGTACACCTTTCGACATTTTTTTTTAATTTTACTTTATGCTCTAGTATATACCATATTTTTGTAAAAGTACCTTGAAATTCTCAGAAATATGCATATTTGCAATTTTCATTTTTGTACAAATGATTATCAGCAGCTCTTCAATGCAAGATCATCAAATGTCCTATCAAATTACATTTCTGCTTCCCTTTGCGGTACATGATAAAACTAATTACGTCTGCTCCTTTACATCCTTTCCAATGCCAACCAATAAGACATCCTCTGATTTTGATACAACCTTTTTTCATCTTCTGACTAATTTTATATCATGTATGTAAAAAATGATATGACAGTTACTACAGATCATGTTCTAATTAGAAGACAAACTCACATCTAAAGGGGAAATAGCTAAGATATTGTTTATAAGTGGTCTCAACAACTGTGTAATTTTTGGGATTTTTTTATTACCAAAGTAGAATGGGACTATGTAAATATGAGGATAAACTATTAATTTTTTTTCATTTTAATGAGTTATGATGGCAATATAATTTTTTGTCAAGTAGCCAACATATTGGTATTGACTTTCCATAATATCAGAATTGGGAACAGATATAATATCTTGCTAAATCTGAAATAAAAAGCCTTTTCAGACTAGTAAAATCTGTCAGAGCTTTTTATCTATTTGGCATAGCTTTTGAGAACAAAGTGTTGCTTCCATGTCGAAAGGAAGCATTGGAGTAAGATATGGTGGATTTTTTTAAATCCTGTTTCTATTACGTTATTTAGCATCACATTCTCATCCTACTCCCTACCTGTTCTCCCTCCCTCCTAAGATCTCTATATGAGGAATTATGCCATCTCTGTTAGTTACTATAGTAGGCTTAAAGCTTTATGATACTCCTTGGCCATCAGCCACTTTAAAGTTGCTGGATACTTGATTGTCATACTGTTAACATTCTAATATTGACTTTGATGGTCCTTTCCTTCCTGTGCATCATCAGGCACTCAGCAGGTTATCTACTTGCTCCTTCACAAATTGCCTCCTCCTGTCTCTGCCCTGGTTGGATTTTCTGACTCCATTAACTTCTCTGCTAGATTCCTTATGCCCTTCTGCTTTCATTCATTGATCCTTTACTGATCGTTAATTTATTAATTGAGGAAAACTTCCTCAAACATGTCAATTGTCACATTAACATTTTATCCCAAATCTCAATACCCCGATTAAGACTTCACTGTTTCTTGGACACCTTTTTGATTCTGTATCTCTCCTCTTTTTCTCTCATCTATATCTATTCAAAATGCTTTAAGATTGCCTTGCCCCACCTGCCCCCCCCTAAAAAAGAAACAACTATCCACTTGGTTTTTCTATACTTGTATATCAGAATGACTGAACTACTCATCAGGTTTAAAAAATGATCCTTTGAGAATCAGGTTTATATCTTCATTATTCTAAGGGCGATGGTTTTTGCCAAGAGAAAGTGAAGAATGCTAGCCCCATTTTATTCTCAACTGTCAAAGATTTTAGGGCTTATATGTGTCATTTATTAGAATAACAAATAAATAGAAACCCAGAAATTACCTAGCAATATTAATTTAGTTGTTTTCTTCTATATGTTGTTGTTTTCTCAAAACTTGTACATCATTAAACTAATGTAGAATTTGAATTTATATTAGATTAATAAAGGACTGGGTTTTGACAAGCATAATTCCAAACATAGTTTGATAAATAAAATGTCATTCTCATCTTGAAGTCATTATTATAGTATGTCTGAAATGAAAGGATTCCTCCTTATATGATAAAAAGCACATAATCCTAAAAGGCTTTAGCACAATAGAAAGGCCCTCAAAAGGAAAAATAAAATACTATTCTGTGTTAGAGATGTGATTGTTTTGTAATTACCTGAGATTCATGAGGAAATCCATTTAAAATTAGCAAAATATAAACTTGTAACATGGATACAATATTAAACATTTATTTATTTTTTCTTGTAATTTAGTTGCTAAATTCAAAATGATGCTCTCTCTAATTAGGAATGTAATTGTAAAGCAAACCATGAGAATTAGTGATAATATCAGCACTCCTCAAGCTTTGAAAAAACAGGTGCATATTGGCTCAATAAAACCTCCCTGAAAATGATAAGGCATCAAACTTTCAAGTTCTGAGATTTTTGGATAACACTCAGAACATGTAGCTCTCATGCTAGCTTCCTGACTCATTTCAAATCACCTCCCCTCACACAGTATACACTCTAGACAATCTGATCCTCAAATGAGACATTCCCTCTCCTATTTCAGTACCATCTCATGTACTGAAGCAAATGATAACAATGTACCATTGCCTCACCTCTCTCTCAGAATTGTGAACTCCCTTCAAAGATCATCCTGTTGCATACATCTTTCCTTAGTCCATAGCTTTTATTATTTTTAGTCCACAAATTCTTTTGTATTTACTTGTCTCTGTACACACTGCATTTTCCCAGTAGAAAGGAAGGCCCTTGAGGAAAGAGATTTTATTTTGTTTTGTTTTGTCTTTGACATCTGCAAAGTAGTAATTTGCAATATTCCATGAGTATTTGCTTACTAAACATTTATTGGGTTGTGTCAGAAGGGAGAACAGATGAGAAAGAGGAGCTAGAAGCAAGGAAATCAATTAAGAAGCTATCACAATAGCCCAGGAAAAAGTTAGAAATGAACTAGAGTGATATCTATGTTAGCCGAACAGAAGCTGGTTACCTGAGAATTTATTGAAGTCGAATTGAAAAGATTTTGGCAATTGGTTTGGTGTAGGATGTGAAGGAGAAGGAAGAGTTGATAAATAAGGTTGTGAACCAGGATGACTGAAAAGATGATGGTATTCCAATAGAAACAGGGAAATTGTGAGCAGAGAGATTGAGTAAGGCGATAATAAATTGCACATTAGACATATTAGGTTTGAGAGGTTAATGGGATATCTAGAAGTTATCCAAAAGACCTTTGGTAATAGGAAATCAGGAGAGCCATGATGGCTAGATTTAGAAATTATTAATCATCTTCATGATTAAAACTTGGAGAAATATTTGATACTACAGGACAAAGAACATCTTCATTTTTCAGAGTTGATTAATATTTTAATTTTACAATTGTCAATGCTGAGAACATCACATCACATAAATAAATAATACAAAATGGCAGAGGCCATTTCAGACATTCTTGGAAATTCTGTCCTAATCTCAAGCCAAAGTTCATTTAAAGATTTTAAGAACACTTAAGTTTTAAACCTATGTTGCTTGATAAGTCAGCAAATTCTTCTTGGACTTTTAATGGCATATGACTAACATTTTTTAGTTTCAGTTCAGTATGGTTTATTAACCCAACTTAATTTTTAGAATCAAAATTCGAAGGGAAGTATTTCTGAAACTGTATCTCCAGGAACTTCCAATGATTAATTGTAACTCTCACAATTAAACCTTTGGGAAGGTTATTTTCAATTATAACATCATCTGTAGCTATAAACATTTCTAAAGATCCGTTTTTCACCCTATTCTTCCACATGTTAACTTTTTAGTAAAACTTTCAATTTTATCTTTTAACATAAAAGTTACATTTTTTCATTGAAGTAGCTTGTTTAAATCATTGAGTTCTTTGAAAATGTCCAACAAATAACACAGTTTTGAAAGCCATAAGTTATTATGAAAAAAATAAGAAAATCAGATTTCTGCTCAGTCAATAATATAACAAATTTGCTTTTCCCCTTGATTTCTGATTCTATGCCTCCACAAAAAGAGCTGCTATAAATATTTTTGCATATACAAGTCCCTTTCCCATTTGTGTTATCTCTTTGGGATACAGCCCTAGAAATGCTATTACTGGGTCAAAAGGTATGCACATTTTTATAGCCCTTTGGGCATAGTTTCAAATTGCTTTCCAAGATGACTGGATCCATTCACAACTCCACCAACAATGTAACAGTATTCCAATTTTCTCACATCCTCTCCAACATTTATCATTTTCATGTTTTGTCATGTTGGCCAATCTGACAGGAGAGACGTAGTACCTAAGAGTTGTTTTGATTTGTATTTCTCTAATCAATAGTGTTTAGAGCATTTTTTCATATGACCATAGATATCTTCAATTTTTTCCTTTGAAAATTGCCAGTTCATATCCTTTAACCACTTCTCAATTGAGGAATGAGTTGTTTTCCTACAAATTTGGCTCAGTTCCCCATATATTTTAGATATGAAGCCTTTATCGGAGACACTGGTTGTAAAGACTCTTTCCCAATTTTCTGTTTCCCTCTTAATCTTTGTTACATTGCCTTTGTTTCTACAAAAACTTTTCAATTTAATATAATCAAAATGATCCATTTTGCATTTGGTAACACTTTTTATTTCTTGTTTGGTCATGAATTTTTCCCTTCTCCATAAATCTGACAGGTAAACTATTCCTTTTTCTCCCAAATTCTTTATGATATCAGCCTTTATTCCTAAATCATGAACCCATTTTGACTTCATTTCGATATACGGTGTAAAACATTGGTCTACACCCAGTTTCTGCCATACCGTTTTCCAATATTTTCCCAGCAGTTTTTGTGAAATAGTGAATTCTTAACCCAAAAGTTGGATTCTTTGGGTTTATCAAACAGTAGATTTCTATAGTCATTGACTATCATGTCTTATGTACCTAACCTATTCCACTGATCCACCACTCCATTTCTTAGCTGTTAGCAAGTAGTTTTGATGACTGCTGCTTTATAATACAGTTTAATATCTGGTATGGCTAGGCCACCTTCCCTAGCATTTTTTTCATTAATTCTCTTGATATTCTGTATCTTTTGTTCCTCCAGATGAATTTTGTTATTAATTCATCTAGTTCTGTAAAATAATTTTTGGCATTTTGATTGGTATGGCACTGAATAAGTAAATTAATTTGGATAAAATTCTCATTTTTATTATCTTAGCTCAAGAGCATGAGCAACTGATGTTTTTATATTTATTTAGATCTGACTTTATTTGTATGAAAAGTGTTTTGTATAAGTTCTGGGTTTGTCTTGACAGGTGGACTCCAAATATTTTATAGTGTCTATAATAACTTTGAATGGAATTTCTCTTTCTATTGTTATTGGGCATTGTTAGTAACATATAGGAATGTCGGGGATTTATGTGTGTTTATTTTATATCCTGCAACTTTGTTGAATTTTTTTTATTATTTCAAGTAGTTTTTTTTCTTGATTCTCTAGGATTCTCTAAGCAAATCATCTGCAAAGAGTGATAACTTAGTTTCTTCTTTGCCTATTCTAATTCCTTCAATTTCTTTTTTTTTCTCTTATGACTAAAGCTAACATTTCTTGTATCACATTGAATAATAGGGATGATAATGGACCTCCTTGTTTCACCCCTGTTCTCATTGGGAATGCATCTTAGCTTATTGCCATTACTTACAATGCTTGCTGATGGTTTTAGGTATATGCTACTTATAATGTTGAAGAAGACTCCATTTGTTCCTATGCTTTCTAGTGTTTTTAATAGGGATGGGTGTTGTATTTTGTCAAAAGCTTTTTCTGTATCTATTGAGATAATCATATGGTTTCTGCTAGGTTTGTTGTTGATACGATCAATTATACTGATAGTTTTCCTAATATTGAACCAGCCTTCCATTCCTGAAACAAATCTGACCTGATCATAGTGTATTATTCTCATGATAAGTTGTTGCAATTTTTTTGCTAATATTTTATTTAAAATTTTTGCATCAATATTGGTCTATAATTTTCTTTCTCTGTTTTAACTCATCCTGGTTTATATGAGTAGCATTAATTTGACCAAAGATCTTCCCCACCCATTCAATAGGGCTCAGGTGGGCCTAGGTGGGAAGGGCCAATTATACCTTTCTTTGTAAGTAGGCTTCAAGCCCCTACATAGAAGGTGCTAATCAGATGTGGGTGTGAAGCCCTCAGGGCCCTAAGGGGAGTTGCTAAGACCAGAGCTAATGGTTTGTGATGTAGTCAATCAGATGCTGGCTAGGACTGTATAAAAAGACAGACCAGAACTGGGAGCAATACAACAGAGCTGGGAGCATCAGAGTGGAGAGTGGCAGGATTCAGAAACACAGAGCCAGCATCAAGTATGCAGAGCTGAACAAGAGAGAGTTGTGAAGATCAAGAAACTCAGAGTCAGCAGACCTACAGTAGGGAGTGCTGAGCAGAGAGTTAGGATTCATGAGTGATCTTTTATAGGGAGTCCCTAGCATCGAGGGGAAGCTGCCATATGGCTTCATTCCTTGCTACAATATTTTGTTACAATTTCCTTGTTACTATAGTGAGGTGGGTATCATGGTTTTGGAATATTATTGCTATAATATCAAATTGGGGGCATTGGTCCTTGAATCTGATATTCTGCAGTATAAATAAATGTCATACTTCCTCTGACTTCTACCTAGAGAATTTCTTATACTTCACAATTACAAACCATTCAGGCATGCTCGTGGTCCTCTCCGAGGTCATGAATTTTGCCTTACTCCTATATCATTTCACCAATTTTACTTTTTAAAGATTTGTTCTCATCAGTGATTTTTTTTCCCAATTTTTCTTTTACCTCTCTAATTTGGCTTTAAAAATCTTCCTTGAGTTCATCCAAGAGTGCTTTTTGGGCTTGTGACTAGTTCATATTCCCAATTGAGGCTTCAGATGTGGGTATAGTATCAATGCTGTCCTTTTCTGATTTCTTATTTTTATCTTCTCTGTACCCATAATACAATTCATTCTAGATTCTAGATTCTAGATTCTTTCTTCATGGTGGTTGCCATTTTCCTGGCTTTTTAAGTGTATCTCTCCTTCTGGGGCCCAGGCGGCTCTGTCTCAAGCTTCTTGGGCTGGGAATTGGAGGCTTAGTTACTGGCTTTGTGTGCTGTAGATTCTGGTTTTGTCATCTAGAGGCTATATCATGCTGCCACTCACCTGGTGTGGAGCTGGATCTGGCTGGTGTGTGCTAAGGCTCGTGGTCCAGTGAGTTCTTTCTGAGTTTCCCTGAGGAGTTACTGTGTCAGGTGTGGGTGTGGGGTTCTTTGGCTGCTGGAAGTCTCTTCTTCCTGTAGGGCTGCATTACAGTACTGGTAGTCTCAGCTGTTGTCTGAGCTGGTGTCTGCCAATTCCCCTGGCTGTGCAAAGGCATGCCTGGGGTCCAGGTGCTGGTCTTTGCCAGCTCCACCCCCTTGGCCCTCAGGAACTCCTGCTGATCTGACGAGGTGGGTCCTGCTTGGATGCCTCCCTTTTGCCGCCACAGGAGAGGCCATTTCCCTAGCCTCCTGAGCTATAAGATTACTGAACCTCCACTTCTGGCTCCATTACTTCAGGGTTTCTCCTAGGGCAGTACTTTCTGTGTTCATTCGAGGGAGGAATGAGAATCATTTTACCTGGTCATCATGGCTCCTGGAAGTTCAAGAAGGTGAGTTTCATACCTTTAGCCTTTGGTCTGAAAACCTCAGGAGTAGCTTCTGCCACAGCCACAGGGGCTGCACTGCTGCCTTACATAGCTCTGACAGTTTCCCATTCTGGGCTAAGAGACCTGGGGATCACCACCACAGCTGACAGTTCGGCCCTGGGCCTGCTCCTGCTCTTGCTCCGGTATGGTTTTGTTCCAAGCTCTCCCAGCCTGGTTTGCTGGCTGAGTTCAGCTGCTGCTCCCTTTCTGGTGTGGTTGTATGCAGTTCCCCATGCCCAGTGCTCTCTTAGCCCACAGATCCATCCAGTCAACTCTGGGGAATCTACTGGTCTTGAAGTCTGCCACACTTAGATTCCTAGTGTCTTCGGCTTCTCTCAAATTTGCCCAGATTCATTTTTTAGAGGTATCTGACAAAGTTTGTAAGAGAGTTCCAGTAAGTTGCTGTTTTCACTCCAGTATCTTGGCTCTGCCCCCTTATTCATCCCATCCTATTGTTTTTAAATGCAGTTTCTGATGATCCTTTGATCTCTTTCCTCAAAAGAGCTGAAATTTGCCACCCCTCACTATACACAGATTTACTTTCCAAGGCACAAAATGTCATTTCTTCTTTTTAGTTATTTCCCCCAATTGGCAAAACATCATCAAACTGCTCCATCCTTCTAGGATTTTATGCTGCCATTCTTTCCTCTCCTGACTCATTTTGCTTCTTTTTCATGTCTCATATGCAGTCTTAGTTTCTTTGTTCTGTCTATGTGAAATTAAACTATTATTATAAAGTAATTCTCTTAGCAGGTTATAGGAGCTCCTCAGAACTTTTCTACCAATTCATGTGTCACACAAGTATACTAATTGACAAAGAACTTTTGAGAATAATATATTATTTATTCATGGTATTTTATTATCTTGATATAAATGCATGAAAATCAAATGTATTTATTAAGCAACTATACATAAGGTCAAAGTTCTAAGCATTGGAGGAGATAGAAATTTTCTGCCCTAACAGTGCTTAATAGACACCAATAAGACAGTATAAATCTACAAACCAGTATGGATAATATTAGTCAGACATTTGTTTTGTTTTGTTTTGTTTTTCTGGCAGCATGATATAGTGGATAAAGAGTTGGCCTCCAAGTCACTTAGAACTGCTTTCAAGTCCTGACTCTGACATTTAAAGAATGCCTGATTCTTGGTAAGTCACTTAAACTTTCAATGCTTCACTCATCTCTTTAGATCACAAATTGCAGATCAGGTACCACTCTACATATCTGGAAAAATGAAATAATTGGCCCAACCTAAACAAAAAAAGGCGGGGTGGGGGAAAGGGTATATCTCAAAGCTGCTGACATTCACACCATGTGCATCTTAGAAGCATATCAGTTAGGATGAGAGGGGAAGGCCTAGGAAAAAAAAATGTTGGGTTTAGCCTATGTTCCTATTATGTTTTCACGGTAACATTTCCTCATCAGCACTTTCTCTGCAAGCTAACAGTCCTTGGACTTCAGGAGCCATAGATAATTGTCAAAAATGAAAAAAAATAGTCCTCAATAGGAAAAAAAATGAATATCACTACGCTATTATTGGAGAATCCTGAAGAACAAACTGTTACACTTGTTGGGTTGTATAGATTAATCATGGTTAATTGAATTGAAGAAATACTTTGTTCATATAGAATTCTCTTTCAGTATTGTAGTTTCTGTTATGATCACAAATACTTTTAAAATCTACATCATCATCCCCTTATATTTATTTGCTTTTAGTTTGGATTATATACAAAATTTGGTTTACTAATCTATAGTCATGTTTAATATAAAATTGCTTATTAGGTCATCATTCAATTACAAGACCCCATTTTGTGCCAAAAATACACCCCCTCTTCTTTTCATGTTTCTTTCTTACTCTAACTTTTGTAATTGCTGGCTTTATACCATTAAGATAGTCACATATTTATTATATTAATTAAAATGTGTTGCAAATAGCTTTCCCTAAGTAGAGATTTGGCATGTTTCATGGAGAAATTTCATTTTATGAAGTTTAATACATTAATTTGATTTAGCCAAATGATCTAGGAATTTTATTTTGATTATGTTCATCCAAAATTCATCATTATTAACATACCATTAGACACCTGAGGATAATAAAAATAGCTAAATTAAATTAAATATCCCATTTCAGAGGGCTGTTAATAGTGTCATAAAAAGATGTAAAGGAATTTCTATAAATACTATGTTACAATGCAATACTATATATAGGTTACACAACTCCTAATTAAAGGTCATGTAAGAATAAGAGGAATATAGTGAGAATAAATCAACAATTCACAATCCTTTTACTCAACTACTAAGAATCCTAAAAGGGAAAGGGTCACACTATTAGTCAGATGATTGCATTTCTATTCATTTGTAATTGATATATGTAAAAATCAAAGTAAAATAGAAGAACATCAGAAACAATTATATGTAGGAAGTTTATAGACCTTTCAAAAATTTCAGGTGATTTGCTGACACACACATCACAATTTTAACTCAATTACTTATATGGTAGAAAATATTAGAATACTGTAATCACCCATGAATCAAAATTTCAGAAGATAATAAAAACAATACAAATAAGCATGGTAGATATAAATACACTTTGGCCTATGAAGTGTACATGAAGAGACAGTTTCTGTTAAATGCATGATCCTAAAACTAGGTAAACTGGAAAGCATTTGAGTGAAGATTAATTGAGACAAAAATGGAAGTGATATTGGCATTGCTGTTCCAAAAAATATCTAGACAGGGTAAGAAAGCAGACTGATAACAGGGAGAGAATACAGAAGAGGTTAACTGAGCTTTTGAATGCTCTCAAGATTATATCAAATTAAGAACTACTGAAATATCTAGAGGTGCTTAGCCTAAACAGCAGCAAGATGCTCTCATTCATCATAGTTATCTTCAGGTCATTAGAAGACTGGTAGACAGATTAAACTTCATGTTGTTTCCTCGTTATAGAACTAACACCAGTGGGAGCAAGGAAAAAAAGAAAATGAGGAAAGAAACATTTAATGTGTCTACTATGTCCCAGGCATTGTGCTAACTGCTTTAAAAATATTATCTTATTCGGTCCTCACAACATAATCCTTGTTTTACAGATAAGGAAACTGAGTCAAGCAGAGATTAAGTAGGTGACCCAAGGTTGACAAAGCTAGTAAATTCTGTAGCAGAATTTGAATTCAGTCTTTCTGAAAGACTCCAGGAAAAAGCTGCAAACTACAATTAGACTTGAAGTTTTTTTTTTTAAAAATCTAAAATGTCAAAATGTAGCATTTATTACCAGGGATGGAGTCAATTATATGGCAACATAGGTAACATCAAAGCCTGATATTTTGTTATTCTGTTTATGATCAGTTGTTCATATAGCAATAATGAAGGCTAACAGGTAGTCCTGTTGTTGCACTAGCACTCATGATATGGCGGAAGGTCCAAAGGTAAGCCAAAACCTCTAGATTGTTGGGTGGATAATCTGTAAATGACTTATATTTGTATTAAAATGATGCTTGAGAAGGGTGGTTATCTACATCATTGTAGTCTCAAACTTCATTGTTGTGCACATTATTCACTTGTTGAGCCAATGCTGATAAGATTAAGCTTCAAGCAATGCCCATCAGCCCACCCCTCCCCCGTCTTTCCCTCCAGTGTAATAGGTCTTCCCTGACTCTTTATGTGAGACCATTTACCTCACTCTACCTCTTCCTTCCTTCCGCAACCATTGCACTCCTCTTTCTCATCCCTTAATTTTTTTAATGCCATGCCCTCAAATTCACCTTATACCCATACCTTCTATCTATGTATATTCCTTCTTTTTGTACTGTTAGTGATACAGTTTTTAAGAACTATATATATCATCTTAATGTGTAGGAATGTAAACAGTTTAGCTCTATTGAATCTCTTCTATCTTCTTTTCCCTTTTTATCTGTTTATGCTTTTCTTGGGCAAGAATTTGGTTCAAATTTTTGATTTAGTTCTGGTCTTCTCTTTATGAAGACTTGAAATCCTTGTATTTCATTGAATGACCATGTTTTCTCTTGATATATTATGCTTATGTTGCTGGGTAAGTGATTCTTGGTAATAGTCCTAGCTCCTTTGCACTCTGAAATACCACAAAATACCCTTGATCCTTTAATATTACAGCTACCAAGCCCTGTGTGCTCCTGATTGTGACTCTCTCATATTTGAATTGTTTCCTTATGGCCACTTGTAGTAGTTCTAAAATTTGACTATAATGTTCCTTGGCATTTTTATTTGGGGATATCTTTTCCTGAGGTGATTGGTGGATTCTTTCAGCGCCTATTTTGTCTGCTGGATCCAGGACATCAGGGCAGTTTCCCTTGATAATTTCTTGAAAGATGCTGTCCAGGTCCTCCTTTTGTTTATGGCTTTCAGGTCAATGACCTGATATTTTCACTCCTGGATCTATTTTATCTGATGAGGTATTTTTCATTATCTTACTTTTTTTCATTCTTTTGAATTTGTTTGATTGGTTCATGTTGCCTCATAAAGTCATTAGCTTCCACTATGCAATTGTAACTTTTAAGGAGTTGTTTTCCTCCTTTAGCTTTTGTACTTTCTTTTCCATTTGGACAATTGTACTTCTTAAGGAGTTGTTTTCTTCAGTGTGTTTTTGTATCTCTTTTTCCATTTGGCCAATTGTACTTTTCATGCAGTTTTCCAAGCTGTTGACTCTTTTTTCATAATTCTCTTGCATCACTCTCATTTCTTTTCCAATGTTTTTCTTCTACCTCATATATTTTTAAGCTTTTTTTAAGGTCTCTCATATGTTCTTTCTGGGCTTGAGGCCACCCCACTTTTCTTTGGTTTTTGCCCATAGGTGTTTTGACATTGTAGTCATTTTCTGAGTTTGTGTCTTTCTCTTCTCTGTCACCATAACAATTTTCTATGATTAGATTCTTTTTTTTGGCTCATCTTGCTTTTGGCTTTTTTTCTTTCTTTTAAATATGAGCTCTGCTTCTAGACTGGAATGGACTCTTTCTCAGGGTCTTTGTGTCAGTGGCTGCAGGGCCTAGCTATTTACTTGGTGCTGTGCTACTGTTTACCTGAGGATTATGGGGGACCCCCCATCTGTGTTGTGTTGGGGGCCTGGGGAAGTAGCTGGTACTGCTGGAGGCTTTAGGGTCTGGCAACTTAGCTGGAGTTGAGCTGGGGTTCTAATGGTGGTGTCTGATGTGTGATGAGGCCTGGTGGGATTTTTCTACATATTTATGATGCTAAACTGGAGCACTGGAGGATGCCTGTTTGCCCTGGGCTGCACTGAAGCATACAGAGGTCCAATTGCTGGAAGATGCTCCTTTGCCCTATGTTGTACTGAAGGACATGGATATCCAGCTGCTGGAAGACACCTGACCATCCTCACCTGCACTGGTGTATGTGGTGATTCTCTGAACTGGGGTCTGCTAGTTCCTCTGTCTGTACTAATGTGTGTGGGGAGTTCTGGACTTTGCCTGCTCAACTACCCTGGGACTCAGAATCTCCTACTGATTTGCTGAGATGAGGTTTGCTGCTGGCTTGATGGGATGCTTCTTATCTTGAGCTGTACTCTTCTTTTACCTGAGTGATATGGACCTCTCTTGCTGATCATTCATATCTCCAGGGCCCAAAATCTGCTCTACCCTGTCTTTCTGAGTGCTCTAGTGTTCAAGGATTTCTTTTGGGATGTCATTTTACGCCTGTTTGGAGGTGAATATGGGAGAGCTACAGTAATTTGCTGTTTACTCTTGGCTCCCAGAAGTCCCTAAGTCCCTCTTACCCTCATTTTTTTAATGAATGTTGACAATTGCTTTTACATGTAATTGGGTAATACATACATGCATACATACATATATACTCATATATATACATATATATAATATATATATATATACACACACACACATACACAAGCATACATATATTGGCACAGTTTCACCTTGGGATACTATTTTAATAATACTTTATAGGGATTAATTTGGCCCTGCCCAGAATTTTCCTCTGGGAACAGAATTAGGTTCATGTCTCTAGTACAATGCTTCTTTGTGTCCATTATAAGCAGTAAAGTTGAAATATATATATATAGTAGGACAGCAGCTAGGTGGTGAAATAAGTAAGGTGGCAGTCCTGGAGTCAGGAAGACACCTTTTTGAGTACAAATCTGACTTTGGACACTTACTAGCTGTGTGATCCTGGGCAAGTCACTTATTAATCTTGTTTGTCTCAGTTTCCTCATCTATAGAATGACCTGAAGAAGGAAATGGCAAGCCACTCCAATATCTTTGCCAAGAAAACCCCAAATAGCATCATGAAGAATAAGATGTGACTGTAAATGACTAAAGAACAAAATATATTAGGAAATTGTTTATTTAGCTTAACAAAAAATACAGAATAGGCTTATCTTCAAGCCCCATTAAGAAAATTATATTCCATTTTCTCAAGTGAATGTGTAAGTTTCTTTTCATATCCATATTCATACCAACATTGATGTATCTATGTGCATTTTTATGCTTCTATTTCTATGACTGTCTACTAAAGGGTCCTTGTCTGCCTTTAAAAGCCAAAACAAGGAGCCAGCTAAAATGAGACAATTCCTGGCTTTCTTCAAGACTTAGACTCTCACTTTCTGGAGGGGATATTACTTGGTAAGTGCCTCTACCCTCCCTATTAGTCCCCTTCTGTGAGTCCCTTCCATTTATACTGTTTATATTTTCTTTGATTTTGGTGATTTGTATGTTTTCTTCCCAATTAAAATGTGAACTTGAAAGCAAATAAGTGCTTAATAAATGCTTGCTGAATGACGATAAGTTGGTGTAATATATTTTTGCACTAATAATGCCCTTAGGAGATCATCTCTGTGGGACCTTATTAGTAGTAGAATTGGTCTCCTTTTCTCCAGTCTCTACTTTCTTAAACCATCCTTCATATATCTTCTAAAAGTGATATAACCAAAACATAGATCTGACTATATAACCTTGGTACTGAAAAATTCTTCAATAGCTTCCTAGGATAATATACAAACTCAGCTTAACAGTTAAGTAAATCATTCCACATCATGGCTCCCACCTAACTCTCCAGAGGTTAGATTTTAATTCAATTACTGAATGTGAAAAGCCAGAGATTTCACTTCAGTCTTTGTATACACAGTAACAAGTACAATACTATTGACATATTAGTTACCTAGTAAATGTTTGTTGAATTGAATATAAAAATAGCTTAAAAGTCACCATCAATTTCACATATAATCCCAAAAGGAGGTGGGTTGGTCATTTACTGAAAATAAGGGATAGCAAGTGGACACATGCAAGGGTATCTATTTTTTTAAGTGATCCAGACATTACCCTTTAGTGTTTTGAGTAAATTGCCTTTGGAAGATATATTCAGGACATGGAGAACCATTACACAGGATGAGAAGTCATAGATCAGATCATTTGAGTTTCCACCTTCATGTCATCTTTCCTATGCAGCCCCTTATCCCTTCTGACACTGCTACTACAAGTCCTTATGATCTCATACCTTATTATTGAAATAGCCAACTGCTTAGTCTCTTGGTCTTAAATGTCTGTCTCCCCACTCCAATTCAAACTCACTTTTCAAATTGATCTTCCTAAAACTCAGTTCTGACCTTAACACCATCAATATTCAAAAAACCTCTATCTTCTATCATTCAACAAACTTTAACATCCACAGAATCAAATATAAAATTCTCCCACTTGACTTTCAAAGCCCTTTTTCTTCCTTGGCTCCTTATCATGTTTCAAATATTCTCATACCATACTCTTTTTCAGGTACTCTGAATTACAGTAAGAATGGTGTCCTTTCTGTTCTTTGCCTAGTACACTCCACCTCCTGACTTTTGAGTGTTTTCACTGGCTTTCTCATATTTTTTGAAAATTCTTCCTCTTTATCTCTTTCTCTTGGCTTCATTTTAGCCTGAGCTAAAGTTCTGACTTCTGCAAGAAACTTTACCATAAGAAATGGGGATGATGCAGACTTCATAACAACCTGGAAAAACCTACACGACATAATGCTGAGTGAGCAGAGCAGAGCCAGGAGAACGTTGTGCACAGCCACAGATATATGGATTCCGTGAGGACCAACCCTGACAAACTGCGCTTTTCTCAGCAACCTAAGGGGCAAGGACAATTCCAGGGGACTCACGATGGAGAATGCTATCTTCATCGAGACAAAGAACTGCGAAGTTTGAATACAGACTGAGGCACACTACATGCTCGCCTTTTCTGCTTCTCTTTTGTTTTTGTTTTTGGGTTTTTTTTTTTGGTTCTGTTTCTTCTTTCTCATGATTCATTCCATTGGTCAAAATTCTTCTCCATGACTTGACTAGTGCATAAATTAATTCAATGCGAAGTTATACATGACAGTTATATGAGACTTCATGCCATCTTGGGGATGGAGGGGGGAGGGAGGGGAGAAAAACTGGAACTCAAAACTATGTAGAACCGTGCGTGGTAAACTAAAAATAAATAAAGAAATTTATAAAAAAAAATGGAGACTTAACCAAAGTAAAATAGTTAGAAAGTGATAGCCAAGATTTGGACCCATACCTTGTGACTCCCAATCTAGTAGTCTTTCCACTTATTAAGTCATGTTGCATCCCTACTAGTATTCATTCCCCCAACTATAAATAACTCTGCTTCATTCAGATTATGGTAATTCTTTTTTGGAAAATGGAAGAAGAATATCTGATGCCACTGCTCATAAAAGAGGGAACCAATCACATACCAAGTTCTTTCTCACTGAATTGAAAAATGGAGCCCCAAACTTGAGAATAAACTTTCACTAAACAGTTCTAAATGACAGGAATTCATGTTATATACAAGGTATCCAGGTAAGGCTATACCTTGTGAAATAAAAATGTCCTTAGGATAAATGGGAATGATTACATACTGTCTGGGCAATCAAAAAACTCTTGTTGAAACCCTAAGTGCCTAGAAGCAATTTGTGTTTTATAAGTCCAGTAACTAAGACAGGCATTCCTTCTAGTTCACAATGATTGTATGTGGGAGGGTGATTGCTTGGAGCACAGAATATGTAGGAAGTAGAACTTCAATTACTATATAATGAAATTGCTTATAAGACTGGTGTCAGGGGACAAGGATAATACCCACTTTATAGGCTTTACATGTAATAGCTAGACACATGCACTATAGCGCTCTCTCTCTCTCTCTCTCTCCCTCTCTCTCTCTGCACTGGGAGCATTATTTGACTCATACTATATAACCAAACCCATGGTATAACAACAAACAGGGTATTTTCTAAAGTAGGTTTACTTATTTTAAAGAAACCAACAATTTGTCTGTCAACCACAGGGGACACTTGCCTATTGGATATGAAAATTCACAGAGGAATAGAAAAATATTTCAGAAGTGTATAGCTCCTGCTGTGCTCATTCTGGTTCTCTGAAAATAACTCCAGAGGAGGTAGTGTACTCCATTACACAGTGATATTCATCCCAGACCAGAAGGTGCTTTAAACTTAGAAATTCAAGAAATATACACAAAAAATCCCAAAAACATTCCTGAAAAAGTTTAAAAAAAACTATGGAAAATATTTAATGGATAATTATTATCAGAGTTTCTCTGAAGCTCTGAGTTTTACTCATTGACCAGATGTTTTTGCTTCTATTGTTTAGCATACTTAGAAAAAAATAAATACATCTATCTGGTGATAAAGAAGTAGTATAAGAAACCTTAATCTGAGATATTTCATTAGAAAAAAAAAAACAGAAGGCTAAGGGTAAAAAAGTTTAAACCAAAATTCTTATACTGAAAAATCAATTAGACAGCTTTGATCAATTCCTATATTTTCTTTAATTCTAGAGCATTAATCTAGTATTTACAAATAGCTTAGACCATGTTTTATCATTTTACTAAGGTTTCTGTCCTTTACTATGCCAAGTAGCCAAAATGATTGCTCTTAAACTATTAGGTTACACCCCTGGAGTGTGGGATTCATGAAGCATTACATTTCCCTTTCAGCTTATAATCCAACCCCATCATTGTTGGACCCTCTCTTTATTGATTGATTAAAGTAGAGCAGAGTAAGAGAAGTTCATACTAGAAACAGCATTTACTTCCACAAAGCCTACATGGGAATCCATGAGGGCAAGTGGCCAAATTGTTTCCCAGGCTTTGATAATACACAAATTAGCTTTAGTGTTAACAGCAGCAAACCTATTTGTACCACCACTGAGCAGCAGTAACTGAATGCCATTACAGATAATCTCTGTACCTCAGGTATCCCATTACTCGGCAGTGCACCCTGGGTAAGTCATTCAGCATCAGCTGGACAATCTGGCTAACTTTACTATGTGGCAGATTTATAAGAAAAAGAGGACACCTCTGAATGAACAGAAAGAAAACGTGTGCAGGGGAAATGTGTGGGTAAGAAGCCTCATGATACAATTTTGGAACAAAGAAGGCAAACCATGCCAGTTCTTTTATAGCTGAGGTTAGATTTTAATTCAATTACTGAATGTGAAAAGCCAGCTACTTATTCACATTATCAGGTGTTCTCTGAAGAGGGTCTTTAGCATATTTTTGTGATTTATTGTCCATTGGGCTTTTAAATTAAGCTCTAGATGTCCATCTGTTATGTAACAAAAGGAAAATGCTACTCATCTCATTTCTTTGCAGCTCTGAGCAGTACAATCTAAAGAATGCTGACATTTAATGAAACTTCATTTTCCTCACTTTATTAATGCTCTATAAGTTACTCTGTTCCTGCTGAAGATAACCTGGTGTATGTTCAGATGCCTGTAGGTAGCTTATGAATAATTATAATCTTCCAAACAGACAAATAGAAGATTCTGCACTTTGATGTCCTCTTCTAGGAATTACACTATAACAAGTACTTCTAATGATGCTTCTTGGAGCACTCTATATTATACTTTAATTAATTTGAAGATATTTTAAGCATGGTACTTTCTGATTTTAGAATCTGCCCACCAGTAGAGTCTATCCCTTCAATTGGTTTCTTTTAAAGTTTATCAATAATAGCAGGACAATTTGGGACATTTGAAAACAATCAATTTTATATTTTAAATCCTCCACAATCCTCCTCTATGTACCTTTCTTCATATTTCTTAGTCACATGGCAAATACTGCACTCAGGTTGGCTAGCCACCTGTACCCTGAATGGGACATTCCATGGTTTTTTTGCCTCTGTGTCTTTCCAAAGCTATATCCTTTGTTTGAAATGTATTCTTTCTTCACCAATACTCAGAAAATTTCTAATTTCCATCAAAACATAGCTCAGGTGCTTGAGCAATGACCACATGAGATGTTTTTCTGTTCCCTCTTATTGTCACTAGTCACGCCTTCTTGAAATTATTTCATATTACTTCTAATATACAATGTATTTACTTACATAATATACATATATTGTGTCTCTTATCTCAGTAGAATATGAGCTTCTTTAGAATAGAGATGGTTTCATTTTCCTTTTGATTCTCTAGTACTAATACCTTTCATGTAGTAAGTCTTTAGTGAATACTTTTTATTGAATTTTTCGTGTAGTTCTCCTTTTGGTGGATGACATTTTATTAATTACATTAACCGTCTCCAAAGGAGACCTATAATCCTAAAAAAGAGTAATCTAACTGCCCAAACAGGAACAAGTCAAGATTGATCATTCTTGTCCTTTAGTATGCATTTTAAAGGTAATGATGAAATGGAACCAAAGTTTTCTAGGAGGAGCCAATTGCATAATTCTTATAATAACTCCAGTTTGCTCCCTGAATCAGAGCTTCTATTTATTTATTTTTAATGGCAGTATTATTCTGTAAATATATGACTGTAAGCCATGAAATCCTGTAGTCTCCAAAGAATTTAAGTTGACAGCAATAAAAAGGATATAAAGAGGCACACAATAGCCACAAACAGGTTGTTTGGTTAATTACATAGGAAAAACTAAACAACAAATGTCATCAGAAAAATGAATGGCTGGTAAAACAAGGGGGAGGCTGCTGATTCACAAAGAAATGATGAGTGATAACTTCTGGATAGTCAATGTCATGAGAATATGAGGTCAACCCTAGTGTGTTTGGTTGTTACTCTATCAGAAGAGGGAAAATTGGGTTCAGGAGATATTAATAAGCTTGGATCACTAATATTAGAGGAAGTTGCCACATTGATGAGATCACAGAAGCACTGCAGTTTTGGAGTATTGCCTGCATGTGTGAGTCATTGGACTTTCAATTGGAAATTGAAAACAAATCCTGATTTTAAATTTAATTAATACAGTCAGATTGCTGAGAGTAAAAATGTAAGACTTTAAATAAATTATGACCAAATGTGGCCCTGTATAATCTCTTTCTCAAAGCCTCTTTGTGTCAACTCTATTTAATTTTGCTTTATAAATTATTTATCCATGTTAGCAAAGGCCATGCAGCCATTTTAACTTTATCTATAGACAAAAGGTAAGTTTGAAAAGAAGTTGGCTATGCAATTGGATGAAGTAATTCGATCATTTTTTTTCTTTTTTCATACTTTATTATTTAATATTTTAGTTTTCAACATTGATTTCCACAATATTATGAGTTACAAATTTGCTCCCCATTTCTACCCTCCCTCTGACTCCAAGATGGCATATCTTCTGATTGCCCCGTTGCCCAGTCAGCCCTCCCTTCTGTCAACCCACTCTCCCCTATCTTCTTTCTCCTTACTTTCTTGTAGGGCAGGACGGATTTCTATGCCCCATTGCCTATATATCTGATTTCCCTGTTGCATGGAAAACCAACTTTTTTTTGAGCATCTGCTTTTAAAACTTTAAGTTCCGAATTCTTTCCCCTATTCCTTTGCCACTCACCCTCCCTAAGAAGGAAAGTAATTTAACATAGGCTACATATGAATCATTATTCAAAACGCTTCCACAATAATCATGTTGTGAAAGACTAATTATATTTCCCTTCATCCTATCCTGTCCACTTTTTTCAAATTTCTCCCTTTAGGCTTTTTCTCCCTTTTCAATAGTATTTGCTTTTGATTACCTCCTCCCCCATCTGCCCTCTGTTCTATAATCTCCCCTTTTTATCCCCTTCCCCCTATTTTCCTGTGGGGTAAGATACCCAAATGAGTGTGTATGTTATTCCCTCCTCAAGTCAAATCCAATGAGAGTGAGATTCACTCATTCCCCCTCATCTGCCCCTTCTTCCCTTCCAAAAGAACTGCTTTTTCTTGCCACTTTTATGTGAGATAATTTACCCCACTCTATCTCTTCTTTTCACCCTCTCTCAATATATTCCTCTTTCACCCCTTAATTGTATTTTATTTTTTTAAATACCATCCCTTCATATTCAACTCACCCTGTGCCCTCTGTCTATATATGTACATATAGATAGATAGATAGATAGATAGATAGATATATGTATGTATGTATGTTCCCTTCAACTACCCTAATACTGAAAAAGGTCTCATGAATTACACACATCATCTTTCCATGTAAGAATGTACAAAAAAAACAACAGTTCAACTTTAGGAAGTGGCTTATGAGTTCTCTTTCTTGTTTACTTTTTCATGCTTCTCTTGATTCTTTGATTTGAAATCAGATTTTCTATTCAGCTCTGATATTTTCACTGGGAAAGCTTGGAAGTCCTCTATTTTGTTGAAAATCTATATTTTGCCTTGGAGCATGACACTCAGTTTTGCTGGGTAGGTGATTCTTGATTTTAATCCTAGCTCTTTTGACCTCTGGAATATCATATTCCAAGCCTTTCAATCCCCTAATATAGAAGCTACTAGATCTTGTGTTATTCTGATTGTGTTTTCACAATATTCAAATTGTTTCTTTCTGGCTGCTTGCTGTATTTTCTTCTCGAGTTGGAAACTCTGGAATTTGGTGAAAATATTCCTAAGAGTTTTCTTTGGGGATCTTTTTCAAGAGGCAATTGGTGGATTCTTTCAATTTCTATTTTACCCTCTGGTTCTAGAATATCAGGTCAGGTTTCCTTGATAATTTCTTGAAAGATGATTTTGATCATGGCTTTCAGCTAGTCCAATGTTTTTTTTTTAAATTATCTCCCCTGAATCTGTTCTCAAGGTCAGTGGTTTTCCAATGAGATATTTCATATTGTCTTCCATTTTTCATTCTTTTGGTTCTGTTTTATAATATCTTAATTTCTCATAAAGTCACTAGCTTCCACTTGCTCCAGTCTAATTTTTAAGGTGGCATTTTCTTCAATGGTCTTTTGGAATTCCTTTTCCATTTGACTAATTCCTCCTTTCAAGGCATTCTTCTCCTCATTGGCTTTTTGGAACTTTTTTGCCATTTGTGTTAGTCTCATTTAAGGTGTTATTTTCTTCAGTATTTTTGGGGTCTCCTTTAGCAAGTCATTGGCTTGATTTTCATAGTTTTCTTGCATCACTCTCATTTCTCTTCCCAATTTTTTCTTCTATTTCTCTTATTTGCTTTTCCAAATCCTATATCACTTCTTCCATGATCTGAGACCAATTTATATTTTTCTTGGTGGCTTTTGATGTAGGCTCTTTGACTTTGTTGACTTCTTCTGGCTGTGTGTTTTGATATTCTTTGTCACCAAAAAAAGGTTCTGAAGTCTGAGTCTAAGTCTGAGTCCTTTTCTCCTGCCTGGTCTTGTTGCCAGCCAACTACTTGACCTTTGAGCTCTTTGTCATGGTATGACTGCTTGTAGACTAGAGAATACTTTGTTCCAAGCTTTAGGGGCTACACTGCTGTTTTCAGAGCTACTTCTACTCCACAGTTACTCCAAGCTCTGCCAAAGCAGCACTCTTCCTTCCCCAAGAACTGCCAACCAGGACCAGGACCCAGATGCAAGCAGGGCAAAGCAAGAGAAACAGCTTCTGTGCCAGCAAAGTGCTCCTTGCACTGATCTGCCACTTCATTCCTCCAGCTGTATAAGCCAGGGATTCTGCTATCACCTGATGCTGGAGCTCTGAAAGCAGCTGCAGGAGCTTCCTGCTGCTGCCACCACTGCCACAATGCCACCTCCACCACCCCCAGAACTGGAGCCTGACAGTTCTCACCTGATCCAGCAGTTTTCACACTAACCTGTTCAGTGGTCTTTGGCATTTGTGGGTTAAGAAGTCTGGTAACTGCCACAGCTCAATGACTCATGGCCCTAAGGCCTGCTCCTCCCGACTTCCAGTCTGGTTAGTCCTGGCTCCACTCTCCACACCATACAATAGACCCTTCCCAGTGACCATAGAGGCTGTCCGGGCTGGAGACCTGCTTACCTTGGCTATTTTGTGGTTTCTGCAGCTCTAGAATTTGTTCAGAGCCATTTTTACAGGTGTTTGGAGGGATTTGGGCATGAGCTTAAGCAAGTTCCTGCTTTCCAGACTCCATCTTGTCTCTGCCCCCATTCAAAAATATTATAAGGACCTGTTGTGTACACTATGCCAGGTACATAGACAAATTCATAGTTACAGTAATCCCTGAGACTGCCTTCATGCATTGATTTATGAAGAATGATTTTAGATGTTATAATGACTATATTTACATTCAGTGATTAAAATGAAGCAGATTTAGATTTTGACTCAGGAAAGCAAAGCATAATGAAACAAACAAATCAAAACAAACTAAGAATTCAAATTGTCTCAAAGTGAAATTGTCTGACTCATAAAATGTTATGTTTCCCCATCCTTGAGAGTCTTCAAATGGAAGCTGTTGAATACCTGTGAGGTGTGTTGTAAAGATGATTCATGAAAGGACACAATTTTACATAAATGGCTGATGAGTCAGGATTTTCATATCAGAAGCTCTGGTTCTATGGAATGATCAAAAAATAATCTCATCGTTTCTTTTGACCATACTTGTGTGCTAATATATTAACATTTTGCCATGGTGTATCAGTCTAAGAGTACTAGGACTAGTGTACCTGGCCTTGTATACTAGAACTATGAACTGAGTGTTCATCTAATTTAGCAGGAAAACAAAGTTTGAAATAAAAATAATTTACTTTATTGACTATATATTTTCAGTCTCTAGACACACAAACATGTGTTTATGTATGTATATATGTGTATACATTTACATATATACACATATACATGCACACAAAGACACATGTATGTACATATATATATGATCTAGGTGCACTACTATAAAATAATGACTAAATATATGTTCATTCCATTCTTTTTATCAAGAATATTTTATGAACTCATCCCTATGCATAAGTCTCTTTAAGTGCCTTTCTTTCCCTGCATTTTAATGAAAAAAGGACTCTTTTACCTGTTCAGGTTGAAATGGAAACAAAGAACATTTACTCTACTATTTAGTACCCTTTTTTCATTTGTTTGTTTTCTATCAATAAAATTAATTATCAGAACAGAAAATAGGGAATCAAAACAGAAATTAATATTTCTAAGGAATTTTGAAGTTTGATATACTCGTTACTTTAAAAAATAAATATTAATTTCATTCACTGTCATTTAGTCAGTAAAAATCTCTCTAAGAAGAGATATTAAAAAATGCTTGAGGAGATTAATAAACACAGTGATGCCAAATAGAAACTTTTGCTGATTTTTCCCTAATATATGGAGATAGTCTTGATGAAGACTACCTCAACCTAAGTGCTACAGAATATGATGTAAGGAATTATATAATTCATATTTTTATAGTTTTTCACCTTTCTTTTCTTTTGTTCTTCTTTTGTTTTTAGTGTGATTGAACCAAATAACAGTCCTTGACATTTGTAGGAGGAAAAAATGGCAATGATGTTAACAAAGATAGAAAAAAAAAGGAAATGGACTAGACCATATGCAGGATGTCCCAAAAGTTTTAGGGTGATTTTAAGCTATTAAAGCTTATTAAAGTCATTAATGCTGAAAACTGCACTAAAACTTTTATCCTGAAAGCCTTAATTGCTTAAAGCTATGCTAAGACTTTTGGGACACCGTGTATATTTATGTAGAACAGATCAAATTTAGATTTGTGCAAATACTGGGAGAGTAAGTTATATTATGATTGTAATGTGGAAATTAACAATTACTTCACCACAGACTTCTCTAGTTATTTAGAGCATTTTAAAAGTTTGGTTGTTGATTACTTGTAATTATCTTTTTAACCATTCATACATATCTTTTGATCAATAACCTATCGGGAGTAACTCAGCATTATAGGTCTATGTCAATTTCCTATATATCTTTGCTATCACATTTTTATCAGAGTTATGTAATGTGTTGATTTTTCCTTTAATTTTTTTTAATTTATTTAACATATTTAGTTTTCAGCATTGATTTTCACAAGAGTTTGGATTACAAATTTTCTCCCCATTTCTACCCTCCCCCCCACTCCAAGATGGCGTATATTCTGGTTGCCCTGTTCCCCAGTCAGCGCTCCCCTCTGTCACCCCACTCCCCTCCCATCCCCTTTTCCCTTCCTTTCTTGTAGGGCAAGATAATTTTTTACGCCTCATTGTCTGTGTATCTTATTTTCTTGTTGCATGCAAAAACATTTTTGTTTGTTTTTGAACATCTGTTTTTTAAAACTTTGAGTTCCAAATTCTCTCCCCTCTTCCCTTCCCACCCACCCTCCCTAAGAAGTCAAGCAATTCAACATAGGCCACATGTGTATCATTATGTATAACCCTTCCACAATACTCATGTTGTGAAAGACTAACTATATTTTGCTCCTTCCCAACCCATCCCACTTTATTGATTTTTCTCCCTTGACACTGTCCCCTTTCGAAAGTGTTTGTTTTTGACTACCTCCACCCCCATCTGCCCTCCCCTCCATCATCCCCCCATTTGTTTTTATCTTCTTCCCTCTTCTTTCCTGTGGGGTAAGATTCCCAATTGGGTATGTATGGTATTCCCTCCTTAGGCCAAATCTGATGAGAGCAACGTTCACTCACTCCCCCCTCATCCGCCCTCTCCCCTCCTCCCAAAGAACTGCTTCCTCTTGCCACCTTTATGGGAGATAATCCATCCCATTCTATCTCTCCTTATCTCCCTCTCTCAGTATGTTCCTCTCTCATCCCTTAATTTGATTTTATTTCTTTTAGATATCTTCCTTTCATCTTCAACTCACCCTGTGTCCGCTCTCTCCCTCTCTCTTTCTCTCTCTCTCTCTCTCTCTCTCTCTCTCTCTCTCTCTCTCTCTCTCTCCATATATATATATATATATACACATACACACATTGATATATACAAACATACACATTCACCCATATATATACATAAACATATATGTATGATATTCCCTTCAGCTACCCTAATACTGAGGTCTCATGAATTATACTTGTCATCTTTCCATGTAGGAATGTCAACAAAACAGTTCACCTTTAGTAAGTCCCTTGCACTTTCTTTTTCTTGTTCTTTTTCTTGATTACCTTTTCATGCTTCTCTTGATTCTTGTGTTTGAAAGTCAAATTTCCTATTCAGTTCTGGTCTTTTCACTGAGAAAGCTTGAAAGTCCTCTATTTTATTGAAAATCCATATTTTGCCTTGGAGCATGATACTCAGTTTTGCTGGGTAGGTGATTCTTGGTTTTAATCCTAGCTCCATTGACCTCCAGAATATTGTTTTCCAAGCCCTTCGATCTATTAATGTAGAGGCTGCCAGATCCTGGGTTATTCTGATTGGGTTTCCACAATACTCAAATTGTTTCTTTCTGGCTGCTTGCAGTATTTTCTCCTTGATCTGGGAGCTCTGGAATTTGGCGACAATATTCCTGGGAGATTTCTTTTTTGGGATCTATTTGAGGAGGCGATCGATGGATTCTTTCAATTTCTATTTTGCCCTGTGGCTCTAGAATATCAGGGAAGTTCTCCTTGATAATTTCTTGAAAGATGATATCTAGGATCTTTTTTTGATCATGGCTTTCAGGTAGTCCAATAATTTTTAAATTATCTCTCCTGGATCTATTTTCCAGGTCAGTGGTTTTTCCAATGAGATATTTCACATTGTCTTCCATTTTTTCTTTCCTTTGGTTCTGTTTTATAATATCTTGATTTCTCATAAAATCACTAGCTTCCACTTGCTCCAATCTAATTTTTAAAGTAGTATTTTCTTCAGTGATGTTTTGGACCTCCTTTTCCATTTGGCTAATTCTGCCTTTCAAGGCATTCTTCTCCTCATTGGCTTTTTGGAGCTCTTTTGCCATTTGAGTTAGTCTATTTTTTAAGGTGTTGTTTTCTTCAGTGTATTTTTCAGTATATTTTTGGGTCTCCTTTAGCAAGTCATTGACTTGTCTTTCATGATTTTCTCGCATCCTTCTCATTTCTCTTCCCAATTTTTCCTCTACTTCTCTAACTTGCTTTTCCAAATCCTTTTTGAGGTCTTCCATGGCCTGGGACTGGTTCATTTTTTTCTTGGAGGCTGTTGGTGTAGGCTCTTGCACTTTATTGACTTCTTTAGGCTGTCTGTTTTGGTCTTCTTTGTCAGCAAAGAAAGAATGCAAAGTCTGAGACTGAATCTTGGTGCGTTTTCACTGCCTGGCCATATTCCCAGCCATCTAACTTGACCTTTGAGTTTTTCAGTGGGGTATGACTGCTTGTAGACTAGAGAGTTCTATGTTCCACGTTTGGGGGGGAGGTGCCAGCTCTGCCACCACCAGCACAGCTCCTTCCCCAACCCCCAACCCGGACTGGGCTTAGATCTTCAGCAGGCTGTTGCACTCCTGCTCTGATCCGCCACTTAATTCCTCCCACCAGGTGGGCCTGGAGGGGGAAGTTAACAACAGCTGTAGCTGCCCCACCTCCACTGCCCCCAGGGCTGGAAGCAGAACCGCGAACTCCTTCTACTCCCGCAGCTTTTCCCACTAACCTTCTCCGCAGTCTTTGGTGTTTGTGGGTTAAGGAATCTGGTAACTGCCGCAGCTCACTGATTCAGGGCGCTAGGGCCCCCTCCGCCTGTCTTCTGGTCTGGATGGTCCACGCCGTTCAGGCTGGGTCCTGCTCCACTCTGTTCCCAGCTCCCAGCTCCCAGCTCCCAGCTCCGTGTGGGTTAGACCTCCCCCAGAGACCATCCAGGCTGTCCTGGGCTGGAGCCCTGCTTCCCTCTGCTGTTTTGTGGGTTCTGCCATTCTAGAATTGGTTCAGAGCCATTTTTATAGGTTTTTGGAGGGACTCAGTAGGGAGCTCACACTAGTTCCTGCTTACCAGCTGCCATCTTGGCTCTGCCCCCTTTCCTTTAAATTTTTAACCTTTCATTTTAATTGCATTTGCTCTGAATAAAATATTTTTAATTTAATTTATAAACATTTTTCACTTTGTTTTGTGAAATTATCTGTGCTCCTTACTTTAGAATTTTTCCTGTAGCCAGTTGTAAAAGGTACTCCCCTCTGTTACAAATTTTGTATGATATGACTTTATAGTATATCTCAAGTCAATTTTATGTTTATTATGGTATATGAGATAAGATGTTTATCTGAACCTAATTTCTGTTAAACAGCTTTCCATTTGTAGCAATAAGTTGATAAAAATGGACAGTGTTTTCCCCAGTAGTTTGTGATTTTGAATTTATCAAACACTTAAACAATACAATTTATTAATCCTAGGCCTTTCTTGTTGAGACTACTCCACATGTAGATGTACTATACTAGTATTTAATGAATATCACATTGTTTTCATGATGCACACGCACACACACAGACACACAGATGGACACATAAGTGTATGTATGTGAAATTTCATAATTTTATGTTCTTTTTGTTCTACTGCCTATCATTTCCTTGAGAATCTCTGCTATTAAATTTATAAATTAAGTAATATTGTCATTTTTAATATATTGGTTCAGTCTAATCATGTATAATCTATGTTTTTCTTTTTTTTTCCTTTTTTCTTTATTTCTGTGAGGGTGTTTTACAGTTTTATTCATGAGTCCTCAATATGTTTTGGTATGTTAAGTCCCAGGTATTTTTGGAATTTCAAAATTATTTTTAAGGTAATATCCCCAACATTTTTCTCTTAATTTTTGTTTGTGCTATCTACAAATTTTCATAACTTTCTTTAAAGAATTTGTTTCATATCTTGACACTTTGCTGAAGCTTTTAATAACACACATTTTTTTCTTTGTTGGTTCTCTGGGGGATTGGAAGTAAAGCAACATACCCTCTAGAAATAGGGAGAATTTTGTCTGTTCTTTTCTAATATCTTTATTTTCATTTCTTGTCTTATTTTTAGAACTAAGTCAAAACTAGTCAATCCTTACTTTCCTCTTAAATTCATCAGAACTTTTTTGATAAAAAATAGTTTCACATTAATAATTTTGATTATAGTAATCAATGGACATTTAACATCTAAAATGTTAGTGTAACTGCTGCACCAATGCCTGTTGGCATGTAAATTTATCCTTATTGCCAAAGGGAATCAATAAAAAAGGAGCCCAGAAAGATATTGGGAAGGCTACATCTCTCACCTCTAGATAACTCCCCCAAGGTTCGTGTAAGGCTGGGCATTCAATTCCAATAAAAGGGAGAGAGTATCATAGCAATGGGCCATAGGACAGTGGTTACAGCTACATTCAGGTTTCGGTATAAATGACTGCTCCATTTTTTCAAAGTTATTTTTTCTGATATTGGATTAAATAAGACTTTTTGGGGAGGCATGTGATTTATTTTGCCAACAATATTACAACTGGTGAAAAATCTTTTGAATTACTATTTTAAAATCTAATTATTACTGTGCAACATTTAAATATTGCCATAATGTCAGTTAATATTTTGATATTTTTTCTGGCTCCATGATCCATAGAAGATATAGCTGATGGTGAGTGGAGAGTATCCATAGCAGCCTGCACTGAGCAATAAAGGCTGCTTTGTAGGCAACTACAGCCACTATCCCCAGGTAATCTTGTTAAAAATTTTTTCCACAGTTAACAATACTACTTCAGTTATCCATAGAAAATTATTACACATCTAGTGACATTTTGAAAGTTAATCACTGAAGCATCAAATGATTCAGGAAATCTTTTCAATTGTTGCTTCTGTAAGCATCCATGAAATTCCCAAATATCTTCTCTAGATGACCACGCAATAAGCCACATATCAAGGTGTAACAACAATGCTATTTGCAGCTGCTGTGGAGGTTTAAGGCCAATAACACCAGCACACAGAAGGGCTGCTAGCACAGGGTCTTTGACCTGCTTTTCTAAGGAAAGCAACTTTAAGGGGTTAACAATCTTACTTTAATGAAACATACATATATCATTCACTTAGTTCAGGGGAAAAAGTCAGCACCCTGAATGTCAGAGCAAATACAAATAGAAATTACAAGCAGAGAAAATAACACAAATCAACAGACTGGCTTCTGTATGACATAGCAATACATGCATAGTTACCAGAGAGAGAAGCACCAACATCTGGGTTTTCGAAGCTGGGGGGGGGGGGGTCTTCTTAATGGCTACCCAAGGTCTCATCTGGACAAATCAAAGGAACAGTCTTCCAAAGAGTGAGCCCCCCAAAGCAAAATGCCAACCTCCGAGTTTATATATTCCTCTTCAGGGTCAGAGGGCATCACAACCATGTGACTCACCCTGTGAATTAGGCCTTCCTGTGACTCAAGCAGGTCACCAAAGACTCCCGACTCAGTCAAAGAATCCTGATTCAAACAAAAGCAAGGCTTAATCAAAGGCACTTGATTATCTCAGTGCTGAGAAGCATTACAAAAGAAAAAAACAGCAAAAATTCCCACCCTGCTTGCCATTACACAGGGACTTTTCAAATGGTGGTTGGTGAAAATGGCAGAGGCTCATTTTCTATACATCATTAGTAGGCAGGGAGAATAACTGCTGTACTGCTGGCCTAAATGGCCTCAATTTTAGCAATTACTCTGTGACCACCTTAGCAACCCTAGAACCTTTGAAGGATTTATCAATTGCTGGATCATGCAACCATAGAGTAACCTGCCTCCCTACCAAGTCATCACTCAATGAGGGGCATTTCAAATGACTTCCAATATGAATCATGACAACCTGTCATACTGAATGCTGAAGGTTGGAAATAGATGTCAAAACAGTGCACTTTGAATTGCAACATCTACACCTCTTTCTACTCAGATGCTAAGGCCTCTTCCTCCTCCTCTACTTCTTTTTTCTTCTCAGTTTTCAGTTGCCACTACCCAGATTGCAGGTGGAGGTAGCACTGGGAGAGGTTCTGCAGTGGCCATGGGTACAACAGGAAGAACCATACAACTAGGGACACATGCTTTCACAAGGGGTTATGGCAGAAAGAATATATGTGTTGGGTCTTGGGATGGGATTTGGTTTGTTGGTCAAGAGGTGAGAATGGTTAGACATGGGTGACTGTTTAGTCCATGTTAACAGAACATTCCATCATCTTCAACTACAAAATGTAAAGTGACATATGCTTCTTGGCATAGGAACTCTTAGTCTTCCCTTCTGCCTTGCTTCTGACTTGCCATCTTCTCTGGTTGCTGTACCCTAAGGACCACCTGGTCTTGCAATGTGCCTGCAGTTGAAATCTATTTTATATGTTATTTCCCACAATGGGGAAATACCCAATGGGATATGAGCTAGTTGTAAGAAGAGAGTATCCCATATCAGTAATACTTAAGTAATATTTAAGTGTATCCCTAGCACTTAGAACAGTTTTGGATAGGCAGTACATGCTTCAAATATACTTTGTAACTCATTAATGAAACTTTTTTTTTCTTTTTTATCAATAGTTTTCTACTTTGATATGAGGACTATATTTGTATCAAAAAATAAGTTCAGTGGAATGTCTTATTTATCTGATATTAAGAACTTTTTTGTAACATTAGTACTAATAGAAGTTTAAGTATTGGGCAAAATTCAGCTGTAAAATCATGCAAACTGTATCCACCAGCCCACTCCTGAGCCTTAGGGTAAATCATTTAAATATTGCTCTGTTTCTGAGACTGGGTTATTTAAAATATGTATTATATTAATTTGAATATTTTCATTTTTATTCATCCATTTCCCTTTAGTATTTAGTTATCTGTTATATTATTAAATGAAGTAATTTCTGATAATTATTTTTATTTCTACAACTTGAAATTTTGTTCATTGTTGAGTATTGTTTATTTTTCTCTTTTTGATTGGATTAATTTTGTTCATAGTTGAGTATTGTTTATTTTTCTCTTTTTGAGTGGATTAACAAATGGTTTATTAATTTTTTATCCTAAAACAAATAATTCCTAGCTTGATAATAGTTTCCTGGTTTTCAATATTATCATTTCATATTCTTATTTTAAGATTTCTTTTGGCATGTTTTAAAATATTCTAAGTTAAAAAAAAGAATGCTCAGCTCATTAATACTCTTTTTTAAATATGTTGATATATATCTAAATATATACATACACTATGTACATATGTGTAAATGTATATGTATGTATACACAAATGTGTACATGTGTGTGTATTTTGTGTGTATATATGTATATATGTATGTATATATATTACATCTCAGTACTAAAGTAGCTGCATCCCCTAAATTATGCTACGATATCTCATTGCTGTTTCTAATTAATTATCACTTTATATTTGATGTTTTGTGGAGCAGGGACCCTGGAGACAATTCCAAGGACAAAGAGGACTTGTGATCACTCACGGACCAGACTATAGGCCTAGGGAGCCATCAACACACCTTTCCTTAGATGATAATACCTTAGAAGAACTGAAAACCTAAAGGCTCCTGGAAGTATCTCAGAAAATAACTGCATGAAACACCTTAAGCTGGGGAGAGTGCACCCTCCGTCCTGGAAGCAGAGCCCTCCTTTAACAAAGAGTTAAAAGTCAAGAAATAAACTCGAAAAATAGCAAACAACAACAACAAAAATCTGACAATAAAAAGCTACTATGTTGCAAAGGAAGATCAAAACATTCACTCAGAAGAAGATAAAAAAGTCAAAGCTCCAACATCCAAAGCCTTCAAGAAAAATATGAATTGTTCTCAGGCCATCGAAGAGCTCCAAAAGTATTTTGAAAATCAGGTAAGAGAGGTAGAAGAATAATTGGGAACAGAAATGAGAGTGATGCAAGAAAATCATGAAAAATGAGTCAACAACCTGGTCAAGGAGACACACAAAAAATACAGAAGAGAATAACACTGTAAAAAAAAACAGACTAGGCAAGAAAGATGGCAAAGTAAAACCAGGGACTCATACGAGCTCTCCTCCAACCCCTCCAAATACCTTTAAAAATGACTCTAAGTGAATTCTAAAGCAGCAGAACCCATACAAAGATGAGGTAAAACAAATTTCCAGCCCAAGACAACATAGAAGGTTGGAAGAAAATGCCTGTTGCACCAAGACAAGAGAGGAGTGTAGTCCTTTACAAGTCCTGCCAGCATAGACCCAGACCCACCAAACCCAGAGCAGGCTTCAGGGCAGCTGAATGACTAGCAGCAGTGGTGGTTTCCAGATCTCTCAGCCCATAGATGCCAAAGACAACTGAGAAGGTCAGCAGGAAAAGTTTGTCACACCTGGGTGAAAGTGGAGCATAGTCCAGCATGCATCATGCCAGCCTAGCTCTGGCCCCAGCAAAACAGGAGTAGGCATTGGGAGTGACTGAATCAGCAGCAGCAGTGGCAGAGACAGCAGCAGCAATTCATTCCAGAGCACTCGGCTGACAGACAGTAAGGGGGTCAAACAACAGGTCAGAAGGAGATTACAAGAATTTTTCTGCTACACTGAGGCAGAACTCTGTTACTTTGCCTATATTTGGGTCTGGGTCAGAATCCTGGGTGGCAAACCCAGGGCAAGGAGGGCCACTAGCATAGCAGAGCTGGTGGATACAGTGAAACAGGGACCCTCCTCACAGTTCCTGGGCAGAAAAGAGTGCTTGTGGTCACTTACAGACCATATTACAGGTCCAGAAAGGAGTAAACACCTTTCTTTAGATTATACCACCTTGGATGAATTAAAAACATATAGGTTCTGAAAAGTATCTCTGAAAACAGATGTACAAAACCCCTAAAGCTTTGGACAGAGAACCCTCCACTGTGGAAACAGAATTCTACTTTAATGAACAGTTAAAAGTTAAGTAATAGACTAGAAAAACAAGCAAACAACAGAAAAAAAAAAACAACAAATCCTGACCATAGAAAGTTACTATGGCTACAGGAAGATCAAAACACACCCTCAGAAGAAGATAACATAATCAACTCCTATATTTGAATATTCCAAGAAAAAAATATGAATTAGCCTCAGTCCATGGAAATCAAAAAGGATTTTGAAAATTAAGTAAGAGAGGTAGAGGAGAAGTTGTGAAGAGAAGTGAGAGTGATGCAAGACAATCATTAAAAATGAGTCAATAGCTTGGTAAAGGAGACACACAAAAAATACTGAAGAAAATAACACCACACACACACACACACACACACACACACACAAATAGACTAGGCGAAATGGCAAAAGAGGTACAAAAAGCCAATGAAGAGAAGAATACCTTAAATGAAAGGACAATTGACAAAATGGAAAAGGAATTCCAAAAGCTCAATGATGAAAATAATTCCTTAAAAATTAGAATGGAGTGGGGTGGAGCCAAGATGGCAGCTGGAAAGCAGAAACTTGTGTGAGCTCCCTGCCAAGTCCTTCAAAAAACCTATAAAAGTGGCTCTGAACAAATTCTAGAACTGCAGAACCCACAGAATAGCAGAGGGAAGCAGGGATCCAGCCCAGGACAGCCTGGATGGTCGCTGGGTGAGGTCTATCATGCACAGAGCTGGAAGCAGAGGGCAGTGAAGCACAGCTTGGGTGGCAGCAGGACCAACCAGACCAGGTGCCAGACAGAACAGGCCCTAGCACCCTGAATCAGTGAGCTGGGGCAGGTACCAGACTTCTCAACCCACAAACACCAAAGACAACACAGAAGGTTAGTGGGAAAAGCTGTGGGGAATGAAAGGAGTTCGCGGTTCACCCACCACCCCCGGGGCCATGGAGGTGGTGCAGCTACAGGAATACAGCTGCAGTTGCTTCTGGCCCAGGCCCACCTGGTGGGAGGAATTAAGTGGCGGATCAAAACTGGAGTGCAGAGCCTGCTTAAGACCTGAGTCAGGTCCAGGTTGGTGGTTCTTAGGGAAGGAGGAGTGCTAGTGTGGCAGACCTTGCTGTGTAGAAATAGCTCTGAAAACAACAGCGCATCCCCTCAAGCTTGGAACAAAGTACTCTTTACTCTACAAGCAGTCATACCCAGATGAAAAATGCAAGGGTCCAGTAAGTTGGCTGGGAACATGGCCAGGCAGCGAAAACAGTCTCAGATTCAGTCTCAGACTTTGGAATCTTTCTTTGGTGACAAAGATGACCAAAACATGCAGCGAGAATAAGTCAACAAAGTCAAAGAGCCTACAACAAAAGCCTCCAAGAAAAACATGAACCACTCCCAGGCCATGGAAGAGCTCAAAAAGGATTTGGAAAAGCAAGTTAGAGAAGTAGAGGAAAAATTGGGAAGAGAAATGAGAATGATGCGAGAAAACCATGAAAAACAAGTCAATGACTTGCTAAAGGAGACCCCAAAAAAAGTATGGAAAAAAATACTGAAGAAAACAACACCTTAAAAAATAGACTAACTCAAAAGGCAAAAGAGCTACAAAAACCCAATGAGGAGAAGAATGCCTTGAAAGGCAGAATTAGTCAAATGGAAAAGGAGGTCCAAAACATCACTGAAGAAAATACTACTATAAAAATTAGATTGGAGCAAGTGGAAGCTAGTGACTTTAGGAGAAATCAAGATATTATAAAAGAGAACCAAAGGAATGAAAAGTGGAAGACAATGTGAAATATCTCATTGGAAAACCCACTGACTTGGAAAATAGATCCAGGAGAGTTAATTTAAAAATTATTGGACTACCTGAAAGCCATGATCAGAAAAAGAGCCTAGATATCATCTTTCAAGAAATTATCCAGGAGAACTGCCCTGATATTCTAGAGCCAGAGTGTAAAATAGAAATTGAAAGAATCCACAGATCGCCTCCTCAAATAGAGATTCTACATTAAGAGATCGAAGGGCTTGGAATATGATATTCTGGAGGTCAACGGAGCTAGGATTAAAATCAAGAATCACCTACCTAGCAAAACTGAATATCATGCTCCAAGGCAAAATATGGATTTTCAATAAAATAGAGGACTTTCAAGCTTTCTCAGTGAAAAGACCAAAGCTGAATAGAAAAATTGATTTTCAAACACAAGAATCAAGAGAAGCATGAAAAGGTAAACAAGAAAAAGAAATCACAAGGGACTTACCAAAGTTGAACTGTTCTGTTTGCATTCCTACATGGAAAGATGATGTGTATGATTCATGAGACCTCAGTATTAGGGTAGCTGAAGGGAATATGCATATATATATATATATATATATATATATATATATATATATACACATATATGTGTGTATATATGTAAATATGTGTATATATATATATATAGTGTGTATATATGTGTAAATATATGCATATATATGTGTATATTTGTTTTTATGTTCATTTATTAAACTCTAAAAATAATACTTTTATTTCTTATAATTTTTGCATGTACCTATTTGAGATTAGGTTTGCGTGTCTCAATGATAAATTTAAATGTATTTCCATCTGAAAGACACTTAATTAAACATTTTAAAATCTCTATAGTCGCCATTAAGCACATTAATCTTGTATCTACCAGTTATTTGTCCTTGTTTCTATTTTCCATAGATGTCTTAATCTTAATCTTAATGAAGCTTTATGATTCATTAGAATGAAAAACTGACAAAAAATAAAATTTGGAGGAGCAAGAATTTGGAAAATGATTCTACCTTTTTGAGAGGCCTGCTTGTCCAGAAGACATAGACACAAAATAGGAGGCATGCTTCCAGTTGTAAGCTTTCTGGTCTCTCCCCTGCTAACCTAAGACACTGAACCAAAGACTTAGGATTAAATATTTAGGAACAAAC
Source organism: Trichosurus vulpecula (assembly GCF_011100635.1). NCBI lineage: Eukaryota > Metazoa > Chordata > Mammalia > Diprotodontia > Phalangeridae > Trichosurus > Trichosurus vulpecula. The sequence continues at coordinate 352,645,687 of NC_050576.1, read as the reverse complement.
AGCTTTTTAGAACATCAAGCAGCAACTCAAACATTGCACTCAAAGAAAATGTCAAGCCAATAATCTATTTCTTCACAACATCTTTTTATAAAGCCCACATGTAATTGTCCAGAAAACATACACTCTTCCCCATAATTCTTGAATACACACTTTTCAAAGACATTTTCCACCAGTGGCACAACAAAATGCAAGACAAACAATACCCATTATTTCTCTCTTTACTTAACAAGATTTACAGCCTGTAAGACCAATTTCATAAGAAGGACTTCCTTCTCTTCTTATACTTAAAGAGAGCGATCTTGAGCATTAGCTGACCCATTTGCACTGAAAACTCTTTCAACCAGCAGGTGTCACTGAAGCATTTTCTACCTTGTAAATATATCTGGGTAGCGAAAAGTCACATTTATGCTTCTTTTTTTAAAAAATTTTATGTTTTGTCCCTAGTAATGCACAAATGTTAGAGTGAATGCCAAGTAGACGTTTTTGATAATGATGATGATGAGGTACCAAACAGCCGCATACCTGGGAGCTATATCTTTTTAGAGGACCAGACCCTCACTGTGCTGTTTTTCTTTAACGGTGAGCAGTCTGGGGAAAAGTAGAATGAACCTGTTTTCTTCTCCTAAAGTTAAAGTTACTCTCATTTCTTCTGTTGGCCTTGAATAAAATTTCAATAAGTTACACTTTTCATTTGATTTATTTATCAATTTATTTTATTTTTCATAGTTGAAGCTTAGAGATTTAGAACACTAGATGCTAATTTATGCAGAACATTATGTAAATCTGTGTCCTAGATTTACCAGTTTTAAAAAAAGAACAATGTTGATACCTGAATCATGATGAGGCAATAATTTTAATTATGTTTTTGACTGTAGAGGAAATATCATTGGTGAGATGTTTTTGTCTTGTGCTGCTACTTGCAAATATTAAATAATTAAGTGGTTTCCGAATACATCTGGTGGAAAAATAAAGAAAATTATGTAGAATCAATTTGAAACCATCCTAGAAAATCACTTCTAAATAGTAATTATGTTATTTGTACTATTTTGTTGAGATTCCACATGCTATATATGCCATATAAAGTATCCCTGACCTCTGATCCATATATGGGGAGTAACCCACAGTGTCAATAAAGACATAGATTTATTGACCATAGGATTTCGTACCATATCCTCATTGCCTATGTATAAAAATGTTCGTGCCCAGTTAGAGACATCACACCTGTGGAATGAAAAAACAAACAAACAAAACACATACAATTTCCCAGTTCCAGAATCAGTGCTTTTATCACTGTTCCAAAGGAATCCATGCAAGTAGTGAAGGCCTGACTCATTTTTTAAAAAAAAAAATGATGTAGCAAACTATGCAACACTCTAAGTATCATTTATTATCTCTTACTCTGACTATATGACCAGCCCTGATCTGGTTTTATGGATATATGTGGCCTTGATAATAATGTTGTTGTTATTCCACAATATGTTAAAAAGAAGGAATTTTGTAGCATCTAGCATCTAAACAATCTGTAAATTGTAGACCGATAAGATCTTTTTCAACTATTAAATTCCTCTCCCAGTTGAGGAATATAAAAATAGAATAAACACAAAGCCATTTTCTCTAATTGCTTATGATATAAATTTGCATTTATATCTTCTGCTTTGCCTCACTGTCATTTTCTATACATTTCTAAATGCTCTCTTCCAAGAAATCCAAGAAAGAAAATAAAGAATAGAAAAGAAGTGGAAAATAAGTAAGATTAAAGAATTAAATTAAGTATTAATATCCAGTATTACTTAGCCATGCACCTTTGCAAAGGAGGAAACTCTATTCTCATATTTGCTTTATTAACATTGTACTACAATTAAACAAATCTTAGCTTGCTTTTATATATGATGAGGTACAGATTTAACATTAGTGATCAGAGTAAACAGTCTATTTAATACTACCTTTCAGTTGTAGTTACAATGATTGCAATGTCTGCCCTGCGGCCACATTGTCTCCAGTTTTAAGGACCTGAAAGCTATATTGATTATAACTAATTTACTTAGATCTGGGATCAGTTTCCTGGTGTTTTTGTTTCCCCCATTAGAATAAAATATGAGTAACTTGAGGGCAGGGACGTTCTTTTGTATTTGAATTCCCAATCCTTATTAGAGTGCCTGGCACAAATAAGGGCTTAGAAAAGGCTTCAGCTTGTTGTCCCAAAAGTTATGTGTGTGTGTGTGTGTGTGTGTGTGTGTATGTGTATATATGTATATATGTGTGTGTATATGTGTGTATATATGTGTATATGTGTGTGTATGTGTATATATATTTCCCCAGTTACAAAAAAACAATTTTTAATATTTATTCATAAAATTTTGAGTTTCCAACTGCCTCCCTTATTTCCTCCTAGAGGCAAAGCAAATATGAGAATAGAATTCCCTTCTTTTCACCACCACCCATTGAGAAAGCAAGTAATTTGATAAGTTATGCATATAATTTGCTATAATATTCCTAGAATTTTTCATTTTCAGACCTCTTTCAGGAGGGGCTCTCTGGATTCTTTGGTTTTCTCTTTTATCTTCTGGTTCTAGAATATTAGGGCAGTTTTCCTTGATAACTTCTTGAAAGATGATGTTTAGGCTCTTTTTTTCAATTATGTCTCTTAGGTAGTCCTGTAATTCTTCAAATTATCTCTCCTGGATGTATTTTCCAGGTCAGTTTTCTTCCAGTGGGATATTTTACATTGTCTTCTATTTTTTCATTCTTTTAGTTTGGTTTTATTGTTTGTTGATTTCTCATAAACTCATTCTTCCATTTGTTTCCTTCTAATTTTTAAGGAATTTTTTTCATCAGTGAGCTTTTGTACTTCCTTTTCCATTTGGCCAATGATGCTTTTTAAGGAGTTTTATTTCTTTCCTTCAGTGAATTTTTGTGTTTATTTTTTCCATTAGGCCAATTCTGCTTTTTAAGGCGTTCTTCTTCTCATTGGCTTTTTGCACCTCTTTTGCCATTTGGCCTAGTCTATGTTTTTAAAGTGTTATTTTCTTCAGTATTGTGTGTGTGTGTGTGTGTGTGTGTGTGTGTGTGTGTGTGTCTCCTTTACCAAGCTGTTTACTCATTTTCATGATTTTTCTGCATCACTCTCATTTTTCTTCCCAATTTTTCCCCAGTCTCTCTTACTTGATTTTTAAACTCCTTTTTCAGCTTTTCCATTGCCTGAGACTAATTCATATTTTTTCTTGGAAGTTTTGGAGGTAGGAGCTTTGACTTTGTAATCTTCTTCTGAGTGAGCTTTTTGATCTTTCTTGTCATGATAGTAACCATGTTCAGATTTTTTTTCTATTACTTGCTCATATTTCTAGCCTATTACTCAACTTTTAACACTTTGTTAAAGTAAGGCTCTGCTTCCAGGGTAAAGTGCACATTGTCCAAAGTTTCAGGGGTTTTTGTACATCTGTTTTCAGAGACACTTCTAGGCACCTGTAAATTTTCAGTTCATCCAAGGTGGCATAATCGAAGGAAAGTTTTGTTTACTACTGTCTGGGCCTATACTCTGATCTGTGAGTGACTGAAAACACTCTTTTCTACCCTGAAACTTTGAGGAGGGTCCCTGCTTCACCATGGCTGTAAGCTCTGGTATGCTAGTACTCCTCCTTGCTGTGGGACTGCCACCCGGGACTACAATCTGGATCCAAGTATGAGCAAAGCAACTGAGTCCTAACCCCCTGCTAGCAAAGAGTACCCTGTAATCTCCTTCTAACCAGCTGTTTGACCCTGCTTCTTACCTTCTGTGTGCTGAGAGCTCCAGAAGAAGCTGCTGCTACAGATTCAGTGGCTCCCAGGCCTGCTTCTGGTTTGCCATGGCTGGGGCTGTGCTGGCCTGGCCTGTGCTGGATTATGCTCCACTCTCACCCAGGTGCAAGACCTTTCCAGCTAACCTTCTAAACAGTTTTTGGCATCCATGGGCTGAGAAGTCTGGAAACTGCCACTACTGCCACTGATTCAGTCACCCCTAGGCCTGCTCCGGGTTTCCTGGGCCCGAGGCAGTGTTGGTATGGCCTGCCCTGAATGAGTTCCTCTTTCACCCTGGTGCAATAAACCTTTACTACCAAACTTCTAAGTTATCTTGAGCTGGAAAATTGTTTCACTTAGTCTTTTTGTTGGTTCTGCTGCTCTAGAATTTGTTTAGAGTCATTATTTAAAGTAATTTGTAGGGGTTTGAGGGAGAGCTCAAGTGAGTGCTTGCCTTTGCTCTCCCATCTTAACTCTGCTGTCCCAAAAGTTTTGATGAAATTTTTTGCTTTAATAATTTCAGAAGAAGAGGATTCAGGGGAGATGGCAGAGAAGGTAAGAAAATTTCAGGTTCTCAAGATTTTCCTCCACAAAAGAGATAAAATAGGATCTCTGGGTGATCATAGAGCCCAGAAAAGAAATAAGAGTAGGGACAAAACAGAGGTCCTCTTTGGACAACTGGAGAAGACCTGAAGAAAAATACTGGGAGGAGATTTTCTCCCTGTGAAGAGTAAACACCTCCAGGCTACAGTCCTCTTTAACAACTAGCTTCAAGCCTTGGGGTTAGTTGGTTTGAGAGGCTGCCTAGGCCCCAGTCACAAACCAGTAACAGGAGTTGGGTGTCTGAACCAGAGAAGATACAGTGAAGCTCTGTTGACAAGGAACACTAGACCCAGCTGTCTGGGGAGAGTGGGCAGGGGCAAGAAAGAACCAGAATATGCCAGGTAAGTGCAGAAGCAATGTGGCAGGGGTGCTGTAGACTGTGGACATTAACAGGAAGCTGGAGGTCTTGGTTTGAGTTCAAGGTCAGAGAGGAGAACTGAAGGAGGATCAGAGGCCAGAGGCACAATCCCTTATACCCTAGGACTAGAGGTGATTATAAAAACTAAATTATTATGAAAAAAAATAAAATACACAGGCAAAGAAGAAAGGATACAACCACAGAGAGCTACTATGGGAATAGAGAACACCAGGGTCCATCTCCAGAGGAGGACACCAAATCGAAGAAACTCTCTTCTACTCCAAAGAATAATGTCAAATGGTCACATATATAAATATGTATATACATATAAATATGTATACACATATATACACATATATACACATATATACATACATGTATATACATACACATATGTATATATGCATATACACACATGGGTGATATATTATATGCATGTATGTGCATATGTGTACATGTATGTATGCATATATGTACATACACATGTGCACATACATATAAATATATACACATGCATGCATGTATGTGTATGTGGGTATATGTGTGTGTGTATATATGCATTATATATATGAAGAATGAAAACACAGAAGAGAGTGTGAAACATCTTATAAGAAAAACAACAGATCTAGAGAACAGATCAAGAAAACATAAGAATAACTGGACTCCCTGAAAGTTCTGATCAAAAAAAGAATCTTGATACAATAATACAAGAAATAATTAAAGAAAATTTTCCTGAAGCATTTAAACAATAGGGGAAATTAGAAATAGAAAAAAAATCCACTGATCACCATCTGAAAGAGATCCTATGAGGAAAACTCACAGAAATATTATAGGTAAATTCTGAAACCCCTATGAGCGACAAGGAAAAAATAATTTACATACAAAAATACCACAGTTAGAATCACACAAGACCTAGCATTGGTGACACTAAAAGATCTCAGGTTTTGTAACACTATATATGAAAGAGCAAAAGAACTGGGCCTCTGGAAGAAGATATCATACCCAGCAATTCTAAGCATAAGTCTGAATGAAAAACAAGCATGGGAAATTGATCAACTGTCAGACTTTCAGGGCTCTATTTAAAAAAAATCAAAATTCTGAAACTCAGTAGAAGATTTGACACACAAGAGCCAAGAGGTATATAAGGTACATACCAATGACCAATTACAAGGGACTAAATAAGGATAGAATATTTACCTTTTATGTATGGAAAATGTAAAACATGTCTAAGATTGTTACTAGTAATTAGGTAGCTTATAAGAAAGGTTCAGGTAGACCTGAGTATGATATGACTTCAAAAAGTAAAACTGTTGAAGTACAGCTAAAAGAGTAATTATCTTATACAAATGCGGTGCAAGAGAAAGAACCAACACAGGGGAATTAGTTGGTGGAGGGGGTTGTTAGTTCTGGAAACATACTTTAATCAGAAATGGGTGTTGGAGGGGAAAATACGTATACATTTAGAAAAGTATAAAAGCCTTCTAACTTTAGAAAGAAATAAAACTCTAAGGGGATAGGGAGGGGGAGAGGATAAATGAGAGATGTTTAAAGGGGAGGGTGAAGGAATAGGTTAAAAGGGGGATATAGAAGGGTCTTTAGATTTAGGAGAATGGGAGGATAAGTAAGGGGCTTTAGAGGCGAGGCAGATAGAATAGGTCAAATGGGGTGTATAAATTTAGGGAAATGAGAGGGATATGGGAGTATAAGGGAGGGATTGCTACACTGGGTGCAGGTTAAGTAATAAGACAGCAAGGTAAAAGGTAGAAGTAAAGTAGAGGAGTTAGAAGTGATAGGAAAAAGGAGCTATGTACAAACATAAAAACAAGATTAGGAATAGAATCTCTTAGGGAAAGTATATGCATATATATATATATATATACACATACATAAATATGTGTGTATATGTATTTGTGTGTATACATCAATACCTATATATAAATATATCCATCCTCAATTGTAGCCTTGGGGTGGTGGGTAGGGAGTAGGAAGGAGGAAAAAAGAACAAAGTAAAAATAGGTGGCTGAGGATAAAAGAAAACCTACAAGGAAGCAAACTTGGATAGCTTTCAACATAATGTACAGCATTTAATATATAGGCTTCCTTGAAATGAAATTATTGCTATATATTCTGAATCCCTTCCTAGGTTCTGCTGTGTACATAACATGTTTTTTGTCTTTTATATTTAAGTTTAATATTTAAATTTATAATATTTCTTTTTCTTTTATTATTTCGCATTTAAGTTTAACATTTGTCTAAAATAGAAATGAAATTTTAAAATTAAATAAATAAATAAATTTAGAAGTATAGATGTAACAAATGTAAGAGAAGACCATTTGAAAACTTAATTATTTAAATTGAACGTCTTTTTTTACTTTTGAAAATTAAATTTTAATTTTAACAAAAAGGGGAATTTCATGTGTAACACTTTCTTGATGACACTTTCTCATAGTAATTGATAGGAAAGGAGATCTTGCTTGGCCTCCTCAGTCACCTATGTCTCTCCATTACCCTTTTTCTCATAGGGGCATTTCAAAACAGTCTTATATACATGCTTCTGAATGATCTTTAATCTAGGAGCATAAATGGAAATTTTTAATAGAGCAATGGCTGAATAAAGATTTTATAGTTTGAGAATCACTTAGAATTGTGTTGTTGTTTGTCCTTCCTTCTTGAATAGGACCAATGATATCACAAACGTGTTATCTTGACTTGTGCTTGAATTAGATTTGAGTGAGGCACAGCTGCACAAAATCATCAGCCTCACTCACTCCTCTAGAGTCATCATAGTCCAGTGGAAAGTCAAAGATCAGAGAATTGGTGATGGCCCAGGATCTAGTGGCCTTTCTAAATTGAGATATTTTCCAGGTGCTATTTTGACTGAGGTCATGCCTATTCAATGACTATGGGCTAAGGAAGAATGGAGGCAGAAGATGACACGATTTGCCTTTCCAAAGATATCAATCTAGAAGGGGAAGACCCTAAAGACAGTAGTTGTATTGGTTTTAATAAGAAACTTCAGTATATTTAAATTTGACTTTAAAAAGAAATGTCATTGCATTATATTTCACTCAGATGTGCTTCCAAATATCAGAAACTGTGTTTAGCAAAATTCATGCAGTCTGAGTTTCTCAGAAAGTTGAGAGGGGATGGAATTGTTAAGAAGTGCACACACACACACACACACACACACACACACACATATGCACATATATGTGTGTGTGTATATATATATATATATATATATATATATATATATATATATAGCTTTGATTTTTTTCAATTAGCAGTAGAAAAAAATTAAGCATACACAGATAAAATTCTGGTCGGATACAAAAAAAATGTGATTAAAACAACACTTTAAGGATAAACTGCTTCCATATTAAACTTAATTCTTTTCCTAACAGTTTAACAGAAGGAGGTATATTGGAATGATTAGTGGACATGGAGCTAAGAAATCTCAGTATTGGACTGAATCTGACATATATTGATTATGTGACTGTGGATAAGTCCCTTAGCCCCTCTGAATCTATCTTCCCATAATAAAATAAGAGGATAAGAACAAATTCATTCAAAACATATGTATAATGTATTTGCACTCTATGATGCTTAGTATAACACCAGACACATATTAAGAGCTTAATAAATGCTTCTTTGGTGATTATTGATTGTTTCTGCAGAGTTCTGTGCAGGACCATGCTGGGAACTTGTCTGATCACACTAACTATGTGTTATGGTATTTTCTGAGAAAAAGAAAATGCAAATGATAGCAAAACATCACCATCTCAGAAACATTGGAATAGTTTTGGAAGGAGGTATTCATTCTAAATGGTGATACTCTAATTTCTGATTAATCAATAGATGACTGCAATCAGTCCCCTTTTTTTCTTTATGGAAAATTCAATGAACTAGAGAAACTCCTAATGTGGTTTCTTTCCCTGATAATTCCATGATACGTACTAGATATGTTTCTATACTTTTCATGGTATAGCATGTTATAGATTGAAAAACATTAATTTCTTTGACTCAAAATCCAATGCTCTTTCTATTGTGCCATATTATTCTAGCCTATTTAGAATAACAAGATAGCTTATTGGAGCTGTCACACAAGAATCATGCTTAAGGAATCAGAATTTTTAAATCTTGGCTTTTTTACCTACAACTTGTGACCTTAGAAAAACCACTCGACCTCTGTGGGCCTCACATAAAATCCAGGTTTAGAATATCATAAAAATGGCTAGATTGTTAGCATGCAGTTAAGGGAAATAGTGATCCCTCTAAACTATGATCAGTCCATTTTTAAAAAGTCATGGTAGACTAACTTCATTTCTTCTTATTATCACTTAATTAGATTAGGAGATTACAATAGAAGAGGCAACACACTTGGATTTCAAGGAGACATTTGAAAAATCTCTCATACTAATCTTGTGGCCAAAACAGAATGATATGGGCAAGTATGGGCAAGATGATAGTAGATGGCCTTAAAATGAGTTATATGATTATATATGAATATTAATAAGTGGATTAATGTCAGCCTTGAGATGAATATCGAACAGTATATTCAGAATTCTGTTTGACTCTGGTCTTTTAATATTTTTAACAATTACTTGGATTAAAACATAAACAATAAACTGATTGCATTAGCATGTGATGAGGAGCTGAGACAGCTAGATGACATGTAGCAGAGTGCAGCTTGATTCCATTTCATTTAGTAAGCTTTTGTTAAGCTTCTATTATGTCAAAGACACTTTTTTAAGAAATGGAGAATACAAAGAGAAACAAAACAGTCCTCAAGAAACTTATCTTTAACTGGGGGGTGGGAGAAGAAAGGAAAATGGAGGGCAGAATACAATATACACACTATAAATAAATATAAAAGATATACAAAGTCATTACAATGTCATCGGAGGAAACTTTGGATGTTTTGAAATCAGAGGATGTGAGTTGAAATTCTGTCTGCAGCCCTTACCATCTGTGTTACCCAGGGTAAGTCATTAAAATTCTAGGATTCAGTTTCCTCATCTGTAAAACAAGTATCTTGTACTGTACATTCTCTAAAATCTCTTCCAGTTTTAAAAATATGATTCTACATATTTAAATTTTTATTTTATTTGTATAAATTTATTTTAAATAAATTCAAATAAAAGAAATATAAAAAATGTATTTTAAGACAAAAACACTTTCTCTTTCTCCTAAAATATGATTTGACCTAGTACAATTCAGTTCAACTCAAGTCTACTGAATTTGATTCAGTTTAGCTAAGTTCAACTAACATTTATTGAATATCAATTCAGACTACAACACTGCTAGGTTATGTAAAGATTACATGTGCCAGTGTTCATTCTCTATGAAATCATGAAACTTATAATTTTGTTAGGAAAAATATAATATCCTCTGAAATATCAAAATATGTAATAGAAAATGTATTCTAGCCTATTGATTCTATGAGAATATTCTCAGAAATCCAATAAGATTTCTGTGGTCATACAGAGAAGTTCAAGAGTGGTAAGCAGAGAAGGAACTGTGTAATTTGAGTATCATTTGGAGTAATTAAGTGTATTACCCTGAAGAACTATATTAGACAGACATAAATGATATCTTATTTACTTGAACTGAAGCCCTGTAGGGGTGGAAAGAGACAGGGAGGAATTTGATTCTTCCTGCCCAACCAAAGAAAGCAGAACTAAGACCAAAGGCAGAAGTTACAGGGCTATCGATTTTGGCTCAACATGAAGAGGAATTTCACAATGTATCTGCACATCAAAATTAACAGATTGTCTTGAAAGTTAATCAATTATCTTCAAATAAAGGACTTCAAACAAAAACTGAAGGACAAATTCTTCAGAACATGATAAAAGCAATTAATCCTTCAAAAATGGGTTGGACAAGGAGATTTCAAGTTCTTTGCAATTCTGAGATAGTAAAAGCTCTCACCACCATGAAAAAGCTTAGCATAATAGACAACTGGCCTTCAAAATAGGAAGGTTATGGTTCGAGTCTTGCCTTGGACCCATATTGAGTGTATGCAAGTCATATAACTTATCAGTGCTCTTGACAACTCTCTAAGATCCCAAGTCGCAGTGAACATTCCTGTCTACATTGACAGGACTTTACACACCAAAGAAGCCCCTAGTCTGCTGAAATCATAGGCACAGTAGCTATTTCTATCTCTGATTCATAAAGGTAACATTTAGGTACATAAACAATTCTTCACTAATGTATTAGAGCCCATAGAGGTGGTTCATTTTTAATAGACACTGCATGCAGATGCATGAAGAATTGGCACCAGAATTTTTTTAAAAAAGGAAGAGGATGGTAGGATGAATTGCACTGCAAAATTCATCAATGTTTATGGCTTTTGAGATGCCTTCCAATTGTGTGATTCTATGACACTAAACTTATTTTATGTTTTTTTGCTCTGACATTTTTCTTGTTATTGTGTATGGCTGTAAAAGTTTGAATCCCACATTCTCTGTATAATCCAAGTTTCACTTTACTAATCAAAAGACAATGGTGTGACACATATGAATAGGCTATAACATATTACAAATAAACAACTGAGCAGAAGTAGCATTAAACACATGCACAGAAACCACACACAGACACAGACACACATACACACATACTCACGCTCATTTTGGCCTAGAACAGGTATTCATCAGTAGATATGGAAATACCTTCTTCTTATGTAATGCATGACTTTCTTTGGAGCTGTTAATCATAAAGGTTTACCCAAGATTACCAAATTATTGTATGTCAGATGCAGGACTGGAAGCCAGGCCTTCCTTGAGTTGTAGCCAATACACTATACATTATATCATACTAATTCACATAAAAACATAAAATGTAACATTAGACAAACATATGACTGGGAAAGGTTGTCACCTCATCATGTAGCAAAAGCAAATATTACCAGCTGACATTTATATTTCACTGTAAAGTTTATGTTACACTTTAAAGTGTTTTGCATACATCCTGTCACTTACTTGTCACAACAGCCCTAGAGTCAGTCTGTCAATAAGCATTTATTAAGTACTTTGTTATAATTTTAGGCATTCTATTAAATGATAAGGATACAAAGAAACACAAAAGATATTCCTTGCTCTCAATGAGCTCATGGATTTTACAGGCATGTTGTCTCCTATTTATAGGTAGAAAACAGACTCACAAAAGTCAAACAGCTTGCCTTTCATTATAATATGTTAGTAAGGGTCAAGAAATTGATGTTTAGATGAGTTCTCCCAGTATTATTTATACTATATCATGTTCCCTACCATTTATGTGAGTCAGTTTACCATTATTTTACTTTAATTCAAATCTTGTCATTAGATAATTTGTGGGAGAAAAATCTACACATAAGCATAGCATGCTGGATATGTGTGTTTATTTAAGGGTTATATAATTATTATAATGTACATATTGTTCAAAATATTAACATTTTGAAGCATGTAATACTATTTTTCCCTTAAAAGATAAAAATAAATTTACGTATAATATATCATATTAGATTTGGAACCAAAATTCAGTGATCATTTATTTCCATCTCTTTTTTTGTGGATGAGAAAACTGAGGCATATAGAGGCTAAATGTCTTGCTGAAGGATACACAGAATACACTTACAATCCTTTACATTTTTAAAGTTGAATGTGATAGTAGACTTTTTGCAAGCTACATGAGAAAAGATTGTTTAGGAGATACATATAATAAAGATAATTCAAGACCTTTGCTACAATGTAAGATTCTTTTCATTAACTACTGTGATTTTTCAAGTCAGAATTTTGTCTATTTTCTTTGATCAGAGATAATGTAACATAATGTGATATAATAAATTAACTTTTAATGGTATTCTATTTTATCTATGTCACTGAATTGGAAAAAATAACTCATATTACAGAAATTTAGTTATCTTCATATGGGAAATGACTGTGAGCAATTTTATGTTAGGAAACAAGATATTTCATTAGAAAAAATTCGAGACTCTAATTAAGTGGGGAATAACAAATGAAATAAAATTGTTTCACTTAGTTTTGGGGGGTTTCTAGAATTCCTAAATTTAAGAAAACAAAAAGAGCCATTAATTAAAATGGTGGCAAATGGACAAATAGCTTTCATTCAGAAAGCAAGACAACATCCATGAAATATTAAAAAAAGAATAGCAATTGTATATATATGTATATATATACATATATATACACACATATTCATATATACATAGCTCTTCCATACAAATAAGCAATGCCCTTGTTTACCCCACAAAGAGATTGTCTGCACTGAATAGCAACCTACAAATATGTTTAATAGAAGTATTTACAATCCAGATTTATTTGACCAAATGGACATTATATCATGAGCTATTACGTTGAAGAGAAGAGAATTAACATATATGCTAGTCAAAGTATGAAATGTCATTAACGGATAAAAGAATGCTTTTGGAGAGAAGAGAACCTGACTTACAGATGTTCTATCCATAAAATTCCACATTAAGGGAAGAAGTATCCCCCCTACCCTAGAAGGTTTAAATTGTACTGCAAGACTTCTTGATTTTTCCTTTTGTATACAAGATAGTCAGTTAAGTAAAAACTGTTATTAGCCATATTTGCTTTTCCTCTTCCCAGATCTTTTTTTTTAGTTGTGTTTTCTACTCTTAATTTTTATTCCTCTCCCTAGAGATGAATGTAGCCCACTTTGGAGAACCAATAAGGGAATCATTATGGAATTAACTGTCAGGTTCTCAATTCCAGTAAAGGCAAATGGAGATGGAATGGATAGGTATCCATGCATAACTATCAGATAAGCCATTGATGCAGGGTGTCTTATATGTGTCATTTTTCCCACAGAGAACATGGAACATAATGTGTGGATGCATCATTGTGGCACATCCTCCCAGGACTTGATTCTTTACACAACTCCCTTAAAAATGGGTCAGCCTGCCCACATCCCATCCTCTCTTTTCTCTTTCTTGTATGACTCTACCTGCTATTAAGCTATCATCTTCACTACCACTTCGCATACACACACACAGACACACACACACACTTTTTGTCCTAGTTGGGGCATAGATATGTGTGAGTATTTGAGGATATGTTTGTATATATATAGATAGACAAAGAGATTAAATTTTATATGTACACACATATACAGAGAAATCATACTTTTGGAACACTTTGTACAGATGTTCACACATACCCGTATTGTCACTTATCTAGGCTTATCACAAGAGGACTGATGAGTCTGGGAAGGGTGGGGGAATAGAACAGAAGCACGTCTCATATCAATTATGTGGTTAAGTGTTTTCTGCACTTTTCAAGAGAGAAAATCGTGAAATATGAATCATTTTTGTTTCCACTTCAGTGCATTTGTAGTTCATGATCTCTATTTCACTTTGGAATTCTTCTCCTTGACACAAAAATAGTTGTGCGAAGCATTCCCAGGGTGAAATGGGTTATCCAGGCTGCAGAAGAACAGATATCATTTTTTGACTTAATAAATTCTTTTTTATTTTATTTTTTTTCTTATTTATTTAATATTTTTAGTTTTCAGCATTGATTTCCACAAGATTTTGAATTACTATTTTCTCCCCATTTCTACCCTGCCCCCACTCCAAGATGACATATATTCTGATTGCCCCATTCCCCAGTCAGCCCTCCTTTCTGTCACGCCACTCCCCTGCATCCCCTTTTCCCTTAATTTCTTGTAGGGCAAGATAGATTTCTATGCCCCATTGCCTGTATAACTTATTTCCCGGTTGCATTCAAAAACAACTTTCTTTTTGAACATCTGCTTTTAAAACTTTGAGTTCCAAATTCTCTCCCCTCTTCCCTCCCCACACAACCTCCCTAGGAATGCTTGCAATTCAACATAGGCCACAAGTGAATCATTATGTAAAACCCTTCCACAATACTCATGTTGTGAAAAAACTAACTATATTTTGATCCCTCCTATCCTGTCCCCTTTATTCAATTTTCTCCTTTGACCCTGTCCCTTTTGGAAAGTGTTTGTTTTTGATTACTTCCTCCCCCTATCTGCCCTCCCTTCTATCATCCCCTCTTTTTTATCCCCTTCCTCCTTCTTTCCTGTGGGGTAAGATACCCAATTGATGTGTATGTTATTCCCTCCTCAAGTCAAATCCAATGAGAGCAAGATTCACTCATTCCCCCTCACCTGCCCTCTCTTCCCTTCCAATGAAACTGCTTTTTCGTGCCACTTTTATGTGAGATAATTTACCCCATTCTCTCTCTCCCTTTCTCCCTCTCTCATCCCTTAATTTGATGTTATTTTTTAGATATCATCCCTTTGTATTCAACTCACCCTGTGCCCTCTGTCTATATGTATATATACATATATATGTATATATATGTGTACATGTATGTATGTATGTATATTCCCTTCAGCTACCCTAATACCAAGGTCTCATGAATTACATGCATCATCTTTCTATGTAGGAATGTAAACAAAACAGTTCAACTTTAGTAAGTCCCTTATGATTTCTCTTTCTGGTTTACCTTTTCATGCTCCTAGACAGCAAAACTATAATATTGGGAGACCTCAACCTCCCCCTTTCTGAACTTGATAAATCTAACCTCAAAATAAATAAGAAAAAAGTTGAGGAGGTAAACAGAATTTTAGAAAAGGCACATATGTTAGACCTCTGGAGAAAACTGAATGCGGATAAAAAGGAATATACTTTCTTCTGAAAAGTACATGGCACATTCAAAAATTAACCACGTACTAGGGCATAAAAACCTCACAATCCAGTGCAGAAAAGCAGAAGTAGTCAATGCATCCTTTTCAGATCATGATGCAATAAGGATCATTTTTAATAAAGTACCATGGAAAAATAAGCTAAAAACTAATAGGAAACTAAATAATTTAATTCTAAAGAATGAGTAGGCCAAAGAACAAATCAGAGAAACAATTGATAATTTCATTCAAGAGAATGACAATAATGAAACAACATACCAAAACTTATGGGATGCAGGAAAAGCAGTTCTTAGGGGAAGTTTTATATCTCTAAATGCCTACATGAATAAAATAGGGAAAGAGGAGAGCAATGATCTGGGCATACAGCTGAAAAAGCTACAAAAAGAGCAAACTGAAAACCCCCAATTAAATACCAAATTAGAAATACTGAAAATCAAAGGAAAGATTAATAAAATTGAAACCAAGAACACTATTGAATTAATAAATAAAACAAAGAGCTGGTTTTATGAAAAAAACAATAAAATTGATAAACCTTTGGCCAATTTGATTAAAAAAAAGAAAGAAGAAAATCAAATTACTAGTATCAAAAAGGAAAAGGGTGAGGTCACCTCTAATGAAGAGGAAATCAAAACAATAATTAGGAATTATTTTGCCCAACTGTATGCCCATAAATTTGAAAACCTTAGAGATATGGATGAATATCTACAAAAACATAAACTGCCCAGCCTAACAGAGAAGGAAGTGAAATTTCTTAATGACCCCATATCAGAAAAAGAAATTGAGCAGGCCATCAACGAACTCCCTAGGAAAAAATCTCCAGGGCCAGATGGTTTTACATGTGAATTCTATCAAACATTTAAAGAACAACTAATTCCAATACTTTGTAGACTATTTGGGAAAATAGGTGAAGAAGGAGTCCTACCAAATTCTTTTTATGACACAAATATGGTACTAATACCCAAACCAGGTAGAGTTAAAATAGAGAAAGAAAATTATAGACCAATTTCTCTAATGAATATTGATGCAAAAATTTTAAATAAAATATTAGCAAAAAGATTGCAGCAACTCATTACGAGAATAATACACTATGACCAGGTAGGATTTATTCCAGGAATGCAAGGCTGGTTCAATATTAGGAAAACTATTAGCATAATTGACCATATCAACAACAAAACTAGCAGAAACCATATGATCATCTCAATAGACGCAGAAAAAGCCTTTGACAAAGTACAACACCCATTCCTATTAAAAACACTAGAAAGCATAGGAATAAGTGGAACCTTCCTCAAAATTATAAATAGCATCTACCTAAAACCATCGACAAGCATTATTTGTAATGGGGATAAACTAGATGCATTCCCAATAAGATCAGGGGTGAAACAAGGATGTCCATTATCACCCCTATTATTCAATTTGGTACTAGAAACATTAGTTGTAGCAATAAGAGAAGAAAAAGAGATTGAAGGAATTAGAATAGGAAAAGAAGAAACTAAATTATCACTTTTTGCAGATGATATGATGATTTATCTAGAGAATCCTAGAGAATCAAGTAAAAAATTACTTGAAATAATAAACAACTTTAGCAAAGTTGCAAGATATAAAATAAACCCACATAAATCCTCAGCATTCCTATACATTACTGACAAAGCCCAACAGCAAGAGATAGAAAGAGAAATTCCATTCAAAGTTACTGAAGGCACTATAAAATATTTGGGAGTCTATTTGCCAAGACAAACCCAGGGCCTATATGAACATAACTATGAAACACTTTTCACGCGAATAAAATCAGATCTAAATAAATGGAGAAATATCAGTTGCTCATGGTTAGGCCGAGCTAATATAATAAAAATGACAATTTTACCTAAATTAATCTATCTATTCAGTGCCATACCAATCGAACTACCAAATTTTTTTTTTTTTTTACTGAGCTGGACAAAATAATAACAAAATTCATTTGGAAAAACAAGAGGTCTAGAATTTCTAGGATATTAATGAAAAGACATGTTAGAGATGGTGGCTTAGCTACACCAGATATTAAACTGTACTACACAGCAGCAGTCATCAAAACTGCCTGGTACTGGTTAAGAAACAGGGGTGTGGATCAGTGGAATAGGATAGGTACACAAGTAGGTGAAATCAACAAGTTTAGCAATCTACTCTTTGATAAACCCAAAGAGGCCAGTTTCTGGGCTAATAATTCACTATTTCACAAAAACTGTTGGGAAAATTGGAAAATGGTAGGGCAAAAACTGGGCATAGACCAATATCTTACACCATATACCAAAATAAAGTCAAAATGGGTTCATGATTTAGGGGTAAAAGTTGATACTCTAAGTAATTTGGGAAAGCAAGGAATAGTTTGCTTATCAGATTTGTGGAAAAGTAAAGAATTCATGACCCAACAAGAGATAGAGAGCATTACAAAATGCAAAATGGATAATTTTGATTATGTCAAATTGAAATGTTTTTGTACAAAAAAAGCCAATGCAACAAGAATTAGGAGGGAAGCAGAAAATTGGGAGAAAATCTTTGCAACTAGTATCTCTGATAAAGGCCTCATCTCTAAAATATACAGGGAGCTGAGCCAAATATATAGCAATACAAGCCATTCCCCAATTGAGAAATGGTCAAAGGATATGAACAGGCAGTTTTCAGAGGAAGAAATTAAAGCTATCTACAGGCATATGGAAAAATGCTCTGGATCACTACTGATTAGAGAAATGTAAATCAAAACAACTCTTAGATACCACATCTCTCCTGTCAGATTGGCTAAAATAACAAAACAGGAAAATGATAAATGCTGGAAAGGATGTGGGGAAATTGGAACATTGTTGCATTGCTGGTGGAGTTGTGAGCTGATCCAGCCATTTTGGAGGGCGGTGTGGAACTGTGCCCAAAGGGCTATAGAAATGTTCATACCCTTTGACCCAGCAATACCACTTCTAGGGTTGTAGACCAAAGAAATCACACAAGCGGGAAAAGGACCCATATGTACAGAGATGTTTATAGCAGCTCTTTTTGTGGTAGCTAAGAATTGGAAATCAAGGGGATGCCCATCAATTGGGGAATGGCTGAACAAGCTGTGGTATATGAAGGTGATGGAATACTATTGTGCCATAAGAAATGGGGATGATGCAGACTTCATAACAACCTGGAGAAACCTACACGACATAATGCTGAGTGAGCGGAGCAGAGCCAGGAGAACGTTGTGCACAGCCACAGATATATGGATTCCGTGAGGACCAACCCTGAAATACGGCGCTTTTCTCAGCAACCTAAGGGGCAAGGACAACTCCAGGGGACTCACGATGGAGAATGCTATCTTCATCCAGAGAAAGAACTGTGTAGTTTGAATACAGATCGAGGCGCACTACATGCTCGCCTTTTTTGCTTCTTTTTTGTTTTTGTTTTTGGGTTTTTTTTTTTGGTTCTGTTTCTTCTTTCTCATGATTCATTCCATTGGTCAAAATTCTTCTCCACGACTTGACTAGAGCATAAATTAATTCAATGCGAAGTTATACATGACAGTTATATGAGATTCCATGCCGTCTTGGGGAGGAAGGGGGGAGGGAGGGGAGAAAAACTGGAACTCAAAACTATGTAGAACCATGTGTGGTAAACTAAAAATAAATAAAGAAATTTTAAAAAAAAGAATATGAAAGGACATTAGGAAAATCATTTGAGTTATATCACCTGTTTATCTCTTTACTAAATCAAACTTTCCCAATCTCTCTTAATTCCAGTACTTTCCCCCATCAATTATTTCCTGCTTATTCTCTATATAGTTTGTTAATAAATATTTATTTATGTGTTGTTTCCTCATTACATTATGATGTCTTTGATGGGAGGGATTGACTTTTGCTTTTTCTTTTACCCCCAATGATTAGCACAATCCCTGGCAAATAATAAACACTTGATAAATGATTATTAGATGACTGAATAAAATCTAAATTGAACTAAAAATTATCTTCATTGTCTTAAAGGAACAATTCCAGTATACCTCATCATTTACAAATTTATTTTTATGAGAAAAATAAAACAATGCATGAATAGATAAATTTTAACCTAACTACAATTATTGGGGTGAGGGGTTGAATATATTAAAATATCTAATTATACACTTGCAATAGTTTGTTTTCTGATATTTTATATAAAGTGTATGGGTTTTTATCTACATTATGAGTTTCTTAAACTCCTTTAGGCTAGTCTTGAAACCTTGTCACCATTTGTTAACATTAAAATTGTAAGAAAAGAAATTCTGAATTTTAAACCCCAAATATGACAAGATTTGAAGGCACAAACCACTTCACTTTGAATCTCATTTTGGAAACTTCTGCAAAGGAGAGTATAACTGTGAGCTACTTTTTCTTTATCAGTAAAATGAAAAAGTTCAGCTAAATGAGTATTATTGTTCCATACTGCTCTAAACCCTCTCAAGCTAAGTTTAAAATGTGTTTAAAAAAGAAGAAGATGAAACACTTTATAAGCTGAGGACTTACTTTAGTAAGAACCCATGGAAATATAATGGGATTTTTAAATGAACTTTTAAAATCTGAGAGTAGATAAGAGATAAAAATAAATTTGCTAACTTTAAAATTTAGTATTTTATATCTCCTGTTACACATAAAAACTTTTGGAAGCTTTTGATATAGGCTCTTACACTTTGTTGACTTCTTCTGGGTGTATGTTGTGATCTTCTTCACCAAAAAAGATTCTATAGTCTGAGTCTGAGTCCTTTTATGCTGCCTGCTCATGTTCCCAGCCAACTACTGGACCCTTGAGCTTTTTGTCAGGGTAGGGATGCTTTTAGAGTGGAGAGTGCTTTGTCCCAAGCTTTAGGGGCCTTGCCCTGCTGTTTTCAGAGCTACTTCTGTTCCACAGTCACTGCAAGCTCTGCCACACCAGCACTCCTCCTCCCCCAAGAAGTGCCACCTAGGACCATGACCCAGATCCAAGCAGGGTAAAGCAAGAGATAACCCTGCCTGGGCACCAGCAAATCACGCCCTGCACTCCTGCTCTGATCCACCACTTGATTCCTCCCACTGTGTGGGCCAGGGACTCCAGAAGCACCTGATGCTAGAACTCGGCAAGCAGCCACAGAACCTTCTTGCTGCTGACCCCATGCCATCTTCATCACCCCCAGAACTGGGGGCAGACTGAGCACTTCTCTCACCCAGATCCAGCAGTTTTCCCATTAACCTACTCCGTTTTCTCTGGTGTTTGTAGATTGAGAAGTCTGATAACTGCTACAGCTCAGTGATTCCCAGCCCCGAGGACTGTTCCCACTGACTTCTAGTCTAGTTAGTTCTGGTGTGGCTCACCAGATGCTGGGGTGGGCTCTGCTCCCAGCATGGTGTGACAGACACTTCCCAGTGACTATCTAGGCTGTCTTGGGCTGGATACTTTTTTCCCACTATTTCGTGGGTTCTGTGGCTCTAGAATTTGTTCAGAGCCATTTTTACAGGTTTTTGGAGGGATTTGGGGGAGAGCTTAAGTAAGTCCCTGTTTTCCAGTTGCCATCTTGGCACTGCCCTCATATAAAAACAATTTTTAATATTCCTTTTTAATACTTTGACTTTCAAATTTTCCCCCTCCATCCCTCCCCATATGATTCTTATTGAGGAGGCAAGTAACTCAATATAGGTAATAAATGTGTAGTCACATGAAACAGTCCATGTTTTGGGTACAGCAATCTATTTTACCCTGCAGGAAAGTAGGAGAGGAAGGGGAAGAGAGAAAGGGAGGTAATAAAAGAAAGGACATATTGGGGAAGGGATTAGTCAGCTAGATAGTCGTTCTCTGGGGTTGCAAAGTATTTTCATCATAACTCCTTCAAACTTGTCATCAATCAATGTATTGTTTAGAATACCTAAGTCAGTCATATTATAATATTGCTGTTACTTTGTACACAGTACATTTCACTTTACATCAGCCCATGCAAGTCCTTCCAAGTTTTTTTTTTTTTTTTTCTGGGAGCATCCTGGTCATCATTTCTTATACTACAATAATATTCCATCAAAGTCACATACCACAACCTATTCAGCCATTCCCCAATTGATGGACAATCCCATAATTTTAATGCCCCCAGGAAAAAAGCTGCTATAAATATTTTTGTACATATAAGTCCTTTTCTTTTTTGCTCTTTATCTCTTTTGGGATGTAGATCTAAGACTGCTATTGCTAGCTCACAGGGTTTACATGGTTTTATAAGCCTTTATGCATAATTCCAAATTGCTCTACAAAATGGTTGAATCAGTTCACAATTCCAACAACAATGCATTAATGTCTCATTTTTCCCACATCCCCTCAACAATTTGTCATTTCCCTTTTCTGTGCTATTATTCAATCTAATAAGTATGATGTAGTACCTCAGAATTGTTTTAATTTGCATTTTTCCAATCAGTAGTAGGTTAGAGCATTTTTATATGACTACAAATAACTTTAATTACTTCATCTGAAAACTGATCATCTCTTTTGACCATTTATCAATTGGGGAAGCGTTCTTATTTTTCTTCATTTGCCTCAGTTCTCTACATGTTTGAGAAATGAGGCCTTTATCATAGAAACTTGCTTCAAATATTTTCACAGTCAATATTGCAAACTGTATTTTTCTCTATCCTATTCCCCCTCCCTTAATTCTATTCTCTCTCTCCTTTCACTCTATCTCTCCTCAAAAGAGTTTTGATTCTGACTAACCCCTCCATCAATCTGCCTTCCCTTTTATTACCTCATCTTCTCTTTTACCCTTCCCTCCTACTTCCCTGTAGGGTAAACTAGATTGCTATACCCAACTGAGTGTGTATGTCATTCCCTCTTTGAGCCAATTCTGATGACAGTAAGATTCACTGACTCCCTCTCATCTCCTACCTCTTCTCCTCCACTGTAAAAACTTTTTCTTGCCTATTTTATGTGAGATGATTTGTCCCATTTTACCTCTCCCTTTCACTTTCTCCCAGTACATTCCTCTCACCTCTTAATTTTATTTTTTAGATATTATCCTTTTTTATTCAATTCACATCTGTGCACTTTGACTATATATACTCCTAACTACCCTAATAATGAGAAAAGCCTTATGAGTTACAAATGTAATCTTCTCGCAAAGGAATGTGAACAGTTTAATCTTATTATGTCCCTTATGATTTCCATTTCATGCATACATTTTTGTGTTTCTATTGAGTCTTGTATTTGAAACTCAAATTTTCTATTCAGCTCTGGTCTTTTAATCAAGAATGCCTGAAAGTCCTCTGTCTCATTGAATATCCATTTTCCTCTGAAAGATTATACTCAGTTTTGCTGAGTAGGTGACTCTTGGTTCTAATCCTAGCTCCTTTGCTCTCTGGAATATCATAGTCCAAGCCTTCCAATACTTTAACATAGAAGCTAATAAATCTTGTGCTATCCTGATTGTGGCTCCACAATACTTGAATTGTTCCTTGTGGCTGATTGCAATATTTTCTCCTTGACCTGGGAACTCTGGAATTTGGCTATATTCCTGGCAGTTTTCATTTTGGCATATCTTTTAGGAGGTGATTGGTGGATTCTTTCCTTTTCTATTTTGCCCTCCAGTTATAGAATATCAGGGTAGTTTCCCTTGATATTTTCTTAAAAGATGTTGTCTAGGCTCTTTGCTGGGTCACGGCTTTCAGGCCATCCCACAATTTAAAAATCATCTCTCCCAGATATATTTTCCAGCTCAGTTGTTTTTCCAATGAGATATTCCCCTTGTTTTCTATTTTTGTTCATTCATTTAGTTTTGATTTATTGTATCTTGACCTCTCAAAAAGTCATTAGCTTCCATTTGCTCCATTCTAATTTATAAGGAATTATTTTCATCAGAGAGCTTTTGCACTTCTTTTTCCATTTGTCCAATTCTGCTTTTTAAGGTAATCTCCTCATTGGCATCTTGTACTTCTTTTGCTATTTGGCCTAGTCTGTTTTTGTGGTGTTATTTTCTTCAATATTTTTTGTGTGTCTCCTTTACCAAACTATTGACTCATTTTTCATGATTTTTTTTGCCTCACTTTCATTTCTCTTCACACTTTTCCCTCTATCTCTCTTAGTTGGTTTTCAAAATCCTTTTTGACTTCCATGGACTAAGACCAATTCACATTTTTTCTTGGAATCTTTGAATGTAGGTGTTGTTAGGTGTTGTCTTCTTCTGAGTATGTGTTTTGATGTTCCTTGTCACTGTATTAACTTTCTATGGTCAGATTTGTTTCTGTTTCTTGCTTGTTTTCACAGCCTATTACTTCACTTTTTAACTATTTAAAGTAGAGTTCTGCTTCCAGGGTAGAGCATGCACTGTCCAAAGCTTCAGGGGTTTCATGCAGCTATTTTCAGAGATACGTCTAGTGACCTGTAACTTTTCAGTTCATCCAAGGTTGTATGATATAAGAAGCGGTGTTTACTACTCTCTGAGCCTGTCGTCTTATCTCTGAGTCACCACAAGCATTCTTTTCTTCCCTGGAACTGTGAGGAGGGTCCCTGTTTCACTGTATTCACCAGCTCTGCTATGATAATAGTCCTCCTTGCCCTGGGTTTGCCACCCAGGACTCTGATGCAGATGCAAGCATGGGCAAAGCAACAGAGTCCTCCCTCAGTACTAGCAATAAGACCCCTGTAATCTCCTTCTCACCAGTTGCTTGACCCTCTTACTGTCTGTGAGCTGAGAGCTCTGGAAGTAGCCACTGTCACTGCCACTGCTGATTCAGTCACTCACAAGGCCTGTTTCTGGTTTTCTGTGGCCCAACCTGTGCTGGCATGGCTTATGTTTGACTGTGCTCTACTCTCACCCAGGCACAACAGACTTTTCCTGTTCACCTTCTAAGTTGTCTTTGGCATCTGTGCCCTGAGAGGTCTAAAAACAGCCAGTACTGCCACCAATTCTTTCACCCCAAGACATGCTCCTTGGTTTCTGGACCTGTCTCTGTGCTGGCATGACCTGCACTGGACTAGGCTTTTTTCTCACCCTGGTACAAAAGAACTTCCTTACTGACCTTCCAAGTTGTCATGGGCTGCTTGTTTCACTCCATTTTCTTTTGTGGGTTCTCTAGAATTTGTTTAGAGTCATTTTTAAAAGGAGATTGGAGGAGTTTGGGCAAAAGTTCAGGCAAGTCCCTGCCTTTATTCTACCATCTTGGCTCCACCTCAATTTCCCTCATTTTTAAAGAAAGAAAGAAATCTAAGCATACCTTCAAAGTTCTGCATCAATATTATATAACCTCACTAATTAGCAAAGTTAATTTGAGAATGTCGATTAGCATTTGTGACTACATTAATGGCCACCTTCCCCATAATTAATTATTCATTACTTTGAATCAGCTTTCATGATGGGCAAAACAAATAGGCTGACTGTTCTTTTAGGTCACTTTCACATAACCCTAGTTCCAACATTAATTCTGGGAATTAACTACTAATTTCTTACAATCTCCAGTGACAGACCTCACTGATAATCCCTCTGTTTTTCATTCCTGTTCATCGTGACTATATTGCTCAAATTATAAACCAAATTTATGTCTTTTTGTGACAGAAAGAGATAGAGATATCTTCTGTGAAACTCTCTTCTCTCTCTCTCTCTCTATCTATCTAACTATCTATCTCCTCTCTCCTTAGACACATGCATATATGTATATATGTATATATATATATATATATACACATATACTCATATATTTGCATATGTGTATACAGAACCATACATATTTTGTGAAATATGCCATACAGAATTATAACACACATATGTATGTAGGTATCTATATCTAAATAAAATGCTATAATTCTGGATCACATGAGGAGCAATAAGCAAATAATATTATGCTTAAATTACATTAGATGTATTTATTAGAATTATATGAGCAAGTATATATGCAAATTCACTCATTTATGCACACATATATTAGTTACTATTATGTTAGCATTTTGATGATGTGAGCATTATCAAAGCTAAAAAGAATTATATTTGCAGCAGACACTCACATATACAACAATCTCCACATCCTTGTGGAAAGGAGATAAAGATTTTTCCTTTATGAAATGGTCTCACATGTGCAACTCTTGAATTACAAGCATTATTCTACATACCATGGCACACATATTTTGTTGGTCTCTTTCCTGCTATTGAATGCTATAATTTATATTCTCTCTCTCAATCTCACTTTCTCTCTCTCTCAAAATCTTTTAACCTGTATATAAGTATATCTATCTTTCCGTCTTCTACTTTCTTTCTGTCTACACACACACACACACACACACACACACACACACACACATCCAATCTTAAAAGAACTTGCTTTCCTCATGGAAATGCAACTAAGTTGTCATTTTATGAAGTGGAAGATATAAGAAATGGCCAAATAGCTACATGTCCACCTTAGGATTTTCTTATTTTTTCTAAAAGTCACTGTGCACCATTTTTTCTTCACCAAATTCAAAAAGTGGTGCCTAGGTTTGATCATTTGTAACCCAAGTAGGTATGACCAGTATATATTTTACTCAAGGAACTCTTCTTCTATTCTATCCTTCTTTTGAAACCAGTGATTACTAACAAGGATAGCTTCTGAATGCATAGCATATATTGCTTCATTGCTTTCCTTGGTCTATATTTCTCCTGGTCGACACAATGATGAGACAGGATTCAAAAGACCTCACATCACCTATAGATAGGAGCTTAATTTCCTGAACCAAATTCAAAGTTTTTAGATTGTATATCAGCTGCTTGATATATGAGGCATCATTGAGATAAATTCAAGTGGCCAAATCAAAACTTTGTATGAGGTCCTTTCTTGCCACTTTCAATAAATCTACATGTGAGAAATCAGGGAATAGTGCAAGGATCTTCCTATAAGTAGAATTACATGTTTTTGAAAAATAATGATTGTTTTTCAGCAGCTATTCCTCTTTTCTGAATAATGGTTCATAGATAAAATTGTGAACCAGAACCTCAGTCAATAACTGTCTCTTTGATAATTTGTGGAGAATGAATGCCCTTATGGGACACTGTAGGTATGTTGAGAAGGGAAAGCAGGTGTGACAGAGGGACTGTTTTCACATGGTGCAGTTGTGGCAGTCCAAAGGGAACAAATGGCTCATTTCTTGAAAAATTTCCACAGTTTTTGAGAAAATTCCACTTATTGAAATTTTTCTGCCCATATTTACTACATCTTCAATTATAGGTTAAACTTCATATGAGTGAGGAAATAGTATAGTATGAAAAAAATGATTTTTCCCATGAGCTTGCTTCTTCTCCATATTTTTTGAAGTGCCTTTTCTGTGTTCTCCCTTGGGCTTCAAAATATTGATTTCACAGGTGACTGAATTTAAATGATTTCTTTAAAACCTCATTTTCATTTCTTTAGAATTGTCAGTTGAATTCTCAAAAGACTCATTCTCACTGCCAACCTTCCATGGAATAGGTATGCTAAGGAAATGTACCTGTAGTGCTTTGGCCTCTTTAGTCCTATTACCAGTTCCCTAGGACTAGAATTCCTCATAGTATTTGTGACTGTGAGTTTAATTGTATTCTATATTCACAAACACTAATGCCCTGAGTAGTAACTCTTTTTGGAGCATTGTAGGAGTAAATTAAATAGATAATATATATCACAAGCTCTTGATAAAGTTATTTGTGCATAAAATTGTATTGCCATTAGAAATTTTCTTTATGAGGCAACAATCAGCTATATACAAAATCAATAACCCTGAAGGGCATTCATGAGCTATTATTATCTTACTGCTCCTTATTAGCAAATAAGCTATAAATTTTATAATAATTTAACAATTCAATGACTTTCATTGGATGAATGGTGGAACCAGTTCTTCTCATTCCCCTACCATCCACCACCAAGCCATATTTGTATTAGCATATGTTAGTCTATGATACCAGTAAGGTATGTTGAATATAGTATTAGACTAATAATTCATGGAATATCTGAGAGGTTATGACTAAATTAAAATTTTGAGTATATTACAGTTTCATTAGCCCAGTGTTCCATATCATAGGTGAAGAATGAGGAAGAGCAGGATGTCTTAAGAACTAGCATTTATATAATGATTTGTCTTTTATATAGTGTTTGTCAAATTTCATCTCATTTGACCCTCAGAACATCCCTGGAAGTTAAGTGATGTTGTTTTCCTTATTGAAGAGATGGGAAAATTCAGATAGGAAAGTTAAATGACTTGATGAAGCTTGCATGACAAGTAAGAAACAAAAGCTGGATTGAACTCAAATATTCCTAACTCCAGTGCTCTCTATTCACTATGCCACCAAGCTACCCTATATCATTTACTACATTTTGTGGAGGGTGGGGGAGTATGTTTGACATGAACAGAAACAATAGAATACAGTAAATTACAATTGAGTTAATTTGCCCTTTCTAAATAATGTGTATATATAATATACAATATTATGGAATAAATAATATTAAATATTATATCATGTATAAATAAATATAATAGATAATTGTATATAAAAATGAATGAATCAATGAATAATCCTCTTTCTAGATTTCCTATTATACCAAGTTTTAAGTAGGACAAGATAAGAAGCATTTTGCCAAGAGAAGTGACAGAGGGTAATGATCATTTTTATATTTATTCCAGTTAGAAACAACTGAGCTTAGCTACCTTGTTAGATAGTTAATTTGCTTATTTACTTTGTTTTCTATTTGAAGACTTGTAATTTCATTAGCTTAAGTATTTTCCAGTCAGGAAACTCTCTCTACCTTTGCTGATCAGCAAGTGTTGTGTAATTTAAAGTCTTCCACTATTGCCACTTGCACTGAGCAGATAAGACATTTGCCCAGGGTGATAGATATGTGAAAGGTTTCAGACATGAATCTGTATTTGCCTAACTCTGAGACTGAATTTCTAAGGATTAGACAATGATCTCCATCTAGCACCTAGTTATCAGCCAGAATAATCAAGCGGTCATTCTGATTTAATCCTGTGGAGTATTAGCAATTGTGTTTGACCAGCCTTGACTCAGGCCACTTGGGTGGTTTGAGTTGGAGACTGGAATTAATTAAGACACTTGGAGACTATTCAGCACTTAATAAAAACAAATTTAACAACAGTATAGTCAGGACACTCAGGAAATGAATTGTGCTGGTTCAGGTAGATATAACACTCACATCAATTGATGTGAGGTAATGTGTTTAATCATAAGAGTGTGTTAAATCAGAAGACTGTATTAATTCAATGGCAGTGGCATACCCATCAAATCTAAGGGACACGGATTCTTCATGTGCTTGCCTTTTCATACCATAATCTTGAGCCCTAGTTGCCTGGACCAATCACGTTTCAGGGACAGATGACCTGATTTTTAAGGGAAAATTAGACCTTTATGGAATGTCAGGATGTTAGGGTTGGACCTGAAAGCACCTGTTAGTATTAGACATTTGAACAAAATGAAATATTTATAGGTCATTGAATATTTTTAAGGGATTTACTTAGCTATTGTATAGAAAGAATATCAATAAGAACACACTAGCACTTAGATTCAACTTTGATAGCTGAAGTCTCACTCAAACTTTTATGGAAATGTGGTCAGCCAACCAGGGTATATGACTAGTGTGGTCTCAAGACACCTACCAAGTCTGATAGTACTAGATTTCATGTAGATGTCATGTTGATGTTTCAAAATGACAAGAAAATTCTGTCAAAGGAGGTAGGCCCTAATTAGGCATAAGGGACAATTATGAGTACATATCAGAGAACAAGATGTAGGAAGCATGCAAAGGGATTTCAATGCAAAAAATGAGGATTTCATATTTGATTTTAGAGATAACAGGGAGTCACTGGAGTTTTCTGGGAGTAGGATGATTAGGGGAATAGAGACTGTGGGTGAGTGATATAGTTGAACCTGAACTTTCAAAAAAATCACTTTCATGGCTAAATGGAAGATGGCCAAAAATGAGTAAAAATTTGGTACAGGCAAACTCATGAGCAGGTTATTGAAATAGTTTCACAACTGTGATGTGTCATCCTTGGACCTGGAGTCAACTGAGTTCCAGATGCCACCTTGCTAAAGAACTGACCTCTCAAATAAGACTCTTTATCTTTTGGGACAGGGACAGCTCTATGTCCAATTTCAGCAGGAAGAAGCTATGGAGGGTGAGATTCCCCCCCACCTCAAGATTTTGAGCCCCATTCACTTGAGGGGGACAATGACGACACTGTTTTATATATTTTTCTTGTGTTATCCCTCTTATACAGTTGTGTAAAGTTTTGTTGAAGCAAGTTATCCTAGAATTCATATTGCCCTATGTAATGGGCAAGAAAGATCTTGGGGCTGAATGTAGTTGCTATTTAGATTTGAAGATCTTTCCCACCCATTAACAGGCCATGTGACCTGCTTACATCACAAGAAGCCAAAGTTACATGTGGTGGGAGTAGCTTCCTGACAGGAAAAGGATGTTATGTCAGAAGAAAATGCAGAGAGAGAATGAGAGAGAGAGAGAGGGGGGGGGGGGGGGGAGAGAGCAATTATGGCTTGTTAATGGCTGCTAATGGCCATCGTGATAGTTAGAACTGAATAGACTGGGACTTATCCATACTGTGTGTTTGTTTGGCGGAAGACCCCAGAAGGGGATTGGAGAGGTTTTGGGATGCAGGGGCTCCAGGTTGTGATATTGTGTTTTAAGTACCTTGATGGTATGATGAAGCGGGCTAACTGGCTGTGGGAGCTGAACATTTGGTTATGGGATATGGTTCTCTGGTGGCTGAATAAATGTTATACTTCTGCTTTCTTTGTGGAGAGTCTCTCATACTTTGCAATACAGAACTACATAGGCATTTTGACAATCATCATCTACATTGTTATTTTTGCCTTACTGATACAGGGACTGAAATAATGTTATTGCTCTCAATTATAATATGGATTTTAGGAGGAGGAGAAGGTTTAAAGGAAGAGATTACAAGTTCAATTTTGTACATGTTGAGTTTTAGATGTCAACTGGACACTTAATCTGAGATGTTGAAAAAGTGGTTGGATATGTGAGATTGAAGGTTAGCAAAGAGGTTAGGGTTGGATAGAAAGATTTGAGTCATTAGTATAGAGATGGTCATTAAGTACAAAAGAACTGATGAGATCACCAAGTGAAGTAGTATAGAGAGAAGAGAGAAGAAAGCCCAGGATAGCATCCTGTGGGACACCTATGATTAGGGAGTGGAATTTGGAGGAGGAGCCAGTAAAGGAGATTGAGAAGGAGCACTCATATAGGTAGGAGAACCAGGAGAGAGTGATGCTCCAAAAAAAAAAACCTACAGAGAAGAAATTCAAAGAGGAGAGGGCGATACACATTGTCAAAGACTGGAGAGTTCAAGGAGAATGAGTTCTGAGAAAAAGCTATTAGATTTGGCAACTGAGAGATCATTGGTAACTTCGGAGAAAGCAGAATTGGTGAAATCATAAAGTCAGAAGCCAGAATGAAAGGGACTAAGAAGAGAATGAGAGAATAAAAGGAGTAAGGACATTTAGTAGATGACCCTTTCAAGGAGTCTAAATGCCTTGACAAAGAATAGAAGAGATATTGATGTTAACTTTTAGGCCAAAATTAGCACAAGCATCAGCAAATCAATCCATACTTTGTTGCATCTCAGTCTCAGAGGCTGTATTGAATGCACAGTCATCTGTGAATACAAAGTCATACACCACCATTGCCTTCACTTTATACTTGGTTTGTAGTCTTCTCAAGTTAAATAATTTACTTTCAGTAAATTGATGCTTTTTTAATCCTTAATGAAAGCATACAACAACATCATGGAAAACAATCATTATGGAGGATTCTAGGAAGATGGCAGAGTAGATCAGAAAACCTTCAGCTCTCCACAAAAATAAGACAGAACATCACCTCAGAGCAGCAGAAATAAACAGGGTAAAGAAGTTGTTCTCCTAGGTCAACTTGAGAAGACCCCAGGACAGGCCTGACCCCCAGGAGCAGATATTCTGCCTGAGTGACGTACAAACACATCCAGTCTAACTCTGCAGAATCTACAATAAGCCCTGGGGGCAGCTGGGGTTGGCAGGCAGCCTCAGCCTTAGAAATTTTCATTTCACAGACAATGTGAGGTTCTGACAGCTGGGCAGGAGGAGATTGAAGGACTTTCTACTGCAGAGGGATGCCAAACACAGATGGGCAGATCAGAGAAATCCTGAACTGGATTGCTGCTATGGGAGAGAAAGAGCTAGTGCACACTTGATGAGTGCAGTAGCAGAGTGGTGGGGAAACTGTTGGCTTTGGAAACATGAAGGAGACCAGAGTCCCTGATTTCAGTTCCAGGGAAGAGAGGAAAGCTATAGTTTGCCACCACCTGAGGTATAGGGAAGGAAATCATTTGTGGGACAGCATGACCAAGGGCTCTAGCCATGGCTTAAAAGTGGAGAGGAGAGCCCATGATTGAACCCTAGGACAGACCAAGGCTTGGGGCATTATTCCCCTATACTTCAGAATTATAACATAATCATACTAATAGCTGCTAAAAATAATAACAATAAAAAAAATATAAATGAGTAAGCAAAGTAGAAAGAACCCAAGCACAGATAGCCACTATGGGGATAGAGAAGATCTGGGTTCATATTCAGAGGAAGATAATGGAGCTTAAAGTAAGCTAATCTTTTTTCAATGAGAAATGTCAAATGGTCTCAAGCACAAAAAGATTTCTTATAAGAACTTAGAAAGGATTTTAAAATCAAGTAAGAAAGATTGAGGAAAAAAATTAAGGATAAAAATAAGAGCTATCCAAGATAATCAAGAAAACTATGAAAATAAATTCAACCAACTTGAAAAAGAGAATCACAAACTTGAGGAACAAAATAATTCCTTGAAAACTAGAACAGGGCAAAGGGAAGCTAATGACATTCTAAAACACAAAAAATAATTTTAAAAATCAAAAGAATGAAATAATAAAGAGAATGTGAAAGATCTTATCATAAAAACAACTCATCTGGAGAACAAATCAAGGAGAAATAATGTAAGAATAGTCAGACTGCCTGAAAATTATCATTTAAAAAGGATTTTGATACAATATTACAAGAAATTATTAAGGAAAATTGTCCTGAAGTTCTAGAACAAAAAGACAAAGCAGAAATAGAAAATAATCCACTGATCACTACCTGAAAGAGATGTCAGGAGGACAGCTTTCAGCAATCTCAATGCCAAGTTTAAAAGCTCACAGGTTAAAAAGAAAATACTGGAAGCAACAAGAAAAAAATATCATGAAGCTACAATAAGGTTTACACAGACCTAGTGCTACTACATTGAAAGACCATGGACTTTATTTCTTATAGCAAAAGAGCTAGACTTATGACCAAGTGTCATAACTGTTACCCAGCAAAGTTACCCAGTAAGTTCCTAGCAAAATTGAATATGGTCCTTAATGGAAAAAAAAATGGAGGTTTAACAAACTGAAAGATTTTTAGGAATTTATGACAAAAACAGCAGAATTTAAGGAAAAATTTGACACATTAAACTCAGGAGAAACAAAAAATAAGCAGTAAGAACCAATTATAAGGGAGCCAATAATATCAAATTGTTTACTTTTTAGATTTGAAAATATTATCAGTTATTTTATGATTGTCATTTTTATTGAGGTATTATGAAAGAAAGGCTTGATCGCTGAGTATGATGGAATGAGTGTTAAAAATTATGTAGGGAGAGACAAAAAAAGAACAATTATCTGATACAAATAAAGCAAAAAAGGGGAAAAAGATGCAGAAGAAGGTAGCAGTGGGGAGAGCAGATAGTGCTGAAACACTACCCTCATGGGGAATGGGTTAAGATGGAAAAACATGGAGGGTAAGGGAGGAATTCTTGGAAGGGTGGGTAGGGTAAAATGGAGGAGAGAGGAAAGATAGGAATAGAATGAGAAGGACAGTGAGAGAAAATAGGAATGAGGAAAATATATAATAAGTAATTATAATTTAGAATATGGATAGGATGAATTTACCTATAGGGTGGAAATAGGTAGGAGACTAAAAATTGGAATTCAACAATATGTTTTTTCAGGAAGTGCTATAAAATGAGAGATACCCAAAACCATTTTAAAAAGTCAGGAGTAGAATTTATTACATAAACAAGCACGGGTAGCAATCATGATCTCAGACAAAGTTGAAACTAATAAAGATTTAATCCAAAGAGAAAAATAGGGAAGCCATACTATATATTAGGCATACTATCAAATATTGTTTTAGGCCATTTAAAACAACTAGACAGTATAAAATACCTGAGAGTATAACTGCCAAAACAGACACAGGAGCTATACAATCATAAACATAAAACATTCTTTATGCAAATAAACTAAGATCTAAATAAATCAAGTAACATTTACTGTTCATGTGTAGGTAAAACCAATATAATAAAAATAATGAAAATTTTACATAACTAATCTATTTATGTAATGCCATCCCAATTAAGTACTAAAATTTTATTTTACTGACTTAGAAAAAATAATAATAAAGTTCATTTGGAAGAACAAAGGGTCAGAAACTTCAAAATGACCAGAGAAAGAAAGATGTAAAGGAAACAGATTCAGTAGTATGAGATATTAAACTGTATTATAAGGTGAGAGCATTGTTAAAGTGCTAAATGGATAATTTTGATTATTTTAAAGTTTTCTTGTATAAATAAAACATTTGTATCTAAAAATGGAATGCAGAAAATTGGGAAGAGGCTTTTATGAACAATCTCTGATAGAATGTGATTGGGTTGGAATGTTGCTGTGGAAATGATGAACTTGTTGAACCAGAAAAGCATGAAAAGTCTTTGACTGATGAAGGAGAATGCTGTCCACCTTCATAGAAACAGATGATGGGTGGAGATAAGCATGGTACAAACTTACGTATATGTGTATGATTATAACTATCTATGCATATGTGTACTTATGTATGTGTATATGTTTGTACATGTATGTATACATATCTGTGCATATGCAAATGCATATATGTCCACAGTTAATTATAGCCTTCTTTGGGTAAGGGCAGGGAAAGAGAAAAAAAATGTAAAAAGTGCATAACAGAGAACAAAAGAAACCTGCATGGAAGCAAAGAAAAGCTTGACAGTTTTGAATACAATGAGTAGTATTTACTATACAGGCTTTCTTGAAATGGAAATTTATTGCTTTATATTGAATCCTCTCCCATGTTCTGCTGTGTACAAGGCAATATTAAATTCTCTTTATTTTGTATTTGTTTAAAATTAAAAAAAATTAACAAAAGAAAAAAGGAAGAAAAATCACATTAAAAATCATAGGAGCAAACATAGCCCTGTTTGACTCCATTTAAAACTGAAAAAGCATGAAAACATCATCTATTACTGAGCCCCTTTGCAAGTATGCCATCATGAAACTGATGTACAATACTGATGAACTTTCCAGGCAACCAAATTTTCCATGGTCTTCCACAAGACCTCAAAACTGAAAGTACCAAAGTCCTTGGTCAGGTAGATTAACATTGTGTAATGACCTTTGTTCTGCTCCTGGCATTTCTCCTGGGGTTGTCAGGCAGCAAATGCCATATTGACCATTCCTTGGCCTTTTCTGAAGCAACACTGCCTCTCAGGCAGTTGACCATCTTCCAGGTGAAGGATCAGACTATTAAGGAGGACTCTGGCAAAAATCTTGCTGTCAATGACTAAAAGAAAACCCCTTCCCACACACACACACACACACACACACACACACACACTGTGATTGTCAAAGCACAATCTATTTTCCTTTCCTTTACAGAGTTGGACAATGAAGGCATTTTATCTCATGTGAGATAACCTCCTCTTGCCGTATAATGAGGAAGATTTTAGTCAACTTTTGCATGAACTGTGTGTCCCCAATGCTGTAAATCTCAGCTGGAGTAGAATTAGCACCAATCATTTTGTTATTGGAGCAAAGCTTAATGCCATTTAAAATATCTTCTTCAGTTAAAATTGATTGGGTGGTGATGACATAGGGGACAATTTGATGAAGGAGCCAGGATGTAACGGGTTTGTTTGAGCAGGTGGAGGGGTCAGTCTTGGTAAAGAGTAAAGCAAGTTCCTCATGTGAGACAGGGGTGAAGGAGGAGATAATGGAAGAAGACATATGAGTGATGTGAGATGAGGAAGAAAGGAGAAGAGGAAGTTCACATTTAATGGACTTAATATATTCTGTATAATATGAGATAGGTTTCTCAGATGAGAGTGTGAAAGAAGAGGAAGCCATGTGAGGTTTGAAGAGGGATGAAAATGTTTAAAAGAGCTTCTTTGAAGAGTGGGGTAGAGATGATAAGTCAGGTATGGTAGGATTGCTGAGGAGCAGTAAGTAGCCATTTGAGTTTATGTAACATAAATTTGCATTGGACCAATCAGAACAATTGTGTAACTTTCTCAATTTTCATTCATCAGGATATGCGTAGGACCAAAGGTAGAAAGTGGTAAGAAGAATCTTAAGCATAAGGTTGCAAAGTCAATCACATAATGGCACTAAGGATTCAAGAAAAGACATTACAGCATTAAATTGGTTCACTGAGAGATCACAATAGGGAAAGGAATAAAGAGTAGTTACTGCAGAAGCAATGGCCTGGGAGAAAATTGAGGGGTCAAGACATTAGAGTTTGTGGTATGAATGAAGAGTAGATTTAGGTAAGAGAAGATAGAGGGAGAGGTGAAGAACCAATAGATAATGGTTGGATAAGGGAATCTTGGAATTCTTGACCACAGAAGTGGTAGGTATGTGAGTACTGTCAAGACCAAGGGTATGAGCATCTTTGCTCTTGGCTAATGTGGGGGGAAGGAGCAGGTCATAGGAAATGAATAGATTGAGGAACTGAGTAGCTAAGATATTTGATAGAGAGCCAACATGTAAGTTGAAGTTCTCTAGTATGAGGGCAGAATTTTAAGAAGGAAAAAAAGTAGAGAAAGTAAATGTAGAGAACTCATTGAGGAAGCAAGGGGTCTGTGAAATTTGATTGGGTGGCAGATATTAATATCATGAACCTCAAAGAATGAAAATTACTGAGTGATGAAAGTCTGGAGAGAACTTAGAAATGATAATGGGAAGCAAGATGTCATCTAACTTCCCTACTTTGGCCACTACCAATATAAGAGTCTGTAGCAACACCAGCACGAGTTCCAGTATTATGATGTATCAACACCAGGATCAATACCAGAACTGATACCACTACCAATATGAACACCAACACTGATGGCAACATCAACACTAGTACTAATATTATAAGTAACAGCAATGCTAGAAATACCACTGACCAACACTAGCACCCACACTGTCATTGTCACTATCACTACCACAAACCACAGCATTAATACTAATAGAATATGCTCAGGGGGTGAATTCACTATCAGGATATTCATTATACCTCACATAATTATTGTACCCTTACCCCCAACAGTTAAGACTTTAGAACACCTTGAAGGTGAAATAAAATTTTAAAGACTCCCCCCCTCCTCAAATTAGAGGAGTCCTCACAAACAAAGCATTGACTTAGATAAAGAATTTCATAGTAGTCAGAAAATTTTAAAACTCCATGTTCTCTCCTAGGAGTCACATTTACATAAATTGCAACTACCCCAGCCTGCTGCTGTGTCTCATTGTTATTCTTTGATTTTTATTCTTTTTTTTAAACTATCTTTAACAGCTTCTTTGTTCCATGTTCTGCTGAATCTCCCTGATTTTGCCCTAGTCAATGTACTTCTCCATAGAATTATCCCTTGCAGGGCAAGTGCAAGCCTTGTGGAGAAAAAGTTTATTTAACTCTGCCTCCTGTGAAGTCCAATCTCCTTCCATCTTTCAGCAATAACCATATGTTTTCTTCATTGTCACTCTTTGCCAAGGTTCCTCTCACATGAACTTTACCATTGAATCTTTTTTGGTTCTCTTTAATTTTATTAGCCTTAATCCTAGGTAGGAACTAATAAGTTTCTGTAATGATGCTCCAATCTCAAACAAGCAAGAATTAGGGCAAGTGCAGAAGAGCAAATCTCACAGCTTCACTAAAGTCTGTAGGTGAGATATCAGACTTTACGCCCTTGGACATGAATTGGTTTTCAGCTAACCCTTCCTCATTCATACCAGGCCCCCGACGAGTTTAAACTTTTGCATATTAGAGAT
This sequence comes from Trichosurus vulpecula, assembly GCF_011100635.1. Classification (NCBI taxonomy): domain Eukaryota; kingdom Metazoa; phylum Chordata; class Mammalia; order Diprotodontia; family Phalangeridae; genus Trichosurus; species Trichosurus vulpecula. Next base: position 352,608,162 of record NC_050576.1, on the reverse strand, counting down.
CATATTAGAGATCAATTTTTCAGTCTGCTGTCTTACTTGTATATTTTCAAACTACACAACTTTATCCAAATGAGTAGAAAAATAGCAACATTGAATTAAAAGAAAATAATTTGTTATAGAAATCTGGAGAATATCCCTCAGATAATTTGCATAACAATTTGTGTAATATATTATCTAAAGTACTAAAATTAATTCAAGCATTAGCCTTAACATTATACTTTTTTCATCCTATCCTTTGATTTCTCATTATATTGTCTTCATTTATGTCCAATTATCTCATCTTTATTCCTTTCATTTCCCATATTCAACTTACAGATGGAATTAGACAATAGTAATAAAATAATAAGGGACAGATTTGGAAAAAAAATGAGATGTAAGTTGTAGGAGGAAGAGAATGAAATGAGTAAAGAACAGTTCAAAGATGTCATGTGACTGATCATGAAAAGATACCATCTCAGCCTCTTGCTATTTTAAAACAATGACTGAACTTGACTGTGTCCAAAACATTAATGCCTCATTTTTCCAACATCCACAGGAAGAGAGATATTCCATCTAATTTAATGATTTAGTTAATTGAAGCTTATTCATTTTTGCTTTGTTGTACTTCCCTTTAAAATTGACTATCATTGATATTTTTCCCAAATATGATATAAATATATATATATGACTTTTTATAGTGTATCGTATATATTATAAATTTTGGTGACTTGTGGTCATCACTAAATCAATAGTTATACTGCTGACTAATTTAATTCATTACCCTACATTTCAGAGACTTTGAAAGATGTTCAAAATTCACAGAGGTTATTAAACCTTGGGCTACACTGCTCAAGAGCATTCAGAAAAGCTCATGATTGGAATTCTGGGATTTTCTTCTGTATTTGAGAAATTGACTTCTACTAATGTTTTGGGAATCTAGATAAGGGAAGTAGAAAGAAAATTTTTTTTTAACAGATATGTGTGAGAACTAGAGATCAAAAAGGAGAAAAGATAGGTGAATGACAAGAATAGATAGCCTCTGAAAGCAGATCATATTTGGAATAGCAGCAGAAGTCCAATCAATAATATTTCTCTTCTTTCCTCTGTTTTCCCAGGACCTGACAATGGGGAAATCCCTACCCTGAGTTTAAATCTCAAACCTAGTTAAGATGACCTTAGAATAAAGTGGAAGCTTGTAAGGCCAATCAGTAAGTGAAAGATCTTTCCTGCCCATTGAATAGACCTCAGGTGGGGCCAACAAAGGGAAGCCTGATTAGAGGTAGGCTCACACACTTTCACTAACTAGGTGTGAGGCTCCAGGCCCACACCCTTTTGCTAGTTAATCTGACCGTGGGTGAGAAGCCCTCAGGTCCCTAAGGCGAGTTGCTAAGACCAGAGCCATGGTATGCACACTGAGTTCTAGGCAATCAGATGTGGCTAGGACTGCATAAAAAGAGAGCCCAGAACTGAGAGCAGCAGAAATAACAGTGGCATAATTCAGGAGCATACATCTTTGGAGCCAGCATTGGGAGAGACTGCAGAGCAGAGAGGGCAGAACAAGAGAGTTGTGGAGATCAAAGAGCAGAATCTGCAGAGGGCTACAAGAAATGGAATTCAGCCCAAGGAGGAGTAGCAGGAACTCAGAGTCTACAGGGCTGCAGAAGATAGTGCTAAATGGAGAGTTAGGATTCATGAGTGATTGTTTACAAGAAGGCCCTAGCAGAGGGGAAGCTTACAGGATGACTTGGGTCCTTGCTATAATATTATATTATAATTTCCTTGTTGCTACATTGAGTTGGGCTTTCTGGCTTTTGAATATTATTGCTACTATATGGAATTGGAATTACTGGTCCTGGGATTGGATTCTCTCATTTCTAAATAAATGTTATACTTCTGCTGCCTTATACCTAGAGAATTTCTTATACTTTGAAATTCTGAACCATTCAACAGGTTCATAGTCATCCTTGAGGTCATGAATGTTGCCTTACTGATATAAGGCTAGAGGAAAAGGTTCAAGCTTGTCTATGAACCTGATCAAAGTGTTGCTCTTTGAACATTTGTATGTTTATCTTAATTTATATTTTAGCTAATATTGCTCATAAATGATATGACTATTCGTATTGATTTCGTCTAAGCCTATTGATTCATACTTTGAGACTATGAGGGAGGATAGCACCCCATGAGAGAAAATATTTTCTTGGTTTTATTATAGATTTGAGGCCAAGTTGATTGGAGAAAGAGAGAATTTCAGTAATTATGTTAACTGACTGATAATACTCCAAAGCATACAAACTAAATTGAAACTGGAGAGAAATAAGTGCATTATAGAAAGGCAATAAATTCATTATGTACCTTTATCCCATAGAGTTATAAATTAATTTTTGTATGATAGATTAATATTTGGAAATAAATTTAGAGGTTATTAGCTATGACTTCCTTATTTTATGGATGAGGAACTGAGAGTCAAACAGGGTAAGTGACTTGCATAATGTCATACAAGGAGTTGGTAAATCTGAAATTCAAATACGTGTCCTCTGATTCTAAAGTCTCAGAAATCATTGGGTATGTAATTCTAATACTATTAAATGACTACAAACTTACATACTTGAGTCTCTGTGTCTGCATGGTAAAATAAGTCTATATATATATATATATATATATATATATATATACATATATATATATATATATATATATATTAATCCTGTTTGAATTTTTTTTGTAGAATGAGAATGAATAGGTCCTGGTGAAGGCCTTAATGGTCTTCTTCTGGGTAAAACAATTGAGTTTTTTGTCTTTGCCTACATATTAGGGCTCTTGGGAAATTGTAGAGATTTTCATGTTTAGAATTATTGTCTTAGTAACTAGTGGTATGGAAAAAAATAATTCCCAAATAAATTATGTATCACTTTACATTATTTCTTTTGTATAAGAAGAGTAGTAAATCAAATTGTGAGAGTTCTCATAGAGGAATATACTCTCCCCCCAAATTCATTTATTGTATAAAGTATTTGATTTTTATGATATATAATATTTAGGTACTAACTGGAAAAAAATGCACAGCTACAGGCAATTATTTTGATAAATCTTAGAGGAAAAAAATGTCACCAATAATTAGAGGATCATTACTGTGCCCATTTTTCAAAAAAAGGATTTTTTTAAAACAGCAAATTAAAAGCTGACCTATATGTGTGTGTGAGTGTGTGTATGTATATATACATATATATATATATATACATATATACATATGTATATATATATATATATATATATATATATGTAAAAGAGAGAGCAGACACAGGGTGAGTTGAAGATGAAGGGAAGATATCTAAAAGAAATAAAATGAAATTAAGGGGTGAGAGAGCAACATACTGAGAGAGGGAGATAGGGAGATATAGAATGGGGTGGATTATCTCACATAAAGGTGGCAAGAGGAAGCAGTTCTGTGGGAGGAGGGGAGAGGGCAGGTGACAGGGGAATGAGTGAACCTTGCTCTCATCAGATTTGGCCTGAGGAGGGAATACCATACATACTCAATTGGGTATCTTACCCCACAGGAAAGAAGAGGGAGGAAGATCAAAAAAAAGTGGGGGGGGGGATGATGGAGGGGAGGGCAGATGGGGGTGGAGGTAATCTAAAACAAACACTTTGGAAAGGGGACAGGGTCAAGGGAGAAAATTCAATAAAGCAGGATGGGTTGGGAAGGAGCAAAATGTAGTTAGCCTTTCACAACATGAGTATTGTGGAAGGGTTATACATAAAGATACACATGTGGCCTATGTTGAATTGCTCAACTTCTTAGGGAGGGTGGGTGGGAAGGGAAGAGGGAAGGGAATTTGGAACTCAAAGTTTTAAAATCAGACGTTCAAAAACAAAAAAACTTTTTGTATGCAACTAAAAAATAAGATACACAGGAAATGGGGAGTAGAAATTTATCTTGCCCTACAAGAAAGGAAGGGAAAAGGGGATGAGAGGGGAGGGGGGTGATAGAGGGGAGGGCTGACTGGGGAACAGGGCAACCAGAATATAAGCCATCTTGGAGTGGGGGGAGGGTAGAAATGGGGAGAAAATTTGTAATTCAAACTGTTGTGAAAATCAATGCTGAAAACTAAATATGTTAAATAAATAAATTTAAATTAAAAAAAAAGCTGACCAATTTAACATTTATATCAAAGGAGATAACCATAAGAACTCATCAAAGAATCAATTTCCAATTAACTGGGAGAGAAGATACTATGAAGCAAGTAGCCTACCTTTGGGAAAAGCCAATACCAGCTTAGTTTAATTTCCTACTTGGACAGAGAGATAGGCAATATAGATGAGAAAAATTGATAAATATGATCTTGCTGAATTTCAACAAAATTCTGTTAAAAAATAAAGCTTTCCCAGACCATAAAATTGTTGTTTGGAGAAACTATTGATCTGAAAATCTCACACAAAGGATAGCTTCCAATGATTCAGGTTTAGTCCTATTAAATACTTAGGGAATAGCTAAACAAAGAGTTACAGACTCCTTAGGTTTCTCTTTCTTAAGAAGACAACCCTTTCCTCAGAGAACCCATTTGAGCTACATTTTTAATCATATTTGTTGTTCTTTCAGAACTTTAAAATTCTTTCACCCAAAGTAGGGAAAATAATTTAATGATCTATTTGAGATAGAACTTAATAAAAAGATTTTTCTAATATTTTCATCTAAAAATCCTTTAAAAATATTCTAGGTTTACAACTGCAAGTGAATGAGTTGTTTTGTTTACTGGTCTGTTTGTCTTAACTGAAATCAATTACTCAAGTCAATAACTTCTGGATTTATTTTTTGCCAAACCATTCAGTAACAGGAGGCAGTCTGTCATAATTCACTTCCCATGAAGCAAGAAAACCTACTTCATAATCCTGGGCTCTGTATTGAGGTCCTGTGGTCAGCTGAGAATTACACTAGGACGCTAGGATATGTAGCAAATTCTTTACCATTTCTGTCTCCCTGCATATGAAATGAACCACATTTTGAAAGAAAAAAAATGTTATTATTGATGCTAGTTAAATTTATTTTTAGTTAGCTGTGGGCAGATCCCTTAAAAATGAAATGAAATGCCCTTATTCCTCCCAAACATATGAAAGATTACTGTGAAAGCTTTAATTTCTGCTCTTTTGACATGAATGTGTAATTTTAAAGGCAGATAGAGGACTAGATTTGGTCACTGAAAGATCTATGTTCGAACTCCTTCTTTGACAATACTAACTCTGTGAACAATGGTACATCACTTGTCTTCACTGAGCCTCAGTTTCACACATAATGGGATTAATAATATTTATAATCTCTCCACAACAGATTTGTTGTGAGCTTCAAATTAGTTAATCTATGTAAAGTGCCATATAAATGCCAATTATCATCAATTCTGTCATTTTAGCAAGTTTTCATTATAGTATAGAAATTTAAATAGAATATCATACTGTCTTTTTAAATAAATATTTCATGTAATATTTCCATAGTTCAATGGAAAGTAATCTCATTAATGTGGATACTCCTTGCATTGCTGCAAACCATAACCCATCCACATATTTTCAACCACTATGACTATATGGTCCCTAAACGTCTCAAATTCATGTTCAAAATAGGTCCCATTTCATTTTCCTCAAAACACATCTATTTTGCTATTTTTCCTAGTTCTGCAATGTGCATTACAATCTTTGTAGTTACCCAGATTTGCTACCTTAATGTTATCCTCAGTTCCTTTACTTCATCTAACATATCCAATCAAATACTATTTATTTTCTTTCTATGCACATGACATGTCTCAAATCTGTTCCTTTATCTCTCCTTATGTGGTCTTCACTGCAATTGAGGCCTTTATCACTTCAATTTCTATTAGATTAGCCTCCAGGCTTCCTTCCTTGACTCAAATCTCTTCCCATTCCAATCTATCTTCCATGTAGATGCTGAAGTGATTTTCCTAAAGTTCATTTTTGACCCTATAACTCCTTTAATCAAAAATCTTATGTGCCCCCCTATTAATTTAGGGTCAAATATAAATTTATCTATTTGGCTTCTAAAGACCATTACAACCTCATCTGAATATTATAGTGATTATTCATTACTCTCTTTCCCTCACTTGAAGGTCCAGTCAAATAGATCTCCCTTCTATTCTTCACAAACACTCTGTATCCTATTTCTGTATTTATCGACTGGATCTCACTCATATCTGGAGTGTACTTCCTCCTTGTTTGGTTCCCATATCTCCTTCAGAACTTTTACTCAGCACTTGCTCACTTGCTCAGCACTTTACTCAGCATCTTTCTCTCAACAAAAATTACTTTCTTTCATTAGTGAATTTATAACATATAAGTATACGTATATACTATAAGATTGCATACGTATATTTATGTGCATATACAAATATATACATATTTAAGTATGTAATATGAATATGCATATATTAAATGTGTATACATAATATGTCCATTTAAAAAATCCTATATGTCAAGTACAGTGCCTGGAAAATAGTAGGTTATTAATAAAAGCTTATTGATTGATTCTACCTCAATAGTTTTCAAATTTGCACTGTTTCTTCACTTATTTAGTTCAGGCCTCCATCACTTTTCATATGGCTTATTAAAATTGCCTCCTAATTGACTTCGCTGGCTCAATTTTCTCCAATCCACCACATATAAAGCATTAATAAAGGCAATGTCACATCATATGACTCCATTGCTCAATAAACACTATTGGCTGTTTATTATCTGTATGATAAAGCATAAGTTCTTTTGTTTCACTTTGCATTCAAAGTCCTTTACATTGTACTTTTATAAACTAACTTTTTAGTCTCATTATAGTCTTCATGCCCCTTCATGAATTTCCATGTTTGGCCATGCTGTCTTTCCTGAAATTTATCACACAGGAAAATTCCATTTCCTTCTTCTGTGCCTTTGCAGTATTTCTCTACACCTGAATGTATACTTTTCTCTCTAATACAGCTTAAGAGCCTTGAATTCTGTCAAAGCTCAATACCTATTCTAGCTTCTATGTGAAGTCATTACTGATTTTCCAAAATGCTGGTACTTATCCCCAAATTTAATTTGAATTTATTATTCATAGATTTTTGTACATTTTTTATTTGTATTTTTTCTATTAATAGAATGGAAGCTCCATTAGGGCAACAACCATTTTTATTGTTTTTTTTTCTTTGTATCTTTAGTGCTTTGACCATTTTCTGCTAAATAATAGAAGCTTAGTAAATGTTTGTTCCTGGATTGATTACTCTAGACAATAAATTTTCTCCATATACTTTATTTTTTTTTCCTGAATAGCTTTTTAGGCTTTTTTTTCTGAGTTTTTATTTATATCAGAGGACTCTAGTATTTCAGAACTTCATAAGCTATTAACACAATGTCAAATACATAGAATAATATAAAGAAGACCTTAGTGTCTATAAGGCATCCCTCTTTAATTTGGAGTTTGTATTAAACATACTCCATGAGAAGGACACAAATTAATATACAGCAGTCTCTTTCATCTCTACTTTGATATTTTTAAGCAAAGGACCATAGGATAAAGTTAATTCTGCTCTTTGTATTTATTCAAGAATATTAAATGATCTTTACATATTTAGGAGAAATAACTTATTTCTCTTTTAAAGAGAACCCTGAATGCAACATTTTGCTCTCCACGCACAGTCATACATATATAAACATTTATATCTAAATTTATACTTAAATGAATACTAGTGCTAACATTTATAATCACATATTCTATGTATATACACATACATAACACATTAACTTTCAGAGATTTTGCATTCTCTCAACCTTTTAATTTTCATCTTTTTTTGCTTTATTTATTTATTCATCCATTCATTTATTCATTTATTTTAAGCTTTTATTTAGTATTTTATTTTTCCCAGTAACATATAAGAACAATTTTAAATATTTGTTTTTGGAACTTTGAATTCCATACTCTCCCTTCCTTCCATCCTACTTTACTCCCACCCCATTGAGAAGGCAAGCAATTCAATATAGGTTATACATATGAAGTCATGCAAAACATATTCACAATAGTCATGTTGTGAAAGAAAACAGAGACAAGAAAAAAAAAACAAGAAAAATAAAGTTTAAAAATATGCTTTAATCTGTATTCAGACATCATTAGTTCTTTTTTTGGGGATGGATAGCAATTTTCATCATACGTACTTCAGAGCTGTCTTGTGTAGTTGTATCGCTGAAAATAGCTAAGTCATTCACAGCTGATCATCTTACAGTACATTTCATTTTGCATCAGCTCACAAAAGTCCAGGTTTTTCTGAGAGCATCCTGCTTATAACTTCTTATAAGATATAGTACAATAGTATTTCATCACATACCACAACTTGTACAGCCATTCTCCAATTAATGGCCATCTCCTCAACTTCTAATTCTTTGCTCAAAGAAAAAGCTGCTATAAATATTTGTGTACATATAGGACCTTTTCCTTTTTTTATTTCTTTTGTAATGCAGATCCAGATAGTGGTATTGCTAGGTCAAAGGGTATGCACAGTTTTATAGGTCTTTATGCATAGTTCCAAATTGCTCCACAGAATGGTTGAATCAGGTCACAACTCCACCAACAAAGCATTAAAGTCTTATTTTTCCCACATTCCCTCCAACATTTGTCATTTAGATTTTCTCTCCTATTAGCCAATTTAATTGATCTGAGGTACTACCTCAGAATTGTTTTTTTTTATTAAGATTTTTTATTTTTAGTTTACAACACTCAGTTCCACATGAACCTGATTTCCAAATTTTGTTCCCCCTCCCCCTTCCCTCCCCGAGATGGCATGGAATATGATGTATCTTCTACATATAACTTCACATTGAACTTCTCTACACAATAGTCAAGTTGTAAAGAATTATTACTAATGGAATAAATCATGAGAAAGAAGAAACAAAACCAAAAACACAAAAACAAAAAAACAAAAAAAAGTGAGAGAAAAACCAAAAGAAAAAACAGGAGAGCAAACATTTTGCCTCAGTATGAATTCAGTCTCCATAGTCCTTTATCTGTATTTAGATATCTCCCTCATGAGTCCTTTGGACTTGTCTTTGAACCTTGTATTGCCAAGAAGAGCTAAGTCTATCAAGGTTAGTCATCACAGAATCCATATATCTCTGGTCATATATAATGTTTTCATAGCTCTGCTCTGCTCGCTCAGCATTATATCATGTAGGTTTTTACAGGTTATTATGAAGTCCATATCTTCCCCATTTCTTATAGCACAATAGTATTCCATTACATACATATACCACAATTTGTTCAGCCATTCCCCAATTGATGGGGATCTCCTTGATTTCTAGTTCTTTGCTACTACAAAAAGAGCTGCTATAAATATTTTTGTACATAGAAGTCCTTTTCCCATTTGTGTGATCTCTTTGCAATACAACCCTACAAGTGGTATAGCTGGGTCAAAGGGCATGAACATTTTTATAGGCCTATAGGCATAGTTCCAAATTGCTCTCCAAAATGTCTCGATCAGTTCCCAACTCCAAAAGTAGTGTAACAGTGTTTGAATTTTCTCACATCCTCTCCATCATTTATCATTTTCCTGTTTTGTCATTTTAGCCAATATGACCTGAGAGATATGGTACCTGAGTTGTTTTTATTTTTCTTGTTATTTATTTATTTAATATTTTTATTTTCAGCACTGATTTTCACAAGAGTTTGAATTACAAGTTTTCTACCCATTTCTACCCTCACCCAACTCCAAGATGGCATATATTCTGATTGTCCATTCTCCAGTCAACCTTCCCTTCTGTCACCCCACTCTCCCCATCCCATTTTCCCTTACTTTCTTGTAGGGCAAGATAGATTTTTATGCCATGTTGCCTGTATATCTTACTTCCTAGTTGCACACAAAAACAAATTTCCGATATGTATACTTAGTTTGACATGACTAATCTTCTTTTCTTTGATTTCTTTAGCATTATCACTACTTCATAGAATAATAAGATCATATATTAAGAGTTGCAAATGGCCAATAGTATCATAGATTTAGAGTTGCATGTTATCGTCAATTAAAGTATAATCCTCTAATGTTATAAATGAGAAAACTATGGCTCAATGAAATTAATGGACTTGCCCATAGTCAAAGCTCATAATTGACTGAGGTAGTATTTGAATCTACGTGTTCCTGATTATAAGTCCAATACCATGTCCACTTAACCTGGCTGCCCATAAAATCTCTGGAGTAAGGCAGATTCAAACCTCTTGATGTGCACTGAAGTACTCTACCACTGCTCTATAATCCCTCTCCCTCATTTAGTACCATGTGGATGGTGATATCAGAATTCCAGCAGAATGATTCCACTTTCATTGATGTAGGAGGGTTTTTTTTTTTCAAATAGATTCCATCTACTTATTGTTCTCTTTCAGTTTTGCTAATTAAATGATTTGGAGATGATCTGGCTTAATTGGGTCTTATATTAAGTTCTTTGCAAACCACTTTGTCCCCTCCAAGTTTTCTGACTAATTTATAAACTCATGCTAAAGTCTACAATCTTCCATCACACTAATTTGCAAATTAATTTTTATTCTAAACTGATATTGCCCATTTTTGCCAAGTCTTTATTCTTGACAAGGGAATCATGGCTGGGGAAAAAATAATAAATTCTCTGTGCTCTTTTGCCTTCATTGTAGCTGTTGCTTAGTATCAATTAACTTCTTTAGGAAATAGGGGTACTATATGTTGTTAACTTGTATTCATTTCCTTTTTGGGGTGATATTTATTAAGTGTTTGAATAGTTAAATATGAAGTATTTGCCATGTCTATCAGTATTTATAATAATAATGACTCATAATTTTTATGTAGCTCATTTAAAAACCTGGATATATATTCAATAGAATTCATAGTTACCATGGCAAATTTCAATTTTATGAGTTAGTTGCATGATGGCTTGAGAATATCAGCTTTTGCATAATATTGTTCAGCACGCTGACTTATCATAGCTTTTTCATGTAGGGGATCCTAGATGGTTGTTGGTAAACAGGCATATCACAAGTTGTTCTTTCAAAGACAGTCATTACTTTCCTCCAAGATCCTTCAGCATGAATTCCATACCCTCAATAATCACTGACATTGTCTAGTTTATATCTTTCCTGTCAGACAGCAGCTACAGCTAATTAGGCTCTCTGCTGCAGGCATAGTTTTTCTTCTCAAATAAATAATTCCCTTTAGAATCTCTGCCCATAAGAAATATATCACAGGTAAAGATTGTTCATAGTAGGATGATTAGAATTTATTTCATAATTGTAAATACATGTACTTTAATAACTTTAAATAAAAATCAATAAATAAAAAAATATTCAATTAAAATCATACAAGAAAATTATAGACTACCATAACTGGAAGGAACCT